>NC_044381.1:88298498-89498498 GCF_006542625.1 Nomascus leucogenys | reverse complement strand
GACCTGATGGCTGGCAGGCTTGGGGGCTTTATTACCTTCCAGTAGTGTCTAACCGTTGCTTCATTTGTGCAAATTTGAATCTGAAGAGTAGTTTATGAACATTTTATGTTGAAAATAATCTAGGGGGCTAAGGCTTTCTCGAAGACAGCAGGAGAGGCAAGGGGTCATCTTTCAGACGCCAGGGCTGCAGGCCGTAGTTACTCACCAGGAATGTGATCAGCCTAACCACAGGGTTAGTGCAGTAACACTGCTAGCACTTCCACGGCATGCACTGAGATTGAAAGTTTGCAAAGTGCACTGAAGTCTGCCACCACCTTGGAACAGAGGAGGTCTGCACAGCAGGGTGTGTGAGTAAACCAGGTTTTAAGTGTGGTCTGGGACACACAAGTTCTTGAGCAAAGATCTTACAAGTATAGTGCTCTGAACCTCAGTTTATCCATCTGCAAAATGGGGCCAGCCCTAGAATCTACCTCAGACTCTGTTATATGAGGATTTGAAATGAGGAAATGTAGGTAAAGACATTTAGCACAGTCTCTGGCACTTACCCTCCCTCCTTTTCCATCAAGTATCCCTTCCATCTGCCGAAACTGGAAGCTGTCTTAGAGCTGATCTCCTGGTGGAGATTCCTAAGTTATAATCTAGCCTTTCTGCCCCATCTCCCCAGGCTTTCGCTGCAGGTTTTCTAGTCCTGGACAGTTCAGGAATTGCCCTACCTTGGCTCTTTAAAGCTTCTCTGTTTCATTCAAGTAGATGAGCCCATCCTTTCTCGGTCTGGGGGCTTCTCCCTCAGTGTGGGATCTACTCCCAGATCAACTTCCAGTTCTCGAGGCAAAATATCATGAGAAGCCTGACATTCCTCTTTCTCCATCCCAGCTACGGCTAAGCCCTTTGCTTTCCTTCTCCCATAGGAGTGGCCAGGAGGCACATGGCTTGGGTATGAATCCAGGCTCCCCTCCCACCAGCTCTGTGATCTTGGGTATGAATCCAGGCTCCCCTCCCACCAGCTCTGTGACCTTCCATCCTTCAGTTTCTGTAGAATATGACAGAAGTACAGTCTGAGAGAGCAGACATGAGGATAACACCTGTAAGATGTTCAGTCCTATGTCCTGTGGCACATAGCCAATGGTCAGTAAGTGGTGAGTTTATCATTGTTGTCATTGCCATTATTATGACTTGAACATTTTTATTCACTTACCTGCAATGATGAATAAGACAGGGCTCTGTCCTTAAACTGGTGCACCAGAATGTTACAAGGGCTATGATTGAACTATTTGTGGGGTGCTATGGGGACACAAACAGGGGACCCAGTGTCAGGAAAAGGCTCACTGAGGACACACTCGGATCAGTGGGAAACAGTGAAAAGAGATTGAGCAGTGGGTATTGCATGCAGGCTCAAGAAGGACTCATGCAGAACAGCCTGCAGCTCACCATGCCAATGGGAATCTGTGACATCTAACGTTTATATCCAGGTCAAACGGGGTTTCACAGCAAGTCCCTATGAAATGGAAAAGAGTCCCAGAAGGGCAAAGTCACCAACATGCTCTGGCATGACCTATATGCAAAGCACTATGCCAGACACCAGACTCTCTGCCAGACACCAGAGATTCACGCGTCAAGCAGAAAGAGAATCAAGCTTAAGAACTAGAGGGAAATCATCTCAACGTTGGTGAGGATTGATCTCCTGTTTCCCAGCATCAGGCTGCAAACGTTTCCCTCCATTCCAGTTCTCAACCTTATGGCTGGGCCTCATGGCATTCCAGTATTGCTATGAGTGAACCTTTCCTGCAGGCTGCCTCAGGTAGCTGGTGCACCGCTAGGTCAATCTATGTGACCAGGAGCTGGGCCTCTGGACAATGCCAGTTGGCAGCCCTCATCCCTCCACTGCTGGGGGCCTACTATCCAGAAGGGCTTGGTGTACAGAACGATGCTGCACCATCATCATTGCCCACTTGCCATCTTTCAGGGGACAGCCAGCTGCTTTGGGCATGGCAAAAGACACCCAACTCACTCCTCTTCAGGGCCCTCTGCTCTGATGCCACCACAGGACATCCTTGAGTGCTGGGCAGTCTGAAGACAGGCAAGGAGTGATGACCACAAAACAGGAATGGCAGCAGCAGTGACAGGAGGAAGTCAAAGGCTTGTGTGTCCTGGCCCTGCTGAGGGCTGGCGAGGGCCCTGGGATGGCGCTCAGTGCCTGGTCAGCTGCAAGAGGCCAGCCCTCTGCCCATGAGGGGAACTGGCAGTGACCAAGCTGCACTGCCCTGGTGTGCATTTCCTGCCCCACTCTTTCCTTCTAAGATCCCTAATTCCATTTTTTTTTTTTTTTTTGGACGTTTAGATAAGGGGTCAAGGCCTGGCTTTGGAGGACTGGTGAGAAAACTGAAGCCAGTCATGTGAGACTGAGGGGAGATTTTAGAGACTGCAATTCAGACCTCCACACTTTTTCTGGTTCCTGCAGGGAGAGGAAGGGACACCGAAGGGAGGAAGGCTAGGTCCCTGAGGCCTGCAGGGGTCTGCCTTCCTCTTCTGTATTCCTTCAGCCTCTCATTCCAGCGCTCCTTCACCTCCCAAATAGACAAGGTGCCCTCTAATCTCTACCCCTCGATATCAGTGCACAGTGATTGCCCGTCTCTTATTAATACAGATGCCGTACCTACACACACTCACACAGTCATACATACCTGCACACACGCACAGATGCAACAGACGCCCAACTCACATGCAGGCAACACTCACACTAACTCATACCCACCTGCACACATGCACAGATGCAACACACATACGACTCATGGATGCATGCAACGCTCACGCACATTCACACCCACTTATACACAGCTGCACACATGCATAGATGCAAGACACACAACACTCACATATGCCCGTAACTCACACTCACACACCTAGTAGCTTCTGTAATATGTTCCCACCCCCTAAAACCCTGAAAGATGACAAAAGCAGCTCAGGTTAAGAACAAAGTTTTAGGAAATAACTTTATGTTATCTTCTAGAAATCTAAGTAATAAGCATAGCTCGCTGGGTGCGGTGGTTCCTGCTTATAATCCCAGCACTTTGGGAGGCCAAGGCAGGCAGATCACCTGAGGTCAGCAGTTCGAGACCAGCCTGGCCAACATGGTGAAACCCCGTCTGTACTAAAAATACAAAAATTAGCCTGGCATGGTGGCATGTACCTGTAATCCCAGCTACACGGGAGGCTGAGGCAGGAGAATCACTTGAACCCGGGAGGCAGAGGTTGCAGTAAGCTGAGATCATGCCACTGCACTCCAACCTGGGCAACAGAGCAAGACTCCATCTCAAAAAAAAAAAAAGAAGTGTAGGTCAAATTTCAACATCACTCATATGCTCAGCTGCTCTGAGTCCATTTGCTAGAAATAATCTTAGCTGCCTGCCTGCAGTAGTTGGAGAGAGGCAAAGAGGGTCTGAGCGCAAAGCCCAGGGGAGGGAGAAATAAATCCCCTGAGCAAACTGCATTATTTTCAAGATGTCAAATACATTTTCTGTCTCAAGCTCCTAGGTGATTTTGGTCCTCTATGGTTACAGAGTGGTCTTGTAGCTGAGGGGCAGAAGGCTGGGATATCAGGTAGGATAAGAAAGGGAAGAAAGCAAAGCACAAGTGCTGTCACCACAAATAGACACACGTATAGAAAGAAGCATCACGTGGATGCTAGCAGGGCCCCGAAATGCCACAGCTGGGGAGGGTGTAATGAAGGTGCTTTAGACAAAGGTTTAGGTGGGTTAGGGATTGTGCAGCAGCCTGCCCCTAGAGCAAAAACTAGAGGAAGTTTCCAACCTTAGTTCGAATGGGGTAGCGAGATGGAACAGTTACAGGAACCCACAGGATGCGGTCTTTCAAGGAGAAGGTGGACAGACAGGAGCCACAGCCTTCAGCAGAACACAGCTACTCTCTGATGAAGGTCTGCCAGGGAATAAGTCACGTGGTCTCCCTCTCCTGCCCTCTGATCTCCTGTTGGTTTCACCCATCAGTTGAAGCCATTGTACCCAGAGGGCAAGGGAGCTTACTGAGGCAGCTGTAGTGACACCCCCTGAGGCACAGAGGCAGGTAAGAAGGGTGGAGAGTGGCTCTGGAGGTACAAGTGGAGAATGTCCGGCTCAGATGTGGAGGAGAGAAAGTATTTATTGTACAGGCTTAGCGATAGCGTTGTAGAGGTAAGCTTTGTTATTTGGCACACTTTGCTTCTGCAGAACAGGCTTTTGCTCTGATGTCCTGGTTACTGCAATCTACACTGATACTTTGCATCTATAAGGAGATCTAGAGCTCACAAAGGCCTCACATGCATCACCTCTCGTTTCACCCTTACAATACACCTGAGCCTTTGCACCCATGTGCCCATTTTACAGCTGAAGAAACCGAGGTTTGGGTCACCTCATGGTTTCTTACTTTGTTTATGCATTCACTAAAGCATTTATCGAGCTCCTACTGTGCCCCATATCATTCTCTGTGCTGAGGTGGGGAATGAGACAGAAACGGATGTGGTCCCTGCCCTCTCTAAGCTTACTCTGTAATGGAAGAGTCAATGAACAAGGAAACTGCATGAAACCAAGGAAAAACAGTGCAATAATGAAGCTAGAATGGGAGTTGGGAGAGAGGGTCACTGGGGACTACTGAGATTGGGGATGGGAGTGCAATAAACTTCATTCATTGAGAATAAAGAACTCAGGGACAAGAAGGAGATGGTCATGTGACTCTTTGGAGGAAGAGCCTCCCCATCAGAGGAACAGCCAAGGCCAAATCTCCAAGGCAGGAAGCAAGCTTGATCCATCCAGAGGGCAAGAGGCAGGCTCATATGCCTGGAGGTTGGCCACACAGAACACAGTGGAGAGGAGACCAGGAAGGCAGGGGCCGTGTCAGGTTTTCCTGGAAGGCTTCAAGTGGGAAGGGGTCCAGTTTATGTTTTTAAAAGATGTTGGCTGCTGAGTGCAGAACGGATTGTAAAGGGACAGGAGTAGAAGCAAGGAGATCAGTTTGGAACTGTGTCCACTGGGTTAGGGAAATGGAAGGCTGGTTGGGCACAGGTGATCTGGTGAAATCAAGAGAAACAAATGGGTTTGGAGGCAAGGCTCCTGGTCCTCTCTGATGGATGAGGCTTGCCCTTGAGAAAAAGAGGAGTCCCGACTGACTCCAGGTTTCTCGCTTAACTAGTTGGGTGCACGGTGGGGCTTACATCAACTGAGATGAGAAAACAGGGTGGGCTTGCGTGCTAGCCATGTTTCGCCTGAGGTCTGTAGGAGCCATCTGAGTAGGGACGTCGAGCGGCCGTTGAATCTGGATTTGTGGGGAGGGGGCTGGCAGGAGATAGTATTTGAGAGTCACTGGTGTGTAGGAATGCACTTCAGGCAGCAAGGCTGGATGAGGTCACCCAAGGAGAAAATGCAGAGAGAGAAGAGGGGCTCGGAGCCAAGGCCTTGGCTTGTGAGCAGGTGGCCTGTCTGTTCTCAGTTTGGAATGTCTCCTGTCACCTGAGCTTCACCCTTCTGTGACTTAACCTGTGACTATGGCAGTCCATTCCCCTCTCTCGGGAAAAAGCAAGAAAAATGAGCTCCAACAGCTGAACCCTCCGCCAGGCCCTCCTGGAACCTGTCTGTTATTTCCACCCCCCTTTTTCCTGCTCCTGTCTTGATTCACAAAAAAATCTACACCAACTACCACTGATGGCATCTGATGGCTCTGCCCTATGACCAAGTCAGATAGACAGCTAAAAATGTCTGTGTTCTCTTCTGATTAATAACAAGTTTAAACTTGTCTTCTGACTTGTCTATCACTAAATCACAGCAGACTCCCTGAAGTATCTTGTGCAACTTAGGAGCAGGGGATGCTGCTTCCAAGTGGACACAGTCACACAGCCAGACAAGTGACATCAAGCCCCAGATTCCAGTGTGCTGGAAGACTGTGGGGTGGAATGTCATCAGAGCCAGGCGTCTTTCTAATGTGCCATCTTCCTCTCACACTGATCGACTCCAGACCAAGAGAAAAGGTCTTCTGTTCAGAGAACACGCTAAGAATGTTCCCCAATGGGAAAACCCTGTAAATGGGAAAAGGATGGCGTAAATATAAAACTCATAGTGAATTTATTCCTTTTAGCCTTGTTTTCTCATCACCACCCCTGCCCCCAGGTGCTGGTTACTTGCGAAATGGATTAGATTTGAAGCAGCAAATATTTTTAAACATTGCTAAAACTAATAAAGGGAATACAATAGGACCCAGATAATGAATGGGGAGAGAGCTGAATGAGGAAACCCCAGCAAAGGATAGCTGCTGTAAGTGCTTACAGAATCTAGGTTGTGATTATTTTTTCCTTTTTTTTTTTTTTTTTTTTTTTTTTTTTTTTTTTTTTGAGACAGAGTCTCACTCTGTAGTTCAGGCTGGAGTGCAGTGGCGTGACCTTGGCTCACCGCAATCCCCACCTCCTGGGTTCAAGCGATTCTCCTGTCTCAGCGTCCCGAGTAGCTAGGATTACAGGCACCCGCCACCATGCCTGGCTTTTTTTTTTTTTTTTATGTTTAGTAAAGATGGGGGCTTCACCACGATGGCCAGGCTGGTCTCGAACTCCTGACCTCAGGTGATCCCCCCACCTCGGCCTCCCAAAGTGCTGGGATTACAGGCATTAGCCACCACGCCCAGCCATGATTCTTGACAATAATAAAACAAAACAAAACAAAGGCACTTCTTGAAACCACAAAGGCATTTCTTGGTCTGTCTCTCCATTAATGCAATGAGGGTTCTTAAGGAGATGGACCCTCATCTCTTCAACTCTGCACTCTGACTCACTGCAGAGGCCACGCCATAGATTTCCAATAAACATCTGAAGAATACACTAAGGAGTGTTGCTAAATGAATGACTTGCGTCTTGGTGTCACTAATAACGACACTGCTTTTCCTTACAGACATTGGTTTTGATTGTTTGGTTACTTTTTAGGTCCACCTCTGACTCTTGATATTAATAGTAAGACAGGTCAGTGGAAAGTTACCTTGCTATTTGCCATTTCAGGTTGTTAAATACATTTATGTTAAAGAACAGGAAATGACCACATTTTGAGCTAATCAGGACTGGAAATTGATAGGTCAGTAGCCCATTTCTGCCCACCTGATTCTCCAGGGAGTATGATGTAGACCATGATCAAAGCTCTGAAAGAATGTTAACAGCCCAGATTAATATTGCAGTTGTATGGCTCAATGCATAGGCAGAGCTAGAGGCTGAACTGATCAATAAATGATAAACACACTGTTTTTGGAACACATTTTCTGAGCAATGGTCATATCCATGCTGATTACCTGTCTGCTCCTTAGGCAGGGTAGTAGGCTGAGAGAACCAGCCTTGCAGTTTATTAAGAAGAGAGTCATGTATAGTTTTAAGGGATTGGGATTAGGTCTAGCAATATGTTCCAGAAAAACAAAAAAACAAGTAAGATAACAGTAGCTTAAACAAGATAGAAGTGTATTTGGTAAAAGGTGACTGCATGACGTCATCAGGAATTTATGTCTTAATGTTTCTCTTCCACCATCCTAGTGCTTGACTTCCATCCCCAAGGCCACCTTGTGGTTCACAATGGCTGCTAAAGCATCAGCCATCACATCTCAGCTTTAGAAAGGAAAGGAGGAGGAAAGGCAGAAGGGTCAAAGAGGGTCCTTCCCAGTTGAGACACCTCCCTTTCAGCACATTTCTGAAAATCCATACTCTACTTATACATGATGATAGAATAATATCCCCCTGATGTCCATGTCCTGATCCCCAGAACTGTGAATATGATACCTTACATGGCAAAGGGACTTTACAGATGTGATTAAGTACCTCAAGATAGAGAGATTATCCATGTGGGTTCTATCTAATCAAAAGGGTCCTTATGAAAGAGAGGTTGAAGGATCAGAGAGAGGAGATGTGACAACACTGATAACACAGCAGAGGAGGGGGGGGAGAGAGAGAGAATGAGAATGAGAAGAACAAACATGCCAGAGAGCTGCTGGCTTTGAAGACAGAGGAAAGGGCCACGAGACAAGAAATGCAGGTGACCTCGAGAAGCTAGAAAAAGCAATAACTTCCAGGAGGAATACAGCTCTGTTGCCAATACCTGGATTTTAGTCTCTAGATCCATTTCAGATTTCTGGCGTCCAGAACCATAAGATAAATGTGTGTTGTTTTAAGCCACTAAGTTTGTAGTAATTTGCAGCAGCATAGAAAACTCATACACACATCTTTGGCCAGATCTTAGCAACCTGACCACACCTATCAGGGAAGCTGGTAAAACTGTTTAATTCTGGGCAACAAGGTGCTCAGCCAAAAATGGGGCTTTATGACTAAGGAAGGAAGGAGAAATGGACGATGGGGCTGGTAATAGCAGATTGCTTTGCAGGGCTATTACATGAACTAGAGGGTCTCTACACTTAGGACAACAGAAATGTATTCTTCTCACAAGAGAACTGGCCACATCTTGAATCCATCTTGAGGAAAAATATCTAAGAAGTTAGCATAAAAAACTTCACAAGTACTGTGGCAACTGATTCAAAAAGGATTCCAATTACGTTTAGGGCAGAACATTTTCTGGAATGCCTATGTTAGCTGAAAGTTACTGATCACAAATGCGGTGGCCTGGAGGATTTGCGAGCGCAGCTGGGAAGTTTAGAGGCTCAAACAGGGCTTTGAGTTTGAAAGAAAGAACTTACTCAGCTATCAGTCAGACTTTTGGTCTCTAAAATTTTTCTTGTTAAAGTCAGGTCATGAGCAAAGCTACGAAGACTCTATGTTCTCTTTCTGTCCTAGTTAAATGTGAGGACTGACGCAGAGATTACAGATAGCTCATCAGAGAGAAGCTGCTGGTAAAAGAGCCCTTGGTTTACATCACAGAGGCTCAATAGATGTTTTTTGAACAAAGGAAGAGTGAGTGAGTAAATAAACATATGAATTTAATGGATTTCAGGAGGGTTTTACTATTCATTCAACATGAGGGCCTTCTACATTCTAGGACTATGTTGACTGCTGGATACAACGCCAAGTAAGATGTGGTCCCTACACTCCAGGGGCTTGAAACCAGGGAGAAGACAGACGAATAAACCAATGTTTACTTGTTGAGATCAGCCTGGGCAAGACAGCAAGCCTCTAAACTTCACAGCTGGGCTCACCAACCCTCCAGGCCACCACATTTGTGATCGGTAACTTTCAGCTAACATAGGCATTCCAGTGCATTGAATGCTACAGAAGATATATTTTCAGGAAGCACGGACAAGGCCCTACGTCGGACCTGGGTGCCCAGAACACTTTGCTGCAGGAGGTAAAGCTTGAGATACACATTAAAAACATTTTTTAAAAAATTAAAAATTAAAACTTTTTAGAGACAGGGTCTCGCTCTGTCACCCAGGCTGGAGCGCAGAGGTGAGAGCAGAGCTCACTGTAGCCTCAAATTCCTGGTGTCAAGTGATCCTCCTGCCTCAGCCTTTGGAGTAGCTGAGACTATAGGGGCATGCCACCACCTCTGGATAATTTTTTAATTTTTTTGTGGAGATGAGAGCTTGCTATCTTGCCCAGGCTGATCTCAAACTCCTGGGCTGAAGAGATCCTCCTGCCTCAGTTTCCCCAAGTTTGGGGATGACAGACGTCAGTCACTGTGCCCAGCCTTGAGCTGAATGTTAACCGACACGTCGGAATTTGCTAGGTAAGGTAAGGTAAGGTAGCATTGCAGGATGTGAGAGCAGCATCTTCAAAGCCACAGAATCATGGAACACAACATCAGCAAACATTTACATAGGGCTTACTATTTGCTAGGCACTGTTCTCAGCAGTTTATGCATATTCGCCCATTTGTATGCACAGCAACCTGATGAAACGAGGTCATCATCCCCCCTTTTTCAGATTAAGAAAGTGAGGCAGAGAGAGGTTAGGTGACTTGGCCAAGGTCACGTGGTCTGTAGGAAGTGGCAAAGAGCTGGGATGCAAACCCAGAGTTTGGCTCTGGACTCGGTACTTACGGTGAGTCATCTTGTACACTCGGAAGGAGGGTTGGGGAGTTGAGTCGTGGAGGCAAGAGAACCTAGAACTTGAAAGCTACAGAAGACCATTAACAGGTTTTAAGCAGGGGAGCTTCCTCTACATCCTACTTAACGATGCTCTCTTGCCTAAAAAGACTTTTTTAGTTAGGCTTTTCTTGACTTTCTGGACTATTCTTTTTGTTTTTTAAATTTTTATTTTCATTTTAAGTTCTGGGGTACATGTGCAGGATGTGCAGGTTTGTTACATAGGTAAATGTGTGCCATGGTGGTTTGCTGCACCTATCAACCCATCACCTAGGTATTAAGCCCAGCATGCACTAGCTATTTTTCCTAATGCTTTCCTTCCCCATACGCCAGCCCCCGACAGGCCCCAGTGTGTGTTGCTCCCCTCCCTGTGTCTGGACCATTGTTACCAAACTAAGAAACAGGGTGGCCAGTCTCCAAGCTGCCTAGGAGAGGGAAGTTATTTCTAGTTTCAACCTGTGATTTGTTTTCAGGCAATTTCTGGGGACAGGTGATCCAGAAAACAGTTAGGCGGAGTACGGGAAATTCTTTGCATCACATGAAACCACCAATCATTTCTGACCGTGTCTCAACATTCTAAACACCTCTTGCCAGTCAAGTTGTGTGTGGTCGTTTGGACGGTTCAGGGCTAGGGAAATGAATAAGAAAAAATCACTTACACCCTATGAGTTGCACTCCCCAGATGGAGCTACAACAGGGACCTATGACTGATTCTTCATCATCCTTACTCCCCGCATTAGAATGGCGTGTGACACTCCCTTTCCACAGTGTCTGCTGACTGCCATTAGACTATATTTGGTTGTGATTGTAGGACTTGACTAAATATTTCCTTCTGCTTCAAGTGGCTACTCTTAGAAACATGGTCCTGGGGTCATAGAAATTTGTTAAAATAAACAACAACCAAAAGGGTAGCATGTGGCTTATTTCCCAGGTTTATGGCTCTCACTCATCCACACTTTCTGGAAGCAGTGATGCTTTAGCTGGGGTGAGATGAAGACCCTTCTTCTGTTCTACTGCCTGAAGGAGGTGGGATGGACAGGGGCAAGGACTAACTGGGCTCCTCAGGAATGCATTATGAGGTTACTGTACTAAGAAAGATACATTGCTTTCTGATTAAGAACTAAAACTTATAAATAGATCTGGTTAAGCAAATGTTCTGGGTCTCTCTTCCATGATCCTTCCTCTTGCGTGTCTCATCTTCTCCACTGTCTCTTCTCTTGTGCATGGAGCGACCTATTACTTGGGACATGTCTTTACTCCTGGAAGGTGAGACACCAAGGCAGAGGCTGTTTCCTTCCCTCCTTAAATGACATCCCTCACTTTCTTGGATCATGTGGAATTGTTAGCTGCCAGAACAAAGTCGCCATTGATGAGGACAGAAAACTGAGTTGGTAGAAGGCAACTGGGCCACGCCCATCAACATGGCCCAGGACTGGTTCTGAGGAGGAACCCTTGCCAGAGGACAACAGACTCCTGTCCCTTATATCCCTGGCTCCTGGGGTCTATGTCAATGTCTAACAGGGACACACCTAATCAGCAGAGCCTGAATCACATTCAGTGTCCTGGCTGCACCCAGAGAAGGGCAAGGTAATATCTAATATTTCTAGCTTCTGTTGTTGGAGTGGTCTTTGCCCCAGCAACATTCATTAGTTAGGGGCTTCCTAATCCAAAGCAAGACACTCACATTTGGACACAGAAGACAAATGACCAATATCCCCTAAATTCCCCTCTTCGCCCCCAGATTCAAAATGAGAAAATCCCAAATACCAAGACCAGGGAAGTCTTAAGGGAAAAAAGGCAAAAATATATCCTGGACTATCACTGGAATAAGAGGAGAAAAGGCGGTCCAAGCTGAACGGCCACTGGGAGATCCAGTGAGAATGTGGCCAGAGGGCTCTCCCTATACATATCCCTTGGGGACCTGGTGATGGGTGCAGGGACCTTGGAAAGCAGGAGGATGAGATTCTAAGAGCTAACATCTGGTTAGGAGAAAGATAAGTATAAAGCACTCTACAGTACCATACAGTATATGTCCCTGAGGCGGGCACCTCACTTGAGGCCAACAGCTGAGACCAGCCTGGGAAACATGGTGAAATCCCGTGTCTACAAAAATAAAATAAAATAAAAATAAAATAAAATAAAATAAACAAAATAAAGTGTGGTGGCGCATGCATGTAATCCCAGCTACTTGGGAGGCTGAGGCATGAGAATCACTTGAATATAGGAGGCAGAGGTTGTAGTGAGCCAAGATCGCACCACTGCATTCCAGCCTGGACAACAGAACGAGACTCTGTCTCAAAAAGAAAAAAAAAGAGCAAAACTAACTGGTTGCTTGTTAAGATAGCAGATTTCAGGGCCCTATCTCATCAAGTGTAGGATGAGCCTTGAAGTCTGCGTTTTTTTTTTTTTTTCATAATTCCCCAGGGTGATTTTGGAGCAGGTGGTCTATGGCCCATATTGAAGAGTTCTGCTGCTACACAGAGCAGGCATCTGGTCCACCTAAAGAATCCTCATACCCAGATTCCTTGTTGTTTCCAACTGGACTGTAAGATCCTAGTACATATGGATTTTTGTAGCCCCGTATAATATACGTGCTTAATAAATGTTTGCTGCATGCATGACGCAACACTTGCATACCCATTATTCAGGCTGTCTCCTGGGCTTCTGAACTTCACCCCTTCAGTTGGATGGAAATCGATAGCCAGCAGGGGAAGGAAAAGACCCAGGAGAGGTCTGAATGAAGCAGAGCAGAACAAAGGAATGTTTTCTGGATTAAATAATATTTTCTGGGCCCTGCAGACCACAGACACCAGCTGTTGTGGGTTTTAAAGCCATGGTTGCAACCCTCAAGAAGCATGCCCATGGGTGATCAGCATTTGGGAGGCAAGATAAAACAAATGATCCTGAAGATCACAAAGAAAGTGCATGCATAGGATCTGCCTACTCACGCCCTGGTGAGGAAACACAACAACAACAACACACAGAAAAACCAAAACCCAAAAGCCTGCAGGTGCCAGGAACATACTGGGGCTCTAGGAGAGAAGGGTTTCATAACTCAGAAAAGGTGGCAATTTTGCTGAGTACAACTGAGGGCATCTCAGCCAGAGACCTTGGGCTGGGTGCACATCCCAAGCTGTTGCACAGCCAACAAAGGTGAATGTTGTGCATGCTTATTTCCTGTCTTTCCCCCTCCTCTGTCTGCAGAAGAGAATTCTGTCCTGACCCCTGCAGTTTCTTCCCACCCTCAAAGGAGAGTCCTTGATCAGCCGTAACACTCTTGGGCTTTTGTGAATGTGAATCGGGGAGAAACTGGAAGTGAGGTGAAGAAAGAGGCAAGTTTAAATAATGACTGGAGGGTTGTATTGTTTTGTTTAGTTTCACGTGGAGATGTTAGAGAAGAGATAATACAGACTAGCTATCACGTGTGAGTGAAGTGGATGGGAGAATGGAAAGGTTATTTTAAAGAATGGCTGTCTGCATATATGGATCCCCTTCCTGAAGTTTGAGCTATGTGTACTTTGCATTTCCTCCAGGTTGCATGGAGGGTGTTGTATTAGTCCATTTTCATACTGCTGTAAAGAACTGCCAGAAACTGGGTAATCTATAAAGGAAAGAGGTTTAATTGACTCACAGTTCAGTATGGCTGCAGAGGCCTCAGGAAACTTATAATCATGGCAGAAGGTGAAAGAGAAGCAAGGTACCTTCTTCACAAGGCGGCAGGAAGGAGAAGTGCTGAGCAAAGTGGGGAAGAGCCCTTTGTAAAACCATCAGATCTCATGAGAACTCACTAACATGAGAACAGCATGGAGGAAATGGCTCCCATGATTCAGTTACCTCCTGGTCTCTCCCTTGTCACAACGGGATTACAGGGATTATAAGCCAAGATGAGATTTGGGTGGGGACACAAAGCCTAACTATATCAGTTGTCTTTTAACACTGCTGCAAGCCTTCCTATTTATGTAGCCCATCTATGACAAGGCTTCCTGGGCTACTTCTATCCTATGGCACCTGTGCACATCTGGAGGCCACATAAGCACATTATAATATCTTCTCTAAAAATGCAGCTTTAAGTTCTGATGAATGATATAAGATTTTTCTCCTCAAATTCCCATTACCCCTATGCCCAGTCTCTTTTTCTGGCTGGCTTCATTCTATTGCCCCCAACTGTACTCTCCTTCATAGACTTCTCCAAATGCCTCAGGTGGCAAAAATCCTGGCCTTCTATAAGCCAGATAACAGTCTCAGCAGGAGACTAGAATGAATTAACTGATCACTGACTTCTTTTTGTTTTTCAAGAATATACCTGGGGCCCTCGACATCCACTCACCCTGCCACATATGAAGTTAAGAATGCCTAATTTAAACCTAGCCATGCAGGATGAAAGTGGTTCCCAAAGTGTGGTCCTAGAGCAGTATCAGTATCAGTATCACCTGCGAATTTATTAGGAATGCACATTCCTTTTTTTTTTTTTTTGAGACAGAGTCTTGCTCTGCCACCCAGGCTGGAGTGCAGTGGCAAGATCTTGGCTCACTACAACCTCTGCCTCCTGGGTTCAAGTAATTCTTGTGCCTCGGCCTCCCGAGTAGCTGGGACTATAAGTGTGTGCAAATACACCTGGATAATTTTTTGTATTTTAGTAGAGACAGGGTTTCACCATGTTGCCTAGGCTGGTCTTGAACTCCTGAGCTCAGACAATCCACCCGCCATGGCCTCCCAACGTGCTAGGATTACAGGTGAGAAATGCACATTCTCAGGCTTGCTCAGCCCTGCAGAATCACTCCTTCTAGAGGAGGGGTCCAGACACTTGTGCTTGAACAAGACCTCATCCAGTTGACAACCACTGATTTAGGAAAAAGTTTGGAAAGGGTGGATTCCTTTTTACCAACAGCATCACTATCTATATTTCTACAGGATTGAAAGTGCTACAGGTTGTGCCCACTGGGCCTTCTATTCTCAAATCAGAGATAAGACCTGCTTCCTCTCTGTTGCGGCAAGGCTGGTCTTCAGTTGTTACATGGAGTTGAACCAGAGGCTACAGGAGCCATCACAAGTGGGTAACAGAAGTTATTTGATCACTGATGAAGAGAACTCTGCACTGAATGCCTGTACACCCCAGTAACAGATCAATCCAGAGAGGGCTGAGCCTCCTCTTTGCCACTCACTGCTTCGGACATTCAGAGAGAGCCTAGGAGATAACAAATGCTGCTAGGGCTCTCTCAGAAACACCATCACTCCTGGGCGAACTGAATCTCCCACAGAGAAATCCTCACATCTGTCCATTCATTCATTCATCTGTTCATCCACCACCATCTACCAACCACCCGCCCACTCATACATCCATCCATCCTCTGATCCAACTAACAACGTAAATATGTATTAGGTTACCTGTAACTTTGCCGTTAGAAATGTTGAGACCAACTAATTCCCCCTCATCCTTGGTGAATAAAATCCAAGTGCCTCTGGAATCCTGTTATTTCTCTGTCTCATCTCTATATTGCTTTGAGCTTTCTCTTTCCTTAATCAGTCCTCTTCCCACTTCCACACACACATCTGGAACATCTGTTCTCTGGCTCCATTGGTGAGATAAGTCCCCATCTAGCCTTTGCCTAAGCTAAGGATCCCTTTACCACTTGGTCTTCACTGACTTCCAGGTAGTCTTTTCCAACGCCCTTTGTTCTTTTCACCTTCTCCCACCTGTCACCTAAATTGGGGTTGGAAGGGAAAATGAGCATCTTTCTTGCTTTTTGATGCCCTTCACGACATTCCTCCTTTCTCTCATGTAAAAATTCCTGATTATTTTGGCTTGTATATTCCACTAGGTTCCTCTCTACTACTCCAAGCAATTTGCAAACAAAAAGAGTAAGATAGTTTGAATTTGAAGGACATTGGGGTAGAGGACAGGGAACTGAGAAGCTAACCTACCAAATGGGTTCCCTTCATGGATAGTGGTGTCACCAAGGATAATGGCAGGTTTGGGGTGGAGAATAAGGTTGTGATCCAGGTGCCAAAGTCTACCCTGAACGAGGAGGAGTTAACAAAAATAGAGAGATGACAGGCAAGACTCCCCCATCCCTGCCACCTAATTTGGGGTTAGGAGGGAAAATGAGTATAACAAACTACCCCCAACAGAATAATCACTTATCTTACACAGAAATCTGCAATTTGGGCAGAGGTTGGTGGGCTCACCTCACTTTGCTCAATGCAACATCAGTTAGGGTAGGCTAATTAGGAGCAGAAGGATCTACAGTAGTCTCCATTTATCCACAAGGGATACGTTCCAAGACTCCCAGTGGATACCTACAACAGCAGATAGTACTGAATCCTACATATACTATGTTTTTTCTATACATACATACCTATGATAAAGTTTTATTTATAACTTAGTCATAAGAGATTAACAACAACTAATAAGAGATCATAGCAATATACTGTAATAAAAGTTATGTAAATAGAAGTTATGTAGTCGCTCTCTTAAAATATCTTATTGTGCTATATTCACCTATTTTTGGGCCACTGTTGACCATGGGTAACTAAAACCTCAGAAAGTAAACCTTGAACCTGCAGTACTTTCAAGATGACTCACATGGCCGGCAAGTTAGGCTGATGGCCAGGAGCTCAGCCAGGGATGTGAGCTGGACGCTTCTGTTCCTTTCCATGTGGTCCTTTCCACAGAGTTGCTTGGGCTTCCTCACAGCATGGCAGCTGGATTCTAAGCACAAACATCCCAAGAGAGCAAGGCAGAAGTGTGTGGAATGTTTATGATTTAGCCTTGGCAGTTTCATAGTGTTGCTTCTGTTCCACCTTTTGGGATGGAGAGGTGATAGTTCCACAACAGTATGTGGGACACAAGATATTATTCCAGAAATCTTTGGAAATACAATCTGTCACACAAGATCAGCCCTCAAAGTCTTGTTAACCCATGCCACCCATGTGGAAAAGGAGCTTAAGAGAGACTTCACCAAATCATAAACCTTTAGGAATATAATGGGACAAACTGTTAATGAGGTTAAGAATTTATTATGCCAAACTGAAGTAGACAGAGCAAGGGATTCGGACTAAAAGCGTTTAAATCCTAACTTTACCACTTACTGTGTACAACCTTGGGAATGTCACTTAACCTCTCTGAGCCTCAGCTTCTCCATCTATAAAATGGGAATAATAAATTTATCTTTCCTACTTGACACAAACAATCAGATGGAGTAATGCCAAGATAAGTGCTCTCAATACCATAAAACAGTTTGCTCTACACCTTTGCAGGCCAACGACGGTCTAACAGTCATTCAGATTTTTGTTTAGAAGGAAGAGATGACAGAGGAAGAAGCACTCAGCTATGGGTGTGGCACCCTGGACTTTATGGCCAGTCTTACTCTTTATTAACTATGTGATATTGAATAAGTCATGTAACTTTTCTGAGTCTCAGTGTGGTGATGGAAGAATAATGTCACCTGCTCTGCTTAACTCTGAGAATTATGGTAAGGGCTTAATATACATTAACTCAGAGGCTTAAGAAAAGAACTTGGTAATATAGATTAGATCACTTGGTAAGTTCAACATAAACATACGTTCGCAAAAAAATTAACATAAATATTATAATTATATTATAATCTAAGCAGCTATGACTTTTTAGAATTTTTTTGTTAAAAGTAAGAGTTTATTTTAACAAAAACTTTAGAAAATATAGCTAAGCAAAAAGAAGGAAATAAAGGTTAATTTTACCCCTTAGATTCTCTTTCTCTTTTCCCTACCCTCTTTATTTTTAATATTCTAGTACTATAGTGTATCACTTCCTTTAGCTGAAGAAGTAGTTTTCCATTTTCTTTTTGCAATGATAAGCCACAAAGCAATAAGCAGTTTGAAACTTTTTATGCCTCCTATGATTTCCTTAAGATAAATCTCTAGAAGGGAAATTTCTGGGTCATTTTCAAGGTTTCGAAACATACCATATAACCAGCTTTCAAAACATGTTAAACAAAATTATCCTCCCTTTGAAAGTACATACATGTGCTAGGCTGGATTTGTATTCTTGTTTATTTTTGCCAATCTGATTGGGATAAAATGATACCCCATTTAGGAAAATAACTATGTTTTTATAAGTGAGATTCAAATGTTTCTAATACATTTATTGGCCATCGGTATTTATTCTATTTGGGTACTAATATTTGTATACTGATTAACAGGAATTTGTTAAGTATTAAGGATATAACAGTTTATCTGAAATTCATGTTATAAGATTTTCCCCTTCTGGCTGGCTGCGGTGGCTCACGCCTATAATCCCAGCACTTTGGGAGGCCGAGGTGGGTGGATCAGTTGAGGTCAGGAGTTTGAGACCAGCCTGGGCAACATGGTGAAACCCCACCTCCACTAAAAATATAAAAATTAGCTGGGTGTGGCAATGTGTACCTGTAGTCCCAGCTACTTGGGAGGCTGAGGCATGAGAATTGCCTGAACTCGGCAATTCTCTCGGGAGGTGGAGGTTGCAGTGAGCCAAGATTGCACCACTGCACTCTAGCCTGGGTGACAGAGTGAGACTTTGTCTCAAAAAAAAAAAAAAAAAAGGATTTTCCCCTTCCAATCCATCAATTCTTTCTTTTATGGTTTCTACCTTTGGTTATATGCTCGCAATATTGCCGAGACTTTTTAAGGGATGTGCTTTCATTAGTTGTTGTTAAATTCATCTATTCATTCATTCATTCAGCAAACACTTACTGAATGTTTCCTGCATGCCAGGCACCGTCCTCAGCACTGTTGCATCTTCTGAAGCATGGAGCCGAACTCAGGATGAAAACAACCATCACTGAAGGGTTTGTAAACTGAAATACGCAGAAACCCCAAACACATTCCACTCTGTTGAAAAACCATCTGCACAGGTAAAGTTTTGGTTCTGGGCAGGGATTATAGCATTGCTCCACTAGAACGCAGATTCCTGGATCTGATGGCGTTTTAAAATGAATAAAATCCATATAAACAAGATGATGTCCAGAAAATACTAATGTAAATATCCGTGAATGCAAAGGATTAAAATCACACTAAAAAGTATCAATATCGTGAAAATGGCCATACTGCCCAAGGTAATTTATAGATTCAATGCCATCCCCATCAAGCTACCAATGACTTTCTCCACAGAATTGGAAAAAAACTACTTTAAAGTTCATATGGAACCAAAAAAGAGGCCGCATCGCCAACTCAATCCTAAGCCAAAAGAACAAAGCTGGAGGCATCACGCTACCTGACTTCAAACTATACTACAAGGCTACAGTCACCAAAACAGCATGCTACTGGTACCACAACAGAGATATAGATCAATGGAACAGAACAGAGCCCTCAGAAATAATGCCGCTTATCTACAACTATCTGATCTTTGACAAACCTGACAAAAACAAGAAATGGGGAAAGGATTCCCTATTTAATAAATGGTGCTGGGAAAACTGGCTAGCCTTATGTAGAAAGCTGAAACTGGATCCCTTCCTTACACCTTATACAAAAATTAATTCAAGATGGATTAAAGACTTATATGTTAGGCCTAAAACCATAAAAACCCTAGAAGAAAACCTAGGCAGTACCATTCAGGACATAGGCATGGGCAAGGACTTCATGTCTAAAACACCAAAAGCAATGGCAACAAAAGCCAAAATTGACAGATGGGATCTAATTAAACTCAAGAGCTTCTGCACAGCAAAAGAAACTACCATCAGAGTGAACAGGCAACCTACAAAATGGGAGAAAATTTTCACAACCTACTCATCTGACAAAGGGCTAATATCCAAAATCTACAATGAACTCAAAAGATTTACAAGAAAGAAACAAACAACCCCATCAAAAAGTGGGCAAAGGATATGAACAGACACTTCTCAAAAGAAGACATTTATGCAGCCAAAAAACACATGAAAAAATGCTCATCATCACTGGCCATCAGAGAAACACAAATCAAAACCACAGTGAGATACTATCTCACACCAGTTAGAATGGCCATCATTAAAAAGTCAGGAAACAACAGGTGCTGGAGAGGATGTGGAGAAATAGGAACACTTTTACACTGTTGCTGGGACTGTAAACTAGTTCAACCATTGTGGAAGTCGGTGTGGTGATTCCTCAGGGATCTAGACCTAGAAATACCATTTGACCCAGCCATCCCATTACTGGGTATATACCCAAAGGACTATAAATCATGCTGCTATAAAGACACATGCACACGTATGTTTATTGCGGCACTATTCACAATAGCAAAGACTTGGAACCAACCCAAATGTCCAACAACGATAGACTGGATTAAGAAAATGTGGCACATATACACCATGGAATACTATGCAGCCATAAAAAATGATGAGTTCATGTCCTTTGTAGGGACATGGATGAAACTGGAAATCATCATTCTCAGCAAACTATTGCAAGGACAAAAAACCAAACACTGCGTGTTCTCACTCATAGGTGGGAATTGAACAATGAGAACACATGGACACAGGGAGGGGAACATCACACACCGGGGACTGTTGTGGGGTGGGGGAGCGGGGAGGGATAGCATTAGGAGATATACCTAATGCTAAATGACGAGTTAATGGGTGCAGCACACCAACATGGCACATGTATACGTATGTAACAAACCTACGCATTGTGCATATGTACCCTAAAACTTAAAGTATAATTAAAAGAAAGTATTAATAGCATTTCTTTCCATATCAGCCAAGGAGGAATAATCAGCAATGATATAATTTTTCATTTCATTAGGAAGTTAATACAGATAATATTTATCCTCTGGGAATCATTTTTACAATTCCCCCGAAGCAAAGACTCCCAGCAAGGGAAGAATTACACCTCCTTTAAGAGATTTTACCAAAAAAGGCCTGAAAGCAAGAGAACGGCATCTCAGAATCACTGACCCTTGCCCGGACACACATTTATTCCAGAAGAGCTGCAATGCCCTCAGTTTGCTGACCCCTGAACTGAACAAGTCTCTATTTATTTGTTACACTTTACTTCTTTGAATCCTGAATTTTTCTTTTTAAGTGAAACATTTCAAGTTTCCAGAAAACTTATCCCCAAACTAAGTGCCATGCAAAAATTGCCAAGGACTCCAGCCCGCAGCACTTGACACATTCTAGCAAAGACTGGAATAGGACAGAATACTTGGCCTGCCCTTGTGACTCCAGGAGAGGGGATGCGGGCTTCTCTAGGCAGAGCTCCAGGCCCTACTAGGAATAGCCCCAAGCAGGGTGGCAGCCCAAGGAGACTGTCCCACCTCCATTTACTGGAACTACCTCATGCCTGCTATGCTACCTGGATGGCTTCATCCTCTGAGAAAATGCCGCCACGAGACTGGAAGCTACATGTGGAGAGGGATGGGTTTGCTTTTGCTTATCACAACGCCAACCAGGCACTGAGTGAATGACTGGATGAGAATGAAGCTTTCAACACTTCTGTAATCCCTAGTGTCAGAGCAGGGATCCTGACTTAACGATTTGTATGTAGTAAATGATTTTGGAATGAATATATTTTTTTCGACTTTTATTTTAGGCTCGGGGGGTACATGTGCAGGTTTCTTATATGTGTAAATTGCATGTCGCTGAGGTTTGATAGACAAACGATCCCGTCACTCAAGTACTGAGCAAAGGACCTGCTAGGTAGTTTTTCACCCCTTGTCCCCCTCCCACTCTACCCCTCTAATTGTCTTCAGTGTAGTTACTATCATCTTTGTGTCCACGAGGACCCAATGTTTAGCTCCCACTTATAAGTGAGAACACATAGCATTGAGTTTTCTGCCTCTGCTTTAATTTGCTTAGGATAATGGCCTCCAGCTCCATTCATGTTGCTGCAAAGAACACGATTTTATCCTTTTCATGGCTGTGTAGTATTCCGTGGTGTATGTGTACCACTTTTTTTTTAACCCAATCCATCGTTGAATGAATACATTGTTAACAATTATTTCCATCTCATTTTGTATCTTATAATTAGAGACCAGACATCAGCTTTTGAGAGGAAAAAAGCAGCCCAGGGCCATCAGCATGAGCCTAAGGGCTGGGTAAACATGACATGGGGTGGGGGAACATATGGGTGGAAAACCAGTCTCCATAAATGGGACAAATTTCTGTCTATTTCACGACTTTGTCTGTGGCTATGTCTGGCACCCATGTTCTCTAAAAGGATTCTTTTCCATCTCACATTCCTCACTATATTCAACACACTGCTAGGGGATGGCCCTTTTCACAAATCCCTTTCTAAACTACCTCCCACATGACTCAACTCTCTGACTCGCCTGCCATGTGGCCACCTGTCAGGCCCTTCTACTCTTCAGTCTTTTTCTTCCTTTGTGGGTTAAAACAATGGAAATTTATTCTCTCCCAGTTCTGAAGGCCAGAAGTTTAAAATCAAAGTGTCGGCAGATGTGGCTCCTTCTAGAGGCTCTGCGGGCGAGTCTGCTCCACACCCTCTCCTGGCTCTGCTGCTGAGCATCCTCGGTGCTCCTTGACCTGCAGATGGGCCCCACATCTCCGCCTCCATCCTCACTTGGCCTTCCTCTCCCAGTACGCTTAATAAGCGAGTCCACTTGTGTTTGACATCCTCTGCCCTCAGAATGGCAAATCCCCCCACATCTGTCACCAGTGTGCTTGGCCCTTTGATGCTCCTCATAATGACACCACCTACTCTCACGGGGACACACACAAGCTGTGGGCACCCACTCCCCAATCTCGGACAAGGACGAGGGGTGAGGCTGCTCTCCGGAGTACATAGGGCTCTCCCAGTCTCTTGGGCTGGCCTGCTGAACTGGACCTGAGCTTTCCTGGAAAACAAAAAAGCAAGACTTCTTTCTCTCATCCACTTAACTCTGCAGCTCCAGTTTGGACTTATTTCTCTAGATTTGTTTTCCCCAAGATTGTACATACTAACAAGAAATTACTAAGCTATCTCACTCTGTCATTATAACTTATAATAAATATACTAGATACTTCACATTATTATATAGGTTGATTGATATTATAGCATGACTCAGATGTAAAGCTCATATTACAGTTCTAAGTATATAAGAATTTTATTTTTACATCCCATTTGTAGTAGTCCATTTTCATGCTGCTAAGACATACCGAAGACTGGGCAATTTACAAAAGAAAGAGGTTTAATGGACTTACAGTTCCACACGGCTGGGGAGGCCTCACAATCATGGCAGAAAGCAAGGAGATGCAAGTCATGTCTTACATAGATGGCAGCAGGTAAAGGGAGAGCTCGTGCAGGGGAACCTCCCCGCCTTATGATACCATCAGATCTCATGAGGCTTGTTCTGTATCACAAGAACAGCATGGGAAAGACCCGCCCCCATGATTCAATTACCACCACCAGGTCCCTCCCACAACATGTGGATTTTAGTGGCAACACAGAAAAGCCATATCACCATTTATTCTGTGGAATGATTCTGTGAGGTCAGCGGGGAGCATGATTCCTGCCTTTCAGAAGAGGAAATGGGAGCCCAGTCTTTCTTGCAGCCCACAGAAAGTTACATAGCACAGTGGCCTCCAAGGGAGGAGGCATGGGGAGCTGCACACAGGGTGCAGGCGATAAGGTGTGCAACTGCCCAGGAACAATATACATATCATAAATACATCAGTGATGAATAGTTTCTCCCCTGGGTGCTCCACTGATGCTGGGACTAGAGCCCAGCCGTGGGGTTTCTAAGCTGGTGCTGTCTCCCCTCTACCATGGCCCCTCAAGGTCAAAGCAGAGGTGATTTTAGAAGCTCCTGGAGGGGCACATCCCACATATTCGATTCACAGTCAGGAGAAACTAAATCCTCTTTTCTCAAAGGGGTGTGTTAGGTCAGCCTGGGGTGGAGAGGCAATCCCCAAAGGCATCAAGTTAGAGCTGGAAATTCTGAACTTTGGTGATACTGCTTCTCTGTTCTGGGTGTAAGACATTTCAGTACAGCCTTTGGTTTACTTTAAAATGTAAATAATATTTCTCATAGTTTTGATGACCAGGAAAATCCTACCCCACCCTCACTGTATACTCCCTGCCTCCCAGCCCGTGGCGCCGCACCTCATCTCCGTACAGCTCATCACCCCGTCCCGCCAGATCACTGCTCTGGCTCCAGTCCCATCCCTTCCCCTCACCCCACATTTCTGGTGAAAATTATTCGAACCAATCCGTGCTGCTCGCTGTCATTTTCCTGACTTCACAGGGGAAAAGAGATCCTCTCCAAGTTTTAAGACAGATTATCGGTACAAAAAAAATCTAACTGCGTCCATCTTTTGGCAGAAACAGTCTGTTGGCCGAAAGCAGAAGTGATCCGGGCATGAACAGGTGTCCTTGCTTGAGGTCGGCATTCCTTTCTGCCTTATTTTCAATCACGCCTGGGGTGCAGTTCACATTATCACCACGCAGGGGCGCTGTTGCTCTGGAAAGCCACCCGGCTTCCGCAGGCAACTGCCTTCACTTAAGAAAAACTGCCAGGTTACAGGAGTGCTATTGATTTTTTATTTCTTTTAAGTTAATAATCATTGGCGTTCTGAATATTGCTTAATTTCTTATTTGTAGAGGTACAGAGCTGAAGCCTGTTAGATGTCGTTTACGGCATTTTCCAGAGGCAAATAATGGGGGCTCAGGGATACCTTGGTCACAGCTAAATTACTAGTGAAGGTTTTTCATGAGTTTAAAAGTGTTCTTGGACCTTCAGGCAATATGAATTAAATAATTAACATGTTAATTGCAGAGGTCCAAAAGATAAAAGGGAAAAAAATGAATTCACAGGAAAGAAAAGTTTTACGTTTATTAAAGGATGGGGGTGGGGGCAGGGTTAGCTGAAGGGAACAGGAATCATACTATACCAGACCTCACAAATTATGCAGCAATGATGACTGGCTATTAAAAAGTGTAATTAAGCCAGAATTTCCAGAATTTAGGAGACTGTGGATTAGAGGCCTAGATTCCTCAAAGTATCTGCAGCAAATCCTGATTCCCAAATCTCTAGCTTCTCCCAATGTAAAGTGGGTGCTTATTCTTGCCTGCAGACAGTTAGCATTTGGCTAATATTAACTTCAAATATGTAATTTTGGAGACCCTCAAATAGAAAAGGTTATAAAAACATAACACCCTCCGGCACTGTCAGAACCTTGTTAGCCACATGTTTGTGCCAGGAGAGCAGCACAAGGAAAATTGGAGGCAAGCCTGGGGTTTGAGACTTACCTCTGCCACGAGCTTGGTACACTGAGTGAGTCACATATCCAAGTTCTTTCGTCTCTCATCTGTAAATTGAAGCTTTTAGCTAAGCTTCCCTCTGAGTCCATTCTGATTCTGACAAACACCTCCCTCCCCGTGTTCGGCCCACATGGCGACAGCCTTCCTGGCCTTCCCGTCCATTTCTCTGTCTCACACCCTTAGGGGGGCAGATTGGACCATTTTGCTCTACTTCTCTCCACCTAGAATGTCCTTCTTCCCATTCCACTGCATTTCTATGTTTTTAAATCCCTACTTCAAGTCTCAGGGCAAAAGCCACCCACTCTGAGAAGCATTCCCTGATATCACAGAGGCAAAGAGTCTCCCCTCCTTTATGATTTTGCTGCTCTTTACCTACACTTCTCTTCAGCACCTGCCCTTTTCTCTTTCGGGTTATGATGATTTCAGGAGCCTTTTTGCAATAGCCAGGTCTCCAGGGGCATGACTGACATTGATTTATCCATCCCACAGGGTCCAGCTCAGTGGCCAGCACAAAGCAGGAACCAAGGAAATGGCTGATTAACAGTCACATGTGCACGGACACATTGTATTTTGTGCAGAGCATCTGGGCTCCACTTAAACGCTGATGTTCAGCCGACAGGATTTGGTTCCTGGTATACCCGCACTGTCTCTCTCCTACAATTCAGGCCGGCACTTTTGGACTCTGAGTCAGACTGCCTGAGTTCAAAGCCTGGCTCTGCCACTTCCCAGCTATGAGAGCTTGGACAAGTTGCTTAACTTCTCTGTGCCTCCATTGCTCACCCATGCAGTGAAGATAATAACAGTATTCTCTTTATACAGCTGCCGTGCAGATAAAATGAGCGAATACTTGTAATACACTTGAAAAAGTACCTAGTGTAAAGCAAGCTCTCAATAAATGTTACTAGCTTTAAATAGTATTTTTACTACTACTAATCAAAAGATAACAGCCTTGGGACTTCTTGCCAGTTAGCAGTATCTTTCTCTAATAGTAAGAACAAAATATCCCCTTGTGTTTATCCTGGTGCCCATTCATGTCTCTAGTTAGTTTTACTGGCATCCACTGTAGAAGGCTGGGAAACGCATCCAAGACAGCCCGCTCCCTGGGTGGGCTCCAGCTTTGGGTCTTCACAGCAAATCTTAGTTTCGCAAAAGTCTTTAGTGCATGGAAAACAGATTAACTCACTATCATTTCAGCCTGCCACCAGCCATTTGCTAAATTGCACAATTTGATATGGTGTGTGTCCTCCTGGCCCCTCTCAGACCTGCCCAGGCGCCAGCTTTGCCTCTTATCTATATGGTGCTATGGCTGTAATTTATCTGACCACTTGTGACATGCATCCTCTCAGCAGATTTGTCATTTTATCTGCTGCGATTCAAGGACAGAAGAAAGAAAAAGGAATGAAGAGAGGTGAGAATAAACAACAGCAGAATAAATACATTTCCAGGCACCTTCCATGCAAGGAGTTTCGAGACATTCTCTCTCCAGGTTGGAGCTCAGCAGCGGATGTGCCTCTCTATCCATCAATGGGCCTGCTCAGCCTGTATCTGGCTGCCATATTATTTCAGAGAAAACTCCTTTTTCTATCTTTCTGATCCTACTCTAATTTCCTTCTACTTCCTCTTAATCCTATTTCCTGGTAAAGAAGTTTCTTTTGAAGTGGGCCGGGTGCGGTGGCTCACTCCTGTAATCCCAGCACTTTGGGAGGCCAAGGTGAGTGGATTGCCTGAGGTCGGGAGTTCGAGACCAGCCCGGCTAGCATAATGAAACCCCATCTCTACTAAAAATACAAAAATTAGCCAGCTATAGTGGCAGGTGCCTGTTATCCCAGCTACTTGGGAAGCTGAGGCAGCAGAATTGCTGGAACCCGGGAGGTGGAGGTTGCAGTGAGCTGAGATCATGCCATTGTACTCCAGCCTGGGCAACATAGTGAGATTCAGTCTCAAAAAAAAAAAAAAGTTTATTTTGAAGTGAGACACTGGCAGTACAGATGATGTGTCTGCCTCATGGTCTTTTCCCATACTACCTAGATCTAGTAAAATGGGCCGTGGCTTTTGGCATGTATGTCCAGGTGGGGACAGGCAGATGGAGGAAAGGTGGGAGAATGATGGAAACAGGGAGAGCCTAACTTGTTTTTCTGCCCCCAAGTGTTCAGATCGCCCCCAAGCCATGCTATAAATCACTGCCACATTAAGCTTAAAGTACAGCCCAAGCTCTCTTGATCAAAAACTTGGGTGTAAGAGGATGTGAAATTATGTGGTCCAGTTGCTTCTTGTTATAGATATGGAACCTGGGGACCAGTGGGGCAAAGAAGAATTACAGCACCTACATAGCTCTGATTATGTCAAGCGCTTCATCTAAACGTTTGCACAGATGAACTCATTTAAGCTCCAGAACAACTCCGTGAGGTATGTACTGCTATTTTATGCATAGTTTGTAGGTGAGGAAACAGAAGCGCAGGCTTGCTAAGTAATGAGCCCAAGGTCATCTG
Organism: Nomascus leucogenys; assembly: GCF_006542625.1. Classification (NCBI taxonomy): domain Eukaryota; kingdom Metazoa; phylum Chordata; class Mammalia; order Primates; family Hylobatidae; genus Nomascus; species Nomascus leucogenys. The sequence goes on along the minus strand of NC_044381.1, from coordinate 89,470,795 downwards.
GCTAATGAGTGTGGAACTGGGAGTCAAACCCGAGCTGGTGGCGGAGGCCATGCGGTTCTCCGAGTCACGCTGCCTCCTAGCAGTGATCTGTCAATAGAGAGTGCCAGAGGGTCTACAAGGGTTTCTTGTCTCCAGATCCAGCTCCCCATTATCTGGGGGAAAATAAGAAGGCCCAAATCTTCAGCCTGGCTTTTTACACCTTCCCAGCATAATGCCAAACCCCCTTTCCAGCTCAGCTGCCACCTTCTCCCAAATGCACTTAATTCTCATGGCTGGCTGGCACAGTGAAGGAGTGATGTGTGAGTGAATAAATGAAGGACTGAACTCTCCTAGGCTGACTTGGCAGGGGGATCATCTCCCTATTTGCAGTCATTCAGTAGACAGAGAATATTTGACAATGACCTCACCAACATTTCAATCAGTCTTTCTCGTTCTTTCATAGCTGAGTGCTTTTTACACAGCTCAGCTGGCAGGGTGCGTTGCAGAAACCAGAATGCTGGCGGCACAATTTCATGTCTGCCCTTCATGCAGGTGGCATGCTCAGGGAGTGACGCTGATAAATCCCTGAAAGGTGAAGTTCCACTGCCCTGCCTGTGGTGGCAGCAGCAACAGTGGCAAGGACGGTAATCAGAGTAGCAGTTGTGATGCAGTGCTAACATCTACTAAGGCATACCCTGCGCCAGGCCCTGTTCCACGTGTTTTATACGCACCGATCAACCTGTCTAATCCTCATGCCATGGTTATAGGGGTATATATGCTATTATTAGACTCCTGTTGTTGAGACATTGAGAGATTAAGAAACTAGCCCCAAATCACATAACTGGCATCAGAGGTGGTATTTGAACCCAGGCAGTCTGTTGTCAATGCTCACACTCTTAACCACACTCTTTAGAGAGCTCAAAGAGAGAGGTTCTTGTTCCTTCCTGAGTTTGACTTCAGGGGATCATTTCCTTGTTTGCAATGGGCAGCTCCTGACACAGGTTATATTAGCACTACAGCCTAAGGTCAGGTGTCTACTGCTACTTCCTGAGAAGGGTTGTGGAGTCCATCCCAAAGGCATGAAACTCTAAACAGAGGACTTCAGCTTATTTTTTTTTCTCGGTGGGGGAGGAATCACTTTATAGTTTTAGTTTTAGGTTAACCTAATTAACTGAGAACACTTTGAGAAATTAAAGTTAAGACAGTCAACTTACAAATCTGATACTTTATAAGTTTTAGGCTTAATATAAAGTACTGGCATATTTGCAAAACTTTTCTCATTCAGAGCTGAGAACAGATGACAAAGAGAAAAGGAGACCCATCTTTATTATCTTTTGCCAGGGCTCAGGGTCCATGAGGGATAGGAATATTCAGATCAATGTTCCTCGAAATTGTGTAATGCATACAGAGCTCTGTTAAATAACAAATTCTCACAGTGCTCTGGTATTTATTTAGATTCTTTTAATTTCAATGCTACAAACGTAAAACTAGGAATAAACTTTTTTTTTTTTTTTTTTTGAGATGGAGTCTCATAATCTGTCACCCAGGCTGGAGTGCAGTGGTACGATCTCAGCTCACTGCAACCTCCGCCTCCCAGGTTCAAGCGATTCTCCTGCCTCAGCCTCCTGTCTGGGATTACAGGCACGCACCACCACACCTGGCTAATTTTTGTATTTTTAGTAGAGTTGGGGTTTCACCACGTTGGTCAGGCTGGTCTCGAACTTCCGACCTCATGATCTGCCCACCTTGGCCTCCCAAAGTTCTGGGATTACAGGTGTGAGCCACTGTGCCAGATGTAGGAATAAACTTTTTATGCTTTTGGTTCTTACACAAGTGTACCACCAAATTAATGCACATAAACACAGAGAGGAGTAAAATTAAAATCAAGAAGCATTAATTCTTGTGACGGATGCTGCTTTGGTGACACTAATGGCCAATGTTGTGCGTGTCAGGTAAAACAACAGGCAGTTGCCACTTTGTAGATCATAAATAAAAGTGATGTTAAAAAAATTTTAATTGGGAGGTCGTTAAGCTGAAGCAATCCTAGCACTTTAAGTTCCTATGTAAGCAAACCAAAGCCCAATGTGAACGGTAAAATGAAACTAGAGAAGTTACCAATCAGAAACCTCCAACTAACCTCTAACTAGGGACTTTCTACTCTACCAAATCAAATATGTTTTCTTTGTCTTAGTTCCATGTTCTGCCTATTAAAGCTCACTACCCACACTGCTGGGTAGAGCTCTCTGAACCTCTTCTGGTTCTGAGTGCTGCCCGATTCATGAATCCTTTAATGCTCACATAAACTCTGTTAAAAGTATTGTGTCCAATGTTTTTCTTTTAACAGCGGCAAAAAGACTAACTTACAGGTTCCATTTTTGTTGACTTGAATCCTTTGACTCTGAACAAGAGGGACCCCTCATGGGAGTCTCTGTTTTTATTATTATTTTTAAATAATGTGCCAGTTTTTACAGAAGTAATCCAAGTGTACTCCAACATACATGACTTAAAAATTTTGATTCATCAGAATAAGAGTCATTTTGTATTTTACACTCTACTTTCTGCTACAGAATTATTCCCAGTTGTCATGTACTAAGATGGAACCCAAAGAAGACATTGTCCAGCAAGGTGTCCCAGGTGTCCATGCTACAGGGCAGGTGCCCTATGATGACTCCATCCTCCCATCGTTTTTATCCTGTGAAATTGCTATAAAACTGGTTCAATAAGCTTGCCATGACTTTAACAGACATGGACCAATTATCTAATATGCCCTTTTCTGTTCTGTATCATTAGATTGTGACATTTAACATAGTGTGTGCCTCTAATGTACTATGCCATTTCCATGATGCCAAATTGATTCAATATCTACTCTAAGAAACTAAACCTTTGGTCTATAAAAAAGGTCATTCAACTGTGAACGCTCATGGCAAAGGAGTTTTGCTTTTGTACCTGATGATAGAGTCCCACACAGCACAAAATGAGGACAAGACAGATTTTATCAATCCAATGACAGCCAGATATGCCTTGCAAACATTTAAAGTCAAGTGATATGATTTTAGATGATGTCTTGGTTACCTACAGGACTGAGAACAAAGGCAGTGAAATCTCATGACAGCACTTAGTTATAAGGTGGTCATCTAGGGTTTATCTACACATTATTATACTAAACATTGAAAAGATTATCATAAAAATTTTTTAAGTTATCATCAAAAAACACACAATTTGAAAAACTAGTAGAATTTGCAAGTCATCTGAGAACCACCAGGGGTCTGTGGATCTTAGTATAAATAGACTCGAGTTGATCTAAAACTGCTGAGTACAAGTCAGTCTTCAGAAGATATGGCTTTGTCAACTACGCTGCAACAACAGAAAAGGACTCTTTATCATTTCCTTTAAATAGTAAGTGTTATAAATGGATAAACAAGCATGAGTCAGTTTGTTAAAACTTGATTTAAATACAACTATTTTGGGAGCATATCCTTCACATAAAGCAAGAGCCAATTACTCTAGCTCTCTCCAGTGGAACAGAGGGGAAGGCCGCCTGTAATGAGAAAGCAAAGTAAGCCTGGAGGTTTCATAGTTGGCTATACAGTTTCCAATATAGGGCTCCTTCTCATAGTTGGGTCTACCTCCCTATTTAACACAGACTGCAACAAATGTTACAATAAAAGTAAAACACAAGTCAAGAAAGCAAGAGTAGTAACAGTGCTCTTGATCTGTTGAGAGGCCATGAGATGATTCAGCCTTAAAACACAAGTCAAGAAAGCAACAGTAGTAACAGTGCTCTTGATCTGTTGAGAGGCCACGAGATGATCCAGCCTTAAAACACAAGTCAAGAAAGCAACAGTAGTAACAGTGCTCTTGATCTGTTGAGAGGCCATGAGATGATCCAGTCATAATAGCAATGAGCTATTTCCCTTGCACTTCAACTACTGGGGGAGGATGTCATTGCACTAGAAAGGTCCTGTCATCTGTGTTTCACACAAGGTCAGATTCTAAAGTAACATTTCCTGACAGAGGGGGCTTTAGAAGCCTCTCCCAGTTTACTGTCTAGAATAACACAAACCTTGAGGCGATTACATGGCAGTTAAAAAGATACAGCACTCAACAGCGCTCACAATCATGTTTGACCAAATATCTGAGTACCTAGTGGCAGATCTTGGGGCTTCTCAGCCTCCATAATCACATGAGCCAATTCTTTACATAAATCTCTTTATACACACATACAGACACATAGCACTCATTAGAAAGACATCAGGAACAGCAACACCATAGGACATCCAGAGGGAAGTAGAGCTTTCCATTGACATCAACCAATAAAGACTCCATACTACAAGACGGTTCTCCAAATGACAAGCCTACAAGCAAAGACTATGATGTAGCTATGAGGGTCATGCAGCAAAATAAAGTGGGCAGCTCAGCACAGGCAGTGTGGGGCAATGCTGCATGGACACACAGAGAATATGCAGATCCTCCCAGAACTATCATTGTTTTACCACATGAGTTAAAGGTGGTCACCAGCTTTTAAGAGAAGAACACCTAGGGTCTTGGTATTAGAACCTATAATACAATAGGACATGATACATTACAAACCAATGAAATTAATTATGAACAGTATGTAACAACATCAATGTAACTAAAGAAAATTGTACATACAGTTTTCATTACCCAACGTGGCTTTGGTTATTCTCACTGGTTATTTTCATAAAGTCTGAGTTAATGTTACATGGAGATATCTGGACAATGTGGACCAACCTGACTATTGAGATCATGGCTGGATATCCACATGGTGGGCACAACCCAAGCTGCAGCCATGCCTACCCTTCATTCTCCTTACTGAATACGGCTTTAAGGAGGCCGACTTCCCTCTGAGTCCAAAGGTGCCTATTGGTACCTGTAACCACCTTTGTGTGGTGGCTGGTTTGGGAGTTTTGTCCCCAAAATAGTAAGATGAACATACCTATACTGTTGCATATCTATTGCAAGGCAATAACAGACATTGTGAAACACAAAGAAAACACAAAATTGCACTCCGGCTCTGTAAAGGGAGCTTTCCCATCTTTAGGAGAAATCTGGTAGCTAGTGGCAGAAATTAACACTCACCCCCTGACTTCCTGCCTCTACTCCCTTCATAAACAATTGACGAGCTTTAGGAGCCTCTACACCTCTATGCAGCTCCAGTTCCTGGTCACCGGAACCTACACACGACTGCCTTTGCCTTAGTTTTCACAGAAGTGCTCAGACATAAGCAACAAACTGCTTATTTGATGTTTTGCTAAATAGCAGTTTCTTATTTCTCTTTTTGTTTTTTATTTTTGTTTTGTTTTGTTTTGAGATGGAGTCTTGCTCTGTCACCCAGGCTGGAGTGTAGTGGCGTGATCTTGTCTCACTGCAATTTTTTGCCTCCCGGGTTCAAGCAATTCTCCTGCCTCAGCCCCTCAAGTAGCTGGGACTACAGGCGTGCGCCACTGCGACCGGCTGATTGTTGTATTTTTAGTAGAGATGGGTTTCACCATGTTGGCCAGGATGGTCTCAATCTCCTGACCTCATGATCCGCCTGCCTCGGCCTCCCAAAGTGCTGGGATTACAGGCATGAGCCACTGTGTCTGGCCCTTATTTCCTCTTTTGTAGCTAAGAGCCTTTCCTCCAGGTGACTGGATAATTTTCTCTAAACATCCTCCTTCCTCTGCCCTCTCCCATTTATTGTCTATAGTAACATTAACATCTGGATGCAGACAGCCCCAGCAATCCTGGAGGAAACCTTGGAAATATGCAGGTCATCTTCTATGAAGATCACAGCAGCCCTGAGAAACCAATATAGCATTCCAATCTTTAAAAGAAGGTACAAGGGGGTGACCACCATTGAAACTTAAAACTGATTACATTCCAGGAAATAGAAAATTCAATCCCATCACCAAAGGAGGCCCCTGCCAGGGATTCTTCCAGCAGAGGGGCAGGCAAGGAAACCTAGTGCTAATGTGGAGGTTTGTACTTCCCCAAAAGTCTGGTTGTTGGGAGTTTCAATGAACTCATGTGTGATGACACAAGGCCACATGGGTTAGAGGCAGTCAAAATTTATCCATAAACATATACTTGTATATACACATATATAAAGATTATATATGTCATCATGTCTAAACACTCAACAGTCAAGCTGGGTAGATGGAATTGCTTTAAAAAGAAGGATGTAAAGGCATATGTGACTGCTCAAGGTGACACTGTTATTGGTGGAGCTACAGTCTGAACCACTTCTGAAAGCAAGTCATTGACTCTTTGCTGTGTTTGATGTCCTTTCAGAAGTTTAAATAATTAAGGAAATGTAGGGGATAATTATTATTATTTAGTGACCAGTTTGCTTCCCTGCTGAGAGTAGACTGCCTAGGCAATTGTTAGGGGACAAGATGGAAATACTGCTGTGAGGTCCTCTCTTCTCTCTTTTCCATGCTACCCTTCAGGCTCCCTCACAAATTACAGGATCACAAAGGAGTGGATTCAGAAGGCAGCGAAGACCCTGCAGGGATACATTCCTGCCACTTTGCCGGTGCCACCCAGCTCCCCCTTACATTCTTACTACAGCAACCCAGTCTCAAGAAGCTGCTGCTTCTGTTTTGAAACATCTCTGATTGTCAAGGATTTTTTTTCCCCTTACACTGATCTTAAAAAGTCTGTTTCCCTGCAACCTTGTCTCATTCAGCTCTGCCCTCCTCAACTTCTTGTGAATCCCTTTAAGTTCTTCTCTTCTCCAGGGTTCCCCCTTCCTCTCACTACTCTTCATCCTGACAGATCTTCCTGGCTCATCACCCTGCTGGGCACTCTCCTAGGGAGAAACTGAGATTTGTCATCGTTCTCTTACAGTGTGTGCCTCCACGTAAGCCAGCACTTCCGAGGTGCTCTCGCTATGTCGGGATGCAGGAGGACCCCCACTTCCCTCAATTCAGGCACTCGAATTCCACCTGTGGCAGTAACCATGGTGGCAGCCCTGCCACTCTTTCAGCCTTCATTCTGGCCAATGCTAGGACAAACTAGCTCTGTAAACGGAAAATTCCAATACCTAACATGTCCTTTAATTTGGTTCATCAGTTGAAATCTTTTGAAATTCTGTCATTTGACCTCTTTGTTGTGCTTGCCCTATGGGACCACGCAGAGAATCTTGCAGCACGCAGGGCTGCTGGCAGGGACTTGCATCCTGGGGACAGCTCACACCACATCATGGTTGGCAGCAGAGGAGCTGGCATCAGGGGTTTCTCTGGGGGAAAGGGTGGTTCTCAGGATGTGGAATCTGAGGCAGTGCTGGAACAAGGCAGATGGGACACTGGGTTCTGGCTTCATACAGAGCACATCGGACAAACTTCAGCAAACATCTTCCATCAAGCTTCAGGAAATATCCCATCCATCCAGAATTTCCAGCTCTCCCACAGCTTCATAGCCTGAGGCATCTTAAAGGAGCTTCTAAGATCCACAGAACTGATTTTCCTTTCTAACTTTGAATTAGTCACAACCACGACTTTGACCTACACCTCCTATCTTCATTCAAGACCTTCATAGAAACTTGAATAGGAGTGGGTCAAAAAGAAGGGTCCTGTGCCCTTTCCTCCTCATGCCACGCGAGCATCACTAATAAACACTGTGTGTGACTGTCCATCCCGGGTCAGTGCAACCTTCTTGTACGGCCAGCGTTTCTCCAGCATATTCATTACCAACCAAACTTTGAGAGGCTCCATCAAATAGCTTCCTGAATTCAAGAAACCTGAGATCTTTAACATTCCTTTTAATTTCAGTAACTTTATTACAGGTTCAATAATGTACTATTTTGACCCTTTCTGGAAATTAAACATAATTTTCTTTCAGCACTCTCAGGTATGATTCATTTAGGCCTGCAGATGGGCTTAAAGGAGTTAAGTATTGGCTTATTGTTTTGACAATTTTGGGCTTTTTTCTTTTGCTTTTAATATTGTTTATTCCTTATGTTATTTTTAATTGAACATAATAATTGTACATCTTTATAGGGTACAGAGTGGTATTTTGATAGATACAATGTGTAATGATAAATCACGGTAAATAACATATCCATCACCTCAAAGAGTTTTCGTTTCTCTACATTGGGAACATTCAAAATCTTCTATTCTAGCTATTTGAAAATATACAAAAATTTTTAACTGTAGTCACCCAACAGTGCTATAGAACACTAGAACATATTCCTCTGATCTGGCTATAATTTTGTATCCTTGAACCAACCTCTCCATCTCTTCCCCTCCTACCCTTCTCAGCTTCTAATAACTATAATTGTACTCTCCACTTCTATAAGATCAACTGGTTTTCAGCTTCTGTATGTGAATGAGATCATATGGTATTTGTCTTTCCGTGCCTGGGTTACTTCACTTAACATAATGTCTCCAGACTCATCCATGTTGCCATGAATGACAGAGTTTTATTTTTAAACGGCTGAAGAGTATTCCATTGTGTAAACATACCACACTTTCTTTATCCATTCATCTGTCGATGGACACTTAGGTTGATTCCATATCTTAGCGATTGTGAATAGCGCTGTGATAAACATGGGGTGCAGGTATTCCTCTGATATGCTGGTTTCCTTTCCTTTGGATAAATGCCTAGTAATGGGGGCTGGGCATGGTAGCTCATGTCTGTAATCCCAGCACTTTGGGAGGCCAAGGTGGGCAGATGACTTGGGATCAGGGGTTCAAGACCAGCCTGGCTAACATGGCGAAACCCCATCTCAACTAAAAATACAAAGATTAGCTGGGTGTGGTGGCACACACCTGTAATCCCAGCTACTGGGGAGGCTGAGGCAGGAGAATCACTTGAACCCAGGAGGTGGAGGTTGCAGTGAGCCAAGATCATGCCATTGCACTCTAGACTAGGCAACAGAGCAAGACTCCGTCTCAAAAAAAAAAACAAAAAAAAAAACCCAAAAAACAAAAAATATAAAGCAAAACAAAACAAAACAGAAACCTAGTAGTGGGATTGCTGGGTTGCATGGTAGTTCTATTTTAGTTTTTTGGAGGAACCGCCATACTATTCTCCATAGTGGCTGTACTAATTTACATTCCTACCAACACAGTATAAGTGGGGTTTTTTTGCATCTTTGTCAGCATTTGTTATTTTTTGTCTTTTTGATCATAGCCATTCTAACTGGGGTGAGATAATATCTCACTGTGGTTTTTATTTGCATTTCCCTGATGATGGTGATGTTGAACATTTTTTTCATATACCTATTGGCCATTTGTATGTTTTGAGAAATGTCTGTTTAGATCATTTGCCCAGTTTTTAGTCACAACTCTGTTTATTGTTTTCTTTCCAGTTAAACCATTGTATTTGATAGGAAAGATAAATGTGAAGTTGCTTTTACTTCATCTGCCTTCTTAACATCAACTACCATAGCCACTCAACCCCTTGAGGCAGGAGGTACTTCTGTGCCTCCTTGCCCTTACTGCTGGATATCTTCTATTTATTCCTCCAGAAACACTACCTTTCTGTACGCTGCTCTGAGCCCTGAGAGGGATCTTGAACAGAATGGATCAATGGGTCTCTCTTTGCCTTCTGGCTGGGTTCAGCCAAGGGGAGGCAGCAGCAGGAGGTGGTGGAGCACACAGTGGGTCAGCTCCCTTCCTGCCCGATTCCACGGGTTGGCTGGGCTCCACCATTGAGAGCCACTGCTTTTGCTATGGGTTCCTTCCCCCGAGATTACTCCCATCAGGTTCCAACTTGCTCCATCTTTTGTCACTTTCCCTGTATCCTACTCACACCTTTTAAAATCTTCTTTTTATTAAAATATCCTCAAATATCTTTAGTGAGCCATCTGTTTCCTCTGAGATCACATCATCTTTCTTGTCACTCCAAATCAAACAGTCTTTTGCTGTGGTGGCAGCTGACCTCAGGATGTCTGGCAAGACTCCAATATTTTCTGAGTGTTAACCTATCTGAATGTTATTCTTTCAGCTGTGGATGCTTTATGTTTCTTTCTCCTTATCTTCCTTGCTTTATTTTAAGTATATTTTAAAAATTTCAGCTCTTCAGAAAGAGCTATGTAGTTTTCTAATTTAATTGCACGTTTCCTTTTTTTTTTTTTCCTCGGTAGAAATATTTGGAAATCCCAAACTTGCTAGAGAAACTCAAGTTTGAAAGGGACCTGGGGTCACGTGAGAGTTACCCAGTCCAGCTCTTCTCATTCTTTGCCCCTTCCCTTGGGCAACATCTCACATATATAAAATCATGTTTGACTCTTGGCTCTGTATTTCTAGTAACAAAGTGGTGGTGATGCCCTCACAAATGACGGAGTGTGTCACAACAGTGAGGCTTGTGAACCACTCACCCAGCTAATTGACAAAGATTCTCCTCTCTGCTTTGAAAGCTTTTCAGGAAAACAAGCCAGGCCTGGAAAAGCTTAAAAGAGGCTCAGTCAAAATTATTCCTTAAGAATTGATCCAACATGAAGCATGCAAAAAAAAATTTAGTTAACATATTTGTCCGCCCCCTACTCCAGGAAACACATTATGGCTTGATTTTACATCAGGGATTTGTGCTCATAAAAGTATTTTAAGGAGTTAGACTTGGGGTAAAGATAAGATAGAAAAGACTGAACATAAGATTTATCTAACTTAGCAATGCCTAAAAAAAATGAAGAATTATAGCATCGAAATGGTGAAACCAGTCAAAATTTTTATCAGCAGCCACCAACCAAGGAAACAGACATAACCTAATGTCACACACTTCCAAAACCAGCAGCCAAGGAAATTCTGCAGAGAAGCAGTGGAGAAAGGCTTGGCCTGGCCTGGCCCTGACACCTGGCTCCTCCTCACTCCTCATGCTTGAGAACCTTTCCCTGTGAATCTGGAAAAGACAGAGCTTCTCCTTCTAACGACGGAAACCTGGAGAGGGCTGCTGGGGAGGATCAGAGATAAGAAGGTAGGTGGAGGATGGGCTGTCAGTGACAGAAGTGAATTTATAGTATCATCCCATTTTTATAAAAGTGAGTCTGGCTATCTCTCTAGTCTGCCAGACTTCTACTTATGTATATGCATAGGAAGAATTCAAATATAGAAACAATACTGAACAATTATGAGGCTTATGGTTAGTGAACAGAATCAGCACAATGTCAAAATAGTGATTTATTTTTTCTTTCTATTAAAATGCAAGTCCCATTATGTGTGAGAATCTTGTCTGTTCCATCGATAGCTTATAGCTCTAGGCCAAGCACCTTGAAGGTGCCCTACACAAAGTATTCTCTAAATAAACACTGGTTGAATGAATGAATGAGAATGAACTATAAAAATCGGGAGGTGGGTGATAGAGAAATGAAGGAAGCATTAAAATCACCTTTCGTTGCTGGAAGTTGACTGATACTATATAAAACTGAACCATTAACTAATAAAAGTATTACAACTCCAATAGCTTTTATAATCTCTTTTGATAAGTTATCTGTAAAAAATCAATATGTTGGATAGTAAAAAAAAATTATATGAGGGTCAGAATTCCTCCCGTGTTACTTTAGTTTCATTTACTTCTGTATATAAGTACAGTGGAACTGAACATGTATTTTTTAAATTAAAAATGGCATTAGAGTATGATTCCATTTTTATAGTGTCTATCTAGCCAGCCAACTTTTCTCTCATAAGGATGTATCCATATATATGTATATACACACACATATATATGCCTACATAATCTTTGAAAGAGTATGAAATGATGTCCACTTAATGCTCAACATCATTATTTCTGGAAGGTGAGATTTAGAAAATGATTTTACTCTTTTCTTTTTACTTTTCTGCAACTCTTGAGTTCTTTAAAATGAGCACTCGTGGTCTTCACAGAAACATACTGCCATTTTTCTTTAAATTTATTTTAATAAAGGTGATAATGAAAGTAGATGCTGGAATATCATGTCACTACCACAGATTGAAATATCTAATAATTTGATTTTGTTTCTTTTAAAATAAATAATGATGGTTGCGGGAAGTCAGGGACCCCAAACGGAGGGACCGGCTGAAGCCATGGCAGAAGAACATAAATTGTGAAGATTTCATGGACACTTACTAGTTCCCCAAATTAATACTTTTATAATTTCTTACGCCTGTCTTTACTGCAATCTCTGAACATAAACTGTGAAGATTTCATAGACACTTATCATTTCCCCAATCAATATTCTTGTGATTTCTTATGCCTGTCTTTACTTTAATCTCTTAATCCTGTCATCTTCGTAAGCTGAGGATGTATGTTGCCTCAGGACCCTGTAATGATTGCGTTAACTGCACACATTGTTTAAACAATATGAAATCTGGGAACTTTGAAAAAAGAACAGGATAACAGCGATGTTCAGGGAACAAGGGAGATAACCATTAGGTCTGGCAGCCTGAGAGCCAGGCGGAACAGAGCCATCTTTCTCTTCTTTCAAAAGCAAATAGGAGAAATATTGCTGAATTCTTTTTCTCAGCAAGGAACATCCCTGAGAAAGAGAGTGCATTCTTAGGGGGAGGTCTCTAAAATGGCCACTCTAGGAATGTCTGTCTTTTATGGTTGATAAGATGTTATCAATGACAATGCGTGCCTGAAACTTCATTAGCAATTTTAATTTTGCCCTGGTCCTGTGATCTCGCCCTGCCTCCATTTGCCTTGTCATATTTTATTACCTTGTAAAGCATGTGATCCCTGTGACCCACACCCTATTTTTACACTCCCTCCCCTTTTGAAAATCACTAGTAAAAACTTGTTGGTTTTGCGGTTTGGGGGGCATCACAGAACCTGCTGACATGTGGTATCTCCCCCGGATACCCAGCTTTAAAAATTTCTCTCTTTGTACTCTTTCCCTTTATTTCTCAGACCAGCCGACACTTACGGAAAATAGAAAAGGACACAAGTTGAATTATCGGGGGTGGGTTCCCCTGATAAATGATAGCTCTGAGGACAGACTGTAGGTTGAATAAGACTTTGCTTATTTACAAAGGTTTTCTTAGCTCACACATGCTCCCTCTCTCACTCTTTCTAAAGCATACTGTCACAGAGGCTCCTGGCTCAAGTCTGTCTCGGACTGATAATGTCAGCATACGCTAGAAGACAACTCCATTTTTAAGACACCTAATTATTGGCGATTAAAGCTTTCCTGTAATTTGTAGGATCATTCCAAAATGCATTCCACTGAACAATGCATTCCGAGACTCGTCTACTTTCCTTCTCTGTCTCATACTACGGGCAAGGTAAACTGAAAGAATCAGACTTCCAGGAGGTGTTAAGGCTGTAGGTGAATGACCAGGCATCAGTCTCACTACCTATATTCTACAAATAGCATACATTTCAAAGTCATCCCATTCTTGGAACACAGTAGAGAATGCAGTTTTAATGTGTGTTTCTCACTTTTCTCAACAGCAGATATGGCAGGGCATATAGTGGAAGGTGATAAGTTTAAGAGTTGGGAGACTTGGGTTCTACTGTTTGTATTTACTATTGGCCAACACACCTAACTTCTCTATGACTTAGCTTCATTATCTGAAAAAAGGATTACACTATATCCCTGGTTCTAGACTCTGGTTGTACCTTGGAATCACCTGGGATGCTTTACTAACTGGTGATGCCTTGGGTGCACCCTAAAAATATCTGGGCATCTTGGACATCAGAAAGGCCATAAATTGATTCCAGTGTTACAGTCAAGGTTAAGGACCATTGAGCTTCTTGATTACCAAAATACCTTTATTCTAAATTCTACCTTACATCACAGAATATTTCGCTGCTGGCTCAGTCCTGGTTCCCCAATACTCTGAGAAAAGTGCAGACAAAAATGTGTCAGATCTTCATGTGTAGGGGTGGCTTGGAAATCCTCAGGTAGGACTAGGCAGAAAAACATCCCTTCCATCTAAGCAGATAAGCCACAGATGAAATGATATCAGACCCTTTGTTTCATCAATATGCCATGTAGGGTTCAACATAATCTTAGAAGCCTGTAACTTTTTATTTGATTTGGCCATTAAGAGAGTCTCTTTTACCTCCACTTGCTCTAATTGTAATGGTGAAGGTTTGCACTGCTGCCAAATAGCCTTGTAATGTTATTAGCTGCTGCTTCTCAATCTCTGCCTGCTGGAAATTCCAGTTTTTCCCGGTACAACTTGTGTGTGGGGTGGAGAGGCTGCATCCCCAGAAAGTGCACACTTGACCCTGGAGACCAGGGTGGGGATTGGCAGGAAGGAATGTGGAAGGCTTTGCAACCATTCTCCACATTGCAGCCTGGGTGGCTTGCAAAATGTCAGCTTGGAGAGGCTCCCCCTCCCCTAGATCTGCTTTCCTGAATGTTTCTGGTTAGAGTGGGCCACAAGAGATGCTTACATGTGAGATTCAGAGGAGGAAGGGAAGTGGCAGCCATTCTGTAGCTCACACCTGTTTTATCTGTGGCTCATGTTGCTGGGTGGGGCAGTAGCCAAGTCACAACTGCTCTACCTTCCCTGAATTTTCCTTTAGCTTCTGTGACACTTGGGCCAGGCGCATGTGTATCTCTGTGATGATGGGAGCCAACATATCCTGCAGGAAAACTACAGCACCCAGGGAGGCAGTGATAACTGACCTGCGTTCCAGTGGGTCTTCATGGGTTCTGTGTGTGCCTGTGGGTTCCAGCCCATCCCTGCTCTCCTGACTTCATATCCATCTTCCTCTGCTGACCACCTGCCTCTTGGACTTCAAGCTCCAACATCTCATGGTCAGATGTAAAGAAAACAGCCTTACAGAGGCTGCTTAACCAGCAAACATAATTGCGTAAGGTCAAATCCTTGTGACAAATATATATATATATTTGTCAAAGTCTCCTCTGGAGAGGCTGAGGCATGAGAATCACTTAAACCTGGGAGACAGAGGCTACAGTGAGTCGAGATCACACCACTGTACTCCAGTCTGGGTGACAGAGACCCTGTCTCAAAAAGTAAAAGATAAAAATAAATAAAAGATGTTAAATGTCAATAATAGACTGGATAAAGAAAATGTGGCACATATACACCATGGAATACTATGCAGCCATAAAAAAGGATGAGTTCATGTCCTTTGCAGGGACATGGATAAAGCTGGAAACTATCATTCTCAGCAAAACTAACACAAGAACAGAAAACCAAACACCGCATGTTCTCACTTGTAAGTGGGGGTTGAACAATGAGAACACATGGACACAGGGAGGGGAACATCACACACCAGGGCCTGTCAGGGGGTGGAGGCCTAGGGGAGAGATAGCATTAAGAGAAATAACTAATGTAAATGATGAGTTGATGGGTGCAACAAACCAACATGGCACATGTAAACCTATGTAACAAAACTGCACGTTGTGCACATGTACCCCAGACACCTTAAAGTATTTTATATATATATATATGATGTTACATGGATAAAGGAGATGGAGGAAGAGTGGCAGAAATGGCCCGGGGGTGAGAAGTAAAGGAATTTAAGGTTTGGAGCTCAGCCAGGACGGTGATCTATCCAGATCCGCCACTGCGGGGAAAACCCACCCCAATGGCACACAGGTACCTTGCCTTTCTCAAATGAGAGGTAAGAAATTACTAACTCACATACGATGATGGATACTTGTCATGAACTAGACAGACTTCCCTTTTCCATGGCCAGTTTTTGCTAATGATTTTTTTCAGTCGTGACAGCCGAAATTCTTAACTATTGAAGCAATCATAATATGGTGTTTAATTTTTTTTCTTAAAGTTTGAATTTCTTTAAAGAAGAAGTAGAATTTGGAAATGAAGCATTCCCTTCAGAATAAATTAGTGAGTGTCTATAGAAGAGAAAAACAATTAACACATTCATGCTTTATGGCTTAGTTTTCACCTTTCTTTCCAAGGGCAATTTATCTAAGAAAAGCTGTTTGTCCTGATTTTGGTTGATTTATTCATATGCTTGCATTTGCCTAAGTATATTTGAGTTTCACAGTCTCTGTTTCCAGCCCAGGACAACACCCTCGCGTAAGCTCTGGACACAACCCTGGAGCATGAAGTCTGAGTGGAAGGTTCTAGACTGGTGCTTATCTGTGGCTCCAAAAGGAAGAAGCCAGAAACTTAGGAGAGTCAGGTAACTACATCTCAGTCCTGGAATAAAGGCCAGAAAACCTGGCTTTAGCTTCTGATTTCACCACTATTTAGCCATGAGTCCTTGCAGGGCTCACCTAACCAATCTCTCTGAGTCTCCATTTCTTTGCTTGTAAAACGAGTGTTGAACCAGAAGCTCACAAAGGATCATTAAACTCTGCAATATTATGATTCCAAGGTTTACCCTTTCTGGCAGCAATCATGGTAAGTGGTTTTTTCCCCTCTACACATTTTACTTCTGAACATTTCCCACATAAATATTTTAATCTGAGGATAACATTTGTGTGTGTGTGGTGTGTGTGTGTGTGTGTGTGTGTGAAAGTATCCCATAACTTTCATTTCACATGAGAATTAAAATTTACAGTTAAAACTTTTCATCACTGTCTTAATGTTCTCTTTCTTCTTCCCACTAAATCTTTTTGTCCCATCTATAATGAGGACTTTTTCAGACACTACACTAGCTGATGCGAAAAGCTTTGCTTTCCACCAAGAACTATGGCTCCCAGCTGGGTGCAGTGGCTCATGCCTGTAATCCCAGCACTTTGGGAGGCCGAGGCGGGCGGATCACCTGAGGTCAGGAATTCGAGACCAGCCTGGCCAAAATGGCGAAACCCCATCTCTACTAAAAATACAAAAATTAACTGGGTGTGGTGCCATGCACCTGTAATCCCAGCTACTCAGGAGGCTGAGACAGGAGAATCGCTTGAACCCGGGAAGCGGAGGTTGCAGTGAGCTGAGATCGCGCCACTGCACTCCATCCTGGGTGACAGAGCGAGACTCTGTCTCGGAAAAAAAAAAAAAAAGGACTATGGGTCTTTATACTTTTCTGTTTTATTTGGTATTCATTCATTTTAAAGACCCATTTATTTTTTAAGGATTTTTCCCACTTTCCTACACTTTACTGTTCCCACCATCTGTTTTGAGTCTTTAATGACACAAGTTGGACTTCTGTTGTTAATTTAAGAATATGCAATTGAATCAGAAGAATTTATGAAAACTAATTCAATAGACTCATTAATATAACTCCAAGATTTTTATACACATGGGATAGACTTCAACTTTATTAATTTACACAAAGCATTCAAACTTGAAAATAAGCTAGCCACAGGTTTTTATTGTGGATTCCCCTCCTCATTCTTGAAAAACAGTTTTTTTGTATGTGTCTAAATGACTAGAAAACAAATAGCCAACCACAATTATTGGGGGATCTCAGGAGGTAAACAATGGTACCACTTAGGATGCTACCACTCACGATGATTAGTTTCCAAATACTCCCTGGACTGTGTTTCAGGCCCTGGGGATCGGGTAACA
This sequence comes from Nomascus leucogenys, assembly GCF_006542625.1. NCBI lineage: Eukaryota > Metazoa > Chordata > Mammalia > Primates > Hylobatidae > Nomascus > Nomascus leucogenys. The sequence goes on along the minus strand of NC_044381.1, from coordinate 89,453,435 downwards.
GAACATGGGAAACAGAGCCTCGCTCTTTGATGCTGGCGGGGCCTTTGTAAGGTTTCTAGCGTCACTGGGGAATAATGTATTTTGATAAATTAACTCAGATAATTTTCCTCCACCACACTTTTCACCCAGTGTGTGTCCTGGCCTTCCCCCAAGGGAGCAGCCGGGTGAGGACCAACAGACCAAGAGTCAGTCCTGGCATTTGACTCTCAGAAGGTCATTTATTATCTCAGGGCGTCCTGGGCAAAGCAGTCTCCTGAGCAGTAGGTGCTAAGAAGGAAAGAAAGCTGGGGTGGGGGTTGGGCAGACACCCCTGAGGGGTTGGTATGGGACCACACAGTTGACAGAACATCCGGGACAGAGACAATTAGCACCGCTCTACTTCTCAAGGGAAATACAGGAAGCTGGCAAAGTCATACACCTCCCTGCACCCCAGCCCCACAATCTGTATTCCCAGCATGATGCAGGAGCAGAAATATGGCCCGAGACAGCCCAGGAGAATTCTCTCTCACAGCTAAGAGAGGCAAATGGAGTACTTTATGTGCTCCCCAAAATAAAACACCAATGAGGCAAGTGACATGACAGTAACAATACTACTACTAATACTAATAATGGGAATCACTTACAGTATACAGCTTTTACTATGGGGCAGACATGCTTTTAAATGTTTTTACATACTAACTCATTTAATCCTCCCAATAGCCACATGAAGTAGATACTATTATGAATAGCTCTAATTTATAGATGAGGTAATCAAAGCACAAAGAAGTAAAGTGAAGTGGCCAAGGTACAGAGCCCATAATGAGTAGAGCTGGGATTCAAACCTGGAGAGAGCAGCTTCAGAGCCAAACTTAAGAGGTCTGAGGGTGAGGGCAGAGGGTGCAGCAATGACACATGTGAGTGGCCAAGTAGGGAACGAGGCTGTCTAAGGGAGACCATCCTGGAGAAATGACCATGTACTCTGGCCAGGTCCAGAAGAGCTGCCTGCCTTCCCTGGCTGAGACCACAGACACCCCCGGCCCCAACAACTGAGATGTGACCCTGAGAAAAGGGGGACTCAAAACAGAAGTTCAATCACAGAAGAATAAAATAACTCTTGCACAGCTGTGTATGATGACTGTATTAGTTATTGCACTGATGCAGAAGGTCATAGATACAGGTTACAAGTGATACGTTATGGGACCAACAAGTAGCACAGTCCATTGATCTCATCAGCACATATTTGGGTCACAGATGATTTCTGCCTTGTTTGAAATATGCACACACATATGTGTATATATATATATGTATATGTGTATAGATATGTGTGCATGTGTGTGTTTTCCCATATGTATTCTTCGTATTATAACTGCTCCTGGTATGTGCGGTGGCTCACGCTTGTAATCCCAGCACTTTGGGAGGCCAAGGCAGGTGGATCACAAGGTCAGGAGATCAAGACCAGGTGAAACCCCGTCTCTACAAAAAATACAAAAAATTAGCAGGATGTGGTGGCAGGCGCCTGTAGTCCCAGCTACTAGGAGAGGCTGAGGCAGGAGAATGGCGTGAACCCGGGAGGTGGAGCTTGCAGTGAGCCGACATTGCGCCACTGCACTCCAGCCCGGGCGACAGAGTGAGACTCCGTCTCAAAAAAAAAAAAAAAAAAAAAAAAACCTCAAATAGAGCCAAGGTGAGTAAATTAGTAAAGACCTCAAGTGCTATTCTCCATCTGTTATGGGTGAAATTGTGTCCCCCAAAAAAATTCATATGTGGAGTCCTAATCCTATGTACCTCAGAATGTGACTGGATTTAGAGATAGGGTCCTCAAAGAAGAAAATAAGTTAAAATGAGGTCATCAGGGTATGCCTGAATCCAGTATGACTGGTGTCCCCACAAGAGGAGAAAGTTTGGATGCAGACACAGACAGAAGGAAGAGGATGTGGAGACTCAGTGAGAAGGCTGCCATCTACAAGCCAAGGAGAGAAGTCTCAGAAGAAACCGACCCTGCCCCCACCATGATCTCGGATTCTGAGCCTCCAGAACAGTGGGATAATAAATTCCTGCTGTTCAAACCATCCAGTCTGTGGGACCTTGTTACGGCAGTGCTGGCAAACTAATGCACCGACTCTGATCATTCCTACTTCCCAAGCTTTCAATTGTGCAGACTTTCCTCATACTCACATTTGTGGAAGACAGAATAGAAAGGGATGTCATACATATCTACGTATACATATATATGTGCATTTTTTTCTTTGTAAAATGTATAATATATACCTCTGTGTCTGTGCATCTCAAATATCCCTCTCCTTTTTTTTTTTTTTGAGACGGAGTCTTGCTCTGTTGCCCAGGCTAGAGTGCAGTGGCACGATCTCAGCTCACTGCAAGCTCCGCCTCCTGGGTTCAGGCCATCCTCCTGCCTCAGCCTCCCGAGTAGCTGGGACTACAGGCACCCACCACCATGCCCAGCTAATTTTTTGTATTTTTAGTAGAGACGGGGTTTCGCTGTGTTAGCCAGGATGGTCTCCATCTCCTGACCTGGTGATCCACCCTCCTTGGCCTCCCAAAGTGCTGGGATTACAGGGGTGAGCCACTGTGTCCAGCCCCCTCTCCCTTTTTTATAAGGAAACCAGCCATTGGAGTTAGGGTGGGCCTAATTATGTACATCTGCAAAAATCCCATTTCCAAATATGGTATTATTTATTAATATAATATATATATCTTATAATGTATATTAATATGTATATTACAAAATATGTATTTTTTCTTTTTCTCCCTATTTTCTTTAAATTATAAAAAGATATATGCATAAAGGTATTGCATAGTCAGTGTTTTAAGTGCACAGTTTGATGAGTGTTGGTAACCGTATACAGCTGTGTAACCATCCTCACCATCAGGATACAGCAGTTCTCTCACCTGAAAAAGTTTCCAAGTGCCCTTTCAGAGCTAATTCTCTTCCTACCCACTGCTACTCCCAGCACTCCAGGAAATCATTGATCTGTTTTCTGTCAACACGGTTTTGCCCTTTTTTTAGAATTTCAAGTGAATGGAATGTTTGCTGTATTTCTGAGATTATTTTTAAGCACAAAAGCAATACCACACTTCAAGTTATTCAGTTGCAATTTTTATTTATAGGAATGTAAAAATAAAATGCAAAATAGGATAATAGGATGGTGCAGTGGGAAGAGCATGGGATAGGGATCATGGGGCTCTGGATTTGAGCCCCATCAACACAGCCTGTGTCTGAGCTCCTGCCCCCTTGCCTTGGCCCTTTGCTCACAGACTCATTTGTGTACAAATGCTTCCCAAATGCTCTGGGAAAATCCCCCAAATATTATTATTATTATTTTGAGATGGAGTCTCGCTCTATCGCCCAGCCCAGGCTGGAGTGCAGTGGCACAATCTCGGCTCACTGCAACGTCCGCCTTCAGGGTGCAAGTGATTCTCCTGCCTCAGCCTCTTGAGTAACTGGGACTACAAGCGTGCACCACCATGTCTGGCTAATTTTTTGTATTTTAGTAGAGAGGGGGTTTCACTGTGTTGTCCAGGCTGGTCTCGAACTCCTGAGCTCTGGCAGTCTGCCCACCTCAGCCTCCCAAATTACTAGGATTACAAATGTGAGCCACCACGCCCGGCCCCCCCAAATACTATTTACTATTTTGACATCAAACATGATTTCGTAAATATTTTCAGACGGGAGAAAGTAAGATAAAATGATGAGGAATAGGCTCCAAGTCAGTGTTAGGACTGGACACAGAAGACATGCAACCCTTGCTGCCCACGACATTGGGTTTCTTCCTTCAATCCACATCCCGCCCATGCCTAAGAAAGCCCCAGGGACAAGTCTGATGAGGGGAAATGCTCATTAAGGAGCATGAAATTTTTAAGGTTTATCCAGCCCCCAGCAAGAACGTATTCTCCTTCAGAATATTCAAGGAGAGCTTCTTGGTGGCAAAATGAAAGGTCAACATGTGACATTAGCTTTCTTCCACCCTCGTTCATGACTAAAAGTGTACCAGATTGAAACTAGATCTGGGCTACATTTACAAATTAAAGAGCAGTTCAGAAAAAGCTTGCCTTTCCCACTTGCCCCATAGCAACTCTTTGTCTGGCATGATGTCGAAGGTGAAAGCCAGGGCTAAACACAGGAGAAAGGAGATGGGAGACAGTGTCCCCCATGGGGGCTTCAGAGCCAGACACACCGATTAATGTCCTGGCTTTGTTGCTAGCCAGCCTTATGTCCCTGGGCAGGGCAGGTCAGCTTCCTTTGTCTCACCCTCACTGTCATCAAAAGGCCCCCACATATCATTGTCTGGAGTTTTAAAGAAGAAAACAGGCATTCAGAACTGATTCACCAGCCCCATTCCCTACTATATGTTTAAGGAATATACCCCAATTGCCTGGTATTTTCTTTCTCAATAATTCTTTCACAAGAAACACCAAGGCGACTTGGCTACTACCAACAATCCCTCCAAATGTGCACACTGTCTGATAACACTATTTTACAGCAGCAGTCTTAAAAAACTTTTCTTCCTTGTGTGATCCCTAAGAGAAATTGAAAAAATGACGCCCCCTCTTAACATATTTTTAGCGTAACGTCTAAACATTTTAAAGTACATTGAGATAACCGCAAAGGATGTAATTTCAGGTGTAATGTCTATTACACCCAAGCTTTGAATATATTTTTTGACAAAATCTTTGAGATTCAAATAATTCCATTCATGGAAAATTATCCTATAAACTACATGGCAAGCAAGGTGTGTTCTCAGGCAGACCAAGTTTAGGAAAAAAGATGTGCAGATGCTAAAGACGCCGTTACAAATATGCAAACTGGCCAGGCACAGTGGCTCACGCCTGTAATCCCAGCACTTTGGGAGGCTGAGACGGGTGGATCAGGAGGTCAGGAGTTCGAGACCAGCCTGGCCAAGATGGTGAAACCCTGTCTCTACTAAAAAATACAAAAATTAGCTGGGCATGGTGGCGGGGGCCTCTAATCCCAGCTACTCAGGAGGCTGAGGCAGGAGAATTACTTGAACCCAGGAGGTGGAGGGTGCAGTGAGCCGAGATTGCACCATTGCACTCCAGCCTGGGTGACAGAGTGAGACTCTGTCTCAAAAAATAAAAAATAAAAATAAAAAAAAATGCAAACTATGTCCCCTCAGTTAAAAGTCCATTGGTTGTATCTCCTCCCGTGCTTGGTCCTTAGCTGTTTAGATTTCCTACTGACACCCGGGGAGCTGATCGGAAAAGAGGATCACAGAGTACACCTGTGGATTTGACACTCAGAACACATCATTTTTAACATCCTCTCTTTACTGACAATAGCCAATAAGTGATCTTTAATAAAACTGAAACATCTGCAAACAGTACAGTTTAGGCAACCACTAAATTATACTAGTAAGTAACATAAGGTATCATTTTCTAAAATTTTTTTCTTTCACTTTTAAAACCAAAAGATAGGAAAAAGTATACCTTTCATTTTAAAAGATATTTCTAACATTCAATAACTATTCTCGTGTGGATTGAAATGTATATTCACCAAACCAAAAGAGTGTGTCTTGCACTTGTCACTTCCACTTTAACAATTTTCAAATGCAATAGTAAAATGCAAATATAAACTCCAAGTGGCCACACAGAGTGACAACATTGAAATAACTTACATTCTGTTTTTTCATCTTTTCTATCACCATGCCCCAGTGTTTATTTTAACTTATTTTTTAAAAAGTACCATACAGGTCTGAGACATGCCCTGTGCCCAGTTCCACCCCATTAGGCACTTATTATACGATCAAAATGTGTTTGTCACTGAGTGTGTTGGCAGTCCCTGTGCAACTCTTGATTCTCCGAGTTAACGTCCATGTAGAATATAATAGGCTAACTTGAAGCTTACATATATATTATTATAATGCAAAAGTAACCGTAGCAATTCAGTACTCTTAGATCAACAAAATAATTTCTAGGGGAGGAATATTTTCATGCTAACATTGTTTAGAATTGCATAGTGATAACACACAGCAGATCAAATTTTGTTGTTTTATTATTACTTTTAAATTCTCTACCATCCTCCCCCCACCCTTTGAAAGCCTGCATTTGCCATAGATGGCTCCTACAACTCTGCCCTTTCTTCACCAGTGAGGATAAATGCCCATTCTTGAGAAATAGTAAAACAGAAGGAATTAAGTGAGAGAAATTAGTACTGAAGATGAAGTTCTCTGCTTTTTTCCTTCCCAATCCTACTTAAGAACTGGACCGGCGACCCATAAGGGAGGATATCAGCTCCATGCAGAAATACTGTCTGTTTATGCCTGTTAATAAGCAGAATGGATGATAATTGGATAATAACTAGAGCGCAGCCGAATGGATCACGTTGCAGGTTTACAGAATCTTGACAGTGTGGGTGAGACACACAACACCCAAAATAATACGGTCTGTTTGAAAATACATAAGATGGAATAATGTTCAATCGTCTCCTGTCTACTAAAAGCCCAGTTAGATTTATGAGTCGGCACAATCCAAAAAAGCACAGTAAAGTCAAATTCATCTTCTACAAGTAAATGTGTTCATTTAGTCCCACCTCGTGATACACCTTTATTTTATATTCCTTTAAAATCAATCTTTCTTTCTCCCTCTCCCATCCACACACAGACTAGTATATATATATATATATATATATATACACATTTTTTTCATGGCTGTAAATATAGTATATATATATATTTATATAACTGTAAACTCTTGAAAAAATTTTCATTGCAAAATGCATAAGCATATATGTAAAAGTATAAAGATGTATTCTAAAATAATAAAGGTACCCACCACCCAGTAAAAAGAAGAAAACATTATGAGTATAGTTTGAGATTGATACCGAGTACCTCCACGCTTAAACATTTCTTGTTCTCTACTTTCCCCACAAAAGTTAGTCCTTCTTTTCAAGTATGTATTTTTACCATTTAACCAAATATGCGTGAATCACTAAATAATACAATGCTTACTTTTGCCTGATTTTAAACTTTATATAATTGGGATCATGAGATATCTGTGCTTATTTTGATGAATACTGTTTTTGAATTGTATCCTCGTTAAAGCCTATAGCTGATTCATTTGTATAATTCTACCATATGACTATAACGTGCTTTCTCTTTCCACTCTAGAGCCAAATGCCACGCCTGGATTATTCCAGAATTTTGCTAATATGAACAATGCTGCTAAGATAAGTGTCTTTAATCACTTGCACAATTGCTTCTCTAGTCTATAATATATTCCTTGGAGTGGAGATGCCAAGTCATAAATATGTAAGAGTTCAACTTCAATAGGCATCACCACAACTTTTTCCAATGTGGTTTGCGAATGTGCACTTCCACCAGCGTTAGATTAGCATTCCCTTTGATCCACACACTTGGGCATACTTGGCATGGTCAGAGTCTTTGATTTTTTCCAGTTTGGTGAATTAAAATGATATCTCACTGTAGTTTTGATTAATTTGCATTTTCATGATTATTAATGACATTGAGCAACTGTTATATGCTTATTGGTCACGTATATTTTCTCTTCTATGAAATGTTTGTTCATGGTTTTGCTCATTTTTCTATGGCATTGTTTGTTGTTTTCTCAATTTTTAAAAGTCTTTTATATATTCATGATTCTAATGCTTTGTTGGTGTGTGCTGGAAATATCTTCTTCCAATTGTGGCTTCTTTTTACTTTAATAGTATCTTTTGATGAGCAGAAGTTTTAAATTTTATTAATGCAGGTGAACTAAATTTAAATATTTTACATGACTTTAATTAATTTCAACTTAAAAGGCCATGCAGAAGAATGGCTTCTTAATGGCTTTTTAAGAAGCCATTCTTCTGCATCTGGATACCCAGTTTTCCCAGCACCATTTATTTTAAGACAGTGTTTTTTTGCCCCAATGAGTGTTCTTACCAGTCTAAAACTACTAAGTAGCTTTACCATTTTTCCAAACAATAGATGACCTTTATATCCTTTCCCAATTTGCATGTTCTTATTTTCCAGTAGTTAGAAGTCATTTGGGTTTTCATTAACTCCTCATAGTGGACATTATTGCTTTTGCTTTATACAGTCCATGATTGTTTAGGTCAAGCCACACTTACCACATTATTTATCATTCCTTTTGATATCTCAAACTTTCATCCTGAGATAATTTTTCTTCTTCCTAAAATATATTTTGTAGACATTTCTTTGGTAAAGATAGGGTAGTGATACATTCCTTTCACTTGTTTTGCATGATAATTTTGCTCTTGTTGAAAGATAGTTTCATTACATGTAGAATTCTAATTGTTATTTTATCAGAGCACATGAAAGACTGTCTTCTACTGCCCTGTAGCTTCCATTTTTAAATAGAAGTTATCTGTCAGTCATTTTTTGATAGGCAATCTGTCTTTTATTTCTAGTTGTTTTATTTAAAAAATTGACATGTAAAAATTGTACATATTTATGGGGTACATAGTGATGTTTTGATACATATAATGTATAGTGATCAGAGCAGAGTAATTAGCGTAGTCTATCATCTCAAACATTTATCATTTTTTTGTGTTGAAAACATCAATATTCTCCATCTAGCTATTTGAAACTATATATTATTGTTAATTAGAGTTATTCTACAGTGCTATAGAACACTAGAACTTACTCCTGTCTGTAATTTTGTATCCTTTAACAACTCTCTCCCCCCTCTACCCTTTTCAACCTCTAGTATCCTCTGCTCTACCTTCTACTTCTACGAGATCAATATTTTTTAGCTTCCACATATGAGTGACAACATGTGGTATCTGCCTTGTTTCACTTAGCATAATATCCTCCAGTTCCATCCCTGTTGCCACAAATGACAGGATTTTATTCTTTTCCTTAGCCTAATAGTATTCCATCACATATATCTACATATTAATACCACATTTTCTTTGTTCATCCATCTATTGCTGGACACCTAGGTTGATTCCATATCTTGGCTATATAAATAGTGCTGCAATAAGCACGGGGGTGCAGATGTCTCTTTGATATACTGATTTCCTTCCCTTTGCATAAATGCCCAGTAGTGGGATTGCTGGATGCTATAGTAGTTCTATTTTTAGTTTTTTGAGGAAACTCCATACTGTTCTCCACAGTGGCTGTACTAGTTTACATCCCCATCAACAGTGCGTAAGTTCCCTTTTCTCTGCATTCTTGCCAGCATTTGTTATTTTTGTCTTTATGATAATAGCCATCCTGACTGCGGTAAAATGATACCGCATTGTGGTTTTCATTGGCATTTTCCTGATGATTCACGATGTTGAACACTTGTTTCATGTATTTTTTGGCCATTTGTATGTATTCTTTTGAGAAATGCCTGTTTAGATTATTTATTTTAAAATTGGATTGTTTGGGTTTTTTTTGCTGTCGAGATATTTGAGTTCCTTGCATATTCTGGATATTAATCTCCTGTCAGATGAAAAGTTTGAATGTATTTTCTCCCATTCTGTAAGTTGTCTTCTCACTCTTGTTCCCTTTACTGTCCCATTTGTTTATTTTTGCTTTTGTAGTCTGTGCCATTGGGGTCTTATTCATAAAATCTTTTCCCAGGCCAATGTCCTGAAGCATTTCTCCAATGTTTTCTTGTACTAGTTTTATATCTTCAGATTTTACATTTAGGTCTTTGATCCATTTTGAGTTGGCTTTTGTATAGGATGAGAGATGAGTGTCTAGTTTCATTCTTCTGTATATGGATATCTGATTTTTTCAGGACCATTTATTTAAGATACTGTTTTGTTTTGTTTTGCCCCAGTGAGTGTTCTTCACATCACTGTCAAAAATCAGTTGACTATAGATATGTGGATTAATTTCTGGGCTCTCTTCTGCTCTATTGGTCTCTGTGTCTATTCTTATAACAGTACCATGCTGTTTTGGTTACTACAGCTTTGTAGTATATTTTGAAGTCTAGTAGTGTGATACCTCTAGCTATGTTCTTTTCGCTGAGGATTGCCTTGGCTATTCATGGTCTTTTGTGGTTCCATGTACATTTTTATGATTCTATTTCTGTGAAGAATATCATTATTATTTTGGTAGAGATTGCATTGAATCCATAGTTTGCTTTGGGTAGTATGGTCATCTTAACAATGTTAATTCTTCTTATCCATGAGCATGAGATGTCTTTCCATTTGTATCCTCTTCAACTTCTTTCAACAGGGTTTTGTAGTTTTCCTTACAAAGGTCTTTCATCTCTGTGGTTAAGTTTATTCCTAAGGTTTTTTTTAAATGTAGCTATTGTAAGTAGGATTGCCTTTTTGATTTCTTTTTCACTAGTTCATTGTTCAAGTACAGAAACACTACTGATCTTTGTATGTTGATTTTGTAACTTGGAACTTTACTGAATTCACTTACCAGTTCTAAGAGTTTTTTGATACAGTCATTAGGTTTTTCTATATATAAGTTCATGTGTCTGCAAACAGAAAAAATTTGATTTCCTCCTTTCCAATTTGGATGCCCTTTACTTATTTTTTTGCCAATTGCTCTGGCTAGGGCTTCCATTACTATGTTCAATAAGAATGGTAAGAGTGGGCATCCTTGTCTTTTTCCAGTTCTTAGTAAAAAAGCTTTTAAGATTTCCCCATTCAGTATGATGTTAGCTGTGGGTTTATCATATGCGGCCTTTATTATGTTGAGGTACTTTCCTTCTATACCATCTTGATTGAGAGTTTGTATCATGATGGGATGTTGAATTGTATTAAATGCTTTTTCTGCATCTTTGGAGACAATCGTATAATTTTTGTGTTTCATTCTATTGATGTGATGTATTATATTTATTGATTTGCATATGTTGAATCATCCTTGCATTCATGAGATAAATCCTACTTGATCATGGTGTATTATCTTTTCGATGTGTTGTTGGATTTGGTTGGTATTTTGTTGAGGATTTTTGTGTCTGTGTTCATTAAGGATATTAGCCTGTATAGCCTTTTTCATTTTTCGGTTGTGTCCTTATCTAGTTACACTGGCCTCATAGAATGAGTTAGAAAAAATTTCCTCTACTTCAAATTTTTGGAATAGTTTAAGAAGAATTAGCATTAATTTTCTTCAAGGGTTTGGTAGATTTCAGCAGTGAAGCCATCCAATTCTGGGCTTTTCTTTTTTGGGAAACTTTTTATTACTGATTTAATCTTATTACTTGTTATTGACCTATTTAAGTTTTCTCTTCCTTCTTGGTTCAATCTTGATAGGTTGTATGTGTTCAGGAATTTATTTCCTCTAGGTTTTTAAATTTACTGGCATAGAGTTGTTCATTATAGTCTCTAATAATCCTTTGTATTTCTGTGGTATTTGTTGTGATATTTCCTTTATCATTTCTAATTTATTTGGGTCTTCTCTTTTTTTCATTGTGTAGCTAAAGGTTTTTTAGATTTTATCTTTTCAAAAATCAACTTTTTATTTCATTGATCTTTTGTATTTTTTTCTTCAGTTTCAATATTGTTCATTTCTGCTCTGATCTTTATCATTTCTTTCCTACTAACTTTGGATTGGTTTGTTCTCACTTTTCTAGTTTCTGGAGATGCATCTCAAGTTGATGATTTGAAATCCTTCTAGTTTTTCAACCTAGGAATTTACTGCTATAAACTTGCCTGTAATATAGCTTTCTTTGTGTCCCGTACGTTTTGGTGTGTTGTGTTTCTATTTACATTTGTTTCAAGGAATTTTTAAATTTCACTTTAAATTTTTTTCCTTCACTCATTGGTCACTCAGGAGCAGGTTAATTTTTATGTATTTTTATAGTTTCAAATGTTCCTCTTGTTAGTGATATCCAGTTTTATTCCATTGTGGTCAGATTAAATACTTGATAAAATTTCCATTTTTTTTGGAGACAGAGCCTCACTCTACTGCCCAGGCTGGAGTGCAGAGGCATGATCATGGCTCACTGCATCCTTACTGCAACCCTCTTGGGCTTAAGAGATCCTCCCACCTCAGCCTCCTGAGTAGCTGGGACCACAGGTGTGCAGCACCACAGGCAGTTAATTTTTTAATCTTTTGTAGAGACAAAGCCTCACTATGTTGTCCAGGCTGGTCTCAAACTCTTAGGCTCAAACAATCCTCCTCCACTGTCCTCCCAAAGTGCTGGGATTATAGTGCTGGGATTACACCATGCCTGGCCATAATTTTGATTTTGAAAAGCTTTTTGAGATTTGTTTTGTGTCCTAATATATGGTCAAGCCTGGAGAATATTCCATGTGCTGATGAAAAAAATGCATATTCTACAGCTACTGGGTGAAATATTCTGTAAATGTCATTAGGTTCATTTCATTTGGTCTATAGAGCAGTTTAAATCTGATGTTTGTTGATTTTCTGTGTAGATGATCTGTCCATGGCTGAGAGTGAGGTGTTAAAGTCTCCAACTATTATTGTATTGTAGTCTATCTCTCCCTTTAGATCTAATAATATTTGCTTTATATATCTAGGTGCCCTAGTGTTAGGTGCATATGTTTACAATTGTTATACTCTCTTGCTGAATTAACCTCTTCGTCATCATATAATGCCCTTCTTTGTCTTTTTGTAGCTTTTGTCTTGAAGTCTGTTTTTTTTTTATGTAAGTACAGCTACTCTGCTTGCTTTTGGTTTCTGTTTGCACTGAGTATCTTTTTCCATCACTTCACTTTCAGTCTATTTGTGTCTTTATAGGTGAGATGAGTTTCTTGTGGGCTGTATATTGTATCTTGTATTTTTAATCCATTCAGTCAGTCTATATCTAAATGCAGATTTTAATCTATTTACATTCAAGGTTATTATTGATAGGTGAGGACTTTTATCATCCTATTGATTTTTTTACTTGTTTTGTGTATCCTCTGTTCCTTACTTCCTCTCTTATTTTTGCAGTTGGGTGTTTTTCTGTAGTGATATGGTCTGATTCCTTTTTCTTTCTCCTTTGTGTATTGGCTCCACCAATAAGTTTTATAGCTTTGCATGTTTTCATGACAGTGGTTATTGTCTTTTCACTACTAGATGTAAGACTCTCTTGAGCATTTCTTGTAAGGTTGGTCTAGTGGTGATGAATTTTCTTAATTTTTGCTTGTCTGAAAAATTTTATCCCTCCTTCCTTTCTAAGAATGGCTTTGCTGGGCATAATATTGAATGGCAGGTTTTATTTTTTTTCTTTCACTACTTTGACTTTATCATTCTATTCTTTCCTGGCCTACATGGTTTCTGATGAGAAATCTGCTATTAATCTGACAGAGATTACCTTATATGTGACTTGAAGCTTTTCTTTTGCTGTTTGTCTTTGACTTTGAACAATTTGACTAAAATGTGCCTCAGAGAGGACCTGTGGGGGTTATATCTATTTGGGGTTCTTTGGGCTTCCTGGATCTTTCTCCCAAGACCTGGAAAGTTTTCACCTATTATTTCATTAAATATGTTTTCTGCACCTTTTCCCTTCTCTTCTTCCAGAATGTCCATAATGCAAATATTTGTTCACTTAATGCTATCCCATAAATCCTTTGACTTAATTCCTTATTATTTATTTAATTTCATCTGTTTGTTTGCCTGTATTATTTCAAAATACCTGTCTTCAAGTAAGAACAAATTCTTTCTTCTGTTTGGTCTAGTCTGGTGTTGAAGTTCTCAATTGTATTTTTTGTTTCATTCATTGAGTTCCTGAGCTGTAGAATTTGGTTCATTTTAAATGATATCTATCTATGTTGAATTTCTCATTCAAATAATGAATTACTGTTTTCATGATTTCATTGAATTGAATGTATTTTCTTATATTTCACTGAATTTCTTTAGAATTATTATTTTGAATTCTTTTTCTGTCATTTCATATATTTCCTTATGATTGGGATTTATTACTAGGGAATTATTGTGTTCCTTTGGAGGTCTGTTTCCTTGCTTTTTCATGTTTATTGTGTCCCTACATTGATTTCTACATGTCTGATGAAACAGTCACCTCTTCCAATTTTATGGAGTAGGTTTAATAGCAAAAGACTTATTCATTTATGTGGGTCTTGGGGTGTGGGTTCAATGCAGTGCGTTGGCTTTGGTTCTGGGTGGACACAGTAGTATAGTCTCCAGTAGTTTCTTAATCTGTAATCCCTACTAGCAACATTTATGAATGTCTCAGTGGCCTAGGCTTAGACAGTTTGTGGTGGTAGAAGTGCACCTTTCCCAGAGGTGGGCTTGCTGAGCTGTTCCTCAGATTGGGGGCAAATGTCTGCACACAGTGGGTCAGTTTACTTGGGGTCTGGCTCACTGGGGTTAGGACCACAGGGCTGTTACTCTGTCTAGGGGCGCATGGTTTCTCAGCTGGCCTGGGGGCATGCCTGCCAGGGGCAGTCTGTGGGGCTCTTTCTCAGGCCCAGGACATGGGTTCACAGCTGCTCAGCCAGCGTAGGGATGTGTCTGCCAGGGGCGGCCCATGGTGCTGTTTCTCAGGCTTGGAACACAGGCGGAAGTCTGCTCGGCTGGCCCTCTCTAGTCATTTTGAAGATTCTTTTTGCGTTTAGTGTTCTGAAATTTGACATCAATGTAGCTAGATATAGATTTGTTTTCATTTTATCCTCCTTGGAATTTTTTTGGCTTTTGGAACCTGATGCTTTTAATCCACTCTGAAAAACTGTCAATTATTAGATCTTTAAATTTGGAAGGAAATAATAAAGACAACGGGGAAGAATTGCTCTTCCCATTTTCTCTGTTATTTACTTCTCAAAATTTGATTAGATTTTATAATTTATCACTCTTTTCTTCAAGTCTTTTAATCTCTCTTTCATATTATTTGTTTCTGCCTTTCCATGAAACATTCTGAGTACTTTTATCTGCTTTATCTTCTAGCTTATCAACTCTTTGTTTAGCTGTGTCAAATCTGCTGTTTAATGTTTCTCTTAAGTCTGTAATTTCAATTGTATTTTTCATTTGCAGAGATTCCATTTGGCTACTTATCAAAGCTTCTAGTTCTTTTTGAGAATCCTTCATCCTCTGTTCTTCAACATACTTCCAGTACTCTCTTATTTCTTTAAAAACATGTTAAACGTATGAAACTACAGATAGTTACCAGCTTTGACCTATAAAAATGGCAATTTCATATGATCTAATAATTATTCTATAATCTGAATATAATTACAATGTCTGCAATCTTTATGTGTTGGATTCTGCCATTTGTGCTCTTTGCTGACTTATCCTCGTGTTTTGTTTTCTTATGTTTCCAGTGACTTTTGTTTTTATCTGGAAATTTTTGTGGTCTGTATTTAATGTGTGTTTCTCCAGAGAGGAGATGTGTTTGCTTCTTCCAGGTAGCTAGGGCCAGTACTGAAAGAGAGAAAGTTTAAATTGCTTGCTTGGATTTTTGGGCCACACGGGGTTTAGTGAGACACACCAGCAACAGTAGACTTAGAATTTGGAATTAGGGATTTTCTAAGGAGACTTTTTCTCCTTTCTTTCACTCTCTTAATAGCCAAAGACAAAGCGATTATTTTCATCATCTCCTTCTCTAAAGTCTTTTCCCCCTACTCATCTAATAATTGTATTGCTCTTCAGGAGTCTCTGAACCGACTGCCACCCTACTCAATTTTTTACTTGATACTCATATACATAGGCTTTTAAAATTCATGCCCTAGACTACCCAGGATGGACAGATGTCCTCTGAGAAAAGACTAATCTAAAACGAATCTACTTTCCCGAATTCTCACTTTCTATTTTAAGGCCTCTAAAAATTTCCCTTACTTTCTTACCAGTTCAGTGTTCTGCCCCATCTGCCCCAATGGGTATTGTTCTGGCTGCGTGACCAGACCAATATTTGGCTGTATGACAAGAACAAAACAGAGTCCTAGTCTCTTTGTCACTAGGTATTATATCCAGTTTCTTGAACAATATGAACTCAGTGAGGTACCAATAGGAAACAATTTTACTTTTCCCTTATGACATCTTGGGCAGACCCTTTAGCTTTCTGGTCACTTGCAATTTAGTCCAGTTTAAAATTTAAGTCCCATTTTATCTTTTTTTTTCCCCCCTTCACAGCTCTGTCTAGAGGACCTAGACAGGAACAGGGTGGACTCGGCTCCCTCTTTCCCTCTCTTTCTCTGTCTTCTTCTTCTGTCTCCATTATGATGCTCCCTTGACCCTCCAAGAGTCACAGGGATCCTGGGGGTGGGGAGGCCAGTGCTCCATATATTTCCCCTTAAACATCACACTACAATATGGGCCCTATTAGCCTTTTGGTGTGGGCTGCCCCATGCAGTCTCTTAGCCTCAAGAAGCAGACACCAGTCTCAGTTCATATAAATCCACAAACTCTAAGAGGGACCTGGCAAATGGCCCATGAACTTTTCCATATTTTCCTCTCTGGCAGCAGAAGCAAGGATGAGCTATGAGTTCAACAGCTCAGCAAGAATCCAATCAGTGAGAAGGTTAACACCCTGCTTCTTGTAGGACCCCTAATCATCACCAGTGATTCCCCTGGAGCCCTCCTCATTTGGCTTAGTGGGAGGAAAAATTTAGATTGAGAAAGTGCTCTTTAGGAAAACCTATGAACTGTGACTCTATAGAGTGTCCTCTTTTGACTCCCAACCTACCCTCCACCCAACCTAGAAGTTTACTTTTATACCTGGATAAACGTGGGAGGTTTTAGACAATTTTGATAGTCAACAAATGTCATCAATGATAAGCTCAACAAATGTTTCTGTCATTAATTCTCATAACAAATAATATTCTAGGGTCATATTATCTAAGGAATGTACAGGATAGATCACTGTAGAAAATCCTGAGCCAATGATACCCTTCTTAGATCTAGAAAATGGTGTCACAGAACTTGAATTCAGTGTTGGAATTCAAATTTTATATAAAAATGTCTTCAAATTTCCTGTGGCTGCAACCGATGGTAGAATTAGACTTTATATGTACAAAACATGCCTTATTAAAGTCAATGTGTTTCAGGAGAACAAAGCCTATATAAATGACACAACAATAACTTCTAAATTTAGCTTTTAAATTTTTGTGTATATAATACGTGGCATAATTATTTTAACATGCCAGTAACAACGTTTTGTGTTTAAAGCTTTTATCTGGCACCACTGTCTTCAGCAGAACAGAGTAACAAATTCAACTGCACAAGGAGCTAAGCTGAAAACTAATGTTCTCCTTGCTCACACTGTGTATAGACTTTCTGTCAGAAACATGATTTTGTTAGGGTCTTCCCACCAGCATCTTATCCAGCCATTTTAGCATGTAGAATTCGGTGCTGCATCCGATGATGCAGTGAAATCCATAGTCACTGTTGTTCCAGAGCGTGATGCGCACTGCAGTTTCCCAATTCCTTCTCTAAAAAATAGTCAGTGATCCCAGGTCAGCTACACTAAATCTGGATTTCATTCTCTTCTCGAATTTTATCTTACTGGAAACAGAATGTTTTATTTAATTAATTTCTTTTGAGATGGAGTTTCACTCTTGTTGCCCAGGCTGGAGTGCAATGATGCGATCTCAGCTCACTGCATGCAACCTCTGCCTCCCAGGTTCAAGCAATTCTCCTGCTTCAGCCTCCTGAGTAGCTGGGATTTCAGGCATGCGCCACCACACCTGGCTAATTTTGTATCTTTAGTAGAGATGGGGTTTCTCCATGTTAGTCAGGCTGGTCTTGAACTCCCCACCTCAGGTGATCCGCCCGCCGTGGCCTCCAAAAGTGCTGGGATTACAGGCATGAGCCACCATGCCCGGCCCAGAATTTTTTAATAGAAACGTTTAAAAAGAAATTTTAGAGTACAATTAGGGGTTTGTATGGTGTATTTTGACTTTTAAAAAACTGCCTGTCTCTTCCTTCCTTCATTCCACTCAGCATTTTTTCTCCCAGGAGAAGAAAGTCAAACAAGGAAAAATGTTGAAAAGATGAATTAATGTGACATTTAGAGTAAGATTTTAATGACACAAAGGCCAGGAACATCAGAGATATACCTTTGCTTTCACAGTTATAAGTTGACAGGATTTCAAGAGGTTGTTACTAAAGTGAATCTCATAAGGAGAAAAATTCATACATTTAAATAAAACATGCTACAGTGAAGTTATATTTGTTAAGGCAACCACAGCATAATCAATATTTAATTAAGCATTGTCTTTTTCAGAGTTGGCCCTAAAAAAGCCACACCCTTCTTTCCATCAGTATTGGCTGTGCTACAAGTGTTTTTGGAAATCCTCTTTGGAAATAAATGAAACAGCTTTTAAAGACAACAAGAAAACTGACTTCATTTGCCCAGAGTCACACCTTATTTAAACCACAATTGGCATTTCCCTGTTTAACTGCAGACTTTATTCACCAAACTGACTTCAAATTACTTTTTGTAAAACAAAAGGAAAAAGGAAAAGCAAAGCTATTTTTATTGTGAAATATTATACAAACAGAAAAGTGTTAAGAAGAAATACTGTGGGAACAGTTTACGTTATTTTTTTTAATCATGTTACCATAATTGATGTTAAAAAAATTTTTTTTCAACACTCTGGTAGTCTCTTGCAGGTACTGCCCCAATTACAATATACTCCCTGCCCCTTAGAGGTAAACAGTAATCATTGCCAATTATAAATCTGTTTAATATAGTTGCTGCCTTGGCATCCATTTTTAGGCCAAACACATGTTAACCCTGATGTACCTCATCACCTTTTGCCTGGTTAAAACGTCCCCTCCTTGGGCGGTTGAGATGTAGCCTCCTTGTTCCTCATCTCCCTGACCCAAACCCGACACAGCCACAGCTGCTGACCATGGTAAAACCTAATAGTCGATACCAGAGTCAGGTAAGTAAGCTCTCATCTTTGCATGTGTTTTCTTTAAACTAGCAAATCCACAACCCCTATGGCATAGGGGATAACGTCCATGGGCCTTAATAAAGGCATTGTCTGACAGGTGCTCTCTTGGATTACCAAATGTCCCCAGGGCAAAAACAGCACTTAAAGCCACCATCATATCTATGGATGTTTATGTTAGCATGAATCTTGGCCCAGTAACTCGTTATTCTCTTGTTAACTCTCCAGTGACATCAAGTGAATTTTTTTTTTTTACCAGATTTTGTAATTGTTCTCATCCAGACAGTTGGTCTGAGTAGGCTAGTCTACCATTCTCCAAAGCAGAATCTCCAAATCAATTTTGATTATATAAATGTATATATGGTTATGAATTCATGGCTTTGCTTCTGTTGAGGATATTTAAACAAGTTCTAAAAGTTCTTACTGGAGAAAAAAATCTGAAAAAATCAAAGCAATAGAAGCATTATTGAAATAAATATACCACTTTTCAAAGTGAATATTTGAAGAGACTATTTTATGTATGTATAAATTCTGGCATACTAATTAAGAATAAATTTTATTTTATAACTGATTTAATTCCATCACAAATGTGGAAATAATATGATTAGTTATGATATCCAAAAGATATCTTAAACTACATTAGACCTGGACAAATACAATTTATAACTTTATTAAGCAATTTAAGCTGAATGCTTATTAAATAATTCTACTACATAAGTTCATGTTAGTATAATTTGCTTTCAAAATTAATATAATTTATATTTTTTCCAGTGAAGCTTTGGAAGAAAACTGTAAACTTTTGCTTGTTTCTTTTTTCAGTTAATGAATCTCAATTTTTCTAAAAAAAAAATCATTGTATCATTTACTTTAAACTATAATGTGTTTAGTGTAATTTTGGCACTGTATTAGTTTTCTATGGCTGCTGCAACAAATTACCACAAACTTTGTGGCTTAAAACAAGAGAAATTTATTATCTCACAGTTCTGGAGGCCAGAAGTCCACAATTGGTTTTACCAGGCCACAATCAAGGTGTTGGCAGGGCCATACTTCCTCTGGAGGTGCTAAGGAATCTTCTGGTGGCTGCTGGCATCCTTGGCTTCTGGCCACATCACTCTAATCTCTGCCTCTGAGGCCATATGGCCTTCTCCTCTTCTTTCTATACTAAATTTTTCTCAGACTCTCATTTGTAAGGATACATGTCATTGCATTTAGGGCACACCCAGATAATCTAGGACAAGCTTGTCCAACCCATGGCCCATGGGCCACATGTGGCTCAGGATGGCTTTGAATGTAGCCTAACACAAATTCGTCAATTTTCTTAAAACATAATGAGATTTTTGTGCGTGTGTGTGTGTGTGTGTGTGTGTGTGATTTTTTTCCTAGCTCATCAGCTATCGCTAGTGTTAGTGCATTTTATGTGTGGCCCAAGAGAATTCTTCTTCCAGTGTGGCCCAGGGAAGTCAAAAGATTAGACACCCCGATCTAGAATAACCTGCCCATATCAAGATACTTAATGTAACCATACCTGCAAAGACCCTTTATCAACAAATGTTTACAGATGTAAAGAACTAGAAGCTGATATTTTGGGGGGCCATTATTCAGCCCTCTACATGCATCCAACAAATTATCTCTATTTTGAGGCACTTTTAAAGTTCTTCCTTCCAATGATACAGAAGCAGAAGAAGAGTAACAAAGACTAAGAATACCGATTAACTTTGGGCAATTCTCAGGGAATTACTAATTTGGGTAATCTATTTCTCTATTTGTGAGAAAGAGAATTGGGATGAATGAATTGAAGCAAGAGGGAGGCAGGGAAGTTCATTATAAAAAAAGTTTCTAAAGGTCAAAGTTGTCCAAAGATGGAATGAGTGATGATGCCATCCATCATTGCAAGTTATTAAAACAGAGGCTGTTTCTTGTTCTTTGGTTTTCTAATATGGAAGTAACACAGTGCAATGGTTTGGATGTCCCCTCCAAAACTCATCTTGAAATTTAATTACCACAGTAACAATATTAAGAGATGGGATCATTAATGAATGACTAGATCAGGAGGGTTCCATGAGGTAGATTCAGTTAGAACATCTTGAGAAAAAGTGAAAAGCATTAACTTCAGAATGAATTAATGCAGTTATCCTAGGAGTGGGTTAGCTATCCAAGGAGTGGGTTCCTGATAAAAAGGCTGAGTTCGCGCCCGCCATCCCCAGTTCACACACATGCTTCCACCTTCTACTTTCTGCCTTCTGCCATGGGATATCCCTCCTTAGATGCTGGCACCATGCTCTTGGACTTCCCAGACCCTAGAACTGTGAGAAATACATTTCTCTATTCTTTGCCCAGTCTGTGGCATTCTGTTACAACAGCAGAAAACAGACTGAGACACGCATCTTAAGACAAAACCAGTGGCCTAGATTAACTCAGAGGTAGATTCAGTTAGAACATCTTGAGAAAAAGTGAAAAGCATTAACTTCAGACAGGCCTTTACACATATCCTGTGAAGAATCACAGAAGATCAGAGTCAGAATGGACTACAAATATCATTTAATCCAAACCTATCAATTAACAGATGAGAAAACTGAGGCCCAAAGAAGTTGGTGACTAGCTCAAGGTCACACAGTGACCAACTCAGGTTCACATAGGCTGTTTGGAGCCTAGACTCCAAACTGTATTGCCAAGAAACTGCAAGAAAAATACTTTTAAATGTTTAGGTAAACTTAAAGCTATTAAAAATAAATTTGTGGATAATGAAGAGACAGAAATGTATTCATGAAAAAATGTGTTAAGTAAAATAAAAATGCATGTATATACCTTGGATATTTTCCGAAAATTCTTTGTGCAAGAAAAGTTCATACGGAAGAGCTAGGTGGGCATAATTTTAATCAAATCCATTCCTCTATTCTTCGTGAGACAGAGGTAGAATTGGGACTAATGCAGTGAAGCAAGAGGGGGCTGGTAGGTTTATTATTAAAAAAAAAAGTTTCTCAAGGTCAAAGTTGTCCAAAGATGCAATGAGAGATGACATCCATCATTGCAGATTGTTAAAACAGAGGCTAGAGAGCACTCTGTAGGGGTCTTACACATTCCCAAATTCATACAGGCTGTAGGAGATAAATATGAGAAGCTGCTGAAAATAGAGGATCCTGAGTCCAGACGCATGGGGATGTCCTGGGAATCTATTTTTAACAAGTTACACAAGTGATTCTCATGTTCAGGGAGAACGCATCAAACACCTTTAAGAAACTGTTGCAATCCAAGAGTCTATAATTTTGTGCATGAGATCATGGAAACAGTTTGCAATGGTAGTGAGGAATCCAGATTCCAGTCTTGGTTCTCTCCTTAACTGTGATTTTCGAGGACATTACATCATGTCTCTGGGACTCAACCTTCCTGACTGCAGGAATAAGTGAGACTAGATGTATCTTATGGCTCTTACATGCTAGGAATTTGTGTTTCTGAGGGTGGTCTGGAAGAAATCAATCTCCAAAGTCCCTGGAAAATTCTTCATGACATTCAGGTCATGGAGAATTATCCTGGAACGACTGTCTATGACAGCTGGGCAAAGCTGCACAATCTGGCTGCTTTCCTGGGGCTGGCAGGCATTCTGCCCAGGATATGTCTATCACCTGCAGGGCAGGTGGGGCATGGATAGAGCTGGCACGCTTAGGTTGGAAACTCCGAAGACTCACCATCTTGGCTCCAGCGATCATCTTTGTTACCTACTTACTATTCAAAGAGGGTCTGAGGAGGTTGGTCTGTGGTCCTGAAAAGGGATTGGTAGGGTGGCTCTGAAGTACCCTTTCTGTGGACACCTTGCTCAGAAATCTTAAGCTTCTGGCAGATGAGATGGTTTGTATGTGACTTCCCCTGCAAAAGCCAATGAGCCTTGGACTTTGATCTAATGTTGGGTTCTTCTTTCTTCCGTATTTCCTTCTGTCTCCAGTTCTCTATTTTTGCTCAGAAGTATTTATTTGCTAAACCTCACCCCTTATAGCTCTTAATTTTTCACTTTCTAAGAGAGGGATTGTATTCTAATGGCTATCTCTTGTGTTTGGCCTTCTCCCAAACATATCTATCCCCTAACTCAGTGCATTTACTCCCTGGGCCAGCCTTCCCAATCCCAACATTTCGAACCCACAGGTGAACCAACAGGCATTCCTTCTCCCTCTTCATCCCAGCAATACCTGTGAATTCACCTATGAGTTTGTCCTGATCTGAGCAGGGAAGATAATTTCCCTTACATATTGGTGGGAAAATTTCAAACTCAAAATCATAGAAGATGTAGGGTGGGTGAGCATGTTATCTCAAGCCTGGGTAGCAGATAGACTAATACATGGCTTATAGAAGAAGATGTGAAAATTGTAGTTCCCAGTCATGACCCTGGAGTGCCGGGTCATTCAGACTCTGATGGCTCCCAAATCCATACATATCTCTTACATAAAATGTTCTCCAGGACTTTGGCTCCTCACTTCCAAGCTTCTCCTAAACAATGCTACCTGAATACCCCTTCAATACCTCAAGCTTAGCATAATCAAGACTGATCTTGTGTCTTCTCTCCCAAACCCATAACTTCCTCAAGTCCTTATATTGGGTATAGGAACCTCCTTTACCCAAAACAGGTTAGATCAATATAGGTTATTTTTATTCAATGTATTTATTTAAATTTATTAACATTTTTATTAGATATTTATCATTAATAAAGATGTAAGCAATGAAGTTAGATCAGACATATGAAAGCCAGAAAAACAAAGAAGAGAAACATTTGATGAGAAAAGGTTTTGCATTCAGCACATAAGATCGAAACAGGTGCTTTCAGTCCAGGCTCTGCATGGGTCCTTCAGGAATTCACCAGACAAATTTAATTTGTGAGATGGAAGGTCAAGAAATGCCTACCACCTCTTGTGTCACTGTTCCAACTGGTAGACATCAACACCTTGGGAAGGTTGTAAACAAACACACCACAAAGCCTGCTTTAAAGGGACTCATGTGGATGAAATCACATCCCTTCAACTCTGATCTTTTTGTATCACTTGGTACAATGGTTCCCTTCTATGTCACCTGTGAATTCTGGAAAACTGTATATCAATTTTCTGCTCTGCTTATAACTATACCTCCCCCGTTATCTCTATCCTCATTACCCATAAATTCTTTTTCTAAATTCATATTCCCCAGGTCTATATTTTTTCCTTTATTTCAGTTTTGACTTTTTTGGCAAGTACATTCATTTTCTAGAATGTTCTCTTTATGCTCTAAAACTTTCCATTTAGAGTTTCTTGTCCAGGCTCGTTTGATCCACTATAAAGGTACACATCTGCATATTGCTATGTGTTTGTTGATTTATTTGGTGTAGGTCATTAACAGTTGCTTCTCTTTTTGCCTTTGGGATGATCTGGATATGTTGGCAAAATTTTCAACTCAATGTAGTAACTTGACAGCATAGAGATGGGCCTTACAGCAAGATACTACTTTTTATCAACATTATTCTCCGACTTTCACCGTGTTGCTGAGAAAGTGGTGACAAGCAGCTTCCCAGAGCTTCTGAGAGTGACGGAGTCTTGGATGCACTGGGAGATGCTCATGTGTTCCTCATCAATATCATCTTTGGAAAGAAGCTTTCACCAGCAGACTGTCATCATCATGCCACTGGTCTCCATCTTCTTGCCTTCTTCCATTGAAATCACTTGCTGTTTATTCAGCAAAGTCACATGTAGGTATGGACAGTGTGTTATACAGCAGTGCAAGAAATAAAGACACTGCTGATTAACCAGCCTTATAATGTCCATTATTCTTTCATCTTTACTTTCAATTTTTATTAAAGAACTGGGGTCCCAATGCAGAAGAGAAAAAGTTATTCCCCCAGCTGTTGCTGTTGAAATGGAAGCTCCAATGTTGGAGTATCTGCTGGTATCTGCTGGTTTGTGATGGGAAACTGGCTGTTTCTCAAATGGCTAGAAAGTCTGATGGAGGCTGCTGAGCTGGTGGAAAGGCTGAAGTGTGGGCTGATTACTGTCCCATGTAGATACAGCCTCTCTTGCCACAGTAACAGGGTGGCCATGTATTAATGCGTTTCAACTTTAGGTTTGGTACCCATGGGTCTCAGTGACCTGGATTTTTTCTTTATGTAGTTCTCTACTCTAGTGCCAGCAACTAGAGATAAGCATGAGATTTGTCTTCTCTCCTGGGGCTTGACTGGTCTTAGGAACCACCTCAACACCAGCCTGAGCTGGGCTGGCCAAGTGCAGGACCTGATATTGCTAAACAATAGACACTGAGCTAGTGATTGGTCTGTGCAGTAGTTAAGTAGGTGAGAATGTTGGCAAAATGCATTCTAACTAGATAGAAAAGTCTGCTGATGCTACCAGTTTCTGAGCCCACTGAGAACTCCATCATATAAATAGAGTTTTTTTTTTTTTTTTTAGCTTTGTCCACTGACAATTGATGGTTAAGTTGTTTCAGGGCTATTGTCAGTTACCACTCATCCAGCTGTTTTTCAGATTCTTCAGTTTTGTTGCAATTGTCTCCTGTGTTGGGGGACTATTCTCCATGAGTCTTTCACACACCTGCACATCTGGAGAGGGAGGCACTGACTGCCCTGTACTGGACTATCTTTTCAAGATTTTTAAGGATGTTTATTTCCCATGGTAGATCACCCTAATAGAGACCTCCAACTTTTAGATCATGCTTTTAAAATAAAAATCTTTTACTATAATTTTTGTGGGGTTTCAGAAGAGAAAAAGTTAAATGAATGTATTCAATCCATGATATTAAGGTGTATCCATTTTGGATGAGTTACCCTCTGCTCTATTTCAAGTCAGCAGGTTGTGTCAGTCATACCTTCTACTTTTTCCTCTGATCTCTTCAACCCTACCACTACCGTCCTTACACAGGTGGCCCAGAGGAACAGATCCTGCTATTTACTAGCTGTGTAACCTTGGAAAAGTGACTCTTGAATTAGCAGTTTCCTCCATTACATAGTAGAGATAACAAAAGTTTCTATCTCACAGGGTTTTTATAAGGATTTAATGATGGATGGCTATACAGCCATGGTTTCAGTTGATGCTGTGGTTGTCGTTAATACGGCCTTATTTCTCACATACATTCCCTAATCTAGACTCCATAACTAGTCTCCACACTCCTCATTTCTTCCTGCTTACACTTCCATCCACTTCATGGATGTGATTTCCCTCATATTTAAAACCCCTGATGGCAGTCCATCTGAACAGGGTAGATGGGTTACCTTTGAGATGAAAGTAACCCACCTTTGAGACTAAGTCGACAAGTCAGTGTTCCTTTATAATCTGTTATTAGGTGTAATTCTTGTATCCTTTTCATTCCTGTGGCTGTTCTGCCAACATGCTCCTCTTCTCAAACACATACACACACAATAAACTCCAACCACACAAACAAGCTTATCCTTACTGAAACCTGGCATGTTTTTCATGTATTTGAGCCTATGAAAATTCTATTTTCTCTATGTGGAATGACTTTTCCTGGATTTCTACTTATGTTTAAGGCCCAGTTCTAAATTACTGTCTGTGGTAGATTGTTATGGTAATGCCCTCCAATGAATCATGTCTCCCAATGTCAACATGATGTTGCCACTCCTACACCAGGAGGTGGAGTTGGTTTCTCCATCCTCTTCAATCCAGACTCTGCCTTGTGATTTGCCTTGAAGAACAAGACGTGGCAGACTTGACACTGTATGAGTTCTGGAGCCTAGACCCTGAGAGGTCTTGTAGTTTTTATCCTCTCCTGATTGGAACCCTAAGACCAAGAGGCTGTGAAGAAGCCTAATCTAACCTATTGGTGGATACAAGGTGACATGGAGAAGAACTGAGACCCCAGTTAAGAGTAAGCACCAAGGCCAAACAAATAAATGAAGCCACTGTACACCCTCTAGCCTCAATTGAGCCATCAGATGACTACAGCCTCATGGCCGAGACCAGCAGAACTGCCCAGATTGCCAGTTCATGGAATCATAATCATAAGAAACAATAAATCACTGTAGTTGTAAGCAATTATAGTTTGTGGTGGTTTGTTATGCAGCAGTAGATAACTGATATACCTTCTCAGAGAAATATTCTAGACATACCCAATAAAAATTCATGATTCTCTCTCCTGGACTCAAATGGCATTTTGTCCATTCTTCTATTATGGCACATAGCTCATATAATCATTGATCTACCTGTGTCTGTTTCTCTCACTAGATTAATAGCTTTCTAAGAGTGGCGGTCAAGTCTTTATTCATCTTTATATCGTCTGTGACTACTTTAGAGCCTGGCACATAGTAATAGCAGGCATTTATTACTCATGTCATAAACTCACCATCTCCCCCTGAAACCCTTTCACTTGCCCTCTTGGACTCACGATGAATCACAAGTAAAACCAGTTAATATTCCTTTCATCTTCTTGTTCTTCTCCAATGGCCCTGCTTCCCTGCAGCCCTCTTAGGTGGTGGCTATTTTCCCTCCCACACTTTATATACCATGGGATTTACAGGTAGGTAAGTGACTGTCATGCTTCTAATGGCTACTTTCAGACTACCTTCATCCCCTCCCTCTTCTCTAAAACACACTCAGCTTTGACTCCCATACCATCTGATTAAACCACTTGTACCTCTTACTGTGAAAGTCATCTGCTGATCCCTGGTCCTTTGCTTCTCATTCCATAAATATTTTAACTCACAATCACCTTCTCTAATACTCTCCAAGTAGTGATTTCAATATTCACACAGCTCAGTCTTCCAGTATCAAGGCCTCTCAGTTCCTTAACGTCCTCTCCTCCAAAAATCTTACCCTCTCTCCCATTTCAATCCCTTGTTCATATGGTTATTTTTTTTTTATTATTATACTTTAGGTTTTAGGGTACATGTGCACAATGTGCAGGTTTGTTACATATGTATCCATGTGCCATGTTGATTTCCTGCACCCATTAACTCGTCATTTAGCATTAGGTATATCTCCTAATGCTGTCCCTCCCCCCTCCCCCCACCCCACAACAGTCCCCGGAATGTGATGTTCCCCTTCCTGTGTCCATGAGTTCTCATTGTTCAATTCCCACCTATGAGTGAGAACATGCGGTGTTTGGTTTTTTGTCCTTGCGATAGTTTACTGAGAATGATGTTTTCCAGTTTCATCCATGTCCCTACAAAGGACACGAACTCATCATTTTTTATGGATGCATAGTATTCCATGGTGTATATGTGCCACGTTTCCTTAATCCAGTCTATCGTTGTTGGACATTTGGGTTGGTTCCAACTCTTTGCTATTGTGAATAGTGCCGCAATAAACATACGTGTGCATGTGTCTTTATAGCAGAATGATTTATAGTCCTTTGGGTATATACCCAGTAATGGGATGGCTGGGTCAAATGGTATTTCTAGTTCTAGATCCCTGAGGAATCACCACACTGACTTCCACAATGGTTGAACTAGTTTACAGTCCCACCAACAGTGTAAAAGTGTTCCTATTTCTCCACATCCTCTCCAGCACCTGTTGTTTCCTGATTTTTTAATGATGGCCATTCTAACTGGTGTGAGATGGTATCTCACTGTGGTTTTGATTTGCATTTCTCTGATGGCCAGTGATGATGAGCATTTCTTCATGTGTTTTTTGGCTGCATAAATATCTTCTTTGGAGAAGTGTCTGTTCATGTCCTTTGCCCACTTTTTGATGGGGTTGTTTGTTTTTTTCTTGTAATTTGTTTGAGTTCATTGTAGATTCGGATATTAGCCCTTTGTCAGATGAGTAGGTTGCAAAAATTTTCTCCCATTCTGTAGGTTGCCTGTTCACTCTGATGGTAGTTTCTTTTGCTGTGCAGAAGCTCTTTAGTTTAATTAGATCCCATTTGTCAATTTTGGCTTTTGTTGCCATTGCTTTTGGTGTTTTAGACATGAAGTCCTTGCCCACGCCTATGTCCTGAATGGTATTGCCTAGGTTTTCTTGTAGGATTTTAATGGTTTTAGGTCTAACATTTAAGTCTTTAATCCATCTTGAATTAATTTTTGTATAAGGTGTAAGGAAGGGATCCAGTTTCAGCTTTCTACGTATGGCTAGCCAGTTTTCCCAGCACCATTTATTAAATAGGGAATCCTTTCCCCATTGCTTGTTTTTGTCAGGTTTGTCAAAGATCAGATAGTTGTAGATATGCGGCATCATTTCTGAGGGCTCTGTTCTGTTCCATTGATCTATATCTCTGTTGTGGTACCAGTACCATGCTGTTTTGGTTACTGTAGCCTTGTAGTATAGTTTGAAGTCAGGTAGCGTGATGCCTCCAGCTTTGTTCTTTTGGCTTAGGATTGACTTGGCGATGCGGGCTCTTTTTTGGTTCCATATGAACTTTAAAGTAGTTTTTTCCAATTCTGTGAAGAAAGTCATTGGTAGCTGTTCCTATGGTTATACCTTATATTATTGTCCCTGCCAATAATCACAATCTTTCCAGAATCTCAATTTCAAACGTGCCACTATCTAATCACCATCTCCCATATTTTCAGCTCTCTTACTCTTGCCTTTGAAGACTCCAAATTTCCTTTGCCACTCGACTTACAATTTGTTGTAATTACTACTCTTCATGTTTCCTCATCCATCTCATGTTCTTGTTTTCATCCTTACTCAATTAAATGTAACGGCCAATCATTTTAGTTACTTTGCCTCTATCTTGATCTATTATACCCTCAAACTTGCTATAACATCAATTAAGTCCACTTTCTACCTGAGGCATGCCCAAATCCACAAAGCTAAATGTGATGGGGGAAAAATTATCTGTCTTTAAATTCAAAAATATTAATCATCCTAAGAAGGTCACTGTATTAGTACGTTCTCACACTGCTATAAATATCTGCCCAAGACTGGGTAATTAATTAAAAAACAAAGAGGTTTGATTGAATCACAGTTCTGCATGGCTAGGGAGACCTCAGGAAACTTACAATCATGGCAAAAAGGGAAGCAGGCATGTCTCACACGGCAGAAGGCAAGATAGTGTGTGAAGAAGGAACTGTCAAACACTTATAAAAACCATCAGATCTCATAAGAGCTTGCTCACTATCATGAGAACAGGAGGAGGAAACCACCCCCATGATTCAATCACCTCTTACCAGGTGTCTCCCTCGACATGTGCGGATTATGGGGATTACAATTTGAGATGAAATCAGAGTGGTGACACAGAGCCAAACCACATCAGTCACAATCAAAGTTCTATTTCCCTAATCCAGTCAATCTCTACTCTCCTAGTTGACTAATTTATAATTTATGATCTCTCTTCAAACTTGCAAAATCTCTACCACTTTTGCTTTCCAGATTACAAGGAACATAGAGACAATGAGAAATTCTATAAGCTTCCACCACCTCCCATCACACCTGCCTACTTATTTGTACCTCTGTGCATCTATTATGCCTCCTTTCTTCTTCTTTTTTTGTTTTGTTTTATTTGTTTGTTTGAGACGGAGTCTCACTCTGTCGCCCAGGCTGGAGTGCAGTGGTGCAATCTCAGCTCACTGCAAGCTCCGTCTCCCGGGTTCATGCCATTCTCCTGCCTCAGTCTCCCAAGTGGCTGGGACTACAGGCACCTGCCACTACGCCTGGCTAATTTTTTTGTATTTTTAGTAGAGATGGGGTTTCACCGTGTTAGTCAGGATGGTCTCAATCTGCTGACCTTGTGATCCGCCCGCTTCGGCCTCCCAAAGTGCTGGGATTACAGGCCTGAGCCACCATGCCTGGCTGCCTCCTTTCTTCTTTCTACGAATAAACTGCATGCGTTTCTAGCTGAAACTACTCACCAATATGCATGTTAGATTCAGTCCTCTCTTATCTATTCATTGATATCACTCCTTGAAGTTTTCCCATTCTCCTGCGTCATCTCCCCTCCTCTACTGAGTCATTTCTATAATACAAACATATTATCTTTTTATTAAATTAAAAATCTACCTGTTCTGACCTAATGCACCCCTCTAGATATGCCTGCATTTCTTCATTTTACAAGGGAAACTCCTCCCAAGATTAACTGTCTGAGCACCTCGAATCACTCTCCTCATCTCAGATTGGAACACACCCAATAAGGACTTTTGCTCCCAATGTTTCACAGAATGTGCACTTACCAAGGTCAGCAATGAATTCAGTGTTGCTAAATGCAATGATCAATTCTCAGCCCTTAGCTTCTCAGCACAGCTATAGTAGGTCACTCCACTCTCCCTTAAAACACTTTCTAGAGAAGTTGGCATCCAAGAAATTATATGCTCTTGATTTTTCCTCCTTGTCTCCAGCCACTTGTTCTCAATTTCTTTTGCTGTTTTCTTCTTCTCTCCCTCACATCTATAGATTGGAGTACCTTGTGTTTTAGGAATTGGACTGTGTGTTCTATCTACTCTCACTCCCTTGGTGACCTCATTATTCCCATAGCTCTAAATACTGTCTACATGCTGATGGCTTATGAACCCAGCTCAGACACACCTTTAAAATCTAAATCCACATACTGAAATACCTACTTGTCATCTCCAACTGAATGTCTAACAGATCGCTAAAACTTGACCTGTCTAAAATGTGTCTTTTGATTTCTTATCCTTCAGCTAACAACTGCCCCCCACCCCAACCCCTGGCGCCCCCATCATAGTATTCCCTGTTGAAATTAACAGAAACTCCATTTTTCCAGTTGCCGAAGCCAAAAGGTGTGGATCATGGCTAATTCCTTTTTTCCTCTCACATTCTATAACTGATCTATCCCCTAATACTGTCTGTTCTACTCTATTAGTCTATTCTCATGCTGCTAATAAAGACATACACAAGACTGGGAAATAAAGAAAAGAGGTTTAATTGACAGACAGTTCAGCATGGCTGGGAAGGCCTCAGGAAACTTACAATCATGGCAGAAAGGAAAGCAAACACGTCCTTCTTCACATGGCAGCAGCAAGGAGATATGAAGAGTGAGGTGGGGGAAAAGCCCCTTATAAAACTATCAGATCTCATGAGAACTCACTCACTATCATGAGAAAAGCATGGAGGTAACCAACCCATGATTCAATTACCTCTCACTGCGTCCCTCTCAAGACATGTGGGGACTATGGGAATTACAATTCAAGATGAGATTTGGGTGGGGACATGTCCAAACCATATCATTCTACCCCAGCCCCTCCCAAATCTCATGTCCTCACATTTCAAAACACAATCATGCCTTCCCAACAGTCTCCTAAAATCTTAACTCATTCTGGCATTAACCCAAAAGTCCGAGTCCAAAATCTCACCTGAGACAAAGCAAGTCCCTTCTGTCTATGAGCCTGTAAAATCAAAAGCAAGCTTGTTACTTTCTAAATGTAATGTGGGTACAGGCATTGGGTAAATATACCTGTTCTAAATGGGAGAAATTGGCCAAAACAAAGGGGCTACAGGCCCCATGCAAGTCCGAAATCCAACAGGTCACTAATTAAACCTTAACATTATGAAATAATCTCCTTTTACTTCATGTCTCACATCCACGTTATGCTCATGCAAGAGGTGGGCTCCCACTATGTTGGGCAGCTCTGACCCTGTAGCTTTGCAGGGTACAGCCTCCCTCCTGGCTGCTTTCACAGCTGGTGTTGAGTGTCTGCAGCTTTTCCAGTTGCACAGTGCAAGCTGTCGGTGGACCTACCATTCTGGGATCTGGAGGACAGTGGCCCTCTTCTTACAGCTCCTCTAGGCAGTGCCCAAGTGGGGACTCTGTGTGGGGGCTCCAACCCCACATTTCCCATCTGCACTGCCCTAGCAGAGGCTCTCCATGAGGGCTCTGCCCCTGCAGCACACCTCTGCCTGGACATCCAGATGTTTCTATACATCCTCTGAAATCTAGGTGGAGGTTCCTAAACCTCAATTCTTGTCTTCTGCACACCCACAAGACAAACACCATGTGGAAGCTGCCAAGGCTGGAGGCTTGCACCCTCTGAAGCCATGGCCCAAGCTGTACCTTGGCCCCTTTTAACTACAGCTGGAGCAGCTGGCACACAGGGCACTAAGTCCTTAGGCTGCACACAGCAGTGAGGCCCTGGACCTAACAGGAAAGAAAAAAACATTTTTTCCTCTTAGGCCTCTGGGCCTGTGGTGGGAGGGGCTGCCTTGAAGGTCTGTGACATGCCCTGGAGACATTTTCCCCACTGTCTTGGCAATTAACATTTGGTTCCTCCTTACTTATGCAAATTTCTGCAGCCAGCTTGAATTTGTCCCCAGAAAATGGGTTTTTCTTTTCTACTGGTTTGTCAGGCTGCAAATTATCCAAACTTTTATGCTCTCGTGTCCAGAAAGGTCAAATGTCATCTCTTGAACACTTTGCACTTACAAATGTTTTTCTGCCAGATATCCTAAATCATCTCTCTCAAGTTCAAAGTTTCACAAATCTCTAGGGCAGGGCCAAAATACCACCAGACTTTGCTACAGCATAACAAGGGTTATCTTTGCTCCAGTTCCTAACAAGTTTCTCATCTCCATCTGAGACTACCTCAGCCTGGACTTTATTGTCCACACGACTATCAGTATTTTGGTCAAAGTCATTCAACAAGTCTCTAGGAAGTTCCAAACTTTCCCATATATTCTTATCTTCTTCTGAGCCCTTCAAACTGTTCCTACCTCTGCCTGTCACCCATGTTCCAAAGTCACTTCCACATTTTCTATTTTTTTTTTTTTTTTTTTTTCTGAGACAGGGTCTCATAGACTGGAATGCAGTGGTGTGATCTCAGCTCACCATAATCTCTGCTGCCTGGGCTCAAGTCATTCTCCTGCCTCAGCCTCCCAAGTAGCTGGGATTACAGGTGCATGCCACTACCACTGAGCTAATTTTTGTACTTTTAGTAGAGACGGGGTTTCACCATGTTGGCCAGGCTGGTCTTGAACTCCTGACCTCAAATGATCCACCTGCCATGGCCTCCCAAAGTGCTGGGATTACAGGCATGAGCCACCGCACCTGGCTGCTTCCACATTTTCAAGTATCTTTAAGCAGTGCCCCACTACCTAGTAACAATTTACTGTATTAGTCCATTCTCATGCTGCTAATAAAGACATACCCAAGATTGGGTAATTTATAAAGGACAGATATTTAATTGACTCACAGTTCAGCATGGCTGAGGAAACTTACAATCATGGCAGAAAGTGAAGCAAATACATTGTCTTCACATGGAAACAGCAAGGAGAAGTGCAGAGCAAAGAAGGGGGAAAGCCCCTTATGAAATCATCAGATCTCATTAGAACTCACTCACTATCATGAGAACAGCATAGAGGTAACTGCCCCCATGATTCAATTACCTCCCACCGGGTCCCTTCCATGATATGTGGGAATTATGGGAACTATTATACAGTTCAAGATCAGATTTGGGTGGGGACTCAGCCAAACCATATCATCTACCTTCAGATTCGAATCCGAATCTGACTACCTAACACATCTCCAGTGCTGATAGCTTAGTGTATTAGTCCATTTTCACACTGTTATAAAGAATGATCTGAGACTGGATAATTTATAAAGAAAATAAGCTTAATTGACCCACAGTCATTTACACGGCTGGGGAGGCCTCAGGAAACTTACAATCCTGGCAGAAGGTAAAGGGGAAACAAGGCATGTCTTACATGGTGGCAGGAGAGAGAGAGAGCAAGGGGAAGTGCCACACTTTTAAACCATCAGATCTTGTGAGAACTCACTCATTATTATGAGAACAGCATGGAGGAACCTCCCTCATGATCTAATCACCTACCACCAGGTCCCTCCCTTGCCATGTGGGGATTATAATTTGAGATGTGATTTGAGTAGGGACGCAGAGTGAAACCGTATCACCTAGTCTGAGACACCATTTTAATACTAGCCTCCTATCTGGCACCTAAACCCTCAATCCCCCAGGGAATTCTGAATATAATAGAGTGATCTCATTGAAAGTTAAGTCAGAGCATGTCAGGCCATGTGCAAAATCCTGCAGTGATAAGAGGCTAAGTGATCAAGTTCACCATTCTCACGTGGCTTCGTCCCCACTCTCCTTATTTTCTTGACTCTACTATAGCTGCCCTGGCTCCTCCTCACAGATCCTCGATGTTCCAGGAACTCTCCTGCCTTGGGCACTGAGCTCTGGCTGTCTGGAATGCTCTTTCCCTCAATATCCATATGATTCAATCCCTCATCTCCTTTCCGTCTTTACTCAAATGTCATCTCAAGGAGCTCTTTCTTGAGCACTTACTCCAAAGTTGCAACACTCCAACACTTCCCATCCTTTTGTGTATTTTATTTTTCTCCTTGGCCTTTATCACTACCTACAATTCTGCAAGTTTTCCTTACTTATTTCCTCCTCTACTAGAATATAAATTCCATGAGGGCAGAACTTTTTATCTGTTTCATTTACTTCTGAATCTCAGATCCTTAACAATGCTTAGAAAATAGTGAACACTCAATAAATATCTAAATGAATAAATTTTAAAAAATGAATGACCAAGCATATTGTAAAAAGAACCAGAGCACTTTAGGAGGCCAAGGCAGGTGGATCACCTAAGGTCAGGAGTTCGAGACCAGCCTGGGCAACATGGTGAAACCCCGTCTCTACTAAAAATACAAAAAATTAGCCAGGTGTGGTGGCGGACACCTGTAATCCCAGCTACTCAGGAGGCTGAGACAGGAGAATCGCTTGAACCCAGGAGGTGGAGGTTTCAGTGAGCTGAGATCATGCCACTGCACTCCAGCTTGGGTGACAAGAGCAAGACTCCATCTAAAAATATAAAAGAACCAGAGGAAATTTTAGAAATAAAAAATAATTGAAATTACATACTTAAAACTTGGACTAAAGGGACAATTACTTTTCAAAGAAAAGCAGGATATCAACAAAAGAGAGATACTTCATGGCTCATTTATGAGGCTACCATAAATTTGATACCCAAACCAGCAACAATGGTAAGAAAAACAACAGATCAATGTGGCCCGTGAAATAGATACAAAAATCTTAAACATTATTGAACAAAATCCAGGAATGTGAAAAATAATATAGTAAAATTACATACATAGTCTATATTATACTATATATTATACATGAATAATATATATAGTAAAATTTCATTTACATAAACTTTAAAATTAGAGAACACTAACAAGTATCCTTCATTACCCAAATCTATCTGGGCTCTATTTTGGACTGAATATGTCTCCTCCAAATTCATATGTTGAAATCTAGTCCCCAACGTGATGGCATTAGGAGGCCTTTGGGGGAGTTTATGAAGGAGGCCCCCTCACAAATGGAATTATTACCCTTTACAGAGAGGCCAGAGAGCTATTTAGCTTACTTTTTTTTTGAGACAGAGTCTCACTCTGTCGCCCATGCTGGAGTGCAGTGGTGTGGCCTCTGCTCACTGCAACCTCCGCAGTTCAAGTGATTCTCCTGCCTCAGCCTCCTGAGTAGCCAGGACTACAGGCGCATGCCACCACACCCAGCTAATTTTTTTGTATTTTTAGTAGAGACAGGGTTTCGCCACATTGGCCAGGTTGCTCTCAAACTCCTGACCTCAGGTGATCCACCCACCTCAGCCTCCCAAAGTGCTGGGACTATAGACGTGAGTCATGGTGCCCGGCCACCTATCTAGCTTTCCACCAAACAAGGATACAACAAGAAGTGAGCAGTCTACAACCTGGAATGGGATCTTACCAGAACCTATGATGGTACCTGATCTCAGACTTCCAGCCCCCAGAACTGTGAGACATAAATTTCTGTTCTTTATAAGCCACCCAGTGTAGGGTGCTTTGTTCTAGCAGCCTGAGCTTAGTAAGACAGTACCTGAGTTCAAACAGTGACAATCTTGATAATGAGCTGGAATACTTACTTCAACTGGGTCTATTTATCTTTTAAGTTAATATACAGTAATATTGACTCTGTGTGTGTGTGTGCTGTTCCATGAAATTTGCTGTTGTTGTTGTTGTTATTGAGACAGAGTCTCGCTCTGTTGCCCAGGCTGGAGTGCAGTGGCATGATCTCGGCTCACTGCAACCTCTACCTCCCAGGTTCAAGTGATTCTCCTGCCTCAGCCTCCCAAGCAGCTGGGACTACAGGTGCACACCACTACACCTGGCTAATTTTTGTATTTTTTAGTAAAGATGGGGTTTTGCCATGTTGGCCAAGTTGGTCTCAATCTCCTGACTTCAAGTGATCCCCCTGCCTCAGCCTCCTAAAGTGCTGGGATTATGGGCATGAGCCATCATACTCAGCCTGTTCCATGAATTTTGGCCTATATATAGAGTCATGTTACCATCACCACAATCAGTATACAGAACTGTTCATCATCATCATCTCATAAAACTCCCTCCT
The DNA here is from genome assembly GCF_006542625.1 of Nomascus leucogenys. NCBI lineage: Eukaryota > Metazoa > Chordata > Mammalia > Primates > Hylobatidae > Nomascus > Nomascus leucogenys. The sequence continues at coordinate 89,416,440 of NC_044381.1, read as the reverse complement.
GCTGTCCTTTGTAGTCACACTCGCCCCACAACTGCCAGTTGCTGGAAACCACTGAATTAATCTTAATCACTATGGTTTTGTGATGTATAGAATGTTGTATACATGAAACCACATAGCATGTAACCTTTGAGACTGCTTCTTTCACTCAGAAAAATGACCTAGAGATTAATCCAAGTTGCTGCCAGTATCAATAGTTCCCTGGTTTTTGTTGCTGAGTATGGAGAGACTACAGTTTGTTTATCCATTTACCCGTTCACTGAAGGACATTTGGGTTGTTTCCAGTCTTTGGAGATGATGAATAAAGTTGCTATATTCTTCAGTATACTTCAAAAAAAGTTGCTATAAACCCTTACATACAAGTTTTTGTATAAACACAAGTTTTCATTGCTCTTGGGTGAATACCCAGGAGTGGAATTGCTGGTTCATATGGTAAGCATTGTTTAACTGTGTAAGAAACTGCCAAACTAGTTCCCAAAGTAGCTGCACAATTTTCCATTCCTGTCACCAATATGTGAGAGTTCCAGTTGCTTCACATCCTCACCACCACTTGGTACTGTCAATATTTTTATTTTTAGCCATTCTAAAAGGTATATAGTGAAAACTAAGTCCTTTGGTTCCTGAATTTTGAAAAGCATACAGGCAGATTAAGAGAATCATCTAAAATGTTATCTTAATTTATTTGGTTACTTGTTTGGATAGCAAAAAATACATACCTAGGTAGTAAAACTATGAAGAAAAACAATGAATTGATTAGTATACGAGCAGATAGTGTTTAGGGAAGTGGATGCAATACAGTAGGTACCCAAGGGGGCTCTAAGATATTGATAATAACATTCTTTATAAGGCAGGATGGTAGGTACATGTAATGTGTTTTATTATTTTTGAACTACCGATGTGTTTTAATATATTTCACAATAAAAAATTTTAAAAGAAAGATGAGCACACAAAACACAATATCAGGAATGAAGAAAAATATTTTAAAATCTCTCTTTCAGGAGTTCAAGTACAGTGAGTTAAAAAACTGAAAATAAAAGCATTTTGTAGAATTTGAATATAACACTTTCTTAAAAACCTGTTTAAACTTAATTTCTTTAATATTTCTGTGCTTGTGTATATCACACAGGCAAAGTTGCTGATGGGCCACTTTATTAATGGGTTTATTTATTCCCAGAGGCCTCAATCTATATGCACTTGAAGGGCTGGTCATGGTAAGGTCATTCTTAATGATGGGCAACAAGTAGCTTCTTCCTAGAAACTAAGACCAGGATGGGACCTGAGTCAAGAAACACACTGAATGTTTCATTTTTACTATTCACAGATCTTCAGACATCCCTCAGGCCGCAATCTAGACTTATAACTCTTTGGTAGTTCTGATTGTTACCAACATCTTGCAAGGAGGGTGTTACCTGTGACGACACTGGGGATTTTGGAGAGAAAGCTCTTGACTGTTCTGATGGGCACACCTCCTGTCTTGTCATCTTGCATCTTTGTAATGATGTCTTCAATCTGAAAGAGGTTAAAGAAGTGTTATTTTCTCCCATAATGTAATTATAAGTGGTACCTTTTTACACAGCCCAAATGTGTAAACATGGATGTCAATAATAGATATCACAAAAAGCTCCCATCTAGTTGGTCAATAAATACAGCATCAGTATCTGCTATCTACCAAGTGCTGAGTATAGGGAGGTCTGAAGGTTATATGAGCATAAGTCATGTCCTGGAACAAGATCCCAGTTCAATAAGGTATGGAGGAAGAAATACATTAGGATTCTTGATGGGATCCAACGTGTAATTTAATAGGTATGTGATCACAGTCTCCTTCTTTTCCAAATTGGGTTTACATATAGGTTGAGCCGTATGAAATTTCTATATTCAACCCCCACCCCTTCCACAGAGGCAATTTCTTATGGTTCAATATAATATGTTAACATAGATTAACATGCTGCTATTGGGAATTGCAGACAGGGCTACCTTTGGGACTAGAGAAGGATACATCTAGAGTCACATGACAGAAAAGCAAGACATGGAAAGCTCTGATCTGAAGAAGCTGGAAAACAGGTCTCAGTGGTCATGAGTGGTGGTGTGTGGATAGCTATTTTAGCCTGGACTGAGGTTGTCAAGGACAGGAACTTCTCCTTTTGATAAGACCATGCTATCAGGAGAAAAGATCATAGTGGACTGTGACATCCTACTGGTGAAAACAGAACAGAGAATGGGGATGGACTGATGAGGGTGTCGGTGCCTAAACCGGAAAACCAATTTGTAGCTAATATTTTACGAGCCAGAGTAATTTCCTGAGCAGAAATCTTCAGAATAGGATACAGAAAGAATTCTGTAATAAGGATACATCTTTTTGTTTGGGTAAGTGAGAGCAACTGAAGGGGAGAAAATAATGTTTAGTATTATCGCGTTTTGTTTTCCTAACCAATAGAAATATCTTTGAAACACCAGGATGGAGTCTCTGAGTGAGTTCTTAATAGAGGCTCATATCATAAGGCTAGAAATTAGTCTTACAGCTCATTTATTCTAACATACTACTATTGCAACTTGATGATAAGTGATTTTCTTGAAGACACATGACTAATAACTTGTTTGATAGAAACAGATAACTTGTTAGAGGCAAAGTTAGGGCATGGCATAACATTGTCATCATCATAAATAGCCAAAATATATTAAAAATTTATTACGTGCTAGGTACTATTCTAAGTATTACATACATTATTCTGTTTAGTCCTCATAATTACTTGATGAAATAGATTCTACTATTATCTCCATTTTTTCATATAAAGAAACAAAGGTTTAGTGAGGTACATCAATCAGGGTAGGGTGGATTAAGTTATGGCAGCAAATAACCCCCCAAATGTCAGTGGCTTAGCACAAAGGTTATTTCTCTCTCATACTACATGTCTAGTGCAGGTCAACAAGGTAACTCTACTCATTGGAGTTACATCACCTTGCATGTTGCTGGTCAATGTGCCGGGGGGACAAGAGAGAATTCTGGAGAGTCTCTCACTGGGTATTAAATAGTGTAATCCAGAAGTTACATAGAACATGTTTGCTCACAATCCTTGGCCAGAACTGGTCACATAGCACCACCCAACCACAAAGGAGCCAGGGACTCGATCCTCTGGGTGCCAGGAGGAAAGGGGAACTAAAGATCTGCGATCAACATCAGTGACAACTGCAGAGGTTGAGCAACCTTTGCAACCTTCGCAGGGTCACACAGCTACCCAGGTGTGCAACCAAGTTTGAATCCAGCCATAGATCCCAGAACGGCATCTAACCCCTGAGCCATTCTGCCTCCCAGAAAATCAGCCAAACAGGGAAACCATTCTCACTGGACTCTTCTGGGTTTCTCTAAGAAGTACTGAGAGTGAGAAAGAATTCTAAGCTGCCAGCCCTTCAGGAGGTAGATGAGTGTTATGCTAGAAAAAAGAGTCATTCTCTGAAGACTTGCATTCTGTTAGATGAAAACTGAAGAGGGAGTTTTATCCCAATTCATGTTAATAATCTCAGATACTGCTGGCCTTTGTCTCCTAAACTCAATCCAACAATTTAGAGCAATTTGAGTATTATTTATTGATAGCTAAGGAGAGCTAGAAAATTGGTCGCATTTTCAAGGTAATTTATGCTTTTGATCTAGCATATTATTTGAAACCAGAAGCATCAGTTACCTTGATGGTTTCTATGAAAATGGCCAGAAAATCATTGAGAATTGGAAGGAAACCAACAATTCAATTCAGGTAGACCCCTGAGTGGACATTAGATAGTAATGATTTACACCTCTGCTGCTGCGGGCTGGATTTGAAGGATTGGCTCTGTGACTTCTTTTTTCTCCACTCAGTTTAGTTATTTCACCACGACTGAATCTTAGAAGGCTCATTTACTAAAGAGGTCCTATCTCCTTATGTCAGCCCACAATGTACTAAGAGATACATCACTCATCAGGGGTTACAGCTAGATCAAAAAAAGAATCCCCTCAACTAACAGAAAGGAGACTACACTCCAGCAGTAGTCTGCAACATCACAGGTGTGGAAGAAGGAATTATTGCCCCCCAATTCCTGACTCCCCCATGGTACTAATATACACCTGAATCCTTGCCTTGGCCTCCTAGTGAGCAGTGTCTACCTTTTCCCTTTCGGGTTTGGCCATAGGATTTGCCTGGCTACTGGGGTGTTATTGAATGTGATACGAACATGGACTTGCTATGTACCTGCATGGCTGCAGTTACTCTCTTCTCTTGCCCTCTTACCATGAGAAGAACATGCCTCAGACTGTTGTTATTTCAAGGAAGATGAGAGACATGTGGAGCAAATGGTACTGAACCCATTGCTAGATCAGCCAAACCTCAGCTGGCCTATAGACTCATGAGCAAGAAATAAATGCTTATTTATTTTCTATTTTATATATATTTTTTGAGACGGAGTCTCACTCTTCACCCAGGCTGGAGTGCAGTGGCGCGATCTCGGCTCACTGCAAGCTCCACCTCCCAGGTTCATGCCATTCTCCTGCCTCAGCTTCCCGAGTAGCTGGGACTACAGGCGCCTGCCACCACGCCTGGCTAATTTTTTGTATTTTTAGTAGAGACAGGGTTTCACCGTGTTAGCCAGGATGGTCTCGATCTCCTGACCTTGTGATCCACCCGCCTTGGCCTCCCAAAGTGCTGGGATTATAGGCATGAGTCACCGCGCCCGGCCATAAATGTTTATTTTTATAGATCACCAAGTTTGAAGTGGTTTGCTCTACAGCAAAGTTATGATACAACAAGGCTCTGAAAAAATGCGTTTATCAGAAATTTCTGAAGCCACAAAAAATACCTGACATTCAGAGTCAGTGAATCTTAGAATTGGGGTATCTCTGAATCACCCTTTCTAAGAACGCAGACATTCAATTTATTACCATCCACCATCTATTTTAAAACTCATAGGGACTATATATACTATTTCAGGTAGTCCATTCCTTTGTTGTGTCAGACAAATTTTTGACATTGTTGTATTTGATTCTTGAGCACAGTCCACTACAATATCGGGTAATACTCTCTGAAATTCCTTGTCGTGGTTTCTGGAGAAGTCCCAAGAGTACAGACCCAATGAAAATTACAAGTGGGCCCTCAGGAACTGATCAAAATCATTACAAGTATTTTCGGAACATCTATTTCATGATCAATACTGCCCTAAGTATTTTAAATAAATTATTTAATTGATTCCCGGGTCATAAAAGTTATTTAATAAAGACATTGAAATTGAGGATCAGAAAGGTTAAGCAATTTATCCAAGGTCAAACAGCTAGTAAGTGGCAAGGCCAGGATTCCTACTCACCTCTACCTGACTCCAATGTACAGCCCTGTTTATCAAATCTAAAGTTCATCTTCTATTTCTCAGACTTTTAGAAAACCTTGGTTACAACCCTTCTCTGAGTAGTGTATTAGGTTCAGCAATGGGGGCAGCTCCTGGAAGGTAATGTTCAGAGGCATGAACCCAGTGAGTGGCCCAGAGCCTGGCTGATCCTAGGAAACTTACTTCTCACAGCGCCATATGCCAAGGTTAGTGCTTTGTTTGCTGTGGATCCCAGGGTGAGTTCCAGCGGAGCCTGGAGTTGGCCCCTTACACTATACAACTCATTAAATCTTGAGCTGAACATGGCAAATAAAGCTTTTAGTCTCAGTGCCACCTGGTAGTCTCCAAACTCTGAACCTTTCTGCCTCTAGTATTTTCAATTCATTTCTTCCTTGCTGGCCAGTGAGTATAATTTATTTTACCTTACAAAAGGGATAACTCTTTCTTCTCTATGGCCTTAGTAGTTGATTAAAAATACAGAACAGAGGCATAGATACACAGCGCCTCATCTCCCTCCTTAGATTCAAAACGTTTTGCAGGCAGAGACTATTCCTGGGTTTCCATTTTCATTTTCTTAGTTAACATTAGTTGAGTATCCACTCTGGGCCAGGCACTGCTCTAAGAGCTTTATCTTACAAAATTATTGAATTCTCACAGGAGGTAGATTATTATATCCCCATTTTATAGACAAGGGAATGAAGATTTCATCTTTGTGTTCTCAACCAAAGCCTGCCAACAACCTTTTCAGACACAAGGCACCTAATACCATTTGCATTGAAGGGAAAGTTTAGCACAGGCCTAAAAGGGCAGAGGAGGATGCAGAGAAATTGATCCAGATAATCAGATTCTCAACCATCTCATGATTTATTTCTGCCCAATGACTGCTGCTGTCTTGCTGTGCAGGGCTGTCTCCCTCTGTCCCACGGGATTGGTTAGATTTATCTTCCACTGGCCGATCATGGCTTCTCGGTCAGGGATGGGGTGATGGGAAGGTATAGAGACTTAACGTTTTCCTGACTGTTCAGTTCCTTCTAACTTCTGACACCTTTTGTTCCTAAAGAAGAGCAAAATCAATTCCCTGACATCCTTTAATATGAAGTTCTGTGTCATTATGGAGGATGTAAATGTCATTGTGCCAATCAATAAGCAGGTGGCCCTTATCTGACAGCCAAATGATGCAGAGAAACCACTTGGCCAGCTAGGCTGGTTCTGCCTGGATGGGCCACAACCACAGGAATGTCCCTCTTCGAGGAGCTCAAAGCTCAGCACTGACAGGCAGGTAAAACATTCTTCCAAACAGCAGGACACTGGAAACCATTATGCCATAGAGTGGGTTTTCTTTTAAATGAGAAATATAAAAAGGTAGACACAATTCACTGAAATAGCCCCAAGAATGTGCGAGAGGAGTGAGAAGAAGCAATCCTCTCTTTACAAATGGAAGCCACAGAGGGGCAGTAGGAAGAACATGGGGGAGAACCCAGGAGACTGGCTGGCCTCGGCTTCTCTGACATGCTGTGTTGACCTGGGACAAGTTGCTTCACCTATCTGAACTCCACTTTTCTCATCCCTACAGTGATAGGCCTGGTTGCTAAACTGAGGTTTCTCATTCTGAAACTGGAGACTTCACAAAGTAAAACTAGAAATACCATTTGACCCAGCCATCCCATTACTGGGTATATACCCAAAGGACTATAAATCATGCTGCTATAAAGACACATGCACACGTATGTTTATTGCGGCACTATTCACGATAGCAAAGAGTTGGAACCAACCCAAATATCCAACAACGATAGACTGGATTAAGAAAATGTGGCACATATACACCATGGAATACTATGCAGCCATAAAAAATGATGAGTTCATGTCCTTTGTGAGGACATGGATGAAGCTGGAAAACATCATTCTCAGTAAACTGTCGCAAGGACAAAAAACCAAACACCGCATGTTCTCACTCATAGGTGGGAATTGAACAATGAGAACTCATGGACACAGGAAGGGGAACATCACACTCCGGGGACTGTTGTGGGGTTGGGGGAGCGGGGAGGGTCAGCATTAGGAGATATACCTAATGCTAAATGACGAGTTAATGGGTGCAGGAAATCAACATGGCACATGGATACATATGTAACAAACCTGCACATTGTGCACATGTACCCTAAAACCTAAAGTATAATTAAAAAAAAAACAAAAACAAACAAAAAAACTCTGTCTGCGAGGGAAGGGCAGGACAGGAAGCCAGGTCGCTGAGCTCTTCCTCTCCACGTTGTCTGTCTTACCAGGTGGATCCTCACAGAACATGTCTCTGCACTGAGAGGTGCAAGGTAGGGGAAGCATGATGGGCAAAACTGCGGAGTTTCTGATGTTTTCAGAAACTGTGTTGGGCAGATAGCACCAGAAGCCAGAGAAATGACCCGGAGAGGCCCTCACACTGCTCCTTCTCCATCAGCCCATGCCTCTTGTCTCTGCTTTGACCCGTGACACTCCTAACAGAAACGACAAAGGGCAATATTAAAAATATTTATTTAAATATTAAAAATAAATATAAAAATATAAAAAATTTTTTCTATAAATTCATGATCCAATGAGCTAATTTACTTAGCTCCTTCGATTTTTCCCCAGTGGAGATGTTAAAAACTTAAGTACAGCAAACTATATTGTGATTTTTTTTTTAAAAAATCTACCACAACTTCGACAAAGAAGCAAAGAGTATGCCTCAAGCATGAAGGTTCTTTTTACTGAAGCGCTTCATCTTGACTTTGTAATCAGCTGCCTGTTTCTAGCTGCTAATGACTGCCACGTCGGAGTCTACCTTTCCGCAAAGACCCCTTCTGTTTTGGTGTCTGTGAAGGAGTGAAAATGACTCCTCGGACACCATCTTATCAGCCCAGAGGCAGAAATCAGAGCTGACAAATGATAATCATATTTCTTAATCCAAAATGTGCATGCTTCATTGAGCAGGCTCTGCCCCATATGTGTTCCAAAAGATCAGGCTATTTCTCTTTTTTATTTTTAAAGACACAATGCATTGCTATTTTCAACTTTTGCATGTATTTGTGTGTACGTACTGGCTTCGTGGACATTCACTGAGCACCTACCATGTGCCACACACTGTGTTCATTTCTACAGTTACGAAAACAGGTAGAAGACAGAATCTGTTCTCCTTCCTCATGGACTAATACATTTCAGAGTGACTCAGGGATCTAGGCTTACAGTTAAGGCTGTGTTGGAGGCTGAAGAGCTAAGCATGGGTTCCAAGGAGGTTGGAAGTGAAACACTGAGGAATGCCACCATAGGCCCATGGAAGAAAACCATCACGGCTCCCTTCTTCTTTCCTTCCCTCTTTTATCATGCCATTCAAAGGCTGCAATTTCAATGGCACAAGGGGAATTTGGGGATTCCACCTGCTAACTATGACAATGATCAAAATGCCTATTAATTTGTTTTCGGCTAAGCCTATGTTTGAATCACTGTATCTGTTTAGAATGCTTTTCATGGAAAGTAATCACAACAAAAAATCCAACCTCCAAAGATGGGAGCTGATATTTTCCACATAACAAGCAGTCCATATGTGGGTGGTGCTGACATTGCTGCAGAGGCTCTATTCTACGAACGCCAACATCTTGGTCTTTCCCTTGTGGTTGCCTGATGGCTGCCCAGCTCTAGTCATCCCTTCTCTGTGAAAGGTGGGAAGGAGGGGGAGGGGCAACAGCTGCACTCATTCCTTTTATCAGGAAAAGCATATTCCTTCCCAGAAGACCTCAAGAGATCACTGCTCAAGTCTCAGGCCAGAGCAGGGTCACATGACTACATTGAGCTGCACAGGAGGTGGGGAAGAAGGTATTTAACTTTTCCAGCCTCTATACCACATGGAAGCAGGGCAAGAGGAGAATGGAAATGGGGTTAACCATGTAACACTGTCTGCCATGAGACCTTGCGTTAAAGAACACTCGTAAAGGATGGTTGGGCAGGCCCTGAAGCCTCTCTGATCTGTTTCCACACTGCAGCCTATATGATACTCTTAAAAGGGAAAATATGATCATTTAACTCCCCTACCTAAAATCTGTCCATGGTGTCCCAGTGCTTAACCTGTTATAAGCTCTTATTAAACCCTCTATATTTTCTCCACATCAACGATCACTCTAATTTGCATTTGTATCACCCATTAGAGTGGTTTGCTCGCCACTGAATCTAATAGGTACTCAGTAAATATTTCTTGAATGACTATATCAATGAATGAATGAATGAATGAATGAATGCCATGAGTGCTATATTCTTAAAGAACTTTATCTTGGATTCCAGCATTCAGTGGGACTCAATATATTAAAAGGGTCTTGGAGGTAGTGATGTCTGCAATTTACAGTAAATTTAGTATTTACACTTAAGATCATTTTGCTTTGGGAATGGGTTCCATAACAAAAATCTGAAGATTTCATGAACCTTAGCAACAATGTTCAAGGAAAAGCTCCAAAGGCATCCGAGTACCAGTTGAGTGGGGAGGCAGTTCCCCAATGTACTCTGCCTGACATTACCCAGGGACAGTACCAGGGCAGACGGATGACGCCGCATTATTTGTTTTGTCCCCTGGAGGCTTACTTTTACAGTTTTAATATTGCCATATGGAGTGTTTCATAAATTACTCTTATGGAAAACATTTCATTTTCTTTCATTTAATGGGAGAGAAAAGCAGACAAGAATGACCTTCTAAGTCTGAGATCAAATGGCTTGTTGATACTTTAGGGAAAATGTCTTTCCCCTGAGCTTGGCTGGAATAGCCAAGCCTCAGAAGGCATCATCTTTCTTGTTTAGGAATCTGTTGTTTGCTTTGCAATGTAAATGGAGCAAGTCCTTTTGGTTAGGCCCTGGACTGAGGAATCTCTGACTGCAGATGGCCAGCAACAGTGCAGATGAGGACAATAGATACTGGCCAATGAAATATTCTAGCAACTGCAGAAGACCTAAAATCCTTTTATTCTAATCTCCTCAAATCACCTGAATTTGAGTGTGTCAACCTCTTGTTGGAAACCATCCCTCCTTTACAGAAAAACATGCTGATATTTGGGAAGGGTAAATTGTTCAAGGCCAAGTGAGACTGTTGGATAAATGAGATTATTGGCATGAACCAGAGCTGGCTCCATGGATCCCCACATCAGCTGGCCAGGGCAGCTGCCAGGGAGGCCCCAGCTCACCTAAGGCTTTAGCTGAGTGGAAGAAGATACAGAAAACGGGGCCATGCCATAAGCATCAAAGTTTAATACACACTATAGAAGGCAGAAAAATGTTCCCCCAAAAGAGATCCATGTCCTAATCCCTGGAATCTGTGAATATGTGACTTCATATGGCAAAAGGGACTTGGTAGATGTGATTAAGGCTAAGGATCTTAAGATGGGAGATGACCCTGGTTATCCAGGTATGCTCAGTGAATCACGAGTCCTTGAAAGCAGACCTTTCCCAGCTATAGTTGGTTAGAGACAGATGTGATGATGGAAAAGGGGTCAGATAGATGGGACTTTACTGATTTTGAAGATAGAGGAAGAGGCCACAAGCCAAGGAATGCAGGCGGTTCCTGGAAGCTGGAAAAGGCAAGAAAACAGACTATCCCTTAGAGCCTCCAGAAAGAAACACAGTCCTGCTAGCACCTTGATTTTAGCCCAGGGAGATCTTTTCAGATTCCTGACCTTCAGAACTATAAGATAATGGATTTGTGTTGTTCTAAACCATTAAGTGTTTGGTAATTTGTTATAGCAGCAATAGAAAACAAATACACACAGTGATCCCCACCCACCAGCAAATATTTGGCTAATCAGTATTCCGCATTGTTTCCAAAACAGATTAGTATGCATCTTCTCCTTCTGGGCAAGCAGGGGGTGGATTTCCCCAAACTCTGCAGCTCTTGGTCCCTCTGAACAGCTTCAGGGCCAAACCAATCATCACCTAGGACCTGTGGCAGCCCACTTGGGGAAGATGTCAGGGATGACGACAGGGAAGATGCCTGTCTATAAACGCTAAGTCATTGCCTCCATGCCATTTTCAATGCTGCATTTTTTGATCTCTCTGGGACCAATTAGATGGGTGGCTTAGAAGTTATTTCTGGGAACTTTTTTTTTTTTTTTTTTTTTTTTGAGACAAAGCCTCTGTTGCCCAGGCTGGAGTGCAGTGGCCTGACCTCAGCTCACTGCAACTTTCACCTACCAAGTACAAGCAATTCTCCCACCTCAGCATCCCAAGTAGCTGGGATTACAGGCATCCACCACCACACCTGGATAATTTTTTTTTTTTTAAGACAGAGTCTCAGTCTCACTTTGTCACCCAGGCTGGAGTGCAGTGGCCTGATCTTGGCTCACTGCAACCTCCTGGGTTCAAGCGATTCTCCTGCCATAGCTTTCCAAGTAGCTGGGATTACAGGTGTGTGCCACCATGCCCAACTAAATTTTGTATTTTTGGGAGATACACAGTTTCACCATGTTGGCCAGGCTGGTCTCAAACTCCTGACCTCAAGTGATCTGCCTGCCTCAGCCTCCCAAATTGCTGGGATTACAGGCATAAGCCACCACACCTGGCCTCTGGGAGCTTCTTAATTGGGTCACAGTAGCCTATTTAAGTATCACAAGCATGAAAAAACAAAGATCCTTTTTTATTTCTCATCTCACATTTTACCTAGCCACATTTTTTAACCCAGCCTACCAAGGAGAATTGTACATGGAATATCATGTGGCAACCTAGCCCAAATAATTCAACCAGCACTGTGAAATACTGCACATTTGAACATAAGGCCTTTAATATTAAGTTTCTACAAAAATATTCACATTCTAACATATATATCATTTTTCTCTTGCTGCCGCAGAAAGGTCAATAACCTTGTTTCCAAAGAAAAACAGGTCCATCCAGTGTCCTGGAATATTACTACAACTTCTTCCTCCTGGAAAAGAGCAGAGAACATATGGCTTTGTCCTCCCTCTGACCCCAAGGACACCCTGGACTCTAGGATCACTCGTCCTTTCTGGTTCATTTCCTTTCTGACCCTTCCTTGAACCAAACAACTGAACTAGCAACTGGAGTGAATCTGAGGGCTTGGAATAATTGATGTAAATTATCCCTTTGGTGAAAAACTGCTATGGCTTCCTACAGCTACAAAATAAATGCCAAGTTCCCTACTACGGAATTCAAGGTCCTTCATCATTCGGCATCCACCACCTTTCCAGCACCACCACTCCTCCCAGCCTGTTTTGCTTCTGGACACACTTATCTGCAAAACTCTCCTGAGGCTGCTTGCTGGTCATGGACTTCACCCACCCACAACAAACACATCCAAATCCTTGGCATGCTTCTAGGCCCTGCTCAAAAGCTACTTCCTCCAGGAAACTTGATATTCCAGTACCTGCCATATGTATTATACATGTTATTATGGTTTTATGTATTATACATAAATATATGTATATAATATACATAAATATGGTTATGTATAATATACATAAATATATACATAAATATATGGTTTATATGTATTATACATATTATGGTTTGGCCCTGTGTCCCCACCCAGATCTCATGTTGAATTGTAATCCCCAGTGTTAGAGGAGGGGCCTGGTGGGAGGTGAGTGAATCATGAAGGCAGACCTCCCCTTTGCTGTTCTCATGAAAGTGAGTGAGTTTTCACGAAATCTGGTTGTTTGAAAGTGTGTAGCACTTCCATCTTTGTGCTCTTTTCCTCCTTCTGCAGACATGTAAGACATGACTTCATCCTCTTTGCCTTCCACTATGACTGTAAGTTTCCTGAGGCCTCCCCAGCCATGCTTCCTGTAACAGCCTGTGGAACTGCGAGTCAATTAAACCTCTTTTCTTTATAAATTACACATTCTCAGGTATGTCTTTATAGTAGTGCGAGAATGAACTAATACCCATGTTCTATATATTTAATTCCCTTTTCCCATTCCAAGGCTGCGAGGCAAGAACCTGAATCAAGTCTTTCTCCCTCTGCTCCAATCACAAGAGCCACATACCCCTACTTAGGACCAATTTCATTTTCTGTGTTACTGAAGTTCTGCTTCTTTCCCTCTGGAACATAACTTTCTTGAGGGAAGAGACAGTTCTCATCTCTGAAGCACCCCTGGTCCTCTACATCTGGTCTGCATGGGACAGAAGTAGAGAACAGAAAAGATCATACTCATTCCTTAAAAAAATATTTCAGGGCAATGAGAGAGCCTTTCACAGTCTCCCAGAGCTCTGGAGGGAAGTGCATTTCAGATGGAACAAGAAGGGTGAGAACGAAGTTTCCTCAGCAGCTGCAAAAACTGGAAAGCCTTGAGAAGGCTTAAAGAGTCTGCATCTGAGGCTGCCATCACCAGACCCTCCCCCCTCCCTTCACCTTGTCTACAGGTCAAAGTGGTGCCCCCAGATGGCCCACCTCATTCTCTGGAGATCTTCCCAGCCTGCCTGCACCCTAGGGTCCTTGTCTGCCTTGCATGATGACCACTACCCTTCCTCCTGAGGGCTGCTTCTGCTGCCCCTCCTGAGTACCTGGCTGTCATTCTATGCATTTGGGGCTTCCTCTGGCCCCTTGAAACCTGCCCTAAGGAGCCTCCTTCTTTTTACCATTTCCTTAGATGGCAGGCTCCCTGCTCCAGATAGTGCCATTCTCTTCCCCAGGCGTTTTCTTCTTTCACTATGTCATTCTTCATGTTTGATGTCCCAAACTGCTCCAGTGAGCATATGAGAGCCACCAGTTGGGAAGGGATACTGAGATAAATTGTAGTGTAGAGAACGCTCCTCGCAATTTATAAGCAAAATCAGGTAGAAATGAGCATCAAGGTCAGTCCAAAAGGGGAAGCAGAGGAGAATCATCACTCATTCCAAATGTAAATTATATTTGAGCACTCACTGCATGCTAGGTGCTGGGAAACTGGACAGGCAGGGCCATTCCCTTGGTGCTTTCTTATAGCAGAGGGGCCCCTTGAGGATTTTAAATGAGTCTAAAAAAGAAGAACAGTCCCCAGGAGGGCCGCATAGAAGGAGGTGCAACCACAAGGCTGACTTCAGGAAATTGCTGCCTGATCCCAACAGCACCTGAGGTCCTAGAACCTCACAGGGGGTCCCAGGACAACCCCCTTCCTTGTGTTGCCTGAGACCCAGCAGCAAAGATCCCTTTTTTGGTTTCATGTATCATGCCTTTCCTGCTGATTTTTAATGCTGCCTCCGAACACACTAGCTCAGGCTCTGCTGCTTTCAGGAGTGCCTTTCCAAGTGACACCAGAGTGCTGTTCCTGCCCTGTAACTGACTGCCCAGACACCATCATCTCATCTGAAGACTTGGAGTCCTTCCCCTCATGGTGTTCCTGCACCATAAAATGGCCTCTGCATTGCCCCACTTCCCACTCTTTACACAGAAGGAAACATGACCAGGTACCCCCTAGTCTTTCTAAATTGGCTAGTCTTTCCACTGCCCAGCTCTTCAATCCAGTCACCAAAGGATTCAATGGAACGGGCTAAGGTACAATGGCATTTTAGTTCGTTAGTTCTTTTGGACTACTATAGCAAAATATCTTTGCTTGGGTAACTTATAAACAATAGAAATTCATTACTCACAGTTCAGGAGGCTGGAAAGTCCAAGACCAAGTCACCGACAGATTTGGTGTCTGGTGAGGGCTTGTTCTGCTTTCATAAATGGCACTTTCCATGTGTCCTGATAAGCCAGCAGAACCAAACAGGCTTCCTTAAACTTAATCTCATTCATGGAGGTAGAACACTAATGACCTAATCACCTCCAAGGGCCCCACCCCTTAACATTATCACCTTGGGGGCTGGGGGTTTCAACATATGAATTTTGGTGGGATATAACATTCTGATCATAGCAAATGGGTAGTTTTTATTCTTTTCTTTATGCTTTACAGTGATATTTACCAAAATATCTCTAATATCCACGAACTACTTTTTATCAATTCTAAAGGATAATAGTTTATTTCTCAAATTTATTTTTTATTTTTTTAAAGCTAGTCCTATTTCTAAAATTTAAGTGAGCATGCAGGCAAAATCTCTCAGGGCAGTGCCTGCCACATAGTTACTCACTCCTCAATAATGTTCATTTCCCTTTCCTTCACAATTGTTGTTAACTTCTTCTATCTGTAGCAAATGAATAACCACTGAAGCTTCTACAGCTCCCTTCAGAAGCATGTGATTGGACCTTCTTTTGTGCAGCTCCCTGACAAAGCCCGAGAGCATAGCAGCTGGGATTGGAGACCCATGCTTTCCAAGCAGGTATCACCAAAGTCACTTCTCACATAACAAGCCCCAGTTTGTATAGGTTTCCAACTATGTAGAAAATGATTATTTCATTAACCAACTCTGTACTAATTCTGTGCTTCTGATATGGTTTGGCTGTGTCCCCATCCAAATCTTATCTTGAATTGTATCTCCCTTAATTCCCATGTGTTATGGGAGGACCTAGTGGAGAGATAATTGAATCGTGGGGGTGGTTTCCCCCATACTGTTCTCATGGTAGTGAATAAGTCTCACGAGATCTGATTATTTTAAAGGGATTTCCCCTTTTGCTTGGCTCTCACTCTCTTGGCTCTCATTCTCTCTTGCCTGCCACCATGTAAGACGTGCCTTTTGCCTTCTGCCATGATTGTGAGGCCTCCCCAACCACATGGAACTGAGTCCGTTAAACCTCTTTTTCTTTATAAATTACCCAGTCTTGGATATGTCTTTATTAGCATTGTGAAAACTAATACAGTTTCTCAGAGCAGCCTTATCTTTATCCACCTTATGTCCCAAGTTCCATTACATGGCAGGACAAGCAGCAGGACTTTCCTGCCTACAGGTAGCACCTTGTCAAGGGGAGGCCCACATCTACCTGGAGAAAAAATAAGCTATGCAGGCTCAGGCAAAGGTGTTTTTAAACTTCCAAATTCTTTGCTTCCTG
This sequence comes from Nomascus leucogenys, assembly GCF_006542625.1. NCBI lineage: Eukaryota > Metazoa > Chordata > Mammalia > Primates > Hylobatidae > Nomascus > Nomascus leucogenys. Next base: position 89,400,188 of record NC_044381.1, on the reverse strand, counting down.
TTCCTGAAATCACAGACTGAAAGAGAAACTTATTTTTCATCCCCAAGAAAATGAGATTTGATAAAGCATGTATCTATCTGATTCTGATTTTAATCTAAGAAGGAACCCCGGGTGACTCTGGGCAGCATTTGATGGACTGTAGGCTGCACAGTGAAATTCAGTGGGATAAATACCAGCATCTGAAAATAAACCCCTCATTCCCCTTGGGAGAGCGGCAGGGTCATTTGCCCATTACTTCTGTTAATCATACAGATTAAAAGGTTTTTGTAGCTTGTCTTCCTGTAGCTCTTCTGCAACAGGAGGGTGAGCAAGTGTGAGGCGGAGCCTGCAGCATAGTCAGGCAGGGCCTAGGAAAACCTCTGGGCCCAGCCCCATTTAGGAGGGAGATGGCCTGGGGCTGTGCTGCCTACCACTCACCGAACTGGCCAGGTCACCTCACTGCTCATGTTTGGATGGGGATGTTGCTGTCTACCCTACCTGGTCATCAGGAGAAACGAGAGAGGGCAAGGTTGTAAGTAGAGAGAGCATCCAGCACCTCTGCTCTAAACAACAGAGTCCTTCTCTTCACCTTCCTCTGCTTGTGGGTTAAGGAGTTGCAGGGAACCAGGAGGTAGAGAGGAGGGATGCAGATCTGAGAAACCACTGCACTGGAAATACGGACCATAATAACGTGGAAAGTTTACCCCCGACCTAAGAAGAAAGGCTTTTACAGGGGAGGGGGTGTTGGTTAGGTGGTGGGGGTTAAAGAGGTTGAAATGGGTGACGGGGGTAGGAGTCAGTTCCAGAGCTGAGCCACATCAGAAGCACCATGGTCTCATGGGCAACTTTCCTAATGGTGGCTCCACCTGCTTCCAGGAGCTTTGCCTGATGGGTGATATTCCTATGACAACTCTTTGGGAATCCCCTTGTTATGGATTGAGTTGTGCCCCACCCCAAATCTAGACATTGAAGTCCTTATTTCCAGTACCTCAGAAGGTGATCTCATTTGGAAATAGGGCCTTTACAGAGGTAATCGAGTTAAAATGAGGTTGTTAGTGTGGATCTTAATCCAAAATGACTGATGTCCTTATAAAAAGGGCAAATTTAAACACAGACAGACACACACAGAGGGAAGACACTGTGAAGAAACACAGGGGGCAAAGTCATCTACAGGCCAGGGAGAGAGGTCGGGAGCAGACCCTTTCCTTGTAGTCCTGGGAGGGAACCAACCCTGTCTTGATCTTAGACTTCTGGTCTCCAGAACTGTAGTTAATAAGTGTCTATTATTTAGCCCACCCACTTTGTGATACTTAATTATGGCAGCCCTAGCAAGCTAATACACTTCTGAAATGACTTTGCAGATCATAGAAATGATTTTTTTCCAACTCTTTCTGCCTAACATGTAATGAAAACCATTTCCTCTCATCTTCCCTTTCTGTCCTCTCTCTCTTCCCCTTCCCCACTGCCTCTCCCTACACAAACACACACACACACTCTCTCTCTCTCTCTGTCTCTCAGGAGATGATACCTAATTATTTCCAAATTAGACAGCTTTCCATGAGCCAAACTGACTAATTTGACTTCTCGCATATTGCCTGATCCCCAGTAAGCCACACAGCATATAGAACTTCAAAGCTTGGCTTTCTGAAAGCCAATACTCTGTCTAATGTTAGGGGATAAGAATGAATGCCAGATTCATAGTCCAGATTTAAAACTAGGAGGGTCAAGAAAGACACTGTTTTCTAGAATCAGGAGTGAGAAGTGTCATGATCAGAGTGGTCTTTCATTTGTTTTAAGATGACATAAAGTAAGGAATAAATGTAAACCCTTATACTTATGGCATAGATATATACTTAGAACAACACACAATTTGAGAGATAAGTGATTCAGTAGCCCAAATAGAAGATACTTTGCAATTGAGTCAACTGAAAAATTATAATATAATATGGCAGCAAAAGAAAAGGGTGAATTTGATCTCAGGATGCATTAACAGAAACATAGTGACCTGAGTGAGAGGTGGAGTTCCTTCATCTGCTTCCAGTTCACACTGAGGAATACCGAGTTCCCTTCTGGCACTAGACTTAGGAGGACATCCACAAGCTGTGGTGATTATCAAAGCCAATGACCTAGATCCTGTGAAAGCATTTTAGCAGCCGGGTAGAGGTTGGCAGGACAGTGATTAGATCTTCTTCCCAAATGTCTTATCAATTTAAACCAAGCTTGTCCAGCCAGTGGCCCAATACAAGTTTGTAAACATTCTTGAAACATTAAGCTCATCAGCTGTCATTAGTGTTAGCATATTTTATGTGTGGCCCAGACAATTCTTCTTCTTCCAGTGTGGCCCAGGGAATACAAAAGATTCGACACTCCTGATTTAAACAAAACCATAAGCCATATTAAAAACAGTGTGCTTGTTCTACAAATGCAGCTCCAAGCAAAGACTGCAGCCCTTGGCCCTTTCTGTGTAGAGACAGGCTCTGTCATGGCCAAGCTGTAGAAGCACCTGTTGAGCCAATGCCCTGTCCCTGGGAGTCACTTTTCCATCTTAAAATGCAAGTCAGTTTGGAAAGGTGACTTGGTAGTCTATTAATCTAGTCCTCCCTCGGATGAATTAGTCCCTAAGAGGAGCTAACTCTCATCAGGGAACCCAGAAAACAGGAGCACCCTGGACAAACAGGGTTGGGGGCAGTCAGTAGCGGAGGAGGAAGGAAGGGTGGTCTGCAACATGAACTCTAAGGAGGGAAAGCCTAGGGGAGGGCCTGTATTTGTCTGTTCTCATGCTGCTAAGAAAGACGTACCTGAGACTGGATAATTTACAAAAGAAAGAAGTTTAATTGACTCGCAGTTCCATATGGCTGGGGAGGCCTCACAATCATGGCGGAAGGCGAATAAGGAGCAAAGTCACATGGCAGCAGGCAAGAGAGAGCTTGCGCAGAAGAACTCCCCTTTATAAAACCATCAGACCTCCTAAGACTTACTCACTATCATGAGAACAGTATAGGAAATACCTGCCCCCTCATGATTCAATTACCTCCCACTGGGTCCCTTTCATGACACAAGGGAATTATAGGAGGTACAATTCAAGATGAGATTTGGGTGTGGACACAGCCAAACCATATCAGAAGCTGCAGGTAGAAAGGGTGTGTGCAGCAGGTAGAAGCATGTGGGTAGCAGGTGGATGGAAGGGCATCTCTTAGAACCAAGGGAAGGCTGAGGCAGCCAGACTCTGTGGGGAGACGCTGCTCCCATTGTTAGTGGGAGTAGGGGGAGAGTCTCATCTGGAAAGCCTTCCTAGTGGCTTCTCTGCAAGTGGTTCTGACCCTTACTAGTTTCAGGGACACCATTTTCCTCTGAGGTCTCAGTCCCCTCATGAATGAATTAGATGAGTTCCATCACGGAACACATTACTGCAAAAAAGTGTTTCAGGCGGACATCCCTCATCTCCCTGAATTCTAAGTGCCTCTGTGCGTGCAATTTGGGTTTCTGAGTGTTTTCAAGTCAATTCAGCCAAGCACCCCTCCCTCCTGCCATCAAGGTGATTGATGGTTTCATGGGGGAGGGGTGAAGAAGTGAGGGGGAAGGGAGGGAGCAGAGCCCTGTGGCTTGTCCACCCTATGGGCTTAACCTCCCCACCCCCTGCCCTGCCGGCTTCCCCAGGTGTTTGCAGGCATCAAACAAGACATATAGGAAGGCTCTTTCAGGAGCTGGGAGGGGCTGTGCTTGGCCCAGCTCCCAGGGACACTTGCCCTCCAGAGAAGTGGGGTGGGGTCCTGGCTTTGCAGCACTGAGCCTTACAGGGAAGGATGGCCCCATTAAATGTAGGGGTGAGCACACACAAAATCCTTTCCGTCCCCATGGGGCCTCTTTCTGGACAGCAATTACATGCTGGTTTCAGACATTCTCCTGAGGCATTGAAGACTCAGGGGTGTTGGAGGTGGAGGTTTGAGGGGAGGTTGTGGGTGAGATGGAGAAAGGCCGGCACAATCCGCATTTGTGGTAACACATGTGCAGCAAAGAGAGAGAGACAACTTCCACTTGATAACTTCTGACAGATAAAAAGCCTTTGCCAACAGGTAGGTCATTTGGGGATGCAGAGATTTAATGGGAATGGAAATCTAGTGTGTGTATGTGTGTACCTGTTACCTTGCAGTGCTGGAAATAAACCTCAGCTGGTGGGCATCTAGATTGTGCTAGCTCCTCTGGCAGGGAGGGGATGGAGGGTTTTGGGAAGTATGACAACAAAGGTGCTGGCCTCCCCAAGGTCATGGGTGTGCTGGTGAGGGCCCTTTCCTGCTTTCTCTAGCACACAGTGTGGGTGCTGTAGTGGGGCCCAGAACAAAGCATTTCAGGGCTTGAGCCCCAAACACTAGCTGAAGAAAAGACAATAGACAGATTCTGCGACACAGTGAGTGGCTGGGAGAAACGGGATTCCGACAGCGGAAAGTGCCAACCGAGTTAATACAGCAGTGGGAGCTGCATGGAGAGGACAGAAAGAAGAGGGCCAGAGAGCTGCCTGGACTTCTGAGCATTTGCAAAAGCAGGCCTGACAAGGATCTCCATCGAATGGGGAGACCACAGCATCCTCCCAGTGACATCCAATGCAGGTCCCCCACTTCCCTCGTCTTTCCCTGGGCTGGCTGTCCTGCCCAATGACTCAGGCAGGAGCTGACTGCCTTCCCAACTGCCTGTTCAGAGTCTAAAAAGCTCAAGGACAAAGCCTCAACAAAACAGCTTTATTTGACTTGATTTCATGATATCTACATATTCCCCCAGAAATGATCATTTGCCATGAATAGCAGTTAAATTACTGCGCATCCTCCAAGCACCTCACATTCCCAAGAAGGGATAGATGAGGTAGGAGTGGGAACCTGCCCTGAAACCCACAGTGTGGTGGAGCCCCATAGACCAAGAGGCAGCCTGGCCCCCCGTGGTGAGATTATGCATGTGAAATTCCCACTGCTGTGTTCTTCATACCATGAGGGACGAGCTTTAAACTGCAAAGTGCCACACAAATTCAGCCCTGCCCCTGACTAGCAATATAACCATAAGGGCGTCCCCTGCACCCGTGGGCCTCTGTTTCCTTCAGTAAAATGACAGGATTCCAATGGCTTCTAAAATCCTTTCCAGCTCTTGCAATCTCCATGACTTCTTCCTCCAAATATATGCAGGTCCCATCTCCCTGGGAGATATGTGGAATGCTGTTTTCCCCGAGGAGGGCTTTTCCCCAGATGCCTCCACCTCTTGCCACAGCCTCCACCCTCTCCTTGGTAGGAGAGAAAAGAAAGGTCACCTGAAAAGTGACATGAGACAAGGAGAGGCGGAAGAATTGGCCCTGGCTTCTTCCTGTGAGGAGCTGGGTGCTTGCAGAAGGTATGGCTCCTTTCCGTTCCCTGCCCCAGGGTACAGGGACCCAAGATCTTGCCTCCTGGGGTGAGGTAGATGGGTTTCCAGCACTGGGCGTGGAAGTGTGTCTCTACTCTGGGGTTCCTAATTGGGACATCCAGTGTCACTGTCCCCCTGTTCTCTGAGAGGTCAGTCGGTAACAAAGGTGATGTTTTGATCTCCATCCATCTCACTGCTTTCCCTTTTTCTCTCATTGGTTCCAAATTCAGATGGGAACTGGGGGTGTTATTAAATGGACTCTCTAAAACCCCAACAATAATCCTGGCATTCACAGCATGCAGGCAAACCTACCGCCTGGCCTGGAAGATTGCCAACGCTCTTTTTTGGCAAAGAGTTCAGGACTCTGCAAAACTCCTCTCTAGTTTGTGAGCCATCTGGAGCCAGGAGGAGCTTAGTTCAAGTTGTTCTCAAGGAGACCTGGTTCTGGCAGCAGCCCACCGTGTCTGTCAGACGGTTTCCCCAGCCAAGAGGAAGCTCTGGGGCCACAGGCTGCACCTCCAAAGGAACTCGGGCTCAACAGTGTCTAGCCAGACGCCGAGCCAAGAGTCCCTTCAGTTAAATAATTCACAGGCCGCCTCTGGGTGTGTAAATACAGCCCTGTCTAATGCGGGCTGACAGGTGATTTTACACATCATTTAACTCTTTGCAGGGCTGAGGAATGCAACAGAGATTAGATAATTGGAATAATTTCACATTTGTAAACAGCTTTTTTCTCTAAGGGACAAAGTATCGCAAACATGAACTGTAAAAGAAGCATGCATCTGGATAGTCCATGCAGAAAAACAAAATCGGGTGTTTGTTATGATAATGAATTGGCCACTCCTTCCCTTCCTCTCCTCCATGCAGGGTGAGTGGCCTTGAAGAAAGGTGCCCAGTGGGAGGCACCACCGGAGCTCTGTGCTGAAGAAAGTGCCTGGAGGCAGTCAGAGAAAAAGAGGGGGAGAGAGTGAATGAGTGGAATGGAGAGAGAGAGAGAGACAGAATGATGACGACACAAGGACAGTACCCATGGGCTGTGGAACTGCGGTCTCAAAGGGACCCTGGAGCCCCAGGCAAGGCAGCTCCTGGCCGACACCAAGTGGAGATGCAGCTGTGGCTTTCTGCGCTGCACTCCTGGGGTAATTGTCTCCACTGAATACTGCACCATATTCAACCCTCTATAATAAAAACTTCGTCGGGCAGTCCCATACTGTAAAGCAGGGGACTTTAACCCGGCAAGAATACAGTCTGTTGGCTTATGTTTATTCCAAGATTATAAACAAAATCCTAACGCCTGCCCACCTCTCTAACAAACTGCTATGCACTGTAAGGAAAGTGTTCAAACACCAAACAGCTCATTTTTTTTTTTTTTTTGAACGACAGGGTGGTTTTAAGCTCGGTGATGATGATTTATGACAGCAGTCCAGGGCAGGTGCTATGGGAAAATGAAAAAGGTGGACCCAGATCTTGAGTCTTCCTGACCTCCACTTTTGGCCAGGTGACCTTGTGTCCTCTGTGTCTAACAGAATCCTGGGGGAATCTGCTGCCTTAGTCACATCCCTCTACAGACTGACCCTCCAGAGGGACTGAGCCGAAAGCCCTCTCTGGCCTGGGCCAGATGCCCTGTCTATGTCTTCAATGAGGAACTGATTAACTGGATCAGAGGAGGCCCCTCAAAGGTACACTGCAGACCACTGGGCTTTGGAAACAGCACAGAGTGACAGAAACTTGCAGCTTGTCTGGGAAGATGGGGCACACCAAAAACTTAAAATGTCATCTCAGAAAAAAAATCTCTGCAGGTGTCAGTCAAAAGCTGGGACGGAACCCTCATCACCACCCTCTGGCCAGGAGTCTCTAGGCCCCACAAGGGGCCTGCTGTGAGAGGGTTTGGAATTCATTCTCACAAGCATGCAATATTAATTTTAAATGTGGGCCCTGTGGATCCGAAATGAAATATCCTGTCATCCAACACAGATTTTAAATCCCAGTCTGCAGAGTTAATATGAAAAGTTAATGCCCTTATGGAGAAATCAAACTTAGACACATGGCAAAACCCTTGATTTTTCAACCTCCCTATGACCTCCCTGGCACAAGGAAGGTGGGTATACAGTAAGAGGGTATTGGGCTTCCTTGAGTCCCCAATTTTTCCCAGTTAATGAGTGTTCAGGGTGCTGCTGGTTCTTGAGAACTTCCTCTCCATTTACAGTCACTGCTAACAGCTGAAGGGTGCAGTGAGGTCCACCCAAATGACAGATGCTCAGGAAAGATGAGAAGGGCTTGGAATACCTACCTGCTCCTTTGCAGAAGTGTTGCTCCCTGTCTGGTGCCACTCTCACATCACCGGCTTGTGTGTTACACACACTCAGTGGGCATTTAGTACACGCATTTACAGCATTAACTGTCAAGGACAAAGACTGACAAATGGGGGAGAACTGGACTGGAAGGGTTCAAACCATCATCCTGGGTTGGGATCCCAATGGTAGATCCTAATAAGGCAAGGCCCCCAATGCTGGAAAAATATCTGCGTCTACAATCTCAGTCCCTCACTAATGTTGACTGTGAACCTGCTGTCGGGTGCCGTGAAGAACACAAAAACGGACATGATGCCATCTAAGTGTATAGTTCACCACGGAGGAGGCTTCACTCCACTTGAAAGGTTGGCACAGTGGCCTTTGACCTCAGAATTCACTGTGTTGAGAAGGGCAGTAGATTGTGTAGCCAGAGGTGGGGAGAGGGGCTGCCCTGTGATGTCTCCCGGCAGTTCGTATGGCCCCATCTAGGAGACAGTTCCACGTGCCCCTTCCTCCTCAGGTGGGCAGCCCCTCCCTCTTTGTTCTCCAGGTGCTCATTGCCCTTAGACTGCCTCCAAGATCTGTCACACAGCTGCTCCACCTGGCCCACCCTATGCAAAGAGTGCTTCCACACTATGGGTTTAGCCAACTTGATCTTGACACTTAAATGAACCTTTACCAGGCCCCATAATTCCAGCGTTCTTCTCTTTTCCTAAAATGAAAACACTTGCATGTTGCTAATTAGTTGATACTTGCCTTCCTTAGAAAAGGACTTACTGGACAAACAATGCCAGTTTAAGCCTACTCAGGACAGTGCCCACCTGGGAGGATGTGGTGTGGACCTTGGCCACCAGGCCGCCTGCCTCTGTGCTTTCCACAACCACTCCCTCTGAGCAGGCGATGCTGTGTCCACTGGCATGCGGCCTTGCCCACCTGGAGTGTGAGGGGCCCAAGAGACTTGGCACCAGGGAGTGGTTGGAGATTTTATCTGGTTTATTGTTCCTCAGTAAGATTTTACCCAATAAGGATTAATAAGAAGCGCCGTGAAGCATGTGTTCATGCATATGCATATGTATGTGTGTGCATGTAAATGAGAGTGGACAAGAGAATTTTCATGAAAACTTCCCAACATCTAAAATAACAAATAGTATTGGTCGGGCACAGTGGCTCATGCCTGTAATCCCAGCACTTTGGGAGGCTGAGGTGGGTGGATCACCTGAGCTCAAGAGTTTGAGACCAGCCTGACCAACGTGGTGAAACCCCATCTCTACTAAAAAATATAAAAAAAGTAGCCAGGCGTGGTGGTGGGCACCTGTAATCCCAGCAACTTGGGAGGCTGAAGCAGAAGAATTGCTTGAACTAGGGTGGCAGAGGTTGCAGTGAGCTGAGATTGTGCCATTGCACTCTAGCCTAGGCAACAACAGTGAAACTCTGTCTCAAAAAAATAAATAAATAAAATAAGAAATAGTATATCCATGTGAGTATTGTATATATTTCACATTTTTCTCAGTAAGATTTTTAATGTATTTTGGGAGAATAGCTTAAAATGTCTGCATTTTGTGACTTCTTGAATCTCACACCCATTTCATCTTGTTCCTAACAGCTCTCAGGCCTTCCTGAGGACTCTGTTAGTTTGGGGTATGTAGAATGGGCCCTCACAACGATGTTTGTTCTCCTCCTCGGTATCCTGTCTCCAGTTAGTCAACGTGGCCACCAGTTCACTGGTGGGGCCTTAGAGAGGGAAATGAAATTACTCTTTATGAGTCATGCCTACCCCCTTCACTTCAGTTTCTACCCCTAAATGGTTTGGTGCTCTAGCGATTTGGGTCATGGTTTCACCTCCCTGTTAATTTGTATAGACTGTGAAGGTAGGAACCATTTCTTGCTCCTTGCACAGAGCGTTTAATACTTTTTCAAAAATATTTGTTGAGTGCTTTTTACGTACTGGGTGCTTTTCTAGACGGACTTCATGCATTGTAGACAGCATGTGTGATGGTTAATTTTATGTGTCAACTTGACTGGGTTATGGGGTGCCCAGATAGCTGGTAAAACATTATTTCTCAGTATGACTGTGAGTGTGTTTCTGAAAGAGAATAGCATTTGAATCAGTAGACTGAGTAAAGATTACCCTCACTGGTGTGGGCAAGCATCATCCAATCCATTGAGGGTTCAGATAGAACAAAAAGATGGAGGAGGGGTAAATTCTCTCCTTCCCTTGACCTGGGACGTCCAGCTTCTCCTGCCCTGGGACATCAGAGCTGCTGGTTCTTGGGCCTGTGGACTCATACTGAATTTTACCACTGGCTTTCCTGCTTCTCTAGCTTGGAGATGGCATATGTGGCACTTCTCAGCCTCTACAATCATGTGAACGAATTCCCACAATAAATCCTTATATATATATATCTATATATCTAGGCTATATCCTATTGTTATGTATAACATAAATCCTATTCTGTTTCTCTGGAGAATCTAATACAGCACCTCCGTGAGGTATTAAGTAGTTATTCCCATTTCACAAGTGATACTGAGGAAGTCTGCAGAAGTCATAAAACATCTCCAGTGACAAACGGCTGCTAAGTCACAGTCAGGAGGGACAGAACCCAGGCATCTCAAGTCCACAGCCAATACATAATTATGCTCTAGCAGCTTTAGTCCTTTAAATCTTTTTCTAGTCATGCCAAGGACTGGTGAATATCTAGACTTGGCTTTGAATAAAAAGCATCACTTTTACAGCAGGGAAAGAAGTATACCTGACTGGTGATGTACGCTGCTCTCTCTTTTACTTAATTATGCCTACGGAAGCCAGATGTTTAAACCATTCAGGTATGACAAGAAAATTAAAAACATAGCAAAGCACAATTATGCACCTTATTAAGTTGTAATAGTTAGATGCACCTTACTTTAATTCTGGGGGAAAGAAGCAGAGGGCATTTACTAAGCAATTACATGTAATTGCCAGGTACTTTTCCATGATTATCTCATGTAGCTCTGATCACACCCTGGGATGGGGGAGTTCTGACAGTCCCTGCTCCACAGAGAAGGCAGCTGGCCTGCAGTTTGCTCTAGGTCACAAAGCTGGAGGTAGCAGATGTGGAGTTTGAATTGGGATCTAAGTTAATTTAAAATTGATTAACTTTTTGAATAGGTAATACATATACATGTAAAAAAATTAACAGATAAAAAAGGGGATACATTAAAAAATACTTTTTATCACCAACCCTGGCCACTTAAGTCCCCTCCTAAGAGGCATCTACTGTAATCCGGTTCTAATGTACACGTGTTAAGCCACTCTTTCATTGCTATAAATACCTGGCCAGGCGCAGTGGCTCAAGCCTGTAATCCCAGCACTTTGGGAGGCTGAGGCAGGTGGATCACAAGGTCAGGAGATCGAGACCATCCTGGCTAACACAGTGAAACCCCATTTCTACTAAAAATACAAAAAATTAGCCAGGCATGGTGGCGAGCGCCCGGAGCTTGCAGTGAGCCAAGCCAAGATCACATTACTGCACTCCAGTCTGGGGGACAGAGCGAGACTCCATCTCAAAAAAAAAAAAAAAAAAAAAAGAATACCTGAGACTGGGTGATTTATAAGAAAAGAGGTTTAACTGGCTCACGGTTCTTCAGGCTGTACAGGAAGCATAGTGCTGGCATCTGCTTCTGGGGAGGCCTCAGGAAGCTTACAGTCATGGCACAAGGCAAAGGGGTAGCACACATTTCACATGGTAGGAGCAGAAGCAAGGAGGGGTGTGTGGTACCACACACTTAAAAAACCAGATCTTGTGAGCACTCACTCACCATTGCAAGGACAGCACCAAGACATAAGGGGTCTGCCCTCATGACCCAAACACCTCCAACACTGGGAATTACATTTCAACATGTGATTTGGGCAGGGACAAATATCCAAACTCTATCAGTATACTTCTGGGGCATTTTATTCATATACAAGCATACATTTATATAATGATTATTACTATTGCCATTTTACAAAAATGGTAACATACTCTATGATGCTGTCAGCACTTTGTTTTCTTAGGGATTATATCCTTCGTGGACATAGGATTTCTTTCTCTAAATTGACCAGACCTTTGTGGTAATGAATGTATATTGGCCAGCATTTGGTGGTTTGTAATCTTTGGTTCTTGCAAACAATATGACAAAGCATATTTATGTACATACATCATTCACACAAGTGCAAGTACACACAATTGCACAAGTGTAATATAGGATGAATTCTTAGAAGTGAAATTTCTGAGTCAGGAGATACATGCAAGTTGCATGCTAAATACTGGCAATTTGTTCCTAATCAACATTGTACCAATTCATGGTTCTACCAAAGATGTATGAGGGTACCTTATTTCCCTACAGTGTTGCCAACAATGTGTGATTAAACTTTTTGATCCTTGTCAATGTGAAATCTAGCAGGCTTTTTTTTTTTTTTTTTTTTTAAATCAGCATCTCTCAGTAGTCTTAATATACATTTATTTTGAGTGAGACTGGGCATTTTTTCAACGGTTTGCATCATGTTTATTTCTTTTTGGGAAGTACCTACTTATATTATTTGCCCTTTCTATTTCCACTGGGTTGGTTTTTAATTTTATTCAAGAGATTTTTAACATGTTAAGAAGAATAGTGCTTTGTCAAAACTGACAAAAACAAGAAATGGGAAAAGGATTCTCTATTTAATAGATGGTGCTGGGAAAACTGGCTAGCCATATGTAGAAAGCTGAAACTGGATCCCTTCCTTACACCTTATACAAAAATTAATTCAAGATGGATTAAAGACTTAAATGTCAGACCTAAAACCATAAAAACCTTAGAAGAAAACCTAGGTAATGCCATTCAGGACATATTCATAGGCAAGGAGTTCATGTCTAAAACACCAAAAGCAATGGCAACAAAAGCCAAATTGAGAAATAGGATCTAATTAAACTAAAGAGCTTCTGCACAGCAAAAGAAACTACCATCAGAGTGAACAGGCAACCTATAGAATGGGAGAAAATTTTTGCAATCTACCCATCTGACAAAGGGCTAATATCCAGAATCTACAAAGAACTTAAACAAATATACAAGAAAACATCAAACAACCCATCAAAAAGTGGGTGAAGGATATGAACAGACACTTCTCAAAAGAAGACATTTATGTAGCCAACAGACACATGAAAAAATGCTCATCATCACTGGCCATCAGAGAAATGCAAATCAAAACCACAGTAAGATACCATTTCACACCAGTTAGAATGGCCATCATTAAAAAGTCAGGGAACAACAGGTGCTGGAGAGGATGTGGAGAAATAGGAACACTTTTACACTGTTGGTGGGGCTGTAAACTAGTTCAACCATTGTGGAAGACAGTGTGGCGATTCCTCAAGGATCTAGAACTAGAAATACCATTTGACCCAGCCATCCCATTACTGTGTATATACCCAAAAGATTATAAATCATGCTGCTATAAAGACACATGCACACGTATGTTTATTGCGGCACTATTCACAATAGCAAAGACTTGGAACCGACCCAAATGTCCATCAATGATATACTGGATTAAGAAAATATGGCACATATACACCATGGAATACTATGCAGCCATAAAAAAGGATGAGTTTATGTCCTTTGTAGGGACATGGATGAAGCTGGAAACCATCATTCTCAGCAAACTATCTCAAGGACAGGAAACCAAACACCACATGTTCTCACTCATAGGTGGGAATTGAATAATGAGAACACTTGGACACAGGGTGGGGAACATCACACACTGGGCCTGTTGTGGGGCTGGGGGAGGGGGGAGGGATACCATTAGGAGATATACCTAATGTAAATGATGAGTTAATGGGTGCAGCACACCAACATGGCACATGTATACATATGTAACAAACATGCACATTGTACACATGTACCCTAGAACTTAAAAAAAAAGAATAGTCCTTTGTAAATGATTTTTCTCAGTATATCATTTTCTGATTTTGTTTATGGTGTTCGTGCTTGTTAATTTTTTTCTAAAGAGGTATTCAGTTGTTTCAATAACATTTTTGAATAGACTGAATTTTTTCATTGATATGTAAATAAAAAATTTGTCATATGTAGTTTGGTCTATTTCTAGACACTTATATAGAGCATCCTGGTTGTTAGGATATAGAGATATAAATGAATAAGATCTAGTATTTGATAGCACAACAGGGTGACTACAGCCAGTGACGATTTGTAACACATTTTAGAATAACGAGAGAGTACAGTTGGAATGTTTGTAACACAAAGAGGTAATGAGTGCTTGAAGCGATGGATACCGTATTTACCCTAATGTGATGATTACATATTGTATGTCTGTATCAAAATATCTCAAGTACCCCATAAATATATACAGCTACTACGTGGCCATAAAAATTAAAAATAAAAAAAGATATGGAGACATATGTATTTTAACTTCTGTAGTTTTACAATAGTTGTGGTTTTTTTTGTTTTTTGTTTTGAGATGGAGTTTCACTCTGTCGCCCAGGCTGGAGTGCAGTGGTGCCAGCTGGGCTCGCTGCAACCTCCACCTCCCAGGTTCAAGCATTCTCCTGCCTCAGCCTCCCAAGTAGCTGGGATTACAGGTGCCCACTACCACGCCCAGCTAATATTTGTATATTTAGTAGAGACAGGGTTTCACCATATTGGCCAGGCAGGTCTCAAACTCCCGACCTCAGGTACCCGGACTACAATACATTTTAATATTTGATAGGGCTAATCCCCCTTTCTTAATTTTCTTTGTCAGAAACTTTTGGGTTGGGCTTCCTTATTTGTTCTTGAACTTTAGAATCTACCCCTGTAGATTCTTTTTTTTTTTATTGCATTGCATTACATGTATAACTTAATTTAGATAAGACATCTTTATGTTACACAGAGTATGCCTTTCCATTTAAGTCATTTTTCATGTTTCTCAGTAGCATTTAAAAATTTTATTTGTGTAATTTGGGCACATTTCTTGTTAAATGTATTCTTATTGTAAATGGGATCTCTTCAGTTCTATTTTCTAACCAGTTTCTGTTTGTGGAAAGGTTAACGGGAGTAGTATTTTTGTACTCAATCACCTAAGCATATTTCCTTATTGTTTATACTATTTTTTCCATGTGATTCTTTGTGTTTTACAGTATATAATCATATCATCTGCATATATGATAATTTTAACTCCTAGTTAAAATTACTCTGCTTATTTCTTCTTTGGTTCACTTAGGCTAGCTCAGCTCTCTGGAGCAATAATGTTAATTAATGCCATTGACTAAGGTATCTTTTCTCGTAGCAGACATTAATGACACTTTTCTCAGCAGTTGTATCAGTAGCTTTGGGACCACGTTACTAAGTATGTATTGGTATGTGTATGTGTGTATGTCTCTGTCTGTATAATAAAATAGTATTTTATTACGAGTTTTTCATCAAGATTAGAGAATTTTATCAAATGCCTGCTCAAGTATTTATGGAGATGATAAAGTGAGTCTTAATTTTGACAATATTTTATGAATTAAATTAATACAGTTGTGAATTTTGAAATAGTCTTACTTTTTTAAGACTAAATCCCATTTGATCATAGTAAATTCTTTGTGAGCTCTTAGATTTGTTTTCTAATATTTTAATTAGGATTTTTTACACTGATATTCATAAGCAATATTGGTCCTTAGTTTGCTTTTTTGTGTGCTCTATTTATCAGAATATGCATGATGTATGCTAGCTTCAGAAAAATAACCTGGAAGCTTTCACTTGGTTTAAATAATATTGGACCTAGTTTTTCCTTATAGGTTTGGTAGAAGTAACCCGTGAAACATTCTGGGACTGGTGTTTTCTTTCAAAAGGTTTGCTTTTTCTTCACATTCTGTATTTCTTCTATACTAATTCATTTCCTTAGATTGTTGTTTTCTCTCCATCTGGGGTCATGCCTGGTAATTTTATATTTTCCTAGAAAATCATTTATTGGCAACCATTTTGATTTACTAATGATTTATTGATTTTTCATAAAAAGCTAACTTAAAGATTTATTCTTTTTTCCTATTTTCTGCTTTTATTATCATAGCTATCTTACATTTTCCTGAGGTTAACTTTATTTTTCTTATATTAAATTTCATGAGTAGAAGACATATGCACCGATTTCCTTTATTTTTTGTTCATTAATTTAAGTACCTATGTATACAAATTTTCTTTTGAGCAAATGCTTTAGTTGAGCCCATAGGATATGTAATGTGGTTATAATCATTATCATTAATTTTAAATATTCTATACATTCACATTGATTCCTTTTTGACTCAGAGTGATTAGAGGACAATATCAGTGCAATTTCTGATTTGGGGAGTTTATTTAGGTTTTCTGTGTGGTCTAAAGTATAGTCAGTCCTGGGAAGTGTTTTATGGACTTCTAACAGGATGACATATTTTTAGTTTTCAGGGACAGAGTTTGATATATGTAACTTTACTACTTACTTATATTATTTAGGCCATCTATGTCATCTTTTGGGTCTATTTTATCTGTTAAGCCCCCTATAATTAAAGTCTTTCAATTTTTCCTTATCTTTTTGGTTGTTTTTGCTTAACTTTTTAGGCTACACTGATACAGAAACAGTTATGACTGTTAGATCTTCCTTGTGAATGATACATCTTATCACACAATTGTCTTTATTTTTCTTGTTTAATGCTTTTTGTTCTAAATTCAACCTTGTTTTATTCTAAGATTATTGGCCTCTACTTTCCTTTCTGTTGGCATTTGATAATACTCCTTTGCTCATCCTTCTATTTTCAAGTTTGTGAGACACTTTGCTTTAGGTATATATGGGGTATAGCATATGGTTAAGTTTTACTTTATTACTCGATTTGAGAATCTTTTTCTTTTAATATGTGAGTTTAGCCCACTTTTATTTGTTGATATGAGAAACAGGTTTGGTCTTACTTTATAGTATTTTGATTTCTGTTTCTGTTGCTTTTTAAAAAAAAATCTCCTACTCTTTGGTCTATATTTTCTTTTTGTGAGTATTCCTTGTGCTATTTGGGCAGGTTTGTATTATGATTAATTTTTCCAGTGATCACCTTTGTAACTAACCCTTATTTAGCTATTTAACTTCTCTGTTTCTTGAAACAATGACATTTTACTTTCCACTAAAAGCAATACAAATTGTTCTTTATTTTCTCTTCCTTCTATCACTTGAATTTGGTTAATAGGCACTAAACATTGGTTTAATATATATTATACATTTACATATTAAACATGTACCTTATATATTACATATATATTTCAAACTAACATATATGTTCATTCCTACACTTATTTTTGTATTTTTAAATATACTTAGACTATTTAGTAAGTATATTAATTTACTAATATACTTTAGTAAATATAATATTAATTTACTAATATACTTTAGTAAATATGCTAAGTATATTTAAATATACTTTATTTATCATGTTTAAATGAGATGATGAATGAATCTACATACCACCTTCCACCTTCTTTATCCTTATATTAGTTAAAATATTTATGAACATTCAGAGCTTATAGTTTTTTTTCTATAACAAAAATTTCTGCACTTATTTAGACCCAGTCTAAAAGCAAAACAGATTCAGTGTTCACTGAAAATCCTCCATGGTTTCTTCATTCATCTCTTAGATAAAGTCTTTAATAGTTTTTTATTTTTTATTTTTTAATTTTATTTATTTTTTTGAGACAGAGTCTTGCTCTACTGCCCAGGCTGGAGTGTAGTGGTGTGATCTCTGCTCACTGCAAGCTCTGCCTCTCAGGTTCACGCTGTTCTCCTGCCTCAGCCTCCCGAGTAGCTGGGACTACAGGTGCCCACCACCATGCCCAGCTAATTTTTTTTGTATTTTTTTAGTAGAGACAGGGTTTCACCATGTTAGCCAGGATGGTCTCGATCTCCTGACCTCGTGATCCGCCTGCCTCAGTCTCCCAAAGTGTTGGGATTACAGGCGTTAGCTACCACGCCCAGCCAATAGTTTTTTTAAAGACTAACTCATGGGAATCATCTTCTCTGGGTTCTTAAATGTTGGACACGTTTTATCTATTGTTTTTACATTTGAATGACAGTTTGGCTGTGCATAAAACTCTTCGGCCACACACTTTTTCTTTCACTGAGGGCTTTATGGGCATTACTCTCTGCAATCGTGGAATGTTGCTGTAAGGAAGGCCTAGGTTAGCCTGAGGTTTTTTTTAAACTTTGGTCTTGTATAGGTTACTTGATATTCCTGCTGGTGTGACCAAATCATTCTTATCTCCAAGGTCTATCAATACATCTATAATACAGAGTAGTATTGATTGTTCTTTAGCAAATTTTCTGTAACATAGTAGAATCCTTCAATCTATAAATTCAAATCTTTTATTTATTGAAAGTTACGTAGAATTATATCTTTGTTTACGTTTCATTTGTTTAATTCTCTTCTTCAGGGATATTTTGTGATGTATCTGTGGGATCTTCCTCGTCACCCAAATATACTATTTTCTTTCTAATACTTTTAAGCTGTTGTTTCCATTTTGTTTGCTTTGATAATCCTGCCCTTCATTTCCTCTATTCTATGTTCGGCAGTGTCTAGTGTCTATTTTACTTTGGCTGCTTCAAAATCATCTTCATATCTGTGATGATTTTCCCCCTTCAGGCCAGGTGCGGTGGCTCACGCCTGTAATCCCAGAACTTTGGGAGGCCAAGGCGGGCGGATCACGAGGTCAGGAGATTGAGACCACGGTAAAACCCCGTCTATACTAAAAAATACAAAAAAATTAGCCGGGCACAGTGGCGGGCGCCCCTGTAGTCCCAGCTACTTGGGAGGCTGAGGCAGGACAATGGCGTGAACCCGGGAGGCAGAGGTTGCAGCGAGCCGAGATCACGTCACTGCACTCCAGCCTGGGCAACAGAGCGAGACTCTGTCTCAAAAAAAAAAAAAAAAAAGATTTCCCCCTTCAGTTCTCTGGAGAGCTACATCAGTGTATGTTTCTTTTCTTCTCATGTCACCATATTACCCCGACCTCTTTATTTCTGTTTTGAGCTCTTTGGTGGTTTCTTTAAGTCGTCAAGATCATGGTAATGTTATTTTTTGATTTGTCTGTTGGAATCACCTATAGTGAGTGTTCTTCATTTACCATCTATTTTCCAGTTTTTTTCTCCTTTTATATTATCTTTGTAGTGTCATGTATGCAATATTACAATATCCTGTGCTGGTTCCTTTTTATTGTTACTTTCCTCTGAATGTGGAAACTTCTTGATTCAGATATTTAGAGGACATTTTTGTGGGATGGCAGTCAGGATGTTGTGAGTTGGTAAAAATTTACCTGATTTACTATTAAGTCTTATTACAAAGGGTTGTGTGCTTACGAGTTATTTTAGCCACTGCTTCTTCTCAGACAACAGGCTGCCTTAGTGCCATAACAATGGACTGCTTCCTATACACACAGGATGACTGTGCATTTCCCTTTCAGTTTCATTTGCCACTACATGGTACCAGGTAGGGTCCAGGGAGGCTTTCTACTTCCAGTCTTGCAATACCCTTGCCATTTTCCAAACAAAGGACTGTTGGCATCATCCTTTAGGGTATGCCTGCTCTGAAGTACCGGTTTCAGACATGTGTTTTTTGCTTGCTTTGTCAAAATCTATAACCTGATCATAGTCATTGTCTCTTAGCCCTTCCTGAGCTCTTGTTCCACTGCATTTGGCCAGCCTCGCGTCATATATTGTGGTTCATGGATACAGAATCTCCCAGCTTTTTGAAAGTAAAACGTATGCTTTTCACTCATTTTTCTGTTTTATGATTGTGATGGCTAATACTGAGTGTCAACTTGATTGGATTGGAGGATGCAAATTATTGATCCTGGGAGTGTCTGTGAGAGTGTTGCCAAAGGAGATTAACGTTCGAGTCAGTGAGCTAGGAAAGGCAGACCTATCCTTAATCTGGGTGGGCACCACCAAATCAGCTGCCAGTGTGGCCAGCATGTAAACCAGGGAGAAAAATATGAAAAGGCTAGACTGGCTGAGCCTCCCACCCTACATCTTTCTACTGTGCTGGATGCTTCCTGCCCTTGAACATCGGACTCCAAGTTCTTCAGCTCCAAGTTCTTGGACTGAGGTGGGATCTTTCCTTCCCCACAGTACACTGAGCAACAGAGGGTGGTGAGGGGTGAGGGAGCCATGCTGCTGAATTCTGGTTGGCATTCCCCGCTGTGTAAAATGGGGTGTTGGGGTGGGGCAGCGTCTGCTTGGGTTTGGTTGTAAGATAAACCTGGAGGAGAAGCACAGTTGTCCCACTGAATTATTTGAGCAAAAACTACTGTAAATAACTTTTGTTTTTGTCTTTTGTCAAATAAAATCGTTTGGGACTTGGACTGGCTTCCTTGCCCCTCAACTTGCAGACAACCTACTGTGGGACCTTGTAATCGTGTAAGTTAATACTACTTAATAACCTCCCCTTTCTATATTTATCTGTCCTATTTGTTCTGTCCCTCTAATGAACCCTAATACAATGATTTTCAAGAGGAAACTGGGAAGAGCTTCTTTTCTGATCACATCTTAAAATTTAAGATGCTCAATGCTGTTTTTACTACATCAAAGCTTATAACAGACTCGGTTTTCTTTCCATTTTAACATTTACAATGGCCATTTTACAAATCAACACAACACAGGGGGCTGGAGGGAAAAAAACAACAACAAAAAATCCAAATCAAGTATTGACCTTCGAGCCCCTAAGAATGTCAGGAAGCCCTTGGCTAGAATCATTAGGTAAATTTGCGAGGGCCTTTGACAATGGAAATAGAGAGTCCAGGCAAACATGCACATTTTCACCATTCACAAGCCCCTGAGGAAGCTTCTCTAGGAAGTAAAATCATTGGCCTTTTAATTCTGGAAGGACACTGGTGTGAGATTAAAAAGGGACCATAAAAGATGAATCTAGACAGAGAAAATTAGAACACTTTAACCTCAGTTGTTATATATTTCATCAAATTCCCTCAATCTGTAAGTCTTAAATAATTCTATTATTATTATTGGCAAAAATACCACTGAACGCTTACTTTGTGCCTGATCCTGTGCCAAATGCCCCTCAAATCTCTATGAGATAAAACTACTCTTATCCTCAATCATACATGAGGAAATGTATGCAAGGCTAACGAACGAGCTCAAGGTCACATAACCAACAAGTGCTACAGCTGGCATTAGAACCCAGTTCTGCCTGACTTTTGCATCTTCTGTTCTAATTGCTGTAAGTGATCAGTTACCACATTTACAGTATTATTTTAATAGAGTTGCATTCTTTACTTTCAAAGGAACATTGACCTGAGTGATATGTGAAATATACACACACACACACACACACACACACACACACACACACACACACACACTCTTCACCTGCTTTCAATTCTCTATACCTAGGGAACAGTTTATATGCTAGTAGCTACCAGATGGCCACTTTGAGAAGTTCAGGTTTACTGATTTGGCCATGTATTTTGCTATGCAGAAAAAAAGATAATGCCAATCAATGACTGGAATACAATAAGATTATTCTTGTGTAATAAGGAATGTAATGGCAGGCAGCCTAGGGCTAGGGCATCTATCTGAGAATATCATCAAGCTCATGGAACCAACCCAAATGTCCATCAATGATAGACTGGATTAAGAAAATGTGGCACATATACACCATGGAATACTATGCAGCCATAAAAAAGGATGAGTTCATGTCCTTTGTAGGGACATGGATGAAGCTGGAAACCATCATTCTCAGCAAACTATCACAAGGACAGAAAACCAAACACCACATGTTCTCACTCATAGGTGGGAACTGAACAATGAGAACACTTGGACACAGGGTGGGGAACATCACACACTGGGGACTGTTGTGGGATGGGGGGATGGGGGAGGGATAGCATTAGGAGATATACCTAATGTAAATGACGAATTAATGGGTGAAGCAAACCAACATGGCACATGTATACATATGTAACAAACCTGCACACTGTGCACATGTACCCTAGAACTTAAAGTATAATTTAAAAAATAAAAAAAATAAGACAAAAGATCATATAACCAAGCAACTTCTTTTACTTCTTGTTTCAACAACCTTAACCATATATTTCCTTCTGATTGTTAGAAGGTGGCTGGCTACTGCATGTCTTGAAAGTGAATCTTCTTTTCATGAAGGAAGAAGAGGAACGACAAAGGGTAAAGCGCAAAGAAGCTTTACCTATTTGGGGAGAGAGAAATGTTCCCCAGGGAATTCTGCCTATGTATGGTTGGACAGAACTGTGTCTTTGGGCTACCCCAAGCCAAGCCACAGGAGGCTGGGGATTTGTGGTTTCTGGCCTCTGTGGTAGAAGTAGACAAGATAGAGCGAGGGTGGAACAAGAGTGAAGTGGGCCAATCTGTTGAGTCTGCCACACTGCCCGGGAGGAACTTACTTGTGTGAATAAGTGGTGGAAGGTCTTCCTTTCTTCCTAGCCCATGTGGCTCTGGACTAGTTACAACCTCTAAGGGTCTTGGCTATTCATCTGGAAAAGCAGAGCTAGGAACCCTACAGGGCTGGGCAAGAATGTAATGATCTATGCTTATAAAATTACCTAACCTGGCGCCTGGCACATAAACATTAGGTCTTAAACAACGCTGGTAGGTTCAGTAACATTCCACTCTGTTAAAACTATTAATTAACTTAGGAGTATCAAACACTCTTGCTAAAAATAAAAGATTCTCCAGAAAAATGCAGGGGGATTTATTTTGTCAACAGTGAATTACAGTTCTCTCCAGGGCAGCTATTATTCAGTTCACCTACAGAGTTCATGATTTATTCAATGTTTCGACTAAACATTTAGCAGGTGCTATATACTTCCAATTTACTGCCCAGAGCATTTAAAGAAAACACAACAAAAAATTCCTGCACAATATCCCATAGCTAAAAAGGAAGAAGCCAGTGTAAACGTTATTTCAAGTATCTCTAACAGAAACATATTTACATTTCCAGACTCTGCTATTTCTCTACCTTGGACTGAATTATCCAGCACGGCTTCCCTGCCATGGTAACTGCATGTGGTAATTGCAGTGGAGAAATTCCTTCTTGGCTTTTGTTTCTAATCTCTCAGGCTGATATTTACATATGTTTTAAACTCTGGTCTTGCTTTAGGAAAGTGAGTTTAATAAATTACTAAAGGCATCCAAATGTGATCTTCATATGTAAATAGTTTCTACCGAAAAATGAACTGGCTGTGGTTTGAAGAGCAGCAGAGTGGGGGAAGGATAGCTTAAGGCCAGACAGGCACCATCCATCCCAAAGCAATGTTTCATACGGTTTCTGGTCGTGTGTTTCTAAATGTGCTACAATGAGTTCTACGAAACTTCACATGCACAGAATTTATCAAGTGAGGAATAAATTTTCTATAAGCCCCCTTATCTCTGTTTTACATAACTTGGAGAAAGTTCTGTCTCAGGAACCTTAAGGGAAGGCATAGTATAAATATATTTTCTGTTTTAAATTTCCATAACTTGGAGTGATACCTGTTGGCTTGTCTCAGCAGGAAGTGGACAAGCTGGATGCTGATGAATGTATTTTTAAAAGAAGAGCAATATGGCAGAATGGCAAAATCTCTAAACTCAAGATTAGAGGACCTGGGTTCAGGCTCTGCCTTTGCCCCTTGCTACCTCTGTCACTATAAAGTATATACTGTTGTGTGCTTCACTCTAGAGCTGCCTCCCCCCACCAGTAAAAAGATGGGAAAAGCTAAACACTCACCTTCTTAGCCATGTCTATAGCTAGAAACTCCCACAGTTCTGGCCAATGAGACATAAGTAGAAGTCTGTAAGCCAGTGGATGCCTGAGAAAGTGTAACTTTCCCAAGAAAAGAAAACAATATGGTGGATACTGTTTCTTCCGTCATTTCTTCTTCTCTTGGCCGTGTTGTGATGCCTGGACCCACAGCAGCCATCTTGTGATTATGAGGGAAAAGCCAAGAGAGCAGCAGATAGGAGCCATGATGTCAGTGAGCTGTCTAACCCCTGAGGCCGTGGTCTGCCTCCAAGCATCTCGTTAGGAGGAACCTCTCCCCAACTTCCAATCCCCAACACAGACACTGTAAGTTGGGCTTTCTGCTACTTGGAGGCAAAACATTTCCAACGAACACGGTAACTATGGATGGTTACTCTATCATCTCCTTCTCTATAAAACGAAGAAAGAATTAGCATACCTAAACCCACAGATATTGTGAATCCTGAGTAAAATAATGCATAACAAATATTTTGTTGATGAAGTTCAGAGACAAGGGACATAAGTGCACAGAAAAGGTTTGGTTGGTTTATTTAGTGAAAGTGGCTGAAAAAAGCTGGGAAAAGTACACGAGGTGATTTTACAACTAATCTGCCTCAATTGTGCTTAGATACATGGCAGCAAAATAATATCCTCTGTGAAGTGTAAGCTTTTATCTTCTAATACCTTCGTTTTCCTTTGTTCTTTCTTCTTTGCCTCAAAATACCTTCTCCATCCTTACTCCCCAGCCTGCCACACATACACCATAGCCCCTTTGTATGCATTGTGATGCTGTTAGTTCTTTATTTTATTGGGTTATCTTTGAAAGAACTTGGGAAATACAGACATAGAGATGGGAGGGTTGTATAGATAAGCTATCTTCTCTTAATCACTTGGCTCCCTGATTTCAGGGGCAAAAGAGAAGCAGCAATTTAACCAGCAGAAGGAACCATCATAAGGGGAGAAACTGCGGCAGGAAGTTTAAGAGTAAATGCAAGCCCCCCCAGGGATTTAAGGCTATTAAGGGAAGGAGAGAGAAAGAGGAAGAAAGAAAAGCAAGCAGTCTTTACTGAGTGCCCACTAGGTGGCGAGCTGCCACTATGGGAACAGTGGCCAGGGCGGGCTTCAAGGGCATGTGACCTATGCAGTTGCTCAAGACCCTGAGCGCAGAAGGCCTAGAGCTTGGTTTCATGCTCTGCTGTTGCCATCTTGAAGTGCTTAATATGCTTGAACAAGGTGCCCTGAATTTTCATTTTGCACTGGGCCCAGAAAATTAGATAGCATCTCCTGACTGTAGCATCTGTGTCATTTCAACTCGTTAATTCCTCTATGAGGGAGACGGTAGGACGCTATCCCCAACTGAAGATGTTGAGACACAAGGTACTGACAGTTACCCGGAATCAATCACACCCAGCTAGTAAGGGGCAGAGCTGGAATTTAAACTCAAGTCGCTACAGCTCCAAGGTCATTCCCACTGCAAGGTCATTCTGTGTTAATGCCAGAGAATCCCTTAGAAAGCACGGCTGAATTTTGCAAATGTCTGGAAAGTAGGAATGAGGGGCTCCAAAAAACCAAAGTCTCCAAAGCCAAAGAATATGAGTAGCATTGAAGTGAGTATTGGGGCTATTTCGACTCCTTTGCTCTATATGGGAGAGGGGTTATGGAAGGGATTTGGTGGTAACACCCTTGCTAGTCTTCCAGCTACCATCCCCGAATGCTACTTATGTGTCACACTCTCTTCTAAGCCCTTTGACATTGGATCCTCACAATCACCTTTTGCAGTAGATGTATAATTCATTACTCCTGTCGACACATGAGCTACCTAAGGATCTTAGAATTTTGCAAACTTTCACATCTGTGATTTTACTCCTATGCATAACTATGTTACAGGTTGGCTGGGCCAGGTATTATTAGCTCCCTTTGACAAATAAAGAAATTAATTCCCAAGAAGATCTGGACACTTGCATAAAGAAACACATGAAATTAGTGGCACAGCTAAAACCAGAGCCCGGCCTTTTCATCTTGGATTCTTCTCCTACTAAAACATAAAACGATGAAAAGGAAAAACAAACACACAAACAAAAAACACAACTTATTTAGCCACTTTATAGCTCTCTTTACTAACGTTCCTTGGCAAAATGATGAGCAATAATAGAACTGCATGAGAATTTACTCTGGAGTTTTTGATGGGTACATTCATCTCAAAGTTACAGAACAATATTTGCCAGGGAAAATTAGGGCTGAGGACCAAAAAAAAAAAAAAAAAAAAAAAAAAAAAAACAATTTCTCAGCCAATGTAAGCAACTCTATAAATTCATGTAGAAGCTTTAATACTGAACACCAGAGTACACATTCCCCTGCAGAAACTCTGAGGGGAACAATCATTACGCAGAATGAGCAAAGGTGAACCTGGTAACCTCAGGCTGCCCCCAAGAGCTGATGCCCTTTTATGGGCACCACATGTTACCCAAGAACAGTTGCTTCTTTTTTCGATTACTAGAAATCCTAGGGCTGGAGTTTTCTGCTGGGGCCTCTTCAGATTGCTGCCTAAAGAAAATGAAGAAATCAATCTTGACCCTTGCAATCTTTTGATTTAGCAAGAGAACTGGGAGCAGAACTCTTTGCAATTGCCTACTGCATCACTGAAGGCCATTCTTCCTTTTCCCTTCAGAAGTGATACTCTGGTTGCCACGGCTCTAAAACCAAACCACAATTTTGTATGTAAATTATCCTTGTATATCAATGATGGCAATAAAACCCAACAGTGGTCTTTTCTAGTGACAATGAATGGAGCACTTTGAGAATGTGGCCTATTGCAGAGATGCTGTTCATCATCATCATTAGAAACAAAGAGGAAGAGGAAAGAGACAAACCACATGAACAATACAAGGGAAATTGCCAGATCACCGGGAAATGTCTAGCCTGGGCTTGGCTATAACAAGTGCATGCTGAATTCATTTGACTGAGTAAAATGGAAAAGCTACAATAATGTTTTCTTCCCTATTTTTTTTTTTTTTTTTTTTAGAAAAGGCTCACTTGACCTTCAGCCGTAGGATTATCCCACTTTGATGAGAGTGCATTAAACATTAACAACATTAACAATCTTACTATGTTACTCTCCCAGGCCAAATCTTATTAGCATTTAGTTCTGACATTGGTTCTTGCTGGTGAATTATTTAAAAAATGTAAGAATCTGAGATTGTGTGATAAAAATCACATAGTCACATAATGGAGGTTATTAAAGGCCTTTCAAGATTTGAAACAGGGAGAACCAGCAGTACATGAGGCTCTTAGTCACTGTTTTGCTTTCATTAAAATATTTTGTGAAGCAAAGGGCCTTTCCTTTTGTGAGATGATTCAGAGCAAGGCTTGAAAAACTGTAGGTGCATTGTCCCTTGTAGGAAATTAGGACTAAAAAAATGGTCTTCGCTTCTCTCTACATTCTTCAGCTAGAGTGATCGCACACATTGCTTCCCTCCCTTTCTGTATTCTAAGAACAAAGTTGCCAGGTGGCTGGAACACAGCAGGACCCTGTTTTCTTTTTCTGACAAGATGAATACCTGTTTTAATTTCAGGGAACTGGGAAGTAAGTGCCTGATTATCTTTCTCTGATATTATCCTGGTACCTGTGAATTCTGAACTCTCAATTATGATTTCTGACTATTGTGAGAGAAGCTGGAGTCACATGGGTCCCTGAAAGGGTCTGGATTGTTAATGTTCCTTAAAGCAGCAGCCTGTGTCTTATGAAGGCTCAGGGGAGGCTGGTGGTGGAAGGAGCTCCATGTGTGTAAGTGAGGTATGCAAATGTGAAGGTGGACAGTAATTTTCAAGGTGTGACTCCAGCCTTCACTGCAGAATCCACAAGCAGAGCCTCTGCCTTCAGAAAGGGCACTCTATGCAAATTAGCCACCAAATTGTATCTTGTCAAGACTTGGTTAAGTAACAATTAGAAAAACGGAGAGAATCAGTTTCTTTTCTTCCAGTGCTTTTCCCCAGTAATTAAGCTAACAGCACACACTAGCCTCATTCCTTCTGACTAAATAGAAAGCAAAGAAAACCACTCTAAGAGATGGGCAGCGGATGTGTTGGAGTAAAGGTCAAGGGGCTTAGGAATCGGCTCACTCCAGAAAGACAAAGCTCAGTATTTTATACCCAGGGGGGCTCTTAAAATGAACAGTTAAACCTTTTGCTTCCTAGAAGACAGAGAAGAGAAACAAACCCTCCTCAAGACCAGCGGCTGACGCCACTGCTGCTGTATCTCTAGTGCCAGACATCCTCTCTGACAGCCAGGAAGGGAAAGAGTCTTGGCGGCCTTGCAGCAGCAGTCCTGGACCCCAACTAGATCCTGCACCTGGCTCTGCTCAGCGGTGCACAGGGCTATGGGATAACCGGGGTGGAGAAGGTGCTGGAGGGTCATCAATAATGAATGACCAACATGCCGAGAAGAGCTGGCGGAGAGGAAAGGATTGGGAGGCAGAAGGAGGAGAGAGGCTGCTCCCTCAAAGAGCTGACACAGGCAGCTGGCACTCTGAAAACTCAGTTGATATCAATGTTAGGGGCAAAGGAAAAGAGAAAGAGATGAGGATAGTGCCTTAAAATAAAGATTGGGACAAACTAACAGCCACACTACCCAGAATATGTCTCTAGTTACAAAGACATTCTTTGAGTTTAATACTGATCATACAGGGCAATACATATGGCTTACAATTGTGGGTTCTCTCCTCCTTGGGCTATGGCCAGAGATTTGAGGGACCAGTCTGTTGCCATCATCTCCACTGATTTTTTTCCTGAGCATGAGAGAGAGAACCTATTTAAAAGAGCACATAGCTCAAAAGGATTTGCTGCTGCTTTCAATGCATGTGTTCTTTCAAATGCATGAATTAATAATAAAACTATATTTATCAAGTAAGCAACCCAAAGTTCACAGTATCGCCTGAGGATTAGGTTAAGGAAAGTTTTCTAAACCAAGTGCAAATATACAAACTACCAACATCGATCCCACTGAAAAACTTAGAAAAGCCCATAGTGAATGTCAGTTCATGAGCCGTCTCCCGATAAGACACATGTGTATCCACTCACTCACTTATCCGCTTAGTATTCATGCATTGAATGGACATTTAAGAGCCAAGAATGTGCCAAACGATGTGCTAGGTTTAGGGTGCTAGATTTGCAACCACAATTACAAATCTTGTTTCCTGGTCTGGACACACTTTTTTCCTACTATCGCTTGTAATGTGAGGTGGCAAGAAATTCAAGCTCTCACATCCACTGCCCTGTACACCAGCCTCGCTCTGACCTCTGAGGATGCTGGGGAGGCGCAGAGCAAAGGGCAGCCTTGATGACAGGCTTCCCTAGAACAGCTCCAGTTCCACATGAAATGCTTCTGTATAGACTTGCAAGGGGGGGTGTGGGGAGCAACGGTGAACATGTAACACAATATACAGAGGAGCTAAAAATAGGAATTTAAAATCAAGAGGACATTCCACACTAGCTAAAACCAATTACACACTGCAAAGAAACCAAACACTGATACTAAGGCCACTCACCCTATTACCCCTTTTGAGAGAGGCTTTTTAGAGAAAAAGATCCTAAAGTGAAGTGTAAAAGGCATGAAATGACTTGATGATTCATATCATTTCATCTAGATTTAGAGAACTGAGGGAGGGTCAAAGACTCCAAGCTTTCTGGCTCCAACTGGCTTTTTCCTTTCTATCTCATTCTCTATATAATAATTTAGGCCCGGCGCGGTGGCTCACGCCTGTAATCCCAGCACTTTGAGAGGCTGAGGTGGGTGGATCACGAGGTCAGGAGATCGAGACCACGGTGAAACCCTGTCTCTACTAAAAATACAAAAATTAGCTGGGCGCGGTGGCGGGCGCCTGTAGTCCCAGCTACTCGGGAGGCTGAGGCAGGAGAACGGCATGAACCCGGGAGGCGGAGCTTGCAGTGAGCCGAGATCGCGCCACTGCACTCCAGCCTGGGCGACAGGGAGACTCCGTCTCAAAAAAAAAAAAAAACATAAATAAATAAATAAAATAATAATAATAATAATAATAATTTAAAGGTAAATATTGCACCCCCTTTTGGCTAGTGCTAAATAGGAATACATGTATATTTTGAGAGCCGGGCTTACATTTATTACTCATGGCTAAGTGCTTTGTATGAGAATCCTGCATTTTTATCTGAGCAGATGCTTACTTAGTATTTGCTTAAATATATTTGAACAGATTTTCATATTAACTAATTTATAATTAAGCAGGACTGTGTTGAGCATTTGCTGTGGGCAAGGCAGAGTTCTGAGGATGACTAGATGATCTGTCGAAGATCCTGCCATCTCTGAGCATACCAATTTTTAGTGGACTATTTAAGGCAAGTATACAGATAATTCTAAAGCAAGATAAAAAGTAGGACAGTAAAGGGAAGGAAAATATGAAGTTTGGAGGAGGCAAAGACAATTTCTGTTTGAGATGATCACAGGGGGCTTTGGAAGAAGGTGGATTTGAGTTGAGTCCTGAAGGACAGTTGGATTTGCTACATCCTGGTGCCTGGAACATCATGGATATTCAATATTTGCGGTAGGGAAACTATAGAAGCATTTTTGTTAAAATCAAGAATAAGATAAAGACATCCTTTATCCTTTACTCAGCGTTGTTCTGAAGGCCAACACAAAACCAAGAAGGGAAAACGTAAGGACTACAAAAATTGAAGCAAGAGAAGTAAAATCATCACGTTTAAAGACGATATCACTGTACACCTGGAAAACTAGTATAAATAACAAAACGTTTAATTAGATGGCTGGGGGAACCTCATATCTAGAAATCAACAGCCTTAGTATTTGTAAATTACCACTAGTTAGAAAGTCTCAAAGGAAGAAGAGACTACTATTTAAAGACCTAGGAATAAATGTAATGAGACATGTAGAAGAGCTATATAAATTAAACTCTAAAAGACTATCAGGGCATGAAGACCTTTAAAGAAATAACATGCACATCAAAGTCTTTGATGGGAAAATTTGGCATCTTAAAGATTCAATTCTTCTTACTTTAGTATATGAATTTTCAATAATCCAAAACCAGCAATATAATGTTTTCATGGAGTCATAGGCAAGACGATTTTAAAGTTCATTTGGAAAACAAAATAAACAAGAGTAAGGAAAAGACAAATATACATAATAATGAATATTAAAATATTTTAAATATATAATAATTAAAACATTCTTGTTTTCATGCATGAAGAGACAGATCCATGGAACAGAACACAGATCAGAAACAGTCTCTCAGTATTTGATAAATATGACATTGTATGTTAATGGAAAAAAGAATTATTGTCAAATAACTGTAAAAACAAAGTTATAGATTTTTATCTCATATCTTATATCAGCATAGATTACAGATGAATCAAATATTTAAATGTAAAAGTGAAGCCATTAAAATCTTGATAATAACATCAGGAGAATTGTTTTTAATGCAACTATAGGCATACCTCAGAAATACTGTGCGATCAGTTTCAGATCGCCACAATAAAGCAAATATCAAAATAAAGCAAGTCACACGAATTTTTTGGTTTCCCAGTGCATATAAGTATAAAATAATTTTTAGACAGAATGCTATTTTATGTCTAATATATATGTCTAATATTATGTCTAATAATATAATACATTTATATAACAATGTATATACCTTAATTTTAAAATACTTTATGGCTACAAATGCTAAGGATCATCTGAGCCTTCAGCAAGTTGTAATCTTTTTGCTGGTGGGAGGTTTTGCCTTGACGTTGATGGCTGCTGACTGATGAGGATAATGGTTGCTGAAGGTTGGGGTGGCTGTGACAATTTCTCAAAATAAGACCACAATGATGTTTGCTACATCAATTGATTCTTCCTTTCACAAAGTAAGTCTCTGTAGCATGCAATGCTGTTGGATAGCATTTTACCCACCCCCCCGCCACACAAAATTCTTTCAAAATTGGAATCAATCTCTCAAACCCTGCTGCTACCTTATCAACTAACTTTATGTAATATTCTAAACACTTTGTTGTCATTTCAACAATGTTCACAACATTTTCACCAGGAGCAGATTCCATCTCAAGAAACCACTTTCTTTATTCATCCATAAGAAATAACTTTTCATTTAAGTTTTATCATGAGATCACAGCAGTTCAGTCACATCTTCAGGCTCTGCTTCTAATTCTAGCTCTTTGCTATTTCCGCCACATTTGCAGTGACTTCCTCCACTGAAGTCTTGAACCCCTCAAAGTCATCCATGAAGGTTGCAATCAATTGCTTCTAAACTACAGTTAATGTTGAAATTTTGGCCTCCTCCCAGGAATCAAAACTCTTCTTAACGGCATCTAGAATTGTGAATCCTTTCCAAGAGTGTTTCAATTTACTTTGCTCAGATCCAAGAGGAATCCCTATCTATGGGAGCTATAGCCTCACAAAGTATATTTCTTAAATAATAAGACTTGGAAATCAAAATTACTCTTTGCTCCAGGGCTATAGAATGGATGTTGTGTTAGCAAGCATGAAAACAACATGCCTTGTATTACACATTCTTGTACATCTTCATAAGGCTCTTGTGTGACGAGGTGCATTGTCAATGAGCATCAATATTTTGAGAGGAATCTTTGTTTTTGAGCAGTAGGTCTCAACAGTGGTCTTAAAATATTCAATAAATCCTTCCGTAAACAGATCTAGGCTTCGTTGTTCCATTTTTAGGGCATAGGCAGAGTAGATTTAGCGTCATTCTTAGAGGATGTATGATTTTTGGAATGGTAAATGAGCACTGGCTTCACCAGCTGCACTATCCCCTAACAAGAGAGTCAGCCTGTCTTTTGAAGACAGGCATTGACTTTTTAAAATTTTCTCCGTATCAGCAATAAGGCTGTTTTGCTTTCTTATCATTTCTGTTTTCACTGGAGTAGCACTTTTAATTTTCTTCAATAACTTTTCCTTTGCATTCACAACGTGGCTAATTATTTTGCCCAAGAGGTCTAGCTTTTGGCCTGTCTTGGCTTTTGACATGCTTTCCTCACCAAGCTTAGTCATTTCTAGCTTTTAATTTAAAGTGAGAGATGTATGACTCTTCCTTTCACTTGAACACTTAGAAGCCATTGTAGGGTTATGAATTGGTCTAATTTCAATATCGCTGCGTCTCAGGGAATAAAGAAGCCTGAAGAGAGGCAGAGAGATGTGGAATGGCCAGTTGGTGGAGTAGTCAGTACACACACAACATTTATTAAGTTCTCCATCTTATATAGGTGTGGTTCGTGGTGCCCCAAAGCAATTATGATAGCAACATAAACAACACTGATCACAGATCACCATAAAAGAAAAAAATGATAATGAAAAAGTTTGAAATATTTTGAGAATTACCAAAATGTGTCACAGAGACATGGAGTAAGTGCATGCTTTTGGGAAAATGGCATTGATAGACTTGCTCAATGGAGAGTTGCCATAAACCTTCAATTTTTTAAAAAATGTAATATCTGTGAATCACAACAAAGCAATGCACAATGAAATGAGGTTCTCCTACACAGAGCGGAGAAGATGCATCTATATGTAACCCCAACACTAGAATCCACAAAAGAAGGTAAATTTGATAACGTAAAATACAAATCTAGGCAGCAAAACCTACTATAAACAAAGACAAATGATAAATGACATTTCAACTTCATCTATAGAAAAAGTGGTAATTTATTCAATAAAGGAAAAGCTTCCTCGAGTCAATAAGAGAAAGGCCAGAAATACAAATGACTTGTAAGCATATGAAAAGACACTTGCCCTCACTTCTCATAAAACTGTCAACTAAAACCACAAGGACTTGACATTTTTCACCTCTCCTCTTGGCCAAGATCAGTAAGTCTGGTAATGTCCTGGGTTGATGAGGATGTGGGGAAATAGACTGTCCAGCCGCCTGTGGGGGTCTAATTGGTACACATTCTATGAACAGCAATTGGCAATTAATTTTTTTTTTTTTTTTTTTTTTTTTTGAGACAGAGTCTCACTCTGTGCCCAGCCTGGAGTGCAGTTTCATGATCTCAGCTCATGGCAATCTCTACCTCCTGGGTTCAAGCAATTCTCCTGTCTCAACCTCCCGAGTAGCTGGGACCACAGACACATGCCACCATGCTCAGCTAATTTTTGTATTTTTAATAGAGATAGGGTTTTACCATATTGGTCAGGCTGGTCTCGAACTCCTGACCTCAGGTGATCCACTCCCGCCTCAGCCTCCCAAAGTGCTGGAATTACAGGTGTGAACCACTGTGCCTGGCCAATGTTTATTATAATTTAATGTGCATAGCATTTGACCCATACTTTACTTATAATAATTTACTCCTTCAGATAAAAGATGACTTCAGATGCAAAATGTAGAATAGAAAATTCACTAGAGCATTGCTGTGGAACCAAAGAGTAAAAACCCAGTGTCTACCAACAGGGAACAAGATAAGTAAATTGGTTTCTATTCGTACTATAGAGTTCTGTGCAGTTGTTAGGAAGAGCAAAGGATTGCTCTATGCGGTGATGAGGAGGTAATCACCTCCTACTCACCCAGTTGATAAAGGTGGATCCTCTGCCCTAAATAATATGAGAAGGTCAGACACACAACACCCCAAACCACACAAAAGAGACAGAAGGTGGTTTACTAGTCACATACACTTGCAGCCTGGGGGAGGAGGACACTGTTCACCATGCAGGGCCACACAGGAGCTACAGCCCAGAGCAGAGCAAACCACAAGGGCTGTGGGAGGCCGGCCATATAGTAACAAGGAGGAGAGGTGTCCTCAGGTTCCTACAGGAGGATGTGACTAATGTCATGGGCTGGCCGGGAGGTGAAACCTGTTAAGTTGAGGAATGGGTAGGGCCCAGCAGGCCCAGATGATAGAGGAACCGTGTAGGTAGGGAGCCTTTCTCTTTGGGAAGGTTGGGGGGAATATCTGGTAGAAGTAGGGAAACTCAAGACTTTTGGGCTCAAAGGCAGCACATTAAATTTTAAGTCTTACAATACAGAAATGATATCTTAATAGGTGAAAGAAGAGGTTTAGAATACTGTGGAGAGTATGTTACTTTTTAGGTGAAAGTAGCATATGGAAGCTAATATGTTTGCATCATGCATAGACTATCTCTGGCTGAAACACACAACACAAAACAAATAGTAGATTTTTATAGGGAAGGAAATTAGCTGATTGAGGATGGGGTAAAAAGGAGTCCATTTTTGTTGTGAAATGTTTTGTATCATGTGCATATAGCCGTGAATAAATATGATTTATATTTCTTAAAAATACCTTTATTGAATTAGCTAGTGGAGTCAGAAACTCATGGGGGAATATAAGAGAAGCTGCTTTTCATTTGTTTGTTTGTATTTGTTTTGCTTTGAGACAGTCTCACTGTGTTGCCCAGGCTGGAGTGCAATGGCACAATCTCAGCTCAGTGCAACCTCCACCTCCTGGGTTCAAGCAATTCTCCTGCCTCAGCCTCCTGAGTAGCTGGGATTATAGGCACATTCCATTACGCCTGGCTAATTTCTGTATTTTTAGTAGAGATGGGGTTTCACCATGTTGGCCAGGCTGGTCTTGAACTCCTGACCTCAGGTGATCCACCCGCGTCCGCCTCCCAAAGTGCTGGGATTACAAGCGTGAGCCACCACACCCGGTCTGGAAGTTGGTATTTTTAGTCACATAAATGATGTGGTGCATGACAAAAAGCAAGGGCAAATAACAAAAAAAGAATGTAGGTAAAGGAAAGATGATCTTGGCCTTTTATGGCTTGTATTAGTCTATACTCATGCTGCTAATAACGACATAAAAAGAGGTTTAATGGACTCACTCTTCCATATAGCTGGGGAGGCCTCACAATCATGGCAGAAGGCAAAGGAGGAGCAAGGGTATGTCTTACATGGCGGCAGGGAAGAGAGCATGTACAGGGGAACGGCCCTTTATAAAACCATCGGATCTTGTGAGACTTATTCACTATCACGAGAACAGCATGGGAAAAATCCGCCCCCATGATTCAATTACCTCCCACTGGGTCCCTCCCACCACATGTGGGAATTATGGGAGCTACAATTCAAGATGAGATCTGGGTGGGGACAGCCAAGCCATATCATGGCTGTACCACAGAAACTGAAGGCATGAAGGACTGAGTTAACACACTGTGTGTTATGTGTGCGTGTGTGTGTGTGTGTGTGTGTGTGTGTGTGTGTGTGTGTGTTGGGGGCCTCTGAGGCTGTTTGGAAAGCTAGATTTTAAAATTATGATTGCTTGGCTTTACTTCAGTAATGGTGCAGGTTCTAAAATTTCAAAAGCATTAGAGGAGATATGAGTTTTGTATGGGTTTCCAGTAAGTATTCTAAAAGGGGGGAAAGTCTGATAAACATTGGGGTAGAAAAAAAAGAATTAGAAGTGGGAAGGACAAGACTTTGCCCCGAGTTCTCCTTTTAGTGACAACAAACTTTTGCATTGTGTCTTGCACTTTACACAGAATTTATATAGTGATGCTCTCCTGGTTCCCTGGTTGAAAGAGTTGGCACTGTAGCCATTCTTCTTGGGTTCGAATCTCGGCTCTGCCACTTTATTGGCTATAGGTAAATTACTTTACTTCTCTGTGCCACTGTTTCCTAGCCTGTAAAAGGTGTCCACTCTTGTTATAGTGCCTACTATTATTACCACTCAATAAATGGCAGCAGCTATTGTTATAATTGACTATGACTCTATAACATAGGAGAGCAAGTATCACCTCTTCCACTTTGCAGATGAAGAAGCTGAGGTTGGGATAATCAAGTAATTTATTCCAGGTCACACAGATGCTTAGAACAAACTGAAGATAAGCTAGATTTCCAAATCTGTTCATCTTAGAGGTTCCTTATTAATAAATATGTAGAATTTATTTTCCATCTATAAGCAGCATAAGTGTTATCATGTCCCCCCAAAATTCATATATTGAAGTGCCCACCCCCAGTGCTTCAAAATGTGACCTTATTTGAAGTAGGGCTTCTGCAAATGTAATTAATTAAGGTTGTCCTGGAGTAGGGTGGGTCCCTAATCCAGTGTGAGTGGACCTGGAGACACACAACAGGGAGAACACCATGTGAAGATGAGGGCAGAGGTGGGAGAGATGCTTCTATAAGCCAAGGAATGCCAAAGCTTGTCAGCCAACAACATATGTTAAGGAAGAGGTGTGGCAAAGATTCTTCTTGGCAGCTCTTGGTAGGAGCCAACACTGCCAATACGCCAGTCTTGGACTTTTGGCCTCCAGAACTGAGACCGCAAGTTTCTGTTTAAGTGACTCAGTTTGTGGTACTTCGTTTTGACAGCCTAGCAAACTGATACAACCAAGGAGTAGCTTCTGACCAGGATAGTTTCCTATGTGGTAGGAGAGAAAACGAGAAACGGGATCACAGTTTTAGCTTCTCCACATTGAGAAACTAAGACATGACTCTATCAACTAAAAAAAAAAATCCTTCAAGAGCTAACGATAAATACATACTTCACTGATGATACATTGATTTGAAATGTCAGTCTGGAGTAGTCAAGGATGATACACAAAACACTCTCTCCTGAACCAGGGATGCACACACATTTACTTCACTATGAAACCCATCAATCTGAGTACATGACAAATAAATCAAAAGTTCCCATTTATTTACATTGGTCAAGGATTGCATCTTTTATTTCTTTTATATCTTTCCTATATTGTTTCCCCTGCTCGGTACATGTTGATACTGTTCTTTCTGAATATGAAAACTCAGAGAAGAATATCTGATGGTATTACAAATCCTACCTTCATTTCACACAAGCCAAGCCATCACTGCTGCTTTGACTATAATGCTGTGTTCCACCAATATATCAAATCAGGAGATTCCACAAGTAATAAATAAATCATATTTTCCCACTCTAAAGTTCTGTGAACTATAACACTTCTTTTATTCTTGCATATTTCTGTCATGGCCACACTGCCTCATTTAATACCCATTTAGTAATGATCAAGATCTCTTTCAGCGTGCAGGACACATCACAGTCTCGTCTCATCTACATTGCATTTTTTCACTCAGATGAACCTGGTGCTTGACTCACAGAAAAAGTCAAAGAAACGGTATACACTTCAGCTCCATTTGACAAACATTTACTGACCACTGCCAAGATGCCAGGCACATGGACATTCTGCATGCCTGCGTTCAAGGAGACACCAGACCCAGTTGAGTGGATATGAAGGAATCATGTGTCTATGCCACCCCCTTCATTGACAATTGAAATGTCATTTCGAGACGTTTCACAACTCAGTCACATTAGTCAACAAATACTTTGCTTAGTCGACAACTAAAGTTAGACCATAAAAATCCAGGAGTTTAACAAATAAGCCAAAAACTCATGATGTCCCCCCAAATATATCTTATCAAAGTGTGACAGGCTGAGACGGAATGCTTTTGCTATACTGGAATAATCAGGTCTGCAGGTACATTGTACTGTCCCCTTCCCACTGGTTTCCTGTCTGCATATTCTTCCAACCTAAGCAGTGGAGTCTACCTAACTTTCATCTCTAGGTAAGTTTCAGACCAGCAATCTATTTCACCTTTCTGAGCCTCACGTTTCATTTTTTAATCTACTAATTGGGTATAGTATAACCTATTCCAGTTTTATGGGTATAGAGTTTGGAAATCTATGTTAAAGCAGTTTTTCTAAGCAATCAATAGTATCAGAAAAAAAATATAGAGAAAACGTAAAAGCTACTATCAATACATTGATCTTTTCAAGTTCACATGGTATGTTGACTGGGATAGATCATATGCTGGAAAAAGCTAGTTTCTTAAGGTAGAAATTTAGATCCTTGATCTAAATAATCTGAGGAGCAAATTAAACTCAGGGTAAGTAAAAGAATGAAGTAGTAAAGAGGAGAAATGAAATATAAAACTAACAAACAATAGAGAAAAATGACTAAAACCAAAAGTTGCACTTTAAAGAGCCAATAAAATTTATAAACTCCTATTTAGACTCATTAAGAAAAAAATGAGAGAAATGAAGATTACTGATATCAGGAAAGTGAGAAGGGATATTGCTATAGATTCTACAGTCATTAAAGGATAACAAGGCTGAACGGATATTTCCCCAAGAAAGATACATACACATGGCCATCAAGCACATGGGAAGATGCTCAACATCATTAGCCATCAGGGAAATGCAAATACAAAGCAAAATGAGTTTCTACTTCACATCCACCAGGATGGCTGTAATAAAAAAGATAGATGATACCAAGTGTTAGCAAGGATGTAGAGAAATTGAAATCCTCCTGCACTGCTGGTGAAAGTCTAAAATGGTGCAGTTATTTTGGAAAACAGTCCATCAGTTCCTCAGAAGCTTAAATGTAGAGTTACGTTATGATCCAGAAATTGTTCCCCTAGGTATATTCCCAAGAGAAATAAAAATGTATGTTCACACAAACATTTGTACATGAATGTTAATAGCAGCATAGTAAACCTTAAAAACATTATTCTAAGTGAAAGAAGCCAGTCTCAAAAGACTACATATTATATTATCTCATTTATATAAAAAGTCTGGAATAGGCAAATCTACAGAGACTGAAAAGAGAGGAGTGGTAGCCTAAGGCTGGGTAAATAGGGTGGGAAGGACTGGTATGGGAATACGGTTTCTTGTGAGGGTGATAAAAATGTTCTAAAATTAGCTGTAAAGCTAAATATCTTTAAAAACATTGAATTACATACATCAAATGGTAAACTGTATTATATGTGAGTTATACCTCCATAAAAATGCTACCATAAAAACCTACAAAAACACAATAAAAGGTAATATGGAAATTGTATGAACAAATTTATGCCAATAAATTTAACAACTTACAGGAAATGAACAAATTCCTTCAAAGACTGAAAAGAACAAAAGTACCCAAGAAGAAATAGAAAAATTGAATAGCCCTGTGTCAATTAAAGAAATTTCACTCATAAATACAAACTTCCCACAAAGAACTCTCCCAGCCTGGATAGGTTCCCTGGCAAATTCTACTAAATGTTTGAGGAAGAAAATAATAAAATCCTCCACAAATTTTCTGAGAAACAGAGGAGAGAACATTTCCAATTATTTAAAAGGCCAGTGTTGCCTAGACACTGAAATAAGCAAGTTATAAGAACGTTAGGGCCGGGAATGGTGGCTCACGGCTGTAATCTCAGCACTTTGGGAGGCCGAGGTGGGTGGATCACGAGGTCAGGAGATCGAGACCATCCTGGCTAAGACGGTGAAACCCCATATCTACTAAACATACAAAAAATTAGCCGGACGTCGTGGTGGGCGCCTGTAGTCCCAGCTACTCAGGAGGCTGAGGCAGGAGAATGGTGTGAACCCAGGAGGCAGAGCTTGCAGTGAGCCGAGATGGCACCACTGCACTCCAGCCTGGGCGACAGAGCGAGACTCTGTCTCGGAAAAAAAAGAAAAAAACCACATTAATGACAGTATCTTTCATAAACACAAACACAAAAATCATTAGCAAAACAATAAAAACTTAAATGTATCCATACATAAATAATAATAATAATATATCACGGCCAAGTGAAGTTTAACCCTGGAATGAAAGGCTGTTTAACATCCTAAAATTAGTCAATATAATTCAACATATTAATAGATTAAAAGGAGAAAAACCAAATGGCCATCTAAATAGACGCAGAAAAAGCATTTTAAAAAGCATCCATAATAAAAACTCTCTATAAGAAAGAAAAAACTTCTCTCACTATAACACTCTAGTAAATTAAAATTTTATCCCACCATAATGTCGTTCCTGACTGGTATCAGCTATAAAATCATCTGCAAGACAGAACAGGAAATGACCAGTATGTAATATTAAGTAATATTTTACAAGGCTATAATCAAAGATATAAACAAACCAAAACAAATTAGCAAACCTGGTAGATAAATAAAATTCTATAATCTTCAAAAAAAAAAACCTTCTACATAAAGAATTCATCAATGTAACATGTTAAAATACTATTTATAATAGCATCCCAAAACAGAAAATACTTAGGAATAATTTTAGTGAAAGGTATGTGAGACATATACTGAAAACCTCAAAATACTGTTGACAGAAGTTAAAGAAGATCTAAATAAATAATATACACCATGTTTAAGGATTAGAAAACTCAATATTCTTAAGATGTTGGTTCTTTTCAAACTTATCTAATGACTTAATAGATCTCAATTAAAATTTCTGAAGACGTTTTGTAGAAATCGATAAGCTGATTCTAAAATTTATACAGAAATGCAAAGGACCTAGAATAGCCCAAACATTCTTGAAATAGAAGAACAAAGTTGAAGGACTTACTCTATCTAATTTCATGATTAACTATAAACATACAAATCAAGAGTGTGGTTTTGGTGAAAGAAAATAGAAAGCAAACAATGAAATAAAATTGAAAGCCCAAAAGTAGCCCCATAAATATATGGTCAAATCCATTTCAACAAAGATACCAAAGCAATTCAATTGAAAAAGAAACATCTTTTCAAGAAATTGAGCTGGAATGACTAGATAGCCATGTGGAAAAAGAAAAGAACTTTGAATCTTACCTCATATCGTATATAAAAATTAACTCAAGATGAATCATAGACATAAATGTATAACTTAAAAGTATAACTATTCTAGAAGAAAATATAAGAGAAATCTTTGTGACTTTGAGGAAGGCAAGATTTCTTCGAACACAGAATGCAATAACCGTAAGAGAAAAATATCCATAAATTTAACTTCAAAATTTAAAACTGATTATCAAAAGACAATCTCAATAAAATAAGCAAACTACAGATTGGGAGAAAATATTTCCCAGACCTATATCTTACAAAGAACTCCTACAATTTAACAATAAAATGACAACACAATTTTTTAAAGGGCAAACATCTGAATAGACATTTGACAAAAGATAGGTGAATAGCCAATAAGTACTTAGAAAAGGCAATCAACATTATTACAGAGAAATGCAAATTAAAACTACATGAGAAACACACCCAATAGAATAGCTAAAATTTTAAAGGCTGATAATATTAAGTGTTGGCAAGGATGTGGAACAACCAGAATGCTCATATATTACATGGATGTGTAAAATGGATAATTGTTGTGAAAACTCTGATAGTTTTTTTCTTAAAAGATATACATCACTCTTATTACTCAGCAATTCTACTCCTAGGCATTTATCCTAGAGAAATGAAAATATATGTCCATAAAAAGCCTTGAACAAGGCTTTTCATGGCAGCTTTTAGACATTCCAAGTGTCCATCAACAGGAGAATGGATAAACTGGCATATTCATTGACACAATGGAACACTACTCAGGCATAAAAAGGAACAAGATATGGCCATATGCTGCAACATGGATAAATCTCAAAAATATTATGCTAAATGAAACAAAGTAGACACAAAAGAGTACATATGGTATGATTCCATTTATACAAAGTCCTAGAATAGAACCAAGTGTGGTGATAGACATCACATCTGTGATTGCTTCTGGGTGGGAAAGATTTATTGGGAAGGGGAATAAGAGAACTTTCCAGCATGATGGAAATGTTGTAGATTTTGGTAGAGCTGTGGGTTACATAAGTATAGTCAACACAGATCGAACTGTGTACTTAAAAGCTATGTATTTCACTGTATGTAAATGTACCTCAATACAAACAAATAACTGAAACAAACTTCTATTGAGATCTTTAAATGCACAGCTGATGTGCTATTTCATACACATAGTAACAAACGCTAATAGCAGTTTCCTTTGTGTAGTTATTTTTATTTACTCTCTTCCCACTGGCTGCTTAAATCCCATAGAATGTCAAATACTAATATTATATGAAGCCTTACAATTCTATATTACCCTATATAAAAACATCCTAAATATATATAAGCAACCAAAGACTTTCAAGTAGGGGAACTGAAAACGAAAGGGTGTTTTATACCAACAAAACCTGGTAAAAAATGTTGTTACCTAAATTATTTTATTTCTTTATGCCTCCGTTGTTTCATATCTCCCATCTCTCTCCCTCCTATGCAGTGATGAGATCAGTGGCTCCAAATTGGGTCCTGGGGGAGTCTCAGCAGCTCTCTCTGGGCTAGCTGGGTCTGGGGAGGGGGTTACTGCGGGCACTCCTTGTCTTTCCTCTCCAGCTGCACCAGAGCACTCTTTTTCACAGTTGTGTATACTGGAGTTCTAGATAAGATTTTATTTGAACAAAGGGTTCTGATGCTAAAATCCATGAAAAAGCATGCCAAGTTTCCTCTTAATTTTATTATTCTACCATTCTAAGATGGAGATTGGTGGCTGCTATGGTTTGGATCTATGTCCCCACCCAAATCTCATGTTCAGTTGTAATCCCCCATGTTGGAGGTAGGGCCTGGTGAGAGGTGATTGGATCGTAGGGGTGGATCCTTCGTGAATGGTTTAGCACGACCCCTTTGGTGCTGGTCGTGTGACAGAGTTCTCACGAGATCTGGTTCTTTAACAGTGTGTGTCTCCCCTCTCTCTCTCCCTCCTGTCCTGGCCATGTGAAGTGCTGCTCCTCCTTTCACCCTCGGCCACAATCCTAAGTTTTCCCGAGGCCTCCCCAGAAGCCAAGCAGATGCCACCATGCTTCCTGCACAGCCTCCAACAACATGAGCCCAATTAAACCTTGTTTCTTTATAAATTACCCAGCGTTAGGTATTTCTTTACAGCAACGTGAGAATGGACTCATACAGTGGCCTAAATCACAATTTTGGACAGAACAAACTTTGTAAAGGGACTATGGCTTTGGTAATAATACCCAACAAGCCCCCTAACCAATAAACTCACCTTCTTTGGGGTTCCTCTTACCTGGGGCACTTTCCCAGTCTATATCTCTGTTGGAATTGCCTCCACCACCCACTCCCAGTCTGTAGATGTTGGCTAAGGCAGCCATGTTTGAACCATGTGGCTCTACTCATTTCAATAACAGCCATTTGGATCAAAGGTAATCCTTATCCTAATACAGGAAAATCAGATCCCTTTTCCTCCCACTTACACAGACCATGTTAAGTACCCTAATCCATTAGGAAAGGTGCTTATTCTGGTTGGAGATAGCCTGTGAACAAATGGTACCTCTGTCTGAATTACAAAAAGGACCTCTTGTGGTGGAAGGCGTGGAGAAGCAGAGCATGGGTTGTATTTCAGGTCCCACTTGCCCCCTTGGCTAGGCACTGTCACACAGGACACAGCCTGCGTATCCATCAGCAGTACCCCTGCAATAGCTTAGCCCAGGGATTGGCAAATGAGGGTCTGTGGGCCAAATCCAGCCTGTCCCATTTCCACAGATAAGTTTACTGGAACAGAGCCATGCCCATTTGTTTGCTATTATTTGGTGCTGTAACAGCAGAGTTGAATAGTTGCTACAGAGACTATAGGGTTTGCAAAGCCTAAAATACTTATTAACTGGCCTTGGCTTAGGCCATGTCTGATATTCATTTTCTTCAGGTCCATACTCCAAAATAATGAAATGAGTCTACTGCTGAGTACAGAATATACCATCAACTATTGGAGCTGAAAGGGTGCTACTGACTACTTGGTCGGCATTTGCTTTTAAATACAATGCAATGCTGGATCCTATGGATTCTAAGAATATATGGATCCTATGGATTCTAAGAATATATGGAATTTTGTTTCTATTTAAAAGAAAAGGATAGGGAGGAAGGAAGGAGGAGAGAGGAAGTGGGAAAGGGGGAAGGGGGTGGGGAGAGAGGGAGAGGGAGAGAGAAAACAAACACTAGCCCATCCGAAGAACTTTTCAAAACCTCACCCCAATCACAATTTGAAGAACATCGTGTGCCTCAAGTTGTTCTACATTTTTTGCAAACAGACCTCATCTGTTGCTTTACTATTTTTCTATGCTATCTCAGCAATCTTCAACATGCAGAGGGGCTATGAATAATAATTGGAGATGAAACACAATTATCTTGAACTTGTTACATGATAATGGCAAAGAATGAACCAAAATAGATAGATGGGAGGTTCTGATGGGAATACCCAGTAAGAACACCCCCTTGGATGTAACTGGATGCAGATATTTTGTTTAGAGTTTCTTTAA
This sequence comes from Nomascus leucogenys, assembly GCF_006542625.1. Classification (NCBI taxonomy): domain Eukaryota; kingdom Metazoa; phylum Chordata; class Mammalia; order Primates; family Hylobatidae; genus Nomascus; species Nomascus leucogenys. Next base: position 89,355,734 of record NC_044381.1, on the reverse strand, counting down.
GAGGGGTCAAAGAAACTAACTAGCACAGAGTGATGTTTTGGCTTTTTTTTGGTTTCTGTTTTGGCAGAGGAGTGGTTAGAAAGGGATGAAACTCTTAGATATGCAGAATAATCACAATACAAATATATCCAGGGAAAAGTTAGTAGCCTTCAGGGATGAGAAAGAGCCTCATATGTCAGACCAAGAGCTGCTGGAAAAGTAATGCATTCAGAAATTGCAACATTGTTCTTAATCCATCAGCCCATGTCAAGGTCCCTGTGTCATCCACGCCAGGACAGCTCTGGGCCAGTTCAGGAGGTGGTGAGATTTCAATTCCTCATGTACCTTTACAAAGAAATCTCTCAAGAGGGCAAGAGTCCCTCCTTCCAGTGGATGCGCTGGTCCACTTTTTATGCTCTTAAGAAACTATACATCAGTAACATCTTGCTTATGTCAAGAAAACTTTGGGTTCAGTTCATCTTGCAGAAAAAATTACTCAAGAACAAGAGCAGGTCAGGCCTGCAGAACCCTGTAGTTTTGAAAATACCCAGTAGAGGGCACTGTTAAAACAGTCTGATGGGAAAATAGACGTTAACAGACAAGAGAAAAGAAAGGGTTGTTTTGTCATCAGGACCAATTCATTTCCCTCTAGTCTGCAGATATGAGTAATTCTAAGTCTATGGGATTTCTCAGCCGTTTTTAATTCCATCGTTCGCTTGCCTTGGCTCAACCTGAATTTCTCCTGTCCAGCCAGGGTCTCCTCTGTCCTTGGCAGTGAGAGAAGCGACTGTCACTTCTGGCTGTGTGTGATCGGGGAAATGGAGTGTTGTGATACACCAGATACAGGTTCCAGCCACTGTGTCAGAAGAGAGGGGAGGAGAACAAACGACAGCTGGAGTTGACAGGGGTGTCAGGTCTACGCTTGTGACTCAAACATGTAGCTTATTAAATAAAATGTTTGATGCCCTGGGAAAACCAGTACACTGGGGAAGGTAGGCTCTGCGGCTGTCAGTGTGAGAATTCTCTACCCGGGGCCTCTTCTGCTTAGGACAGTCTGGATCACACGGCTCCCTACCGGCGAGTTACTGTGTTCATGTCTCTTAGGCTTGGCTTCCTCTGGAGTGTGCTATGTGACACCAGATTTTTAAACACGTATTAGCATGCACGTATCTATCTGGACATTTATGTCCCACTATTTCAGGGTTAATAATGGAATGCACTTTGAGGCCTTACTTGTGAAAAGGGATCAGCTCTAAAGTAGAAAAAGCATCTGTTCCTTCTTTTAGTAACTTTCTATTGTGCTCAGTACTTTGCCCCATACACAAGCATGCTCGGTAACTATACTGACGTGCTCAGCCCTTTCTTTTTTTAAAAATCTGCTATTGTGATGTGACGAAGACCCTAAAAGAAAATCTTTCTTTGAGCATGATTTTAGCCAGGCTTGTCCTTTCCATCTTTAGAAATGCTACTCTGCTCTATCTTTCTAGGTATATCTTTCTAGCCTATCAGAAAGGCTAGCTTGCTGTTCTCAATTCAACAAACACTTTTCAACACTGGCTTTGTACAAAGAACTTGATTAGGTACTGTAAGGGTACAGAGATGAATAAGACAGAGATCAAGCCCTTGAAGAGTTTAAATTCAGCAGGGAGTAAAGCCATATGGACTACTGTAATAAAGAACAGAACAAAACATGTGCAGCCATGCTGTAGAGGACAAGCACTTCAAGAGTGTTAGGAAAAGAATAATGTAGTCTTCCCAGAGAGTGAAGGAGGTGGATTTGAACCCAGCCATGAAGAACTAATAGAATTTCCTTAGGCGGTAAGAGAAAAAGGGTAATCTGGTTGAAATGATGGCATGGGGATGCAGGGTATTTGAGGGACAAATAACTATGGAGAGTGGCTTGCCTATGAAGCTCACGGAAGCAGATGGGGATGGAGACAGACACAGAGAGGTCACCAAGGAGCTTGAATGCCATCTAAGGGCTTGAAGTTAATAGCCTAGGGAATGACGAGCTGAAAAATTGGAGCCTGAGAGATCAAGGAGAAGGATCTAGGTATAGCCTGGCCCCGGGGATGTGGAGAGTGTGAGCTGGAGCACAGGCAGGGAAAAGAGTGTGGAGTTGAGAGGCCTGGTGATCATCTGGTGGGAGCAGAAGCCAGAGGGATACTCACTCCACCTGCTCTTCCAGAGCTTTGCCTCTTGAGAGTCTGGCCCCCTAGATTCTGCATAGTGAGTGAAAGAACCTTCTGCATTTCAAAGAACTCAGATTCAAACCTTGTTCCCTTTGGCACATAGTTGACAGCTGCAAACAATTCAACCCAGCCATGAAAGGTGTCGCTGGTGAGAGTAGCAGCTTTTAATTAATCTGTGTGAGGCTCTGCTAACATAGGTGCAAATTGAGCACTTCCTTTAAGAATCACTAATGAGGACCAATTTCTAATTAAGCGCATTTTCTTCCACTATATGCCCAGTTTCTTCCTTGCTTCTGCAGCAACAGAAGCCACACTGACTTATCAGCAACAGATGATTCTTCAAATCAATCCCCAAAGGTGTCAACTAGAAGAGGGGGTCCCATGAAGCCAAGAACTTCTTAAAGTCCAAGACTCAATAAAGGGGTTTACTCAGCAAGGACCCATTTCGAGGGACTTCCAAAATACCTTAAGTGGAAGCTGTGGAGAGGAAGGAAGCTGAGGAAGGAAGAGGGCTGACAGAAGGTCAGAAGGAAAACAGCCACCTGCTAGGTGTGAAGCTATCAAGAGCATGCCGGGAAGTCTTTTGAGAGTAGGGAGGACAGAATGCCAACTGCCTGAAAAGCTTGTGACCTAGCAAAAGGTAGACCAGGGAGGTGATATGAAAATGGGAAGGATGTCAACTTCTTGAGAATGAGCCCAAACACTGAATAGGGTTTATGCAGCATACTGGGTGTAACGCTTGAACTCGGAGAACAGTCCAGTCCTAAGGGCCTTTATGTGCTGCAGAATTCTTTGCGATAAAATCTCAATTTCTTTATTTTATGAGAGATTGATCGTCCTAGGATTTCTCTATTCTGTTTTTCTTATTTATGATTCGCCACGCCAAAATGAACTTTTCCGTCTCTTTTGAATGGAAAGTTCTGTCTTGATAGTGAAGAATAAACACATTTTAAATGCCAATTTTCTTCTTGCTTAATTTTTTCTAATCCAATCTGAGAAGTGACAGGAAAACAACAGTAACTTTCAGCAAATCCATTAATTAGGGTTATGTTTACCCTTCTTGTCGTTGACTAAACATCTGCCTAAATAGGTTTTCTTAGTTTATAAAGTCATAACCACCTGTCCACATGAGATAATGTACTCTATTAAAGTTTTGTAAGTATGTGAGAACTGTGGGCTTCTATCTTCTGTGGGAAGAGAGATTTAGCTGTATAAAGAATGCTGGATGTAGAGTCAAAAGATCTGGGCTGAATTTCACCTTTGACATTTGATAGCAGAGAGGTATCGGGCAGGTAACCTGTGTTTCAGCATTTGAAAAAGGTGGTAATAACTACCTCCCAGGGTGAACATGAGGTTCTATGATAATAGGCATTGAGTAATTCAACAATAATGTCCTGAGGAACTTTTGCTAAGAGTAGGGGTGTGGAATGCCACTTAGCTGTGCTGCTCAGGAAGCAGCGTGGCTTTCATGATTGTGTGAAATGGGCAATTCATTGACACAGATTGGGTTCCAAGCAATAAAGGGCTCATCCTGAAAATAAGCTTTCAATACCACAGGAAAAGGTGGGGGGGGAGTGTGGAGAGGGAGAGAGGGAGAGGAAGAGGGAGGGGGGGGGAGAGAGAGAGAGAGAGAGAGAGAAAATAAGAATGAATGAATGCATGCTAACTTCATAGGGAGAACATAGGAGACAAAGAAAATAGAGAGGGAGAGCATGCGGGTTAAGAGATATGGCCTCAGCTACCACTTTTCAGAAAGTAACCAGACAGTAAAAGAAATACAAAGATGAGGATCTACCCTGGACTATTTCCTGAGCTGCTGATTAAGGGTTAATACCAACTCTTAGCTGGGGAAAGTTTAAAGACTGTTATCAGAAACTATATCATCCTTTCTATTCTATTGCAGACATATGGTATATGCACTGTTTGTAATTCTCATTTCTAAATTTGGGTTTCATGGCTCTGCAGAGCCCTTTGTCATCTTCCATGCCATTTCGAGGACTCCCCTTGGTACTGGCATTTATAAACATCCAGGCCAAGTGAACCTTACCTAAGTCTTAGAATCAAGGTTCAGGTACTCAGAGTGAGCAGGAAAACTGTTGCCCTTTAAAAATTCTACATAAGATGTTTCTGACAGGGTGAGAAATTCATGACAAGATCATGCCGATGCACCCCCTTCAAGGGGACAGCTCTCTGGGGGACAATCTTCCTCATGCTTCTTAGCCCTCTGAGCCTTCTAATGTGCCCGGCCTTCTTTCCCCTAAGCCTCACTCCTCACTTCATTCTCTAAATCTCATTGGCCCGCAACGTTCACTGTCACCCACCATTCCATACTAGGCTTGCCCCTACTGGTCAACATACATCTAGTTTCCCCAGAATGTGACTTTGACCTCCCTCTAGCCTGTGCTGTCATCTTTCCTCTTTAACCTGGCAAACTCTGACAGACTACTTAGCTTATTCTTCTTCCATCCCAGTCAAACCAATGCAGCCTTCTTCCCTGCTACCTGTGGGGGTAGCCCCCTAGCCAAACTGTCCTAGTATTGAGGGCTGCACCTGATCAAATGTAAAGTTTCCAGCACCGGATCCCTTCCATTCAATAGTATTATGGAGTAAATTTCAGTATTATGGTGATACTCCAGAAGCCATTCCACCAGGATAATCAGGTCTTAAAGTAAGACCTGAGTTTTCTAGTATCTTTTGAGGGACAATTCTTGACTTACTAAATTACATATATATAATATTTCCATTATGGATTCATGGGCAAATTCTACCAAATATCTTTTTAAAACACCAATCCTTCCCAAAGTCTTAAAAAAAAAAAAAACAACTGAAGAAGAGAAAGCACTTCCAAACTCATTTTATAAGGCCAGTATTACCCTGACACCGAAGCCAAACAAAGGCACTACAAGAAAAGAAAACTATAGGCCAATATCCCTGATGAACACAGATGTAAAAAGTCTCAGCTATCTAGAAAACAGAATTCCACAGCACATTAAAAGTACCATACACCACGACCAAGTGGGATTTATTTCTGGGATCTGATGATAGTCTGACATATGCAAATCAATTGATGTAATACACATTAACAGAATGAAGGACAAAAATCACACAATCATCTCAATAGATGCAGAGAAAGCATTTGACCTTCCATGATAAAACTCTCAAAAAAACTAGGTATAGAAGGAAGGCACATCAATATAAAAAAGTTGGCTGGGCGTGGTGGCTCGTGCCTGTAATCCCAACACTTTGGGAGGCCAAGGTGGGCAGATCTCCTGAGGTCGGGAGTTTGAGACCAGCCTGGCCAACATGGTGAAACCCCGGCTCTACTAAAAATACAAAAAATTAGCTAGGCATGGTGGCACATGCCTGTAGTCCCAGCTACTCGGGAGGCTGAGGCAGGAGAATCACTTGAACTGGGGAGGTGGAGGCTGCAGTAAGTCTAGATCACACCACTGCACTCCAGCCTCAGTGACAGACTGAGACTCTGTCTCAAAAAAAATAAAAATAAAAAAGGTCACATATGACAATCCTGCAGTTAACATCATACTAATGAAAAATAGAAGCTTTTCTTCTAAGATCAAGAATAAGATAAGGATGCCCACTGTCACTACTTATTTTCAACATACTACTGAAAGTCCTAACCAGAGTAATTAGGCAAGAAAAAGAAATCCAAACAGGAAAGAAAGAAGTAAAAATATCTCTGTTTGCAGATGACATGATATTATACGCAGTAAACCCTAAAGACTCAACACAAAAACTGTTAGAACTAAAAAATAAATTCAGTAAAGTATCAGGAAACAAAATCAACATACAAAAATTAGTTGCATTTCCCTGCACTAAGAATGAATTATCTGAAAAGGAAATTAAGAAAACAATCCTGGCCAGGTGTGGTGGTCCGCACCTGTAATCCCAGCACTTTGGGAGGCCAAGGGGGGTGGATCACCTGAGGTCAGGAGTTTGAGACCAGCCTGGCCAACATGGTGAAACCCCATCTCTACTAAAAACACAAAAATTAGGCGAGTGTGGTGGCGCATGCCTATAATCCCAGCTACTTGGGAGGCTGAGGCAGGAGAATTGCTTGAACCCAGGAGGTGGAGATTGCAGTGAGCCAAGATTGTGCCACTGCACTCCAGCCTGGGCAACAGAGTGAAAGAAGGGAGGGGAGGGGAGGGGAGGGGAGGGGAGGGGAGGGGAGGGGAGAGGTCCTATTTCCAATAGCAGCAAAAAGAATAAAATACCTAGGATAAACTTAACCAAGAAGATTTAAGATTATTCATGGAAACTGAGGAAACATCAATGAAATAAATTAAAGAAAACACAAAAAATGGAAAGATATCCTGTGTTTGTGGACTAGAAGACAATATTGCTAAAATATCTATACTACCCAAAGTGATCTACAGGCTCAATGCTTTCCCCATCAAAATCCCAAGGGCATTTTTTACAGAAATAGAAAAAAAAATCTTAAAATTCACATGGAACCACAAAAGACCCCAAAAAGCCAAAGCAATCTTGAGAAAGAAGAACAAAAGTAGATGCATCACACTTCCTGATTTCAAAATATATAACGAACCTAGAGTAATCAAAATAGTATGTTACTGGCATAAAGACAGACATATAGATCAATGGGACAGAAGAGACAGTGGAGAAATAAATTCATGCATATACAGTCAACTGATCTTCAACAAGGGTGCCAAGAATATACAATGGAGAAAGGTTAGTCCCTTGATAAATTATGCCGGGAAAAATCAATACTTATATGCAAAAGAATGAAATTGAATGTTTACTTTATACAATATAAAAATCAACTCGAAGTAAGTTAAAGACTTAAATGTAAGACCTGAAACTATAAAATTCCTAGAATAAAACATGGGGCAAAGCTTTATGATATTGGTCTTTGCAATGATTTCTTGGATGTGACACCAAAAACATAGGCAACAAAAGCAAAAATACGCAAGTGGGACTACATCAAATTAAAAAGCTCTGTGCAGCAAAGGAAACAATCAGCAGAGTGAAAAGGCAGCCTATGAAATGGGATAAAATATTCACAAACCACATATTTGACAAGCGTTTAATATCCAAGAGATATAAGGAACTCCTACAACTCAACGGCAAGAAAATAAACAAATTTGAAAATGGGCAAATGACTTGAACAGGCATTTCTCAAACAATGACATAAAAATGGCCAACAGGTATATGAAAAGTTGGTCAACATTGCCAATCATGAGAGAAATGCACATCAAAAACACAATGAGATATCACCTCACACCTGTTAGGATGGCTATTATCAAAAAGATAAGTGCTGGCAAGGATATAAAGAAACTGGAACCCTTGTACACTGTTAGTGGAAATGTAAAATGTAAAATGTTGTAGCTGCTACGGAAAGCAGTATGGAGATTGGATTAGTCCATTTTCATGCTGCTGATAAAGACATACCCAAGACTGGGTAATTTATAAGGAAAAAGAGATTTAATGGACTCACAGTTCCACATGATCATGGTGGAAGTTGAAAAGTACATCTTACATGGCGGGAGACAAGAGAGAATGAGAGCCAAGTGAAAGGGAAAACTCATATAAAACCATTAGATCCCATGAGACTTATTCACTACCATGAGAACAGTATGGAGGAACTGCCCCCATGATTCAATTATCTCCCACCGGGTCCTTCCTGCAACATGTGGGAACTATGGGAGCTACAATTCCAGATGAGATTTGGGTGGGGACACAGCCAAACAATATCATTCTGCCCCCAGCCCCTCCCAAATCTCATGTCCTTACATTTAAAAGCCAACCATGCCTTCACAATAGTCCCCCAAAGTCTTAACTCATTTCATGATTGACTCAGAAGTCCACGGTCCAAAGTCTCATCTGAGACAAGGTAAGTCCCTTCTGCCTATGAGCCTGTAAAATCAAAAGCAAGTTAGTTACTTCCTAGATACAATGGGGGTACAGGCACTGGATAAATATACCCATCCCAAATGGGAGAAATTGGCCAAAATGAGGGGCCTAAAGGCCCCATGCAAGTCCAAAATCCAGCAGGGCAGTGAAATCTTAAAGCTTGAAAATGATCTCCTTTGACTCTGTGTCTCACATTCAGGTCACGCTGATGCAAGAGGTGAGTTCCTATGGGCAGCCCAACCCTTGTGACTTTGTAGGGTACAGCCTCCCTCCCAGCTCCTTTCAGGGCTGGCTTTGAGTGTTTGTGGCTTTTCCAGGCACACGATACAAGCTGTTAGTGGATCTACCATTCTGGGGTCTGGAAGATGGTGTCCCTCTTCTCACAACTTCCCTAGGCAGTGCCCCCGTGGGGACTCTGTGTGGGGACTTCAATCCCACATTTTCCTTCAGAGGGTTCTCCATGAGGCCCCACCCCTACAGACAGCTTCTGCCTGGACATCCAGGAGTTTCCATATATCCTCTGAAATCTAGGCAGAGGTTCCCAAAACCTAATTCTTAACTTCTGTGTGCCCACGTGGAAGCTGCCAAGTCTTGGGGCTTGCACCTTCTGAAGCCATGGCCCCAGCTATACCTTGGCCCCTTTTAGCCATGGCTAAATTGGCTAGGATGCTGGGCACCAAGTCCCTAAGCTGCACATAGCATGGGGGGTGGGGGGGCCCTAGACCATTTTTTCCTCCTAGGCCTCTGGGCCTGTAATGGGAGGGGCTGCAGCAAAGTTATCTGACATGCCCTGGAGACATTTTCCCCATTGCCTTGGTGATGAACATTTGGTTCCTTGTTACTTTTGCAAATCTCTGCAGCCGGCTTGAATTTCTCCTCAGAAAATGGGTTTTTCTACCGCATCATCAGGCTGCAAAATTTCTGAACTTTTATGCTCTGTTTCCCTTTCAAAACTGAATGCTTTTAACAGCACCAAACTCATATCTTGAACAGTTTGCTGCTTAGCAATTTCTTCTGCCAGATACCCTAAATCATCTCCCCTCAAGTTCAAAGTTCCACAAATCTCTACGGCAGGGAAAAAATGCCACCAGTCTCTTTGCTAAAATATAGCACCTTCACTTCAGTTCCTAACAAGTTCCTCACCTCCATCTAAGAACACCTCAATCTGGACTTCATTTTTCATGTCACTATCAGCATTTTGGTCAAAGCCATTCAACAAGTCTCTAGGAAGTTCCAAACTTTCCCACATTTTCCTGTCTTCTTCTGAGCCCTCCAAACTCTTCCAATCTCTCCCCGTTACTCGGTTCCAAAGTTGCGTTTACATTTTCAGGTATCTTTACAATAGCTCCCTACCCTCGCAGTGCCAACTTACTGTATTAATCCATTCTCACACTGCTGATAAAGACACACCCAAGACTGGGTAATTTATAAAGAAAAAGAGGTTTAATGGACACACAGTTCCACATGGCTGGGGGTGGGATGCCTCACAATCATGGTAGAAGGCAAAAGGCATGTCTTACATGGTGGCAGACAAGAGAGAGTGAGAGCCAAGGGAAAGGGAAAACCTCTTATAAAACCATCAGATCTCATGAGATTTATTCACTACCATGAGAACAGTATGGGGAAACCACCCCCATGAATCAATTATCTCCCACCGGGTCCCTCCCACTACTTGTGGGAATTATGGGAGGTTTGGGTGGCAACACAGCTAAACCATATCAGAGATTCCTAAAAACATTAAAAATAGCACTAGCATATGATCCAGTGATCCCACTTATGGGTACATAGCCAAAAGAACTGAAATCAGGATCTTAAAGAGATATTTGCACTCCCAAGTTCATTGCAGCATTCTTCACAATAGTCAAGATATAGAAACAACCTAAGTGTTCATTGATGGATGAAAGAATAAAGAAAATGTAGTCTATACACACAGTGGAATATTATTCAGCCTTAAAAAAGGAAATTCTGAAATATGTGACAATATAGATAAGCCTGGAGGACACTATGCTAAGTAAAATAAGCCAATCACAGAAGGACAAATACAACATGGTCACACTTATATGAGGATTCTAAAATAGTCAAAACCATAGAAGCAGAGAGTAGAATGGTGGTTGCCAGGGGCTGGGGGGAGGGAGAGATAGGGAGTTATTACTGAACAAGTAGAAAGTTTCAGTTATGAAAGGTGAATGAGTTCTACAGATCTGTTGTACAATACAGTCCCTATAATTAACAATACTGTATTGTGCCCTTAAAAATTTTGTTAAGAAGGTGGATATCATGTTAAGTGTTCTACCACACAAACAAAAATAACAAGGGGGCACAAGGACACTTTTGGAGGTGACAGGCATGTTTATTCCCTGGATTGTGATGATAGTTTCACAGGTATTTGCATATGTCCAAACTCATCAAAATGTACACATGAAATATGTGTGCTTTTTTGTATCAATTATGCCTCAAAAAGCTGTTAAAACTTTTTCTGTTATCCTACCAGCTGAAGAGAAATTGGGCTCATGTCTTAAACCAGGAGTAGCATAGGCAGCGGTGAATAGGTTGCCACTGCTGCCTTTGTGGCTCCGTCTTGTCTTCCAACCCCTCTGTTACTGGGATGCTACAGACTTGGAAACTGCAACTCTGTTAGAGTCAGATATTAAGGGATTTCTTATAATTTGGGCATTTCAAATGGTTCAAGGAAACCTGTTACCTGAAAAGTGTAGCACACTGATGATCTGTCACAGTGACCCAAAAATTAATGAATGCTTATCACTTGGTACTTGAAAGGGTCACATGAAGGTCAAGTATACTTGATAGAGAGAAGTGACTAACAGGACCACACAGCCATCACATCCATCTCTCATGGCTGCCACAACTCAAGGGTTCACACTGTAGCCAGGATCCCGGCAGCTTCTTTATTTTTACTGATGTTCCAGAAGTTCCCCATTATTCCCCATCTTGTCCATTTCAAGTCTGGCATCCATGAATGATCCAATGCACAAAAATCTTTAAAAAGAGCAAAAAGCCTACAGTTGCTCCATAAGTGATAGCTTTATAGCAGCCACAGTGATTTTTTAAAAAATACCAATGGTCTGTCACTCTTGCTTAAAATCTTCCGATGACTTTGTGTCTTCCAATACCTCGTGTCTCATATATTAACAAAATTCAAATTCCTCACTGTGGGCTACAAGGACTTGCAGGATCTAGCTCCTTTCTACCTTTCCGGATGCATGAATTAACCATGTTCCATTTGCTCAGCAACCTCCAGCCACTCTGGTCTTCATGTTGTTCCCCAAGGACACCAAGCTCATTCTTGCCTTAGGGCCTTTGCATGTGTGTTCCTTCTTCTAGAAAGGGCTTCTTCCAGGTTTTCAGAGATCTGCCTTCTTCCCATTCCTCAGGCGTATCTCAATAGTCTCCTCACAGAGGCCTTTCCTCACCAACCAGTCTAAAGAGATCTCCTCCCCCATCACTCGATCCCATCACCCCCTTTTATTTCCTCTATTGCATGTATCCCTCTAGTAGTAGAAACTCAGTATCATTTGAAGTCATGAAATACATGTGGCTAGTTCCCAGTGGTTTCTCTTGCCTTAAGAAAATTGTTTCAGGCCAGGCGTGGTGGCTCACGCCTGTAATCCCCGCACTTTGGGAGGCCAAGGTAGGCGGATCACCTGAGGTCAGGAGTTCAAGATGAGCCTGGTCAACATGGAGAAACCCCAGCTCTACTAAAAATACAAAAATTAGCTTGGCATGGTGGCAGGTAATCCCAGCTATTCAGGAGGCTGAGGCAGGAGAATCACTTGAACCCGGGAGGCGGAGGCTACAGTGAGCTGAGATCGCACCATTGCACTCCAGCCTGGGTGACAGAGCGAGAATATGTCTCAAAAAAAAAAAAAAAAAAAAGAATCTTGTTTCACTTCTCATTTTTTAGCTTGCTACATATGCCTTATTTGTCCATTAATGCAGCATAACTATCTCTGTATTAATAGCAACCAATAACTTGCAGAACACACATTCATTAGGGTCGTGTTTATACTTCTTTTCATCAACTAAACATCTGCCTACATAGGATTTCCTAGTTTATAAAGTCATAACCATCTGTCCACATGAGATAATGTATTCTATTTAAGTTTTATAGTATATGAGAACTGTGGGCTTCTATTTTCTGTGGGACGAGGCATTTGGCTGTTTGAAGAGTGCTGGGCATATGGAGTCATGTAAGACCTGGACTCAGTCTCACCTTTGACACTTGATAGCAAGAGGTCTCAGACAAGTAAGCTCTGTTTCAGCATTGGAAAAAGGTAATAATAACTACCTCTCTGGATGAATGTGAATGTATGATTTCTATGATATTAGACAGTGAGAGATTAAATAATAAACTATGTCTCTTCTGACTACATTGCAAGTTCCATGAGAGCGAGGACATTGTTTCTCTCTTCATTTCTGTGTCCCTAGTGCCGGGAATAGTGCCTGGCATAAGGTTAGTGCACACTACATTTGTTGAGTAACTACATTAGCAGTTGTTTTTCACAATTGTTCTGTGATGTAAATATGTCATCACCATTTCATATGTGACAAGCCTGAGGCTAGACCAGATTGGCCAGTACGGCACAGCTGAGACATACATTTTCTGTACCATGACTTGGAGGGAATCAGGTGCTATAAATTATACATGTGATTTCAAGGGTCATTCAGGCTACATCTTTTACTTTGTAGAGTTTTCATTCTAAAACAAGCCTTGTTGATTGCTTTCTATCTCTATTCCCTATTATTTTAAAAACCTGTTCACTTTTTCTGATGCTTATGGTAATACTTCAACTGTCTGGTTCCAAATTTATCCACTGCCCTCAGCTCCCATAAAAAAAAAAAAAAAAAAAAAAAGACCTGTTCCTTTTTTGAAAGAAAACCCAGGTAAATACCTTTGGAGTTTGGCCTGGGGTGGGGGTGCGGTGGTGGGGACCACACTGATTTCACAACCCCTGCCTCCAATAATGATGAGCAGGAATACAGGTTAATAATTTTTATGGGCATCAAACACAGTACCCCGTTGTAGTAGAAACTCAGTATCAATGAGTCCATGAAATAAATGTGGCTAGTTCCTACTGATGTTCTCTTGCTCTAAGAATCTTGTTTGATCTCTCACTTTCTAGCCGGCTCCACATGCCTGATGCCCTGCATTAATACATTCTAGCTATTCAGTTCTTTTGCTTTTCTTTGCCTTCTCTATTCCACACTTCTATACCCTATACTTAATAAAGGCATCTATCTCAATTGCCACCCTCGCCCTTTCTTTGTCATTCTCATGTCTTTAACTCTGAACCAACACCCCATCACCAAACCACTCTTCCTTTATTTACACCACTGTCCTTTTTCATCAACAGAGATCCCTTTCTAGATCAGTTTCTGGGCCACTAAACTGTTCATCCAAGTACAGCTAACGGCTCCCTTCTCCCAATCCTGGACATAATTTCTCCTTAGAGTCTGTGGTGGCTTTGTAGCATGTCAACGTGGCTGGACTCAACTAGATTTCCCAGAATCTCCTGCCTTGTATGTTTCTGAGCAGAGCAGGCCAAACAGACCTTCGTATGGAGGATCTGGAAGGCAGAAGTGCCACAGTGGACCGGGTGCGTGAGCTCACATACCTCATTGCTTATCTGCTGCTCACCTCTTTGGCGGGCAACAGCAGCTGGGCCCACACTGTCCCACCTTCCACTAGACTCTCTTCCAGCTTCTTCCATTTCTGGGCCTGTCCTGCAATTAGCTCCATGATGAGAGATGCCAGCATCTCCTCCAGGATACACACATCAAGGTCAGAGGCAGCAAGAATTGATCTGGGTTTCAGTCCAACCTCACAGGTTCCCACTTCTGCTTGTAGGTTCCAGCTTTTTCCTGTTTCTCAAAGTTTACATCTGTCATGGACTGCAATTCATGTCCCTGCAAAATTCATATGTTAAAGCCCTAACCCCAATATAACTGTTCTTGGAGATAGCGCCCTTTACAGAAGTAATTAAGGTTAAGCAATGATAAGGTAGGGTCTCATTCGGATAGGATGAGTGTCCTTATAAGTGAAGACACTGGAGAGCCTGTTCTCCCCACATGTGTACAAAGAAGAAGTCACGTCAGCACACAACAAGAGGGCACTGCCCACAGCCAGGAAGTGGGGAATCACCAGAAACCGAACCCTGCAAGACACTGATTTTCGACTTCCAGCCTCTAGATGTGTGAGTGAATAAATGTGTGTTGTTTAAGCCACCCAGTCTATGGTACCGTGTTATGCAGCGGGTGCCAACTGAGACAACATCTGATTTCCTATCCCACAGACTTCAAACTCCAGCATCTGTTCCAGACAACAGCTTCACGAAGATGGTGGGACCAGCTCCCACGATTGTGTAAGGCCAGGTTCCTGTAACAAATTCTGTATTTATTTCTAAGTATATAAAACATATATAAATGCATATGTATGTATGTGGCTATATAAACCCACACACACACTTCCTAGTGAAGTTCCTTGAAAACAGGCATCAAATCATGCAATATATTGTTGGCGTGTGCTGGGTGCCTTAACTGCCATGTGTCTCCTAAGCAATGCATATTCCCACTGTGGTGAGCAAAAACAACTCTCTCTGTCAATGTCTGTAGGAAAGCAAGCCCAAGGCAAAGTGAGGTCAGCTAAGTCTGCTCTTGACATCCTTTCTAGGTTCTCTTCTCATCTGCCTCCCCAAACCCCTCATCATGAGCCTGTAAATCAATGTTTTTATTTTGCCTCTTTTTCTATCAAAACCAAATTGTTTCTGGACAAGGTGTGTCATTTGGACACAACTGTTTTGAAAATTCAGGAATTGTTGAAGGATGCTCAGAGATTCATAATACATGTTTGTATGTTAAAGGTAACACCAACTGACTTTCAAACACCCACATAATCTGTAAAGCCCCTCCCTCTGGCCCCCACTTGCACCTCCAGACACTACCATTTTCTTTTCCCATTCTGCCCCACCCTCCTATCAAAGGACACTGTCCACTGTCCTTTACTCTCATGGACTGAGCTAAAGAAGTACTTGGGCCACATAGCCAGGATATCAGGGGTGGGGGAAGTAGACAGTAGAGGATTTTATTTCATTTCATTTTATTTTTATTATTTTGAGACAGAGTCTCATTGTTGTCCAGGCTGGAGTGTAGAGGCATGATCTTGGCTCACTGCAACTTCCACTTTCTGGGTTCAAGGGATTCTCCTGCCTCAGCCTCCCAAATAGCTAGGAGTACAGGCACACACCACCATGCCTGGCTAATTTTTATATTTTTGGTAGAGACAGGGTTTCACCATGTCCACCAGGCTAGTCTCAAACTCCTGAACTCAAGCAATCTGCCTGCCTCGGCCTCCTAAAGTGCTAGGATTATAGGCATGAGCCACTGCACCTGGCCTGGACAGTAGAGATTTTTAAATTTTTACTTTTTTTTTGGTTTTTTGGATGGAGTCTCTCTCTGTCACCAGGTTGGAATGCAATGGTGCTATCTCAGCTCACTGCAACTTCCGATACCCCGGTTCAAGCAATTCTCCTGCCTCAGCCTCCCGAGTAGCTGGGATTACAGGCACGTGCCACCACTCCCAGCTAATTTTTGTATTGTTAGTAGAGACGGGGTTTCACCATGTTGGCCAGGATGGTCTCAATCTCCTGACCTTGTGATCTGCCTGCCTTGGCCTCCCAAAGTCCTGAGATTACAGGCGTGAGCCACTATGCCTGGCCAGTAGAGATATTTAAAAGCCAAACAATGGATGCTTGAGTCTGCAAGGGGCTCATAGTGAAGATCAATGTGCATAGTACCAGGAACAAAGAGGCCTCCTCTGATGCACCTGCTATCTTAAACTACTGTGAGTGCACCTGGAAGGGCCCAGCTCCAGCACTGCTCACAAACTTTCCAATTTGCCAGCTGTGGTGTTGAGAGAAAGTGGACTCTGGGACACTGAGGGAAGTCCTCCATTCATGCATTCAATTCAGTGTGTATGGACTGAATACCTCCTACATCCCAGGCATCATTCTAGGCACTTAGGAGAAATCAGTGAACAAAACAGACAAATATCCCTACTTTCATGGAACTTGCATTCTACTAGGAATGGACAGCCAAAAAAATAGTAGAAGTTGGATATTTAAATTTTACTATAGATCAGTGTTTCTCAACATTTTTTTTCAATATTGTATTAGTCTCTTCTCATGTTGCTAATAAAGACACACCTGAGACTGGGTAATTTATTAAAGAAAAAAGAGTTTTAATTGACTCACAGTTCCACATGGCTGGGGAGGCCTCACAATCATGGTGGGAGAGCAAGGAATGTCTTATATGGCAATAGGCAAGAAGCAAAATGAGAAGTGAAAGCAGAAATCCCTTATAAAACCATCAGATCTCATGAGACTTATTCACTACCACGAGAATAGTATGGGGGAAACCACCCCCATGATTCAATTATCTCCTACCAGGTCCCTTCCACCACACATGGGAATTATGGAAACTACAATTCAAGATGGGATTTGGAGAGGGGGGACACAGCCAAACCATATCAAATATCACCCTAAGGAGGATTTTTAGACATTTTTCCCAACTATCTCCATAAGAAATTTTAATATCACAGATACATATCAATCTATGTGCTGTATGTATATTCTGCGATTTATTTTTTTAAAGACTTTTTTTTACCACTCCCAACCCAGAACCAATTTTGGCTCCCTTGGGGGGCTACATTGCCCCCATTGAGAATACATGCTACAGACCTTCTCCTTCCATTAATTTTAAAAAGTTGGCTGCTTGGATAGTTTCAGATGAGGAAAGATACACTCAGTGTATGGGAGTAAGATGTAAATTTTTTTAAAAGCATTCACAATGTCTCAACTTTTGTGCAAAAAGTGGTAAGGTAGCATGAGTTTTTCTACATAAAAATGCGAGTTTCAACCATGTTTATTTATGGGCAGACATGTACCCAGCAGCACACCCTCACTAATGGTTAGAATATTGAAATAAAATCTATATATTAGATAGCAGCTACCCAAAGCTCTTAAGTGCCTCCTTCCCCCAATTCTGCCCTGCTACGCAGTCCCAGTCCCCAAAGTCTCGTGGGATAGAGAGGTCTAGACCTTGGAAAGAGGGTTTCCCCTTGTGCTGATGCTGGTTTCCTAATGGAAAGATGCCAGCTAACCCTCTCCTGTGAGGTGCCTTCCATAGCTGCTCATGGGAAGTAGAGACTCTGCAATATATGCTACACTTTGGTTATAATTTTCCAATATGTTCCTTACATATAGGCAAGGAATTAACTTAGAAGCTCAAATAACCCACATATGAACGTTAGAGTTGGGAGGAAATAAGTGAGAGACACTGGTGGTATGTAGAAGGGCAGAAAGAGAAATGGGATGCTTGTACCCAGTATGGCCACTAAGAATGTTTTACGCCAATAGATGCTATAGATTATGTAGGAATCCTGCCTACAGAAATAGAATAATTGAGGCTTTAGCCTCTGTGTAATTGAGACTATAGACACTGATTCCCTATGCTACATAAATTGCCAGGTTGTAAGCTTTTGAATCTGTAGCCTGGATTTCAGTTCCCGCTACTGTGAAACCAATGGCCCATGAAGCTTTGTTGTAGAGTTGTCTTTTGATCCTTGTACCCAATCTTCCAGTGTATACTTAGTCCCTTCAGCTATCTAAAATGCCTCAAGAACTAGCCTCACTTGGTTCTGGGGACTATACACTGAGATAGCATGTGGCCTGAATTTGTTAGTATTATGGTTATTAAGTGACTAAAACTGCCATCTCCTTTTAACATTTCTAATTATTATGTCATTTAATCACAAAATTAATATGTGTTCATTAAAGATATTTTTTAGAAAATCAGAAAAGTGAAATAGTAATGCTACCTTCCATATATAACTATCATACAAGACAAATGAGCACTTTCTAAACTGCAATATAAAAGAAAAATGCCATAGCAGACAAGCTGACCTACCCAAAAATGATCACACAGTGGTTTGTGGCATTTGTTGGAACCAGGGTGACAAACTTTCACTCTGGTGGGTGGAGGTAAGTGTTTTGTTGAAGGAAGTAGATGTACTGTTGTTCATTAACCCCAAAGTAGTTAATCATGAGTAAAGGAATAAGATAAACTGTGTTACTTTCCGTCTGCTGTTGTAACAAATTATCACAAACTCAGTGACTTAAAGCAGCACAAATGTAGTATTTTCTACTTTTGGAGGTCAGAAGTCCTGGGATCAGTTGGCAGGGGTGAGGTCCTTCTGAAGTCTCTGGGAGGGAATCTGCTTCCTTGCTTGGTCCAGTCTCTAGAGGCTGTCTACACTGTTTGGTTCATGGCTCCCTGCCTCCATCATTACAACTTCTTCTCTGACTCTGACCCTCCTGTCACCCTCTTATTGATTACATTGAGTCCACCCAGACAACCCAGGCCAATCTCCATATTGTAATTCACTCACATTTTCAAAGTCTCTTTTGCCACATAAGGTAACATATGCACAGGTTCTGGGCATGTGAACTGGGCATCTTTGGGAGGCCATTATTTGGAGGCCCAGCCTTGGGCCTGAAGGAGAGAACCGGCCCTGTGGTCTTTGCGTTCATGCTAGGAGGCCATGGGAGGAAGGGAGTGATGGCAGAGGTGCGGGTTGAGCTGCCCTAGTCATGTCACTGATGACCTGATGGCACAAAGCAGAACTCCAAGCCCTGGATGCAGAACTAGTGGTTGGAGAGCCCAGGGGTGTGCACGTGAGTTCCAATCCCACCGGACCTAATAGACTCTAGCAGAGGATGAGCCTACCTTTGAGCTCAGAGGTGAAAGCTATTTCTGGAGCCAATGATGAATAGTGCTAGAACCTCTCCTATCCTAGTACATGGTCCTGGTCACTGTAGGTTTGCCTGGAGGAAATGACTATCTAGTGTACCCCTTACTGGGTGTGGCATGGGAAGAAATGACTCTCTCAGATTTCCAGGAATGATCTGGGCACAGCCACCAACTCTGTGGACCCTCCTAGCCTGGAATTAGCACTGTTTCCTGGTGAGGAAACACTGGTCATTTGAGAACCATTGAGTAGAAACAAATGGTTCTAAATCAGTCTACACACCTGAGCGGGGAATGCCTCTTCTTTTGCAGCTAGGCACATTTGTATGCACATTCCAGAGGAAATTCCACTTCTATCTGCACAAACCAGAGTCAAGGGCATTCTTTCTATACCTTTCTTTATTGATAGCTTTTGCAAATGGATGCAGCTCCATGTACCTGCCATACCTAATATTTTCAGATCTGCTCACAGCCACCCAAAGATCTTTTCTGAGCAACTACAAAGATGACAATTCCTAGGTATTCTTTCAGTCTGCTCTGGGGGAGAAAGGTTACCACAAGAGCTTATACTCCAGGCACTAGAAGCCATTAAGTGAAACTAATGCCTTCATAAGGCAAGAATGTTTATCAGCTGCTGGTAACCATATTTCTACCCACCTTTTATTACTTTAAATCTTAATAGGTCCCTTGCACTATTCAACAGCTTATCAATGCCAGCAGCACAGTGTCGTTTATTTCCTGTGTCTACACCACCGATTGCCCCTGCTGTCCACACTTATGCTGTGTTAGCTGTTGACCCAATTTAATGCCTAGCTGGAAACTTTCCACACAGCTGTGATTAAAGAGGGAAAAAAATTAAAGAAGAAGTGATTCAGTTACTTGCATACATATAATTCTTTGATTAAAGAAAAAAAAGGTGGTGAGGGAGGGGATTGTCTAATGACCCACATACATATGAGTTCTTTTAAGGCTCAAGTTTCTTACCCATAATGCAAACTTTGAAAGCCGGAATCAACTTTCTCAAGTCATTGTGGAATGCTCACTTTCAATTATATGTGACCCCATACATCTCCAAGTCGATTTTCTTTTCTTTTCTTTTCTTTTTTTTTGAGACGGAGTTTCATCCTTGTTGTCCAGGCTGGAGTGCAATGGCACGATCTCAGCTCACTGAAACCTCCACTCACTGCAACCTCCGCTTCCCAGGTTCAAGAGATTCTCCTGCCTCAGCCTCCCAAATAGCTGGGATTACAGGCACCCACCACCACGCCCTGCTAATTTTTTGTATTTTTAGTAGAGATGGGGTTTTGCCATGTTGGCCAGGCTGGTCTCAAATTCCTGACCCCAGGTGATCCACCCGCCTCAGCCTCCCTAAGTGTTGGGATTACAGGCGTGAGCCATCGTACCCGGTCTCCAAGTCGATTCTCTTAAAGCTGATATTTCAACTATAGAGCCATAATTTTATCTCTAATTCACCTAATTCATTTACCTAATTCATGCATTACTCTTTTGGCATAATTTCCAATGTAGGGGGAGAAAAGACTGGTAGTGAACGCTGCATTACAATGATCAAGGACAGGATGATGGGGCTGGGCCCAAGAGAGAAATAAAAGGGCACAGACACTGAGTTGTATATTACACAACATTCTGTATATTATTTCAGGATTTTGATGCTGAAATAATGGCACTGCATTTTCCACAGGCTAGCCTTTCTCCATTTCCAGTACATTCCCTGTAGAAATTGAGAGCCATGGAAGGCTAGAGGCTGAAAGAGGATTTGAGAACATCTAACCACAACCTTGATTTTTTAGAGGCCCAGAGCAGTTCAACAACTCGCCTGACACTCAGTAGTCTGTTTGAAGGAGAGAAGCTAAAATCCAAGTCTCCTGATTACCAGGCAAGTGCTATTTCCATATAACATGCTGTCCATCTTTCCCCCTTGACCAAGTCACCCCAATTGCATTGAGTATGGTGATATGAAGTCACTGCTGGCAAAGGCCAGCTAACCCTCTTCACTCCTGAGTCCAGAGTACATATCCCTGGTACTTATCTGATTTATCAAAAAATTCAGTGGCTTTAGAGACGGATGAGAGTTGGTGGTAGGAAGAATAATTTCCCCACCCCAATACATCCACATCCTAATCCCCAGAACCTGGATATGTTCAGCTACATGGCAAAAGGGAATTAAGATTGCTTAGAATTAAGGTTGCCAATCGGCTGTTCTTAAAATAGGAATATTATCCTCGATTATCCCGGTGGCCCCAATGCCATCACAGAGTCCTTAAAAGTGGAAGAAGGCGAAAAAATAAAAAATAAAAAATAAAAGTGATGCTGTGTAAGGAGGACTCAACTACTGCTGCTGGCTTTGAAGAGGGGAAGGGGCAAAGAGCCAAGGAATGCCAGCAGCCTCTAGAAGCTGGAAAAGGCAAGGAAACAGATTCTTCCCTAGAGCCTCTGGAAAGGAATGCAGCCTGTCACCCCTTGCTTTTAGCCTATCTATTTCAGATTTCTGACTTCAGAACTGTGGGATAATATATTTATATAGTTTTAAGCCATTAAGCTTGTGGTAATTTGTTACAGCAACTGTAGAAAACTAATACAGAGTTGGAATGACTGCTCACAAATCCATCACGGGTTAAAATGCTGTGCTCTTACAGGGAAGATGTGGCACCATTCTCTCACAGGCTCATTTGACTACTGACCAAGTCTGAACTTGGTCATGTCTACAGTGGTTGATATGGTTTGGCTGTGTGCCCACCCAAATCTCATCTTGAATTGTAGCTCCCATAATTCCCATGCATCGTGGAGGGACTCAGTGGGAGGTAAGTTAATCATGGGGGTGGGTTTTTCCCATACTGTTCTCGTGGTAGTAAATAAGTCTCATGAGAGCTGATGGTTTTATAAATGGGAGTTTCCCTGCACAAGCTCTCTTGCTTGCCACCATGTAAGACGTCCCTTTGCTTTTCTCTCAACTTCTGCCATGATTGTGAGGCCTCCCCAGCCATGTGGAACTGAGAGTCCATTAAACCTCTTTCCTTTATAAATTACCCAGTCTTGGGTATGTCTTTATTAGCAGCATGAGAACAGATTAATACAGTGGTGAAATGAGAGGAACAATATTAACGAGGTACAATATTTCCTCACTCTCTCCTTCCTCTGGCCTCCCAGACACATGGCTGATGCTGCTTCTCTTGCACTGTAATAATCTGAACAAAAGTCATGGGTTTCAAGACCACAATTTGCACCTCTTTTTAACCACACTGACTAACATAATGCTTGGCATACAGTAGGTGCTCAATAAATCTTTATGGAGCTGAAATGCATGACAAAAGGGAATGCCCCGTGTCTTCTGCAATTCCCCTAGAGATATGTGCATAGAACAGAAAATTTTAAAAGGAATTCTACTTAACTTTCGGTGCATTCAAAAGTTTTTTGTGGCAGAATGAGGACTTGGGAAAAGGTGTAACTGCATGAAAGGTAGAAAATCATGGCCTTTGATGTATTATAAAATTCTTTAATGACTCATCTTCCCAGCTGCCCAACAACAAATGAAGATGTATTTTCAGTCGTGGTTGACAGGCAGTGTTGGAAGTCCAAACTATTGTTGCCACAGTGGAACAGCTTGTCACAGCAGCATAATTTATTCTCTTTCTCTGAAAGCCTGGCACAAGATTTGCAACTGAAACTGCTTTTGTTTAAGACTCAGCTAATGCCACCGACCAAGCCAAAATGTGTAGTCACTGTGTGTGTCTGGCTGCATGTTAATTGTAGCAATGTCCTCAGGTGACATCTGAAAGGCTGGACACCATGTCAGAGTCTTTGCCAGTTGTCCTTTCTCCCATCCTTTCCTATTGGCAGTTCCTGGGATTATGCTGTTTCATTTCCTTTTTCTTTCTCTTCTCCCTACCCTGGAGGATTCCATTTGTTCTGATTGTCATCCAGTCTCATGCTTTTCTGCAGACCAATATTGTGGGCATGAACCTTGTTTTAGTCCATGGCTGTGCCAGAAGAGTTGTACATGGCTGAAATCTTGCAAACAAGAGCATTTTGAATGCAAGGAGGGGCACATGGCATAGGGGAATTTGATCTAGAGCCATCCCCATTTGTCAAGGTCTCCTCTACTAGCACCTCCTCCAGGAAGCCTTTCTAGAATTTCTGCCAAATGGTTCTCTGTACACAGGGCTTGAGTTGCAAGTTTTATTGGCATGTGTCGTATGCTGCTACAAATTCTAGCTTTTTGTTGTATCCCCCTTTCAAAACGTAAACTTCCTGAGGGCAGGACATATATGCTATTTTATCTTTTTATCCTCTAATTTTCTAGGAGAATAGTTTACATGAGGAACTAAGCCCACATTTGATGCATTAAAGCTATACAAAGGCTGGGTGCAGTGGCTCACACCTGTAATCCCAGCACTTTGGGAAGGCCAAGGTGGGCAGATCACTGGAGGTCAGGAGTTCAAGACCAGCCTGGCCAGCATGGTGAAACCCCAACTCTACTAAAAATACAAAAATTAGCCAGGGAGCCACCTGGGTGGTGGGTGCCTGTAGTCACAGCTATTTGGGAGGCTGAGGCAGCAGAATCCCTTGAGCCTGGGAGGCAGAGGTTGCAGTGAGACGAGATCGTGTCACTGCACTCCAGGGGGAGACTCTGTCTCAAAAAAAAAAAAAAAAAAGTAAGGTAGGTTTCATGGCAAAACATTTCAGTAAAGACATGAAGGAGGTAAGGGTCTCAATCATGCAGATCATGCAGTCTCCTGGGATAAGAGTGCTTCAAGCAGAGGGAGTAGCAATGGCAAAGGCCCTGACTATTCAAGAGACAGCAGGGAAGCCAATGTGGCTGGAATGGAGGGAGAAAGTGAGTAAGGAAGGCCAGAGATAACGTGGGCTAGGAGGCAAACTACAGTACTGTAAGGACTTCCGCTTTTATTTGGAATGCAATGGGATTGCCCAAAGAATGGGAAAACAGTCACAAGTCTGATCTGGTTTATCTGCCTGTGTGTTGGGCATCACCTTTAGGGAAGTCAGGGCAGGGGCAGGATGACCAAGAAGAAGGGTATCACAGTGCTCCAGAAGACAGATGATGGAGGCTTGGAGCAAGGTGGGGGTGGCGGAGGTAATAGATTCTGGGTATATCTTATAAGTAAAGCCAGCAGGGATTTATTGCTGGATTAAAAGTAAGACACAAGAGAAATAGAAAAGAAATCAAATCACAACACATTTGACAGGAGCAGGTGGAAAGATGGCACTGCCACTGACTGAACTGGGAAAGGTGGAAAAAGGAGGGAGATCAGGTCGAATTGCCAGCGGTGTGTTACAGGGCAAGTCACTTAACCTCGCTGAACCTAAAACTCCCCCTCAGTATTTGGTAATGTCTATTTACAGATTTGTCATAAGATTCAACCAGGATAATGTGTCAGGTGGAATATTTCTTGGCATAAAGTGCCTAACACTGAATATTATTATTGTCTTATGGGGCAGGATGGTACCACAGCTGTTCTGCCTACCTGTCTCCCCTCTCCCAACCATTCTTTCTCACCTAAAGTCTCTTTCTCTCTCCCAGCACAGGGTGGATGAATCACTGCTGCAAAGTCCATTAGAAGGCACGAGTAGCTTACAGTAACTGGTGAATGAAATCCTATTTCAGGTGAAAATGACTGAAAAGTCGCATGCTGCAGAGATGGTGCTAACCACATCCATGCAGGCTCTTTACCATTGATTTGTAAAGGAGAGAGGCAGGAAGTGAGGAAAATCCTCTGTGGGGTGCTGTTCCATTTCCCTCAGGCTGAGACAACTCCCAAGGGAGGAAGTTTCATTGCCTGTCAAACCCTGTGAGGAGGTTTTCATTCAAAAGTTGCTTTGAAATGCAATGAAATGAAATGAAAGAAAGAAAGAAAGAAACAGTACAGAACAGGAAAACGGGAGAACAGAAAACTCCCAATACCATACCTTTAACAACTCACATTCAGACTGCAGCTTGTTCTTCGGTGAACAAAAGAGGGCCTCATGAGGGACCCGCCATGCTCCAGAATGATGAGCTCCCCTGGAAGCACAGTGGGCTATTTCAAATGAGTGTTTCCTACAATGTGTTGGATGCAAGAATAATCATCTACACAAGTCAAAATGTCAGGAAAATTTCAACAAATACAATAGAAATATCTTGAAAACCATTTGTAGAATAATTGGGAGGACATGATGGCACCTGAAAGTGAAGTCAGATCCTTCCAGTACATCTTTTAGGGAACTGCATGTATCCACACGAGTGTGTGAGTGCGCGAGTGTGTTAACAGGTATGTGTCATTCCCTGTATCATCAATGACTCTGGAAACTAAAATAATGACAGAAATAATCATATTCTATGCTTCGGGGCAGAAATTAATGGGCTGTGAGGACAAAAATACTTTTTTTTCTTTTATTAGGAATCACTAAAATACAGTAGGCTGAAAGAAGGGATTCAGCTGTGAGGAATATTCTAACAACGAGTCTTTCATTCTTCTCCCAGTTCAGGTAATTAGTTTCTCCGCTGGCTTTTAGGAAGCCATTTGCTCCGTGGAGTTGGAATGGCAAAAAATTTATTTGTTGCTAATGCTCCTAATGGTTTTCATCTCTCCCCCTTGTCCCATCAGCACCCAATCATGACCTATACTTTCTGTTCTCTTTGCTGTAACTCTGAGCCTGGAATCAAGCTTTGAAAAATGCATTTGGTCTTTGGCAAGAACAGCAAAAAAGTTACTTGTCTGTAAAGAGCAAGATAGCAAGTATTTTTGGCTTTGCAGGTCATCTAATAATCGCTGTCACAACTACTCGACCCAGCTCTCACAGTGTGAAAGCAGCCACAGCTACCATGCACATGAATGAGCATGACTGCGTTCCAAAGAAACTTTATTTATGAACACTGAAATTTGCATGTCATAATTTTTATGTATCATGAAATATTATTTTTTAAAATCTATTTCCCAATCATCTAAATATAAAAATCGGCTGGGTGCAGTGGCTCACGCCTATAATCCTAGCACTTTGGGAGACCGAGGCAGGCGAATCACTTGAGGTCGGGAGTTTGAGACCAGCCTGGCCAACATGGTGAAACCCCATCTCTACTATAAATACAAAAATTAGCCAGAAATCATCTGAACTAGTGAGGGGGAGGTTGCAGTGAGCTGAGATTGTGCCACTGTGTTCCAGCCTGGGCAACAGAGCGAGACTCTGTCCCACAAACAAACAAACAAAAAATATAACAATCGTGCTTAGCTCTTGGGTGGTATAAACACAGGTGGTGGTGGCTGCTCACAGGTGGTGGACTGGGGTCAGCCTGCAGGCCACCATTGGCTAGACCCTGGTCTGAGGTGCTGTACCGCAGGATAAACTCGCCCTCACCCAGCCTGGCTGTGGGAACCACTCCTGGGCTTAGCCTTGACACAGCTGATCCCTGGGGAGAAAGCGCAGTCCCTCGGCACTTCCAACCTGACACCCCTAGGAAGAAATCTAGAAAAGGCCATCAGTTTAGTTCAGAGCCCTAAGCTATGAGATCAGAAGAGGTATCCCTAAATTGCTGCAAAAACCCTGATGCCCTTCTGAGAAAGTGGTTAGAGATGGAAACTTTCTTTCCAACACTTTTAGTTTCAATTCATATTTCCTGAAACTTGTCTTAAGCACCAAAAACTTATGAGACAG
The DNA here is from genome assembly GCF_006542625.1 of Nomascus leucogenys. Lineage (NCBI taxonomy): Eukaryota > Metazoa > Chordata > Mammalia > Primates > Hylobatidae > Nomascus > Nomascus leucogenys. The sequence goes on along the minus strand of NC_044381.1, from coordinate 89,329,185 downwards.
TTTAGGTTTGGAGAAAGCAATACAATCTTCAAGAACATTCGAGAACAGAGGAGGCACGTGTGGAAGATTAATAGTGGCGGCAGACTTTGTTGTAACACAGAGAGAGGTGGTGTCTAGGTGAAAACTGGGAGGACTGCATAACTGTGCAACCACAGAATACAGCAGAGAGGATCCTGCGCCCAGGCTTAGGAGACTTGGCCAGTTACACTTCCTTTCTTTTGAAATGCTCACTCTTGTGGAAGCCAGCTACCTGAGAGAGGTCTGACTACTTTGAGACCACCATGTGTGGGAGCCCCAGTGGACACAGCCAGCTGAACATGCCTTCCAGCCATCCCACTAAGGTGCCAGGCATGTAAAGCCATCTTAATCACCTGCAGTTCACCCATCTGCCAAGTGAAAGTATCCAGTGACCCCCTTCAATACAGCAAGGAGCAAAAGAATTTCCCAGCTGAGCCTGGCTGGAATTCCCGATCCACAAAAGCATGAGTGATGATAGGGAAACAGTTTACTGTGTTAAGCCATTAGATTTGGGGATAGTTTGCTATAGAGCATAGATAAACAGAAGAGCAAGTATGAGGAGCTGTACACCTCCCACCTGCCTCCCCCACCACCCCCCCAAAAAAGTGATAGGACTGATATTTAGAGAAGGAAAAGGTTAATAAAGGCTCAAGTTGTTGGGGAAAGGTATGGAAAAAAGGAAGAAACTGGAGGCTGAGGGAGCAGAAAAGGGAGGCATTGCACAGGCAGCTTGGGGAAGGCCAGGAGAGTGGACAGGAGCAGGGCTCTAGCTCAGGTAGGGATGTACATGTATGTGTGAAGAGTAGGGTGTGGGAAGAAGGGAAATGGTTAAGAGACTCTTAACAAGGAGAGCAACTGTTATGACACAGGCAAGCCACTTTGGCTCGCGGTGAATATCATGTGCCTTGTGGCCACTCAGTAGCCTTCAGTAGTTAGTGGCAGGTGGTGATGGTAGATTTAATGGGAAGGGGGTGGTTGCAAGCTCTACCTCTAGCAACGTTACTACTAATGGGATGAGATCAAGCAGCCTGTCACTTAAAAACAGACAAACACGACAACCCTACAGCCTGTCTGTGGTTCCCAAGAGGTCTTCTCCACCCTTGAGGGCACTGACCAGTATCTGGCAGCACATGCTCCATTTAACCCCCAGGCCTGTGTCTGAGCCAGGTGGCAGAATTTCCCATGAAGCAAGGAGAGAGACACAGGGTCAAGGGGCTTGGACCCAAAATGCTGCATTGGCCACAGAGTTGACTGGATTGCTGGTTTTCTGATCCCTCATGTGTGCGAGGATGCCCAGTCCCATGTCACCATGCCCACCACACCCCAGTAATTGAACACCACTAATTCAATCAAATCCAAAGCGTTTTTCAAATTAGGACATTTCACATGCACTTAGCCACCATGCTAGGGAACTTGGAATAGAGGGTCTGAAAATCTGCATACTATTTCCACCATTCTGAATTTTCACAATTCTAATGAGATGACTATCCCCTAATTCCATTTTCCCGCATTGATAACAGCTTATATGTGATCATTTGGATTTACCAGAAAATCCTTTAAGCCCCTCCTCCAACCCCCTCCTGGCAGGCGTCAGGGAGAGGTACATTGAATTCATCCTCGACAGTTGCCAAGCACCAGAACGTTGTACCGAGAAGTTCCTGAAAGCATGGTATGTTGAAATACATCAAAGACTCTAAGAGCTGACAGATGGGATAACTGAGATATCGTGATGGGAAATGGTGACACCAGTTGGCAGGCACATTAGCAAAACTAGAATCAATTCTGCCCTCTCAATCTCCCTGGGAGAGACCCAGGATTGCAAACTTGAAAATTCTCTTGAACTCCATGATTCTGAGTGGTAAATGAACTTATTTTTGGGTACTTGAACTCCATGTACTCCTGGTAAGAGTGTCCTCTAATTTATGTTCTTGAAGACAAAAGACTTGGAATATCCTTTTATGAAAACCCCACAAAGGTTGTTACAAATAGAGAGTTGCAAACAAGTTTCAAGTTGACCTGATTTCTCTCTGTAAAAATCTTCTTTGGTAAGAGTACTTTCCTCTCTCCTGGATAGTAAGTTGTACTTTAAAGAAATGAACAAATAAAAATGTTTAATTTTATATATAGTGGCTTTCTAATTCTTTGCCCCCCAGTAACCACTCAAAGTGAAGATATCGGCTGAAAGTTTGTTCTTTATAGTTACCTACTCACGTAGATTTACTTACATACTTTAAACATTGGAAAGTGCTGCTTAAAGTGCTTTAAGTTAAAACGTTTCTTAAGTTTTAAATTTTATGGAGACCAGTCCTAGCTGCTGAGAGTCCAACAAAGGTAGCACTTAATACATACAAGAAAATATAAATTCAGGATCCCTTGTTTACAATTCTGAAATTATGAAAAGCCCTGAGAACAAATCTTTCTCCTAATGTGTTTGGTGACAAAACCTGACCTGAACTGATATGAGGCTACTATTGATTTTCTTTATCCTACGTAGTATGAATGCTCACGTGTTTCTCTGCGGAAATGTTAATGAGATGGATTTCTGGGTGCTGTCCCAGACTCTGCTAAGGGTGTCAGTAAACAGTGTGTATACAATATGGCCTTTCTGAAATTAGAAACTGAGTTCCAGAACACACTTGGGCCCCAAGAATTTCAGGCAAGAGAGGAGCACCTATAGTCACATGAGATGGGTGACATTAGGTGTATTAGTCCATTTGGGCTGCTATAACAACATACCACCAACTGGGAGCCTGATAAACAACAGACATTCATTTCTCACAGTTCTGGAGACTGGGAAGTCCAAGATCAAGATGCTGGCAGATTCGGTGTCTGGTGAGGGCTCACTTCTTGGTTCACAGATGGATGGTGTCTTCTGTGTCCTCACATGGTGAATGCAGTGAGAGACCTCTCTCAAGCCTCTTTGATAAGGGCACTAATCCCAATCATGAGGGCTCTGCCTCTATGACCTAATCAGCTCCCAAAAGACCCACTTTCTAATACTATCGCCTTGGGGGTTACGACTTCAACATATGAATTTGGGGGAAAACATACATTTAGACCACAACAATAGGTATGCATAAGAGGATAGAGAAGGGGAAGGTTGGAGGAGGAGTGCAGAGACCACAGCCATATGTCAGCAGCCTGTGGTTAGCTAGGCTGGAGCCAAATTTCCAGGCGGTGACAAGGCTGGGTTGTCTGGAGTCTGCAGAGAAACACCTACAAAGGCCAACATGACATCAATTGACTTTCAAAAAGGTTCTAATGACCTTTAGATAGAATCTCTTACACATATAAAGATGAACTAATTTGGACCTTCTCTGGACTATCAATTATACAATTATACAAGTCACAAAGTACAAATAAGTTGTTTCAGCTTAGAAACCTAAAAGGGGAAGACTGTGGACATGCCTTACAGTTTGATCTGCCAGGAATCTTTCATTTGGTCCTCTCCCAGCTGTTGGGAATGCCAGCCCATAACCACCCAGGTAGGCCCTGGGTCCAGGCTGCTAATACGTTTCCCTAACCCAGGCAGGGGCAGTCAGAGTTGACTCTTGGGAGACAGTTTATCTCCATTTAAAGCTGGAAATTCTAAGGGCCAGGGCAGCCTGGAGCTGCCCCAGGTCATCAATGCCACCACAGGAAAAGGACCCTCCTGAGGAGGGGCCAAGATGGGGGGACACAGAGCTCAAGGGGAGGACAAAGACCTGATGACACGGACCCTGGATCCAGCTGTGGCTGACATATCTGACCCTTAGCCATCTGCTATGCGAGCCAAAAAATATCCACTTTTGCTTCAGCTAGTTTGAGTTGAGTTTTGGTCACTTGGAAAAGAATTGGTTCTAAAAGTCTCTTAAATTTGGAGAATAAACATTTTTCAGAAATGTCAACTTGCAGAAGAGAACACTTTTTAAGAATCTCTTTCTTCCTCTCTGTTATGGACTGTGCTGTGTTCTCCCCAGGCCCCCAAATTTATATGTTGAAACCTTAATCCCCAATGTGACTATATGTAGAGATAGGCCCTTTAGGGAGGTTAAATATGGTCATGAGAGATGGGCCCTAATAGGTAGCACTGGTGTCTTTAGAAGAAGAGGAAGAGACGCCAGACAGCTGTCTCTCTCCCTCCCTTAAGTGCACAGAAAAGAGGCCACGTGAGGACACAGTGAGAAGGTGGGATTCTACAAGCCAGGAAGAGAGGCCTCCACCTTGATCTTGGACTTTTCAGCCTCCAGAACTGTGAGAAAATAAACTTCTGCTGTTTAAGCCACTCAGTCTGTGGTATTTGGTTACGACAGCCAAAGCTGACTAATACACTCCCTATAAGGTTTCTGAGGGAGCCAGCTTGACAATTTGTCATGCCATGAGGGTCACCTTCAATCCTGTATTCTCCACCGCTCTCCAAAAGGAACAGCTATGATGAGGCTGAATAGGAAACCAGAGGCTGCCTTCCCAAAACTGGAACTGCTAGAAGGTACTAGTGACTAATACAATTAAAAAAAAAGCAATCCAAGATGTTGTAGGTTAATGTCTTCATGTTTTATATAAATCATGAGTTACAGTGATTTAATAACCTCATTTGAAATCACCATGACTAAAGATAAAAATCAAAATATAATTCTTAAGTATCAGGTGTCATGACTCAGAAATTCTCTCTAGAACAGAGTCACCTTTGACATTAATTAACCAAGTAATTTGCTTCAATTCAACTGTAAAAGGAAATATTTTTCAAGTGAATTTTAGAAGAATATGATTTTGACTTTTGGCTATAAGACTTCAATTTTGAACAAGAAGCACCAAACCCTCCAAAAAATGGTTGTAATACACAGAAGATGGCAAGAGAAGGTGCCTCCTTCTATGGAGAGATTCATATTAGAATCTCAATGTCTCTGTATTGTGTGGGTTTGGTAACTGGTTCATTGAATGGTGGGAATTTAAGAATCTTTTTCTCATTATTATCTTTGACATGTTCCGGTGGATCTCCATTCCCTGCAGCTGGACAGCTCAGGAAGACCCCCATCATTTTTCCATCACTTTCACTTATAATAGCCTTATTTATGGAAACTAAGACTCACTCACTTACTAAAAGTCTACTGACTTCTTATCAAAACTTCAATCTCATATCCAATTCAAAGCTTTTCCCTCCTCCTTTTGTATGACCTGTAGTGGGGAGGGGACTGTAGCCTTTCCTTTTACCCTCCTCCTCCTCTTTCATTCTCTCCTCCATCATTCTGCTGCTGTAGCTCTTCTCGGGTCAACACAGGGAAGTGACATCAGTGGTGAGGAAGTTGAACATCTTACATCAGGTCATGCTGTTTTCAGTTCTCTTGGCTACCAAAGTCATCTGTGCAAGGCAGGCAGTCACATCCTGGGACCTTCACAGGGTGCATTTGTAGGTTCCTCAGAGGCCCACATGGACCCTCTATTCCAAGTTCCCTAGCATGGCTAAAGAACCATTTGACCAGCCTTTTGTGAGCCCCTCCCCCAAAACACACATCTTCTACCTCAACACACATGTCAGCATTCTCATGGCCCGGGTTGCCTCAACCCAAAAGGCCACCTCTGGACAAGGAACCAGCAACAATTGCTCAAACTCTCTACTTTTCCTGATGTTGCTTGGCCCCACAAAAATGTACATATCTTTCTTTGCCAAATGGTGGAAGTTGAGCTTGCCAACCACTGAACATCTTTTTCTTTGCCTCACTTTCACAGGCTGCTCTAGCAACTTTGCATCTACCAAATACTGTATATTGGAAGCATCTGTATATATGCTCACAGATCCCTAAAATCATCTCTGCTCCATTCTGATGGGCCTGGAGGGAGCTCTGCAGGCATCCAACTGGGAAGTGAGATGCCAATCTCCCATGGTTGCCATAACCCCAATCTCTAGATCAGAGCTCTCCTCTCTTGGCTTGGGGTAAGGGTAACAGCACTCTTCTCTTCTCTTCTCTCCATGGCAATGGGAGGGAAAATGCCCCAATACTCTTTATGAGGCTCTTCACTGAGATAACCCTCCACAATCTCTTCCTAGATCACCAGTCATCTCTAATGTCGGCTAGAGCTGTGATGGGGGCTGGTGGTCACAAACCAACTTGACATCTTTTATTAAACACTCTATATCCATGTCTAGCAGCATGTCTTAGAATATTAGATAATTATCACTCATTTTCAACTTCGGAGAATTCCTTCTGATAATTGGGAAAGCCCCATCCAACATCTTCATTGCAAATTACATTTCTGGAAAATTAGCAACTCAGTGCTCAAAACATCTTACCAAACTCAACAAGTCTAGAAGCCAAAGTGGACCTTGACAAAAATATAAACTTTACAAGGATTCACCTCTAACAGTAATGACTATTGTCACCAAATCATAGAGCCTAACAATCAGACTTTATACATTTAAAAGCATACTTAAAACATGTCTTTCTTGTGATACTGTTTTCTGATGAAAATATATAGCTATGTAAATATTTAAATAAAACACTCTGAAGTTTTTATTTGATTAAGAGCAATTGGAATGGATACTCTGGGTAAACTACTTGCTAGGAGATTAGTTTGGAAGATTCACTACTTTTCTGAGGTTGTTTTCATTAGCTATTTGAGACTCTCGTTCATTAAGCATATTTTAACCCTCAGTCATGATTTCAAAGTTCTAACAGTAACTTGAATATTCTAATTCTACACTTTTATTGTAGAACAGTATTGTACAGAGTACCAGCATTTTCCCATATCAGTCAATCCTCTCAGGGATTCTCAGCCTTATGAAATGTATTGCTGAGCCTACTACAAGGATGTTGTAGAATAGGAGCCACTAAATCAGATGCCTAAATGCCAAGTAGGAAATAAAATGTAGTAAGTAGGGCAGTAGGGAATGGTGGAGACTGTGGCAAACCTGAAATCATTGCTGCATTAAAAAAAAGCTGCTACGCAGTGCCAATTAGTTTTGATATATAGTTACAATATTAACTGATCATGTGATTTTAAAAGAAACTTAAAAATGTAATTTTTGCAAAACCTGATTCTTCTAAATGTTGGATCAAACTTTTTAGCCATCAAGCCAAAAAGAAACAAAACAAAAATCCCAACAAATGGTGACACTGGTGGACTCCAGTTTGTAACCTCTCTGTGTAGCAGACACTATAGGCTGTACCATGCAATGTCCTCTTTTTCAGACCCCTGAGGGCAGTCTCTCTCTCTTAAGTTACTAGGAAAAGGAATATTTTTCCTGACTCCCTACTGTGTTCCCAGTCTCACAGACACCATGATTAAAGAAAATAAGGTTTCCTTTTTCTCCTTGGCTGCTAGAGAGCACAGAAGCAAATTTGTGGCTCATTCCTAGCAAGCATATAGATCTGCACAAAAGGTACAACTTGTTAACCCCATTTTAGACCCTTTCCCCCCTTTTATCCCTCATCTACTTTTAATTTATGTTATCTTGCTGTATTTCATACAAACCCACAGGTCCACTTTAAACCTCTATAACAAAGCAGAGTATAAATAATCTTCACAACAAGCCCTGTGAAATAGACATTATTTGTCCCATTTGACAAATAAATAAAGAGAGACTCTAGAAAATTAACTGGCTTGATAATTAATCAAGAAGTGTGAAGACCCCAGCTTTCTCTTCTGGCTCCAAGTCAAGTGCCCCATTGACTTTAAAAACAAACAATACAGTCTCATAGTAGAGATTTCAAATTCAGATGCAACCCAGACTTGGGTTCTATAGAAGCTAGAGAGTGTCACCCAAAGTCACGGCATTGTAAAGGGGCACAATTCCCTAAAACACAGTGTGATCACATTAGGAATGAGGCCCCTCGCAGTTGTGCAGTACAGCATGCTCCTTCTGAAGGCATTAAAATCTACCGTCTTCACAATGGCAACAAATTAATGGGCTAGACGTGGAACTGACACCCCAGTTTGAGTATCAGGCTATAGAATCTGGCCAAATCTAACATGTGGACACGCTACATAAATAATGTGATTCAAATGAGCCCTCTAAAGATTAAGTGGTGTATAGTGGTGTATACCATAGCATGTCCTGGAGGGGCCCTCACTGTAATGTCATCTCCAAAATCTAGGCCATTGTGCAGTTTTATGGGTAAGACAGCCCAGATAAATCCTCTGGATTTTTCTGTAACCGAATCCCCAGAGAGTGCTCCAAAATGAATCTGCTAGACACAAAACTCTGCTCTTGACCTAGAATTGAATTATGGTGTGGTTCCAATGTATTTGGATTAAATTATAACTGCATAAGAACACAGAATGTTCCCAGGTCTTAAGGAATTAGCTGTTTGAATTCAGTATTGGTTTTATTCTTAGTTTCTTTTCTTACAAACAATGCTAAAGCAGTGGTTTTTAAATTTGTTTAAGCAGTAGAACTCTTCTTTTCCATTGACTTCATGGAACTCCAGTGCTCTGTAGCCTGGTGACACAGAGAGGGAGGCTTGTGGACTTGCCCTGGACAGGTCACCCTTCTTTGGTCACGATTGTTGTAAATCAGCTTGCTCTTCCTCTCTCTCCTAGAAGGTGACCAATCCTCAGGGCTCCTCAGCTATTGTCTTACTAATGAGCCTACTTTTTGTTATTTTTTTCTTTTGTTATTTTACATTAGATTCAGGAAGTACGTGTGTAGGTTTGTTACATGGGTATATTGCATAATGGTAAGGTTTGGTCTTCTAGTGAACACATCACATAAATAGTGAACATTGTACCCGATAGAGAATTTTTTAACCCTGACTTCTCTCCCACCTTCCTCACTTTTGGGGTCCCCAGCGACATGCTCTTAGAAAACCCAAAAGATTCCTGCAAAAGACTCCTAGACCTGATAAACGACTTCAGTGAAGCTTCAGGATACAAAATTAACATAAAAAATCAGATGCATTTCTATGTACTAACAACACTAAAGCTGAGAACCAAGTGAAGAACTCAACCTCATTTACACAGACATGAAGACGGAAATAATGAGCCTGCTTTAATGTGATCCAAATGTTCATAGGAACCTCTAAAGCAGTTTTGAAGAATCTTAGTGATCCAAAGAACATGGCTCAAAAACTACTCTTCTTCAGGACATATTTTTGACCCAGTAATTGCCTGAGTGATTAACTATGAGGGATATTACATCCCTAGAACAAATCAAAAGCATAGTGGCCCCTTATCCTGGCTTTCACAGCAACTTCTAACATCATTGGCAAAAGTCTCACTGAAGTAGAAAGCATCTTCACGTAAAAATGTTTCTAAGCACTCCTCTTGCAGGTGCCTGCCCATCTCAATGACATGTTTTTGGGGTGCACATATATATTTCAGAGGATTGCTGCATGCCTGGCCCCAATCTCAACATCACTAAGTTGACAGCTGTCTGTAGTTATTTGTTAAATTCAAATGAAATTATAAAATGAATAAAGCATAGCATACTACTCTTTACTAAGAGTGAGACCACCTTTCCAAAAATAATGACAGTGAGAGAAAGCTAGTCAACAAAATAGCTCACTCCATTCTGCTTCTAACCTCCCAGGCTAACTGTTCTGGATATACGCCAACCTAACTATGGGAGGAATTTAGTTTACAGTTTAATTTTAAAGCAAGGATGATAATAGCCTTTTCCCAAAACTAACCCCCTCCTTGTTTAGGGACTGAAAACCACCCTTGTAAAACTAATGAAAAGCTACAAGGTTAGAATTATGGGAGGGGCCTGAATTCTGCTAAAATGTAGGAGTAACTAAATGATAACCAGCCATTGTCCCCTAGCTTGCTTTTCTATAATTTCTTACTGCTCAGGAGTCATGTAGCCAGAGGTCACATGATCAGTAATGCCCCCAAATTGCTCCTATAGATAACATCACTATTGTAAAACCTAAGATTGGTCTTTGAGATATTTTTCAGACTTTTGCATTCTGGCTACTGACTGACTCTACCTGGACCCATGACTCACACCAGGGAACTGACTCAACTAGTCCTGTGGCCCCTACCCAGAAACTGACTCAGTGCGTGAAGACCTCAATGATTTCATCTTTAACCAATCAGCAGCACCTATTCCCTAGCCCCCTGCATGCCATATTATCCTTAAAAACCCTAGCCCCTGAGCTCTTGGGGCAGTGGATTTGAGAAATGTCTCTCATTCTGTCACTTGACTGCCTAGCAATAATTAAATCTTTCTCGCTGCAACACTACTGTCTCAGTGCATTGGCTTTGTCTGTGTGGCAGGCAAGAAGAACCATTGGGCTGTAACAAAAGCAAGTGGTTCATTTCATTCTTTAAATTTAAAAACATTTAATATGTGTTCAAGTAAGTTGCACGTTTCTGAAATCACAAAGAAAAGCTAGAAAAAGGGGAAACATTTTGCTAACATAAAAGCCAAAAAATGGGTATTTGAACAATACTTTCTTTGTAAGTTATCACTTAGTTCAATCCCTAGAGAATGTGAGAAACTTCTATTTAGTAAGAAGTGATAAAAAATGTGAAATGCAAACAAAAGTTTTCCAAATAAGCAAATGCTCTTTCATATATAAACGGTATTTTCTTTGAACATAGAGAGGTATGCAATTTTTAGCAATAGAAAATCAGCCTCTTTGAAGCCCTCACGAAAAAGTATCAACTGAATAGTTAAAGAGAATTTGTGCCACATTTTAAGCCTGCCTGAGGTATCCACAGGACTGAGGTATCTCAGTCCATCTCTGGGAACAAATGAGAAAACAAATTCAGAGTCTGCCTAAACAGAGACTTCAGTCTAGAACTCCATTCATTTCACTGTTACTAGACAAAATGAAACATCAATGTAAGGAATAACTGTGGTAGGTACAAACCCCTAGTATGTTGGTATCTCTCCTAGTTGTAATATATTTTTTATTCTATGCTGTCTTCATCCTGTTCTGAGGCTCTAGCTAGAGGCCAGTCAGTCCCCCTTCTTGAGTAGTCAATCAAGTTTAAACTCCCACCTCTTCCCTTAAGTGGTTCTTGCACCCACCTCATCGCCCTGGGGCCAGGTACGAGACAACTGAGGACAGCCTCTATGCCCCAGAGCCCCAAGAACATTTTCAAATTAGCCAATACTAAACCTGCATACCCTGTCTTTCCCTGGAAACTGCAATAAAGCTGCTTCCCTACCATCCCCCATCTCCCTCTGCCTCATGCCTCACTCTGTGCTTCCGCTGAGTGGCCCAGCACAGCCTGCTGTGTCTCCCCAGGGAACTGTGAGCCTCAAAACTGTAAAATCCATCCCTGATTCTCTCTCTTGATCCACATCTGGCCTAACCATACCTCAGTCAAGGTAATATGATTAAAACACTGGTCTGTAACCTTTCATGATGAAGAAAAACTCTGAGACTAACTGTAGATGTTGGTAGAGAAAAATGTACGGAAAGCATGAGCCACTGCTATGGTGCTAATGAGCCTAGGCCCCTGAGGCACAGACTTGTACAGGGACTGGATGTTCTCTGGCAACAAAGGGATACTGCCTTTTGTTTTGTAGCTCCATGTAGGATTGATAGTTTGACACATGGAGGGATTGCTGCTTCTGTGATTTATTCTCCCTTGAGCATAAAGAAGGGAGAAAAGAGTCCCCTGTGAATAGGAACTTCCTAGAAATATCAGTGGTGATCAGAGTAGCTGCAGAGGGGTTCCCAGTAGGCTAAAATTGGACAATAATTTAAGGCTGCTGTTCAACATGTTACACAGAAAAGCAATTAACCAGTCCTAGGAGAAGAACAGGGACTGTGGAAAGGCAACTCTCAGGCATGCACTGCCAAGCAGCAGATGAGGCTTCAACGTGAAAGGGGATAAGGCAAAGGAAGCTGCAGGTTGAGCCAACCATCACACAAGAGGCGTGGCCCCAACCGTGCTGCAGACAGGCTGGTGATATAAAGCGATGACTTCAATGAACCTGCACTGTCATCATCAAGCAAGAGTCCAATAATTAACCCTTACACACCAGGGAAAACATGGCTTATGCAGCATTATCCAATTTTCACTTTTTCAAAGGCCGGGCTTGTGAATCAAACTATTAACAGATTTTAGCCACTAAAAAAATGGACTAAAAAATTATTTCAGGTGATTTCATACCTTTGAAAATATTCAAGAGCTCGTGAAGTTCATTGGTCTATTTGTGAAATATTTGCAGTCATGCTGTTTCACTAGAACAATCCTCCCCCACATTTATATGATAATCAAAATATCATCTTTAAGTAAATTCTGTCATCGTGTTCTACAACACAAATATTATAAAGAAGTCAATAACACAGAATGCCACATGAGGTGCCCTGGGATGGCAGTGAGCAGAGATGATGCCCTGAAACGTAATGCCAGATAGACCTGTATCAGTAAAGATAGGCTCCATTATATATGCTGCGGTAACAAACACCCCATACATCTTAGTGGTTTTAAACAATAAGGTTTATTTCTTAGTTATGCTGCATGTCTGGCATAGGTTGGCCGATGCTCAGCTCTCTAACGGTATCTCTCAAGACTCAGAATGACAGGGTAGCCACCACTTACACCAGTTCTTTAAATGGCTTGCATTCCACTAGGCAAAGCAAGTGCCACACCCAACTTCACTGGCCACATCCAAATTCAAGGAGGTGAGGAAGCAAAATCCTATGGCAGGGGTGGGCAAACAACAGCCCACAAGCCAAAGACCTGTGTTTGTAAATAAAGTTTTATTGGCACACAGCCATGCCTATTTGTTTATATATTCTCTATAGCTGCTTTTGCCATAGAATAGCTATGACACAGACTGTATATGGCCCATAAGCCTAAAATATTTACTATCTGGTCTTTAAGAAAAAGTTGGCAGGTCTCTGGCCTACTGGATAAGTTGTCTTTCACTAAGTTATGCAGCAGTAACAAATAACCTTCCAATCACAGGGGTGTACACTACAAAGAAAGCTTTATTTCCTATTCACATTACATGCCAGTGGCAGGTGGGCCGTGGTTCTGCTTTGGTCTGTCTCCACTGGCTGAAGGACTATTTCCTATGGTAATATGCCATTCCCATGGCAGAGAGAAGAGCATGGCTGAGTCACATGATGGCTCTTACAGCCTACCCATGGATGTGGATACTCATATCACATCTGCTCACATTTTATTGACCAAAGAAAGTCACATAGCCAAGCCTGGCATCATTGGATAGAGAAGAGAACTCCTTCACAAGGAAGCACCGTAAGTCACTGACTTTGTGCAAATGCTGACACAATTGACCGTGCTTATCCCACTTCCTGAGCAGTTTGGGTGGAGAACACTAATGGCTAGCACAAGACCTTGAGAAGTAACTCTCCTGGGCAGGTGTGCAGGAGCAGAGGGAGTCCCTAGTATATTTGAGTCAGTTCAGTCCTTTGAGAAACCTAGGATCAAGAGTTAATAGACCATGAATCTAGAATATGTCATTGTATCTCTCTTAACATTTTATAGAGTCCTCCTCTATAAAGAGATAATTGGACTGTATCTTTGTTTTCAACTGTTTCATGTTAATGCATTTTTACTATCACCCCTCCCCCCATCATGACTATTGCCCTACTTTGAGTAGACATAGAGCGAGAATATGTTTTGGCTAAAACCATCATATTCATCAGTTGCAAGCCACTGTTTACTATTTCTAGAGGTAATTTTGAGAAAATTGTGAATGACAGCACTTCTCTCCTGGGATTACTAATTAACACTTGAGCAGATTTGTACAGGCTAACAGGGAGATGGGAGCAGACATGCTGGCTTTAAAGCAGTATTTCTAGAATTACAGACACCTAAATTTATACTGCAGATAGATATAATGGGATCAGTACTAAATTCACTAGATGGTAATCATCTGTTAATCTGTATGTTTCTCTGATATAGGGCTGTCAGATTTACTACTGAATCCCAGGGTACATGTAATTGATACATAGTTGATGGTCATTAATAATTTCTAAACTAACTGATAAAAGCACCATTGTACAGTGGTGCTTCTAAAGGATTTTTAAAAATCTTTTCTGTCAAGCCCACACATACATTTGACAAAGAATGGCAGGCATATGCATGAGTGAATCATATTACATGTTTGGCTTACAGATAATGCAGATTTGCATTCCTTAACCCTCCAGGGATCTTCCATAGGTCTGAATTCCTGTACCTAAAAAGCACAAGTGCATCCATCTTATCTATAGTACAAAAGCTAGTCTAACACATTCTTTTTAATTCAGTTCAGAGTCTTCACTCCAATGGCATTGCCCATCTAGGGAATAAATGAGGAATTGAACTTAGTTCTCTACACCTTCAACAAGTTTCCCACTTGGCTAATAGTCATTAGAAAATGTATAAGGCCATAAAATTCTTGTGTTAAACATGTTTGTTTATTTTTCTTTTCTTTTCAACTTTTATTTTAGGTACAAGGGGTTCATGTGCAGATTTGTTACATGGGTATATTGTGTGATGCTAAGGTTTGGGGGAATGAATAATCCCATTGCCCAGGTAGTGAGCATAACACCCAATAGGTAGTTTTTCAACCCTTGCTCCCCTTTCCATCCTCCCCTCTAGTAGTCCCTGGTGTCGACTGTTCCCATCTTTATGTCCACATATTCTCAACATTTAGCTCTCACTCATAAGAAGATGTGGCATGTGTTGTTCTGTTCCTGTGTTAATTTGCTTAATTCAAATCTCTGGACGGGCCTGTTGTGGCTCAGAAAAATGATACTCCAAAGTATAGTGCTTTGGCATGTTGACCACTTTTGAATTAAAAGAAATTGGAATACCTTAGAAGTTGCCTCAGAACCAAGGACTTGCTAACTTTCTGTTTTCCTTGCTTCTAAGTGCAGGGAGGACCTCTCTCTGGAATTTCTCTGTCTGATTAAGAAAACTTTTTCTAAAAGAAATGCAATAGTCTTAAACCCCCTCCCTAGGAATTTCATTAAATTAACAAGAAAGATTAACCACTGGAGAAGAGAAGAAAGTAAAATTCTGACCATACCCAGACAAACTTTTCATCTACCCTTCTAAGGACCGCTTCAGGAAATTACCTAAGAAACTTTATCTGCATAAAAAGACAACCTTTGTTTGCTTTGTAGTTCTGCCCCTTACCCTCCCACAAATTCAACTTCCAAAGAGAATCATTTATAAACTATTGTTTCCTCTTTAGGTCCATTAAGCTCTCTTAAAAAGCATTTACTAACCCTCAACTTCATGCATGCACCATCTCTGGCTCCTCTACAAAGAGAGTGCTTTTTAAGCTTCAGCTATCTGGCCTTTCTGTGAGCCTCATTTTTTTGTATGGCTTCCATGTTTATGCACATTAATAAATTTGTATGCCTTTGCCCTGTTAATCTCTCTCATCAGTTCATTTCAGCAGACTTGAACCTTCAGAGGGGGAGGGGAAAATTATCTTTGCCCCTACAGGATCTAACCCTGGATAAAGAAAAATGAATAAATGATTGAATCCACACACTTAAAGACTATGGTCTTTGTGTCCCATCTGCTCCTGTATTTGACTATGCCATACATTCTTAACTCTCCTTGCATTTCATAATCACCTTGTCAAAATTTTAAAGGTAAGTACCTATGAAATTCCGATTCTATCTCTCAGGCATGAGCTTTTCCTTTTTTCTTTTCTTTCTTTTTTTTTGAGTTTACAGGTGATCCTCTGTTTATTCAAGATTGAAACCCACTGGTCTATATCAATGACTATTATTCTCCAAGGCTAAATAAATGAGACAGTTTAATTTTGACAACTGAGTATTTTCCCCTTCCTTCTCAGATCCTATGATTTCTTTTACCTCATAGTTATACCAGACTAAATGGACTTCTTCTTTTTTCTTTGAGAAACTTCTCAATGTTTTTACATCTCTTGGGATTTTTTTTCAGTGGATTTACATGTAAAAGCCAAGAGGTCAACCCACTGAAAGGCCACTTTCTTACAAATTCAAGAAAGAAGGCTTCTAGGAAAATTTCCTTAAAGAGATTTTGTAAGACAGTGCAACGATCATTAAACAGAAGGAAACACAGGTACTTTTTTTTCACAGTTTCTCATCCCTCTTACTCCTCACTTGAATCAATGCATCAGCTTCAGCACCTCTCTACTGCACGAATCCAAAAGGCCATAAAAAAATACAATTGCAAATTGATCCTTCATTGCATTCACATTGTAGGATGAATATAAATGTCAGACAAGTCAGTCCTTTATCAGATTTCATTAAGAAGTGATGGAATTCAGGACATGTCATCCCAACATATGATTGTAGGAAACTAGAATATGCCCATCCACATAGGTCTCTTTGGCATGGGATTATTTTGAACTGGTTATTTTGAGAAACTGCACATACAGAAGAAGCACTGAAAAGTTGCCCTATACATCTATACAGGACATCCCCATTGGTAGGAATGTCTCCCTCTCTACACCAGGAAGAGTAAAATGTCTAAATCACTAGAGACTCTTATCAATGCAGAAGGCATTACTTAAATCTGCATAACAAACCTTGGTTTTGTTTATGATGCTTTTCCTGACCACCTCTTCTTAACCAGGCCTTTCCTTACAACTTTCTTTTGTCTCAGCAAAGGATGGTATTCAAGCCTGAAGACTAAGACAACTTTTTTACATCTACTCTAGAGGTTTACTCATTTTTCTGCATTATCTCCCATGTGTACAGGAAGTATACATGTTATTAAGCTTCTGTTTGCTTCCTCTTGTTAATCTCTCTTTTGTTACAGGGAGTCCCAGCTAAAAATTCATGAAGATTGAAGGAGAAAATTATTTTTTTTCCCCTACAGAAGTAAGTTTTATCAGGATAAACTGCAGTTATAGCTGCAAGCCTTATTAGGAGAGAATCAAAGGAAGAGGGAGTTAATTAACATGGTCCATAAAGTTGGAAAAAGATCCCAGCCAGATTCAGAAAGGCAAAGTTGAGCAGTGCTCATAACTCTCAAAGGTTAAAATTACCTAGTGATCTTACTAAAATGCAGAATCTGATTCAGTAGGTCTGGGTCAGGGCCCAAGAGTTTAAATTTCTAACAGATGTCAATGGCCCAAAGATCAGGATTTTCATAGCAAAGCCAAAGAATTAACATAGAGCTAATTAATTTTTCCACTGGATTCAGTTGCAGCACATTGATTTGATTTGGAGGTAAGTAACCAAAGAAAGAATCAAAAGAAGATGTTTCTAAAAATCTCTGCTTTGGCCTAAGATAGAAATTCTCAAACTTTTTGGTCTTTACACTCTTATTGAGGGCCTCAAGGACCTTTTGTTTATGTGGGTTACATAGAGTGTTATTTGCTGTATACAAAATTAAAACTGAAAAATTAAAAAATATGTGTTTATGAATTTAAAATGAGCAATAAACTCATATGTTCACATAAATAGGAAATTTTTATAAATTATTATTCTATTTTCCCAAACAAAAAACTCTGTGAGAAGACATTCTTTTTAATTTCTTTGCAAATCTCTTTACCCTCTGGCTTAATGGACCACAGCTGGCTTCTCATATCTGCTTCCACACTCAAATCTATGACGATATTACATGTCATATAGTATCTGGAAAATACCTTGATACACTTAGGAGAGAGAAAAAGGCAAATAATATCTGGGTCATGTTATAAAAATAATTTGACCTTACAGAACCCCTGGAAAGGTCTCTAGGACTCCTGGGAGTCCCTGGATCATATTTTGAGAACTGTTGACCTAAGACAGAGAACACAAACAGAGATGGCTTTCACTGACACAACTGAGAGAATGCTTACTAGCTCTTCAGTGAGTACCTCTTTAGGGTTGTAGAGTCACTGTCTTAGTCTGCTTTGTGTTGTTATAACAGAATACCACAGACTGGATAATTAAGAACAGAGATTCATTTCTCACGTTCTGGAGGCTGGGAAGTCCAAGGTTGAGGGGCTGGCATCTGGTGAGGGCCTTTGTGTTGTGTTATCCCATAATGAAAGGCAGAAGAGTAAGACAGTCCACAAGACAGCAAGAGGAAAATGGACCAAACTCAACCTTTTCATTAGCAACCCACTCTCTCGATAACTAACCCACTCCCAAGATAATGGCATTAATCCATTTATGAGGACAGAGCCCTCTTGACCAAATTACTCTTTAAAGATCCCACCCCCCAACACTATTGCATTGGAATTACATTTTCAACACATGAACTTCGAGGGACACATTCAAACCACAGAAATCAGTATTTTATGGGTGAAACCGGAAATTAACTGCTCATGTTGACTTCACCTATCTCTCCTTGTGTGCCTCTGGAGTGAATGCCTAAAGCAAGCACTATTTCCTTGAAGATAAGCAATTGCATTTGGTCACTCAGACCAAAGTTTTAGAAAAACCTGATTTTAAATGATCACATAAAGTTATGAGAGGATAATGAAGTTTATAGGAGTAGAAGAGCTGTTTTTGAAGGATTTGAGCTGGTTACTACAGAGTATACATTTTAATGGGATATTTCCATTAGTTGTGTTTGGGGAGACACAAAAGAAGAAACATAAGGCATAACCCCAACTTTTAGGGAGCTTACATTCTATCTCAGAAAAAAATATTAGAAAAAGTCTAAGCTGGCATACCATCACTTGCTACATTGTATGGAAAACTACAATGCGTTAGAAGAATTCAGAGAAGAAAGAAAGGAGCTGGAATTATCATAGCAAGTCTTCACAGAAGTTATTATAGGCTTTTAGAATAACTTTTGAAAACATTCTAGGTGCAGGAATGAGGGAGGAAGGAGAGGAGAGAGCCCGGGCAGGTGTGCAGGAACAGAGGGAGTCCCCAGCATATCTGACAGCCAGAGAGGATCATTTAAGACCCCCCCCTCCTCTACACAACAAAACTGTCTTCAATAATTTTTTTTTTTTTTTTTTTTTTTTTTTTTTTTTTTTTTTTTGAGATGGAGTCTTGCTCTGTCACCTAGGCTGGAGTGCAGTGGCATGATCTCGGCTCACTGCAAGCTCCGCCCCTCAGGTTCAGGCGATTCTCTTGTCTCAGCCTCCCAAGTAGCTGGGACTACAGGCACCACCGTGTCCAGCTAAGTTTTGTATTTTTAGTAGAGATGGGGTTTTGCCAGGTTGGCCAGGCTGGTCTTGAACTCCTGACCTCAGGTGGTCTGCCCACCTCGGCCTCCCAAAGTGCTGAGATTACAGGCGTGAGCCACTGTGCCTAGCCTTCAATAATATTCTTAAAATAATAGTAATAAAAGCCGAAAAATAATGGCAAACATAAAACATAATCTTTTATTAAATTTGTATGTACATTCAAGTCAGTTAGAAAATTAATTATTACAATACAAAAAAGGAAACAAAGTAATAGATTAATAATTTTTAATTACATTTAAGTATTTCTTTTAAGGGAGAAGGAGAACATAAAAGAAATACTTCCAAAGGAATAAATGCCACAAGTTTAGAGAAAGATCTGCACACAAAACTGCAATAAGGCAAGCTCTGTCACTTTATCCTCAGAATTGTTGTATTACCATTGTTTATTTTGAACCTACTCTTTAAACATAGGACTAGGTAGTATCACAGGGCTTAGAGACACAAACTTTGCTGGCAGCAAACTCAAATGATTCCAACCCTTATGAACTGACACTCAGCTGAGTATAGCTGAGTTGCCTGTAGGAAGCCAATGGGTCAACAATCATTATAGCAATTGTTTATAACTTACCAACAAAAGGATTTTCTGGGGAGGAATATTACATCACTGATGATAAGGTTCAAGACATACCACCCCAAAACATGGTGACTTGGAATATTGAATATTTTAAGTTGAAGGAATTTGGAAAACAGCATGTATAGCAAAGATTGTCTGATCTTTCCCTGAAGCAGATCATGTGAAAGGTGCCCTCCCTATCCCTGGAGGAAAACAACATCTTTCTCTCCAAAGACACAGGGATGGCAAGAGGAATGTGAACATACAGACGTTGTTGTTTCTCCCAGTTGACTATCCTCAGCTCATACATTTTCCGTCCTAACACATTTCTCCATGACTCTCCACCCTTCACTCAAGCTAGCATAAAAACTCCCAGTTTAACTGCTTCTTCAAGTCTGTTGGGAGCAAGCCCCCCAAAATCTGGCCATAAACTGGCCCCAAAACTGGCCATAAATAAAATCTCTGCAGCAATGTAACATGTCCATAATGGCCATAACGCCCAAGCTGGAAGGTTGTGGGTTTACGGGAATGAGGGCAAGGAACACCTGGCCCGCCCAGCGAGGAAAACCGCTTAAAGGCATTCTTAAGCCACAAACAAAAGCGTGAGCCATCTGTGTCTTAAGGGCGTGTTCCTGCTGCAATTAATTCGGCCCATCCCTTCGTTTCCCTTAAGGGTACTTTTAGTTAACTTAACATCTATAGAAACAATGCTAATGACTGGATTGCTGTTAATAAATATGTGGGTAAATCTCTGGTGCTCTCAGCTCTGAAGGCTGTGAAACCCCTGATTTCCCACTTCACACCTCCGTATTTCTGTGTGTGTGTCTTTAATTCCTCTAGCGCCAGTGGGTTAGGGTCTCCCCAACCGAGCTGGTCTCAGCAAAGTCATTTCCCTGTGAAGATTCCCATGCCACATAAAACCGGCATTCAACAAACGTGTGTGCTTTTCTCTTGTTACTCTGTCTTTTGTTATAGGGGCCCCAGCCAATGAACTTAAGACGGGTAGAAAGAAGAGACGTTTTTCCTCCCCAATGCTGACATTGTTTAGAATTGCTGGAACATGGTGATAATAAAAACAAGACTAGCCTGGCCAACATGGTGATACCCCGTCTCTACTAAAAATACAAAAATTAGTGGGGCATGGTGGTGGGTGCCTGTAATCCCAGCTACTCGGAAGGCTGAGGCAGGAGAATCACTTGAACCCAGGAGGCGCAGGCTGCTGTGAGCTGAGATCGTGTCACTGCACCCCAGCCTAGGCAATAGAGTGAGACTCTGTCTCAAAAAAAAGACCAATTTTTAGTTGATTTTAATATTGTTTTAAGACTTTTGCAGACAATGCACCTCTTATTGCCCGGGGCCAATGGCATACATGGTCTTAGCTTGGTCCCCACCAAAGACCTGGGAATGGGAGAGAAAGCAAGCTTTTGGTATACATGTGGAGTGCAGGTATGGGGGAGCTTGCTTTAGGCTCAGCAATAGGTCTCTTTTTTTTTTCTCTTCAGTTATCCTGTGACTAAGTGGCTCCTGGCATGAGGGAAGGAGCTAGCAGCTATGGTAGGGGGAACAACTGTCCTTGGAATAACTTCACGGTCTCCACTGGGAGGCAGAAGAGATGACACTAAGATCCGGTGCAGCCATGTCCCTTCTCCTTGGGAGACAAAGAAATGTTGGAAGCCCAGGTTAAGTTATAGATAGCATCATACAGTAATGGGCTATGACATCATCCCCGTGGTAGCCATTTTCTTGGTGAAGTAGAAAGTGTGGGCTGTTTGTTCAGAGAGAGGTAGGTAGGGTTGACATTTGAGAAAAGCAACAAAAGTCTGAAATGGAAAATTTCCAAAAAAAAAAAAAAAATTAGACAAATAAAAAACAAAGCATGGGGCAGGGGCTGGGACTTCTCCCAGAGGTCTGACTGATAACTTTCCTTGCCTCCCATTCTAGCTTTACTCTGTTCCCTGCACCATCACTCTTCAGTCATCATTATTTCTCAGGGAGTAAACAGAGCCTTCAGGATCTCAGGTTGACTCCGTATGTTTAGCTGTTCTGAGGGTAGACTGCAGGGACTTTTCCAGCTTGCTAAATATAACTGCTGTTTCTATCTTCTATATATAATTAGAGTCACTGATCCAGGCCAACAAAAATATTGATGAATAAAATTCAAAGTAAAGCTCTAGCAAACCTTTGGAGAGTAACATTCCTGGTCCATGATCTCCCAGGCTGTTATTTCTCTAACAGAGTGAACTGTATTCCCTTTATAGCTTCCTCATAGCTCTAGAACTTAAAAGTCGCTTTGTCCCAGACTGAACAGCTGAATCAGTGACAACAGATACCGGGTTATGAAGACAAGAAAAAAAAAAAGGTGCTTTTCCTAGAGAATGTAGGAAATGTTTCAGTGCTCCCTTCCCCATTAAAAGAAAGGAAACAAGGCTGCTCACTGAGAGCAGTGCATTTTGCCTTCATATTAAATCTAAATAAAAAGGAAAGAGTTTATCTGGTTGAAACAAATATCCTTTCACCAAGTGATTTATGCCTTTAAGACTAGCAAAAGGCTGTGGGAAGAGCTGGAAGGCAATAAATATCTGTAGCAAATATGCAATGGAGAGACCCAAATGAATTGCATTGTCATGTATAATGAGCCTTTGTTTTGAGGTATGTAACCCATTTTCTCACTTGTCTTGCTTTTCAGTTAGTCTCTCACACTGTATTATCCACAAAGCTGCCAAGGGATGTTCAAATCGAGGGTGGCGACAAAAGTCAAGATTCAAGGAACTGAGATTCAAGAAACTGAGATTTGCCAGAATAATATCTGTAGAAAAACTATTTCCTAGGTGAATATCAAAATAAGGTGGAATTAATCTAATTTTCCATCCCTGATATTTATGACTATTTATGCCAAATAGTGTAACTCAGAAGTTTTAAACATGTTCCATGACTGTGACTTGAAATAAATGAAGTTGGAAGGCCAGGCGCGGTGGCTCACGCCTATAATCCCAGCATTTTGGGAGGCTGAGGCGGGTGGATCGTCAAGTCAGAAGTTTGAGACCAGCCTGACCCACAGGGTGAAACCCTGTCTCTATTAAAAATACAAAAAAAAATAGCCAGGCATGGTGGCGTGCGCCTGTAATCCCAGCTACTCAGGAGGCTGAGGCAGGAGAATTGCTTGAACCCGGCAGGCAGAGGTTACACAGTGAGCCGAGATTGCGCCACTGCACTCCAGCCTGGACGACAGAGCAAGACTCCATCCCCCGCAGAAAAAAAAAAGGAAGTTGGAAAAATACTGTATCAAGAGATACGTTTAAAAAATTTTTGAAAACCACAACTACTATTCACCCTTGTCCATACAGTAGTCACCACTTCGGCCTAATTTGTCTTCTAAAAATAGTTGTCAGTTCCAAACAAATATATTCATATCTATAATAAAAAATTATCCTTGTGACAGTTCTTTATTTTCTCCTTTTCTCCTCCTGTATCATTCCTTACTGGTAATTTACCTGTCAAAAATGGCAGAAAACACTGTGATTACTAATATTCAATACATTTCATGATGAAAAATTTATCTATTATTGAGCACATTTATTTGTGATGTTAAAATAAATAGAAAGTATGGGGATGCACTTGGACCCTCAGAGTCTTTATAAAGGTTATTTTAAGGTGAAAACATTTGAGCTGCAGGAGATACAGAAAGAAATCTTATCTGAACTTCCCTTATCTGACTGTAGCAGAGCCTCCCAAAAATACAGCTGCCATTAACTTCCCTCAGAGGGAGTTTCCTCCTAATTCAGCTGCCATGAAGACATATTTCCTATTGCCATTATCACTGAAAAGCCCAAGAGCACCTTCATGCCTTCTCCCTGAATCCCTAATTGCCCCCTTCACCTTTGTTAAGTTGGTATATAAACCCTTATCTCTGGCTAGTCAGTGGGTTACTCATTACTGAGCAGCTCTCCCATGCATGGGTAAATAAATGTTGTCTTTTATCTTGTTAATATGGCTACTGTCAGTTAATGTGTAGCCCCTCAACTACTGAATCCAAGTTGAGAGACAAACAACTTTTTGGCTCCAAAAAGCAAAATGAAGTGTTGAGATAAAATAGGTCACTATTTGATGTTCCCGAATATCTCATGCAAGTTTCTGAATTCAAAAATTATAAAGTTAGCAAGTTAATATTATTATAATTGCATTAGATATATTAAATGGCATGGCTGCAGTAAGACAGACACTGTGGAATGTTTCTAGTGGACTGGAAATTGGTGTCATTTCCTGGAAAGCAATTTTTCAGTATGTATCAAGAACTTGAACAATGTTCACGCCTTTAGGCAAAAAATTTATATTTCTAGGCATTAAAACAGATAATTAGAGGTACTCTCAAATATTTATTTAAAGAGCTATCCAACATACCATATATCTATTATTTGCAAGGACAAAAATTATAAACAACTTAAATGTCCAATAATAAAGAATCGCTATATAAAATGTTAAGGGGTAAAATCAAACCATAAAACTGTGTGATCTAAATTATGTTTGATATACGCTTGGAAAGGCATCTGAAAGGAACTACATCAAAATGCCAATAGATATTTTCTATAACCCGGAGAATTATGTGCAATTTTTGTTCCTTCTTAGAATAAGAGAGAGAGAGAGAGAGAGAGAAAAAAAGGAATTAAAAAAAGAGTGAGAAAGACAGACCAAGCTGTTGGTAAAGAACCAAAATGCACCATAACTACCTATGAACCCATTTAGTAACTATTGTCTGGAGAGTTGGATCAGAAGACAGAAAAGGATTTAAAGTATTTTCAGAAATAAAGCACATGGTGGAAGGGTTGTTAATATGCACATGGACTTGTTTACATCTATATTTGACCAACATTATTTGAGTTCTCATTTTTTATACACAAAATGCCAGGCTTTTTTTTTTCCCTTCTCTGCTTGCTCTCATAAAAGACATGTTTTTTTTTTTTTTTTTTTTGAGACAGAGTCTCACCAGGCTGGAATTCAGTGGAATGATCTCAGCTCACTGCAGCCTCCGACTCCCTGGTTCAAGCAATTCTCCTGCCTCAGTCTTCCGAGTATCCGGGATTATAGGCGCATGCCACCACGCCCAGCTAATTTTTGTATCTTTAGTAGAGACACGCTTTAACCATGTTGTCCAAGATGGTCTCAATCTCCTGACCTTGTGATCCGCCTGCCTCAGCCTCCCAAAGTGCTGGGATTACACGGTGAGCCACCGCGCCTGGCCAAAGGCATAAGTTTAATTGTAGGAATTAGCTACAAGTTATCAGTGAATGGGTTAAATATTTAAATACTAAACCACATTGTTAAATATGTTATAGAAATTTCTGCTGCAAACCACGTAGAAAAATCTTTCAGCAAGGAGAGAAAATGACCACCACATACCTTTCAAATGTACCTAGAACTGGAAATAAAAACCCCAAACTCTTCTTATATTGAGAAGGAAGCTTAAGTGTTTATTTATCTCTAATTTTAATATACAACTTGAAAAATTCCCTGAAGTACTGCCTACTCCTATAAATTTATAGAAGCATAATTAATAACAATAGTAGAGCCAAGAATTAATAATGGGGCTATAAACTTAATTAACAGCAACAGTTACCAAATGAGTGGCACTTTAATAGCTCCAAGAGTCACTTGAAAGCTTTACACTGTGGCTCAGCTTCTGTGCTGCGTGCCCTCAGTAAAATGGCTCTCCATCCAAATGAAACTCACTTCTGATAGCCAAGAGGCATAATCACAGCTGCATTTAAACATCAGACTTGCATTTAAAAATCCCCCCCACCCCGATTAACTCACAGTTGATTTGTCTACTCACTGGTTTACTATCAATGAGGATGAGAGATCAGGGAGATTAGGATCAAGGCTGGAGCTCTAACTACATTAAGTGTGGAGGCAGAAAATCATATTTATTCAAAGGATTCCCTCAAACTGAAAACTCGAGTCTGGTGGAAATGCCATTGTTAGAGGGTGGGGGTTAGGGGAAGGACACATGGACTCTTGTACCTCCCCAATGTGATCTGGGTTTTATGTTGAAACACTCCACCACCCATAGTGAGCTTTAAGCGTGTATGTGTGTAGATTCATGTTAGGACACCGTCAACAGTTACTAGTTAATACATGAAGCACCCTAAGTAGGAAGTACCAAGACAGTGGTGTTAGTGAGCATTTGAAAGATCCCAAACGGTGTTTATATTCCCAGAGGTGGCCTCATGAAAGCTTCTAACTCTCCCATCTGAATCTGCAACAGATAGTTCATTAATTAGCATAAAGGGATATTAGAGATTATTTTCAATGGTCAAATGAAGGCTATGAGAGATGTGTGAGTTGGCTAGAAACCTCAGAATTTCCATGAAAAGGGTGCTGGGCTTAGCCAGCCTAACCAACACTTTCAGAGGAGGGCTGAGGCCGAGAACTTCATTCACACCATTGTCCCACTGCTTCCGGAAAGACTCTGTCCTCAAGAAGCAGCTTCCTGATCCTCCTGTCAGATCACTGTGTCAAGACAGGTGCTCACTGTGTTACACGTAGTTAGACAGGCATGAGCAGGGCAGGAGAGGGCTCTTCTCCCCTACCCACTAGGAATTTCAGGTGATGGTCTGACAATTATCATACTGCCTCTCTAAAAATGAGAATTCAGCAGCCAGCGCAAGGGCACCAGGGAGAGAAAATCTCCTGATGATGCACATCTGTTAACATTAAACTGTTGACCGCGCGCAGTGGCTCACGCTTGTAATCCCAGCACTTTGGGAGGCCAAGGCGGACAGATCACGAGGTCAGGAGATCGAGACCACGGTGAAACCCCGTCTCTACTAAAAAAATACAAAAAAAAAATTAGCCGGGCGTGGTGGCGGGCGCCTGTAGTCCCAGCTACTCGGAGAGGCTGAGGAAGGAGAATGGCGTGAACCCGGGAGGCGGAGCTTGCAGTGAGCCGAGATTGCGCCACTGCACTCCAGCCTGGGCGACAGAGCGAGACTCCATCTCAAAAAAAAAAAAAAAAAAAAAAAATTGTGGTATATTCACACAGTGGAATATGATCCAGCACTAAAATGGGTACAGATTACTGACATATGCAAACAAAAACAGATGAATTTCAAAAATGTGCTGCGTGAAAGAAGGTTCATGCAAAGTAGTATGTATTGTATGTACTTATCCCATATAGTACATACTATATGATTCTAGAACTGTATGCAGTTCTAGGGAAGACTAAAGTAATCTATGCTGAGAAAAAAATCAGAACATGGGTTCCCTTTGTGTGCAGGTAGAGTGGAAATCGACTGGAAAGAGGCACTAGCATCATGATTCTGGGTGGTAAGAATGCCACCGCCCCGTCTGGGAAGCAGGAGCACCCCTGCCCGGCCACCGCCCGTCTGGGATGTGAGGAGTGCCTCTGCGCAGCTGCCGCCGCATCTGGGAAATTAGGAGCACCTCTGCCCGGCTCCCCGACCATCTGGGATGTGAGGAGCGCCTCTGCTCTGCCTGGCTGCCGCCCCGTCTGGGAAGTGAGGAGCGCCTCTGCCCAGCTCCCCGACCATCTGGGAAATGAGGAGCGCCTCTGCCGGCCCCCGCATGTCTGGGATGTGAGGAGCGCCTCTGCCCGGGCCGCTGTGCAACCTTCCAAGTGTGAAGTGACAACCTTGTGTGTGATCTTTCTGCCTTCCCCAAGTTTGCACTTTCGACATTGAAGTTTACTTTTTAATTGAAGTTTTAAATTGGAGAAAAAAAAAGAATGTCTGTACCTTGGCTTGGGATTGGCATTACACAGGTGTATGCATTTGTCAAAACTCATTGAATGGAAAGCTTAAAATGTGCTTATGTTGCTGTGTGTACATTTTACCTGAAATATATATAAATATTGAACTCTAGTTAATAACATGCATGCTAAACTGTTTAGTGGTGAAATGTACTGATTTCTGCAATTTAATTTAAAATACACCAAAAATAAGATGAAGAGAGGGATGAATACATGGATAGCCAGTGATGAAGCAAACAGAGCAAAACATTAATTGTAAAATATACGTGATGGGTGCAGGGGACCCACTGAACAATTACTTCAGATTTTCTGTTTGTGTGAAAATGATCCTAATAGAATGTTGGAAACATCTCTGACCACCCTCCTTCCCTTTCATTTTGCCAAGCAATTTTAAGATATTAAGAAAATGAAAGTGTGTGATAAACACAGCTGCTGTAAGAAGACATTTTTCCACGCATCATGAAAATTGCATTGTCTACAAATCTTGCTTGCTTTCTTTAATTATTGAAGAAGGTACAAAAGTCTTTAGTAGTAAGTAGCTCCATTTGATTTGGAACAAGATATTATGTTAATGGCCCTTAAAAAGATTTAAAGAAAGCAATTTCACTTTCTAATACAATAAATGCAAGACAATTTCTAGAATTTATGTATTTCTATGTTAAAGCCTTATTTGATTAGCAGTACTGGACACGTGAGTTAGAATGTTGTGGGTTATTCACCAGACAAAATATGCAGAATACATATATGTCCATCTACAACCTCTTATCAACTAGCACGTTGGTGGACTGTATCAGAACCATATAGTCAAGTCCTAGGTTTGGCGTTACAAAAAAGCAACCATTGAGCCACTTATTTTCTCTTAGATATCAATGCCTAAAATTCAGGTGGCTGCTACCAGGTAAATGGTGTTGCCTTTGGCTGAGACATTGTAGATGGATATAATTGAAATAAAAATGATAAAGGAAGTAGATTATACAGGATTTGTCCAGCTCCAGATATTATCTATAAAGATATTTAAAACAGGACAAATTGTTCACTAAAGTTTATTTCAGTTATGCCAGAGAAAGGCCTTCCATATTCTTGGGTCCCTGTGTGTCACCGGCTCCAGTCCCCACTGTCCCAGGCTGGTTCTTCAAGACGACGTAGGGACACAAGGACCCCCAGAACATGCCGTGAGTTTTTGTCTGATTTTCATTTTGGCTCAGATCTTCTCATATTTTCCTCCCTTCCATCAACTCACCAAACTGAAGGTGGGGTGTGGGAGAGACTGGGATTGAGGGCCTGCCTCATCCTTCTTCAATCCACGCACACTCCTACCTGCCCACACCTACCTCCGGCCACTTACTGTCCCAGGTGCTGGGAATACGGCAAAGATCTGCTGTCCCCAGGTTTACATTCTAACAGGAGAAATAGACAATAAACAAACAGCTAAATAAATACCGTGTCAGATGGCAATGGGAGCTAGGAAAAAAAGCCATGCCATCTAGTCGACTCAACTGTAAAACGAGGACAAGAATATCTTCTCTGAGGTGGGAAATCAGGCTGACAACATGGTGCCTCTCCTCTTTTCTTCCCCTTTCCCACAAATTTGGAAATGGAACAATACAACTTCTCTGTAGAGCTTACAGCCACAAAACAAAAATAACGAAATAAAGCGGTGAGATGCAAAGATAACACAAAGAGAAAACTTGCTCTCAAAGGAAGATGACACCTTACTGAGGGTCCAATAGGAAAATGTCTAAAGAAAGGATGAATCAGCCCAGTGGGCTGATGATGATCAGTGTTAGAGGCACTGCAAGCAGAGACTGAGAGTGGCTGGGACTGGCGGTGGTGTCCCCGTTACTGTGAGGCAACCTTACCATCCAGCCCTATAGCAGGCAGGGTGGCACTGGAGCCAAGATGATCACAGCTCTGTAACCCTGTCAGTAAGATGTCCTATCCTCACTCAGCCTACACTGTTTCATGCTGATAAGCAACCTTCTGATCTTAATTTACGTTCTCATGTAAATTTGCCTTCATATTGAATGACTGATGAGAGAACATATGTATCTGGTTCACAGGATTTTTTTTTTTATTATTCTCACAAAATAAGCAGCTGGCATCATTTCTGTTTTTATACATCAGTCTCTTATGAGTCAAGATAGTATGTGTCAGTTTCCTAGGTCTTCATTCACCTCTGGTTATGCAAATCAGACTTTTGACCCTAACACAGTTGGGACTCAGCTCTCAGAAAATGGTTACCCCTCTGAGGTACAGTCACTATGTGGGGTCATATCAAGGGATGAGCCTGTCTTAACTGCTTGCCTTCCTTAACGAGCAAAATGGAATGATTCAGAAAATTAAAGGCAGTGTATGCAAAGTGCTTATCAGACATAGAACACAGGTACTTAATAAAATATATGAGCCACACAACACTATAAGAGTTTGACTCTCCCCACCCCCAGGAAGTGAGCATACTCACAAGCATAGCACAACTATGCCTGTTCGTTCCCTTAACCAGCCCTAAGCACAGCCGCCGCCCGCAAATGATGTGATTGGAATCTCCCTGCACCACAGACACTCAGAAAGAACTCTATTCCGTCCTTCACCCCATCACCACGAACAGCCAGGGTCTTGAAGCCATGGCTTGCTCTCGGAAGAGCCCATATGCCAGGATGTCCACATCATGGGCAGAGAGGTCCATGCTACTGCCCCACCTGCTGAATACAGCCTCTAGTGTCTGGTCTGGCCCAGTGAGCCTGCAACCCTCTCTTCCAGCTAATTGTGAAACCATGGCAGGAGACATCATGCTGTCCCTCTGTTCACTGTGAATGTTTGTACAGAACCAGCCCTGCCAAACACACACTAAAAAACAGCTACCTGAAAATGGTGTCCTAAGCATTGCACTACTAGCAAGTATACAAAGAATCAACGCAGAACCTTTGATGTGGGTTTAAATGTAAGTGACATTGCATATGCAGAGGCTGTGGAAGGTGCTGATCTCAACTTATTTTTAATACAGTTTCCACACTGATAAGCCATTTGTAAGTCCCACAAGGTTTGCATTCCATAAACAATTTACCCACTCGAGCCATGCCTGCACTGTGTCCCGATGGAGGTAAGTAAGTACAGGCAGTATTTGACAAGGACTCACAGATGCTCCAGGCAAAGTGGAAAATAAAAGTCATCGAGTCTGGCCCCCAAGAAATACCCAAGCCTCCATCCTGCACACTCCTTCTAAGTGGCTGTCCATTTCATCGCTTAGACACCTCCAATGATAGGGAACTCACTTCTCTACAAATACAAGGTCAAAGAGGCTGGCATTGGAATCAGAGCATTTCGGGCCCTGAAGTGGGACAGGACGAAGGACCTGACTAGGATGAACAAGGACCTTTTGGGGCCTGCTCCCTCTCTGCCAGTTACACCTGGTTTGCATTCAGGTCTACAAGCCATTCCAGGCTACAGCTCATTCAGCAGTTAAACATCCTGAGAGCTCTGTAGGTGGGTAGCGCCTGGTCATTCCTCACATCCACTCAGACAATGCTCCCTTACTTCTCCGGTGGCCACCCATGCTCTGCTTCGTGCCCCAGGAAGTGTACAGGCTGCACGCACGCCAGCCTCAGGCTTGCCAGGCCCTCCCAGGGCAGTCGATCCCACGTCTGGCATCCTCAGCTCCCATCCCAGCACCTGTTCCCTCTGGTCCTCTCATTACTTCATCCCCATTGATTCTTCCCTCCTTTCCTGACTTCCCTTAAGACACTCCCCGCGGTGCTTGCTGAAACCCCTGGCCCATGGTCAGTAAGGTCCCCAGCATTCTTACCCCTTTCACAGGAGAGTCCCCTCACCTCCCAGCCTCAAGCCAGACCTGCCTCTCCCTTGAGGACACCACTTCCACGTAGACCTTCCAGGCAGTGGCTGCTCATGCCACCCCATGCCAGGTGACATAAGGATGGAGGCAAGAGAGTGTTCTCTTCATTCTTACATAAACTATTTCCTGACAGCAGTCTTCCAATCTATTTAAATAAAGACCTGAGGTGGGAAGGAAGAGACTGAGTCATGTGGATATTAGGAAGAGAATGTTCCAGAAAAGAAAACAGTGCGTGTAAAGACCCTGAGGCAGGAGCCTCAAGCACCTGCCTGCATGCAGCTAATGCTCCTCTTTCTACCCCTTTGCTGCTTTCCTCCACCATATTCCCTCTCCTGGAGGACTTCAGAATCTGGGTCAGAGTTCTTCTCCCCACGCCTACCCATCCTGTCTCCATCTTGAAGAAGTTCCATGTCAACACATGCAGACCCCTCCAGCCATGCCACTCTAGGGTCCTGGGCTATCTTGGTCTTCGCTGGCAGGCTGCTTCAGCAATGCATACCCATGGCCATGTCCTGGTCATGCTAATACCTAGCATGGCTTTCAGACCACAAATTCTTCTTGCCTGGATTACTATAACAGTTTCCCACTGGTCTCCTTCTTCTACCCTTGTCCTCCCAGTATCCCTTCCTCATACAGCTTCCAAAATGGCCCTTAGGGAAGAATCTTGTCATTCTGTGTTCAAAACTCTCCACTGTCTTGCTACCTCACTCAGCACGAACTCCAGAGAACTTATAATGACCCACCACACCCAACATGGCCCTCTGTTGACCCCTATCCCAGTGCATCCCTCACCCCTCTCCTCCTCACTTACAGGGAGAAGCAGCCTCCAGCCTCTGAGCACCTTTGCACACACCACGTTCTTTCCCTCGAACACGCTCTTCCCTATATATTCACAGCCGACGCTCTCCCTTCACGCCTTCAGGGCCCTGTTTAAATGTCACTTTATCAGAAAGGGTTTCTCTTACAAGTCTAGCATCCTACCCTAGCCCTGTCTGGCCCCATCACTCTCTATTGCCTAACTTGGCTTTACTATTCTTCATAACATGCTTACCAATGGACCTGGGGCTAGTTTTGCCTGCTGAAGTTGTCTGCTTATTAGCACATACCTCTTCCCACCAACAGAATTAAGCCCCATGAGGGCAGAGACTTTGTCTGTTCTGTTTACCACTGTATCTCTAGCACCTAAAACAGTTCCTGGCTCATAATCAATGCTTATGAAATAACTGGTGGTTGAGTAAATAATAAACTCCAATATACCACACTTAGCTTATCCTCTTACTCCCACTAAATCCACTCTTTGACTTTATGTAAAGTGTCAGTTCCTTGACAGTTAAATGAAATTGTAACAATGATAATAATTTAAAATTAATGTGGTACTTAGTTCAGTGCCCAACATAAGTATTATTCATGCATTATTCATTTTAACTGGTAGGGTTGATACTCTTGTCACCACTTTACACTTGGGGAACTAACTTCTCAGTCCAGCCACAACCCTGAGGGACTTTGTCCACCATTCTCTCAACAGCAACGTCAACATATCCCCTTGAGACTCCAGTGACCCCATCCTGAAGATTCCTCCAATCATCAATCAGTTTAACAATTCACTCTCTTGGCTTCTATTTGCTAGGTATTTATCTCTGTGGAACTGAAGAGGAAAAATAGATCATCCAATGTCATGCAGACTGGCTTATAGAGTTTAGGCCTCCGTGACACTCTGTTGTATGTGTTAACTTGGCAACGCTATGGTACCCAGTTATTCCATCAAACACTAACCTAGGTGTTGCTGTGGAAGTATTTGATTGATGTGGTTAGCAGCTACAATCAGCTGACTGTCAGTAAAGGAGGTAACCCCTGATCATGCAGGTGAGCCTCATCTCTTCAGCTGGAAGGCCTTAAAAGCAAAACTGAGGTTTCCCAGAGGAAGAAGAAATCCTGCCTCGAGACTGCAGCATCAGCTCCTGCCTGAGAGTTTCCAGTCTGCAGTCCTGTCCTAGAGATTTCAGATGTGCAACCCCCACAGTTGCATAAGCCAATTCCTTGAAATAAATTTCTGTGTGTGTGTACATACGCATATATATCCATCCTACTGGGTCTCTGGAGAATCCTGAGTGCTATAGTATCCAATCTTAGTTGGATCCTCAATATCTCCTAGCAGTCCTCTACATGGTCCTTGGGATCTCTCTCTCACCCTTCAAACCCTCAACTAGCTTTTTAAGCTTCCCCACCCTGCCCTCCTGTCTTTTCACAAGTGCCTTTGTTTTCAATTTCACAAAGACAGTTAAGGCTATTAGTTCTGAACGCCTTTAAATTCCAGCCTCACACATATAAACATCTTGGTGCTTACAGCCATCCTTGCCTTCTGTCAACACTGACCATAACTCCCAAGGGACAACCATACGTGCCATGTGACATTCCTCTCTCCTCACCACAGGAGAAGATGTCAGATCCAAGAATAACTAAAATGGACATTAGTTGTTCTGCCTAGCCCATCCTGTCAATATCTCTTCCTCTGAAAAACTCTTTCTTCCCTTTCCATCTGGTCCTACTAAGCCAGACAATTTGATACCCCAATTCCAAGTCTATCAGATGATAAGGAGCTCAGGCTGAGTCACTGGTTGATTCATCCAAAATACACTACATCCCTCTGCACAAGTGACTGGCCCAAGGGATTGGCACAGGATGTAAATGATGCCAAACAGAGTCCTTCTCCAGTATGGTTTTGTACTGATGGTGGAGAAGCAAGTCTTATTCCTCAAGTGTCACTCTGAGCTATAAGGATGTATCTCCAGATCTGCCAATGGCCATATAAACCACACCATGAAGAGCATGAAGAGCATGAGGTCAACAAATCAGCAAAAGTGCAAGGGAGAGAGAATCTTGATCATATTGTTTCAGTCCCAGAATCTCCGAAGGGAACTTTATCCCTGGACTTCCCAGCTCAGTAAGCCAGTACATTTATGTTTCTTAAGTTAATTTGATACCTGCATCTGTCACTAGCATACCAAAGTCCTAACTATTATAGAAACAAATTTCCCAGAAATGTGGGACAAAGGCCCTAAATGACTCTGTCAGTTATCTGTGGAGAGCTGTGGCCAGAATCAAACCCCAAACTGCCATATATTTAACAATATGGTAAAGAGCACTGCTGAAGCTGGCGTCCCTACATGTGGACATGGAGGGTACATGTAGGGGGTACCAGCCCACAATGGGAAGCCCTAGCTTTAGAGGGTCAGGATGGACACCAGGCATCCAGTGACCAGCAGAGATGTGATTTTCCCCAAAAAGGTCAAGATCTGCTCGATCAGGGTAGCATGGGGATAGGGCCTGGTACTGGAGAGCCATTAGGTATGTGTGTGGGAGAGTGGTAGGGGCCAAGGGGTGAGGGGAGGGGTGGGAGGTCAGACAAATGACTAGTTAGAAATCAGCATGAAAGTATACTGATATTTTAACTTAAAATTGCTCATAAATCATACAATTTTTAAAGGGTTTATTTTACTATAGATTTGCAAGACGTTACTACTGGGGGACAGTGGAATCTCTTTGTGTTATTTTCCCAAATGTATCTACAATGATTTCACAAGGAAGGGAAGACAGAAACAAGGAGTTTCACTCTTGTTGCCCAGGCTAGAGTGCAGTGGCACAATCTTGGCTCACTGCAACCTCCCCTTCCCAGGTTCAAGCAATTCTCCTGCCTCAGCCTCCCGAGTAGCTGGGATTACAGGCACCTGCTGCCTCATCTGGCTAATTTTTTATATATATATATTTTTTGCTTTAAACGAGATATTTAATGTAAGAGATTTCTTTTTTTATATATTTATTTTATTATTATTATACTTTAAGTTTTAGGGTACATGTGCACAATGTGCAGGTTTGTTACATATGTATCCATGTGCCATGTTGATTTCCTGCACCCATTAACTCGTCATTTAGGATTAGGTATATCTCCTTAATGCTGTCCCTCCCCCTCCCCCTACCCCACAACAGTCCCCGGAGTGTGATGTTCCCCTTCTTCTGTCCATGAGTTCTCATTGTTCAATTCCCACCTATGAGTGAGAACATGCGGTGTTTGGTTTTTTGTCCTTGCGATAGTTTGCTGAGAATGATGGTTTCCAGTTTCATCCATGTCCCTACAAAGGACATGAACTCATCATTTTGTATGGCTGCATAGTATTCCATGGTGTATATGTGCCACATTTTCTTAATCCAGTCTATCGTTGTTGGACATTTGGGTTGGTTCCAAGTCTTTGCTATTGTGAATAGTGCCGCAATAAACAAACACGTGCATGTGTCTTTATAGCAGCATGATTTATAGTCCTTTGGGTATATACCCAGTAATGGGATGGCTGGGTCAAATGGTATTTCTAGTTCTAGAACCCTGAGGAATCGCCACACTGACTTCCACAATGGTTGCACTAGTTTACAGTCCCACCAACAGTGTAAAAGTGTTCCTATTTCTCCACATCCTCTCCAGCACCTGTTGTTTCCTGACTTTTTCATGATGGCCACTCTAACTGGTGGGAGATGGTATCTCATTGTGGTTTTGATTTGCATTTCTCTGATGGCCAGTGATGATGAGCATTTTTTCATGTGTTTTTTGGCTGCGTAAATGTCTTCTTTTGAGAAGTGTCTGTTCACGTCCTTTGCCCACTTTTTGATGGGGTTGTTTTTTTTTTCTTGTAAATTTGTTTGAGTTCATTGTAGATTCTGGGTATTAGCCCTTTGTCAGATGAGTAGGTTGTGAAAATTTTCTCCCATTTTGTAGGTTTGCTGTTCACTCTGATGGTAGTTTCTTTTGCTGTGTAGAAGCTCTTGAGTTTAATTAGATCCCATTTGTCAATTTTGGCTTTTGTTGCTATTGTTTTGGTGTTTTAGACATGAAGTCCTTGCCCATGCCTATGTCCTGAATGGTATTGCCTAGGTTTTCTTCTAGGCTTTTTATGGTTTTAGGTCTAACATGCAGGTCTTTAATCCATCTTGAATTAATTTTTGTATAAGGTGTAAGGAAGGGATCCAGTTTCAGCTTTCTACATATGGCTAGCCAGTTTTCCCAGCACCATTTATTAAATACGGAATCGTTTTCCCATTGCTTGTTTTTGTCAGGTTTGTCAAAGATCAGATAGTTGTAGATATGTGGCATTATTTCTGAGGGCTCTGTTCTGTTCCATTGACCTATGTCTCTGTTTTGGTACCAGTACCATGCTGTTTTGGTTACTGTAACCTTGTAGTATAGTTTGAAGTCAGGTAGCGTGATGCCTCCAGCTTTGTTCTTTTGGCTTAGGATTGACTTGGCGATGCGGGCTCTTTTTTGGTTCCATATGAACTAGTTTTTTCCAATTCTGTGAAGAAAGTCATTGGTAGCTTGATGGGGATGGCATTGAATCTATAAATTACCTTGGGCAGTATGGCCATTTTCATGATATTGATTCTTCCAACCCATGAGCATGGAATGTTCTTCCATTTGTTTGTATCCTCTTTTATTTCATTGAGCAGTGGTTTGTAGTTCTCCTTGAAGAGGTCCTTCACATCCCTTGTAAGTTGGATTCCTAGGTATTTGATTCTCTTTGAAGCAATTGTGAATGGGAGTTCACTCATGATTTGGCTCTCTTTTTGTCTGTCATTGGTGTACAAGAACGCTTGTGATTTTTGTACATTGATTTTGTATCCTGAGACTTTGCTCAAGTTGCTTATCAGCTTAAGGAGATTTTGGGCTGAGACAATGGGGTTTTCTAGATATACAATCATGTCATCCGCAAACAAGGAGAATTTGACTTCCTCTTTTCCTAATTGAATACGCTTTATTTCCTTCTTCTGCCTGATTGCCCTGGCCAGAACTTTCAACACTATGTTGAATAGGAGTGGTGAGAGAGGGCATCCCTGTCTTGTGCCAGTTTTCAAAGGGAATGCTTCCAGTTTTTGCCCATTCAGTATGATATTGGCTGTGGGTTTGTCATAGATAGCTCTTATTATTTTGAGATACGTCCCATCAATACCTAATTTATTGAGAGTTTTTAGCATGAAGAGCTGTTGAATTTTGTCAAAGGCCTTTTCTGCATCTATTGAGATAATCATGTGGTTTTTGTCTTTGGTTCTGTTTATATGCTGGATTACATTTATTGATTTGCATATGTTGAACCAGCCTTGCATCCCAGGGATGAAGCCCACTTGATCATGGTGGATAAACTTCTTGATGTGCTGCTGGATTTGGTTTGCCAGTATTTTATTGAGGATTTTTGCATCAATGTTCATCAAGAATATTGGTCTGAAATTCTCTTTTTTGGTTGTCTCTCTGCCAGGCTTTGGTATCAGGATGATGCTGGCCTCATAAAATGTGTTTGGGAGGATTCCCTCTTTTTCTATTGATTAGAATAGTTTCAGAAGGAATGGTACCAGTTCCTCCTTGTACCTCTGGTAGAATTCGGCTGTGAATCCATCAGGTCCTGGACTCTTTTTGGTTGGTAAGCTATTGATTATTGCCACAATTTCAGAGCCTGTTATTGGTCTATTCAGAGATTCAACTTCTTCCTGGTTTAGTCTTGGGAGGGTGTATTTGTTGAGAAATTTATCCATTTCTTCTATATTTTCTAGTTTATTTGCGTAGAGGTGTTTGTAGTATTCTCTGATGGTAGATTGTATTTCTGTGGGATCAGGGGTGATATACTCTTTATCATTTTTTATTGGGTCTATTTGATTCTTCTCTCTTTTCTTCTTTATTAGTCTTGCTAGCAGTCTATCAATTTTGTTGATCTTTTCAAAATCCAGCTCCTGGATTCATTAATTTTTTGAAGGGTTTTTTTGTGTCTCTATTTCCTTCAGTTCTGCTCTGATTTTAGTTATTTCTTGCCTTCTGCTAGCTTTTGAATGTGTTTGCTCTTGCTTCTCTAGTTATTTTCATTGTGATGTTAGGGTGTCAATTTTGGATCTTTCCTGCTTTCTCTTGTGGGCATTTAGTGCTATAAATTTCCCTCTACACACTGCTTTGAATGTGTCCCAGAGATTCTGGTATGTTGTGTCTTTGTTCTCGTTGGTTTCAAAGAACATCTTTATTTCTGCCTTCATTTCGTTATGTACCCAGTAGTCATTCAGGAGCAGGTTGTTCAGTTTCCATGTAGTTGAGCGGTGTTGAGTGAGTTTCTTAATCCTGAGTTCTAGTTTGATTGCACTGTGGTCTGAGAGAAAGTTTGTTATAATTTCTGTTCTTTTACATTTGCTGAGGAGAGCTTTACTTCCAACTATGTGGTCAATTTTGGAGTAGGTGTGGTGTGGTGCTGAAAAAAATGTATATTCTTTTGATGTGGGGTGGAGAGTTCTGTAGATGTCTATTAGATCCACTTCGTGCAGAGCTGAGTTCAATTCCTGGATATCCTTGTTAACTGTCCGTTGATCTGTCCAATGTTGACAGTGGGGTGTTAAAATCTCCCATTATTATTGTGTGGGACTCTAAGTCTCTTTGTAGGTCACTCAGGACTTGCTTTATGAATCTGGGTGCTCCTGTATTGGGTGCATATATATTTAGGATAGTTAGCTCTTCTTGTTGAATTGATCCCTTTACCATTATGTAATGGCCTTCTTTGTCTCTTTTGATCTTTGTTGGTTTAAAGTCTGTTTTATCAGAGACTAGGATTGCAACCCCTGCCTTTTTTTGTTTTCCATTTGCTTGGTAGATCTTCCTCCATCCCTTTATTTTGAGTCCATGTGTGTCTCTGCACATGAGATGGGTTTCCTGAATACAGCATACTGATGGGTCTTGACTCCTTATCCAATTTGCCAGTCTGT
Source organism: Nomascus leucogenys (assembly GCF_006542625.1). Taxonomy (NCBI): domain Eukaryota; kingdom Metazoa; phylum Chordata; class Mammalia; order Primates; family Hylobatidae; genus Nomascus; species Nomascus leucogenys. The sequence continues at coordinate 89,290,205 of NC_044381.1, read as the reverse complement.
GTCTTTTAATTAGAGGATTTAGCCCGTTTACATTTAAAGTCAATATTGTTATGTGTGAGTATGATCCTGTCATTATGATGTTAGCTGGTTATTTTGCTCGTTAGTTGCTATAGTTTCTTCCTAGTCTCGATGGTCTTTACAATTTGGCATGTTTTTGCAGTGGCTGGTACCGGTTGTTCCTTTCCATGTTTAGTGCTTCCTTCAGGAGCTCTTGTAGGGCAGGCCTGGTGGTGACAAAATCTCTCAGCATTTGCTTGTCTGTAAAGGATTTTATTTCTCCTTCACTTATGAAGCTTAGTTTGGCTGGATAGGAAATTCTGGGTTGAAAATTCTTTTCTTTAAGAATGTTGAATATTGGCCCCCACTCTCTTCTGGCTTGTAGAGTTTCTGCTGAGAGATCAGCTGTTAGTCTGATGGGCTTCCCTTTGTGGGTAACGCGACCTTTCTCTCTGCTGCCCTTAACATTTTTTCCTTCATTTCAACTTTGGTGAATCTGACAATTATGTGTCTTGGAGTTGCTCTTCTCGAGGAGTATCTTTGTGGCGTTCTCTGTATTTCCTGAATCTGAATGTTGGCCTGCCTTGCTAAATTGGGGAAGTTCTCCTGGATAATATCTTGCAGAGTGTTTTCCAACTTGGTTCCATTCTCTCCATCACTTTCAGGTACACCAATCAGATGTAGGTTTGGTCTTTTTCACATAGTCCCACATTTCTTGGAGGCTTTGTTCGTTTCTTTTTATTCTTTTTTCTCTAAACTTCCCTTCTCGCTTCATTTCATTCATTTCATCTTCCATCACTGATACCCTTTCTTCCAGTTGATCGCATCGGCTACTGAGGCTTCTGTATTCTTCATGTAGTTCTCGAAACTTGGCTTTCAGCTCCATCAGCTCTTTTAAGCACTTCTCTGCATTGGTCATTTTAGTTATACATTCGTCTAATTTTTTTTCAAAGTTTTTAACTTCTTTGCCATTGGTTTGAATTTCCTCCTGTAGCTCGGAGTAGTTTGATCGTCTGAAGCCTTCTTCTCTCAACTCGTCAAAGTCATTCTCCGTCCAGCTTTGTTCCATTGCTGGTGAGGAACTGCGTTCCTTTGGAGGAGGAGAGGCACTCTGCTTTTTAGAGTTTCCAGTTTTTCTGTTCTGTTTTCTCCCCATCTTTGTAGTTTTTTCTACTTTTGGTCTTTGATGATGGTGATGTACAGATGGGTTTTTGGTGTGGGTGTCCTTTCTGTTTGTTAGTTTTCCTTCTAACAGACAGGACCCTCAGCTGCAGGTCTGTTGGAGTTTGCTAGAGGTCCACTCCAGACCCTGTTTGCCTGGGTGTCAGCAGCGGTGGCTGCAGAACAGTGGATTTTCATGAACCACAAATTCAGCTGTCTGATAGTTCCTCTGGAAGTTTTGTCTCAGAGGAGTACCCGGCCGAGTGAGGCGTCAGTGTGTCCCTACTGGGGGGTGCCTCCCAGTTAGGCTGCTCGGGGGTCAGGGACCCACTTTAGGAGGCAGTCTGCCCATTCTCAGATCTCCAGCTGCGTGCTGGGAGAACCACTACTCTCTTCAAAGCTGTCAGATAGGGACATTTAAGTCTTCAGAGGTTACTGCTGACTATTTGTTTGTCTGTGCCCTGCCCCCAGAGGTGGAGCCTACAGAGGCAGGCAGGCCTCCTTGTGCTGTGGTGGGCTCCACCCAGTTCGAGCTTCCTGGCTGCTTTGTTTACCTAAGCAAGCCTGGGCAATGGTGGGCACCCCTCCCCTAGCCTTGCTGCCGCCTTGCAGTTTGATCTCAGACTGCTGTGCTAGCAATCAGCAAGACTCCGTGGGCGTAGGACCCTACGAGCCAGGTGTGGGACACAATCTCCTGGTGTGCCATTTTCCAAGCCCATTGGAAAAGCGCAGTATTAGGGTGGGAGTGACCGGATTTTCCAGGTGCCATCTGTCACCCCTTTCTTTGACTAGGAAAGGGAACTCCCTGACCCCTTGCGCTTCCCGAGTGAGACAATGCCTCACCCTGCTTCGGCTTGGCTCAGGCACGGTGCACTAAACTGACTGTCCTGCATCCACTGTTTGGCACTCCCTAGTGAGATGAACCCGGTACCTCAGATGGAAATGCAGAAATCACCCATCTTCTACGTCGCTCACGCTGGGAGCTGTAGACCAGAGCTGTTCCTATTCGACCATCTTGGCTCCACCCGCAATTTTTTATATTTTTAGTAGAGACAGAGTTTCACCATCTGGGCCAGCTGGCCAGGCTGGTCTCGAACTCCTGACCTCAGGTGATCTGCCCGCCTTGGCCTCCCAAAGTGCTGGGATTACAGGCGTGAGCCACCGTGCCAAGCCCCTAACTAGAATCTTCAAAGTGTTTCTTGTCTTTCTACTCTCCCAATGCTACCTCTTTGCTCAGTCCCTAACCTGCCTGCTCTACTTCCAGCATCTCTCTGAACTCAGTCCCACACTACTATTGCTATATTCAATGTTCGATTCAAGTTTATCTTCTATCACTCAGATGGTTGCAGCGGCTTCCTAGTTGAGTTCCCTGCCTCTGACCTCACCTTGCTCTATTTCTACTGAACCACCAGAATTATCTTTCTCAAATACAAATCTAATGGCATTCCTTGATTAAAACCCTCCAATGGGTCCCTACTAACAAGATGATGAAGGTATGTTAACATGGTAACCTACTTCTGTATTTTTATTTTTATTTTTATTTTTTGAGACAGAGTCTCGCTCTGTTGCCCAGGCTGGAGTGCAGTGGTGCAATCTCAGCTCACTGCGACCTCCACCTCCTGGGTTTAAGTAATTCCCCTGCCTCAGCCTTCTGAGTAGCTGGCACTACAGGCACCCGCCACGATGTATGGCTAATTTTTTTGTATTTTTAGTGGATACGGGGTTTCACCATGTTGGCTAGGCTGATCTCGAACTCCTGGCCTCTAGTTATCTACCCACCTCAGCCTCCCAAAGTGCTGGGATTACATGCATGAGCCACCGTGCCTGGCCTACTTTTGTATTTTCATATTCATTCTTCTAGTTACCTGAGGTGCTGGTTCCTCCTGGTTCCCCTTGGGGAATCCTACTTATTCATCAAGATTCAGTTTAAATGTTCTTCCACTGTTAAGATCTCCTGGTACCCTCATACAGAACAGGTTCTCCAATCCCAGGACACTCATGTGTTTATAATTATAATTACTGGCACATAAATTGCTCTTCCCCCTCCCCAGTCAAGTACCTGGCTTGCTCTGGGACCCCCAAACATACCAAGCCACAGCTAATAGAAGTTTTTCTTTTCTCCCAGAGGTCCCTCTATACAGACACATCCAGTTATATGCCACAGTTTAGCTAGTTAAACAGAAGAAATAATATTCTTTATCTCATATACTTTAATATGACATCTAGATTCTAAAACTTTAACATCTAATAAAATATGCTAAATAAGAACATACCAATTAAAATGCTTCCTTCTTTAAAAATACTGTATTTGAAGGCCAAATTACAACTTACGATTTTGCTTGTGCTTATGAACAATTTGTAGAATGACTGGCGTTGGGAAGGGGCCTCAAAGCCTTAAAATCATTATTGTCCAAAACACTAGGGGTTTTGGTGAATACCTTTATTCAATTTGTTCATCATTTTAATATTGTAGTCTTAATTTAGATGTCTCCAGATTAAGAAAATGTTCCAAGCCCAGTGCAGTGGTGCTTGTCTGGAGTCCCAGCTACTCAGGAGGCTGAAGGGAGAGGATTGCTGGAGCCCAGTAGTTCAAGTCCAGCCTGGGCAACACGGTGAGATCTTGTGTCTAAAACAAATTTAAAAAAACCACACAGTATGCAATAAAATGAAAAGAAGGAATGAAGGTGCTCACCAAACCCCCTATTATCAAAATAAAGTGAGAAGTTTCACTGTATGTAACTCTTTATGTCACTTTGATTGAACACATGCATTCCTATATTAAGCCACATACAACATCTTCATATTTTAAATCACTTTACAAACACCTGCAAGAATCAAGTTCTTTGAAAGAAATGTTGTGTATCTAGTGGGGAGAAGTAGATGAATGTTGTGTATATATCTGGTTGGTTTGATTTGTTTGGTGTCCTCAACAGCATGCATGGGCGCAGTGGCGCGCGCCTGTAATCCCTCCACTTTGGGAAGTCACGGTGGGCGGATTGTTTGAGGCCAGGAGTTCAAGACCGGCCTGGATAACATGGCAAAAAGCTGTCTCTACTAAAAATACAAAAAATTAGCCAGGCATGGTGGAATGCGCCTGGAGGCTGAGGCAGGAGAATCGCTTCAACCCAGGAGGTGGAGGTTGCAGTGAGCCAAGATTGTGCCACTGCACTCCAGCCTGGGCAACACAGCATGACTCTGTCTCAATCAATCAAGCAATCAATCAATAAAGTATATAAGAATCACCCAGGGATCTTGTTAAAATGAAGATTCTGATTCAGGATATGTGGGCTGGGATTCATGGTTCTATTTATCTGACAAGTTCCCAGTTGATATTGATGCCACTCGTCCGTGGACCACACTTTGAGTAGTAGATGCTACACAGCATATGCATGATTTAAAATTGGCAGCTCTGGGCCCCCCAGATATACCAAGCCGTAGTTAATAGAAAAGTTTTTCTTTTCTCCCAGAGATCCATCCATATAGACACGTCCAGTTATGTGTCACAGTTTAGGTAGTTAGAAGAAATCATATTTTTCATCTCATATACTTTGATATGACATCTAGATTTTAAAATTTTAATGTCTGAGAAAATGTGCTAAGCCAGAACATACCAATTAAAATGCTCCCTTCTTTAAAAATACTGCTTTTGAAGGCCAAATTATAACTTGCTTTAGGAACTGCTAAATGTCTAATTAAAAATAATTTCAGTGGTATTTTCAGTTTTTTCCTTTGAAATTTCAGAGACTGAGGTTGATTACTTTCAAAGGAGGGGGTGGACATGGGCTATAGATTTGGATTTTTATTTATTCTTAGTTTTTCAGAACAAAGTGAAAAGTGAAAATTACATCTAAACACCCTTAAAACTGAGGAATTTCCTTTCAAGCAAGAAAACTGGATGCTACAAAGCACCTGTTTCTTCAGAGACTCCAAAATTAACCATAACAGCAGCAAAAATCCCAAATGTTAATGGCTATAAGCATAGAAAGATGTTAGAAAAATCTCATTTATGGAATGAGCCTAAGCATCTATTAGTTGACACTTAAAGTATACATAAATATTGGAGAATATTAGCAGCCAGTGAACATGATAGATGGAACTTACTGAAATAGATATTTAAGATATAAGTGAAGGAGTCAGATATGATTACACTAAGTATAGTATGATCTTATTTTTGCAAAAAGCATAGACTTTTTGCTAGAGGAATACATGCTATATTATTAACATTAGGTGTCTTTGGTGGTGGTATAGGAAGTTTTATTTTTCTTTTTCCTAAAGCGAATGGTTTTTGGCTGGGCGTGGTGGCTCGTGCCTGTAATCCTAACACTTTAGGAGTCTGAGGCAGGCAGACCACTTGAGCCCAGGAGTTCAAGACCAACCTGGGCAACATGATGAAAACCCATTTCTACAAAAATAATACCAAAAAAATTAGCCAAGCATGGTGATGCATGCCTGTAGCCACAGTTACCCAGGAGGCTGAGGTGGGAGGATCACCTGAGCCCAGGGAAGTTGAGTCTGCAGAGAGCTGTGATTGCATCACTGCACTCTTGCCTGGGCAACAGCATGAGGCCCTGTCTCAAAATAAAATAAAATAAATAAAATAAAATAAAGTAAAATAAAAAAAAAAAAATAAAAAAATAAAAAATAAACACAGTGAATGTTTTTTAAAAACTCTAATTTATAATGGGCCCAAAATAAGCCAAGGGCCACTTCACATATCGCACGACTCACTCTGAGGTTGAAAAACCCATATGCCAGAGAATATCATCTTCATGTGCAGTGATAAAACATAAATATAAAGGCTAAGCCCGACCCAGGAGCCTAATGTCATTAGTAAGACATAATACTATTAAATTCATCAAACGCACCCTCAGTTATGGCTCTTTTGCTAAATATGGCACCAGGCCTTGATGAGTGAATGGGGCATCTAGGCTTGCCACTCAAGATGAGTAAATCTCTAATATTCTTGTAGGAAAACAAATATTTTTGTGGCAATTCCAACAGATTTAAAGGTGTGAGTCAAAGCCTTGAGGACTGCTGAATTCCTCAGTTTTGCTTTCATCCATTTTTCCCACACAAACCATGGCCTTTCCCTTCTTGCTACGGCTGAGTCATAGGTGGAGCTACCTGACTTTGTGAAGCAGAAGACTGGGTGGTTTAGGCTCAGGTCAGAGGCTCTTGATGTAGAGCCCAGAGAGAGCACAGATCTGTAAGTCCCCAGAGATTAAATGTAATGCTTTATATACTGATGCACATGCATTTGTTGGAATCAAGTTCCATGCCTTTCATCAGATTCACAAAGTGTACAGTGTCCTAAAAAAACTTACGAGTTATTGATGCACAACTTTTCAGGCATAGGAGACATAAATTTGAGCATATCCATGATCCATGATTCTTGTGTATATAATAAGAAGTACTAAAATTATTTTATGCACCAAACTCAACTACAAATAACTAAATAAGACCACAGAGAGCAAGAAAAAACCTGAAAGCCTCTAAAGTACAAAAACACACAAAAAAACCCCACACCCAAACTATTTCTTTTTCTTCTTCTTTTTTTGGAGATAGGGTCTGGCTGTGTCACCCAGGCTGGAGTGCAGCGGCACCACCTTGCCCACTAGAACCTCTCCCTCCAGGACTCAAGCCATCCTCCCACCTCAACCTCTTGAGTAGCTGACACTAGGTGCATGCCACCACACCTGGCTAATATTTGCACTTTTTTGTAGAGATGGGGTTTCACCATGTTGCCCAGGTTGGTTTTGAACTCCTGAGCTCAAGCGATCTGCCCACCTTGGCCTCCCAATGTGTTGGGATTACAGGAGTGAGCCACTTTGCCAAGCCCCATTTCTTATTGCTTGTTGCAAATTTGAAACTTTCTTCCTCTTAAATATTGTATTTCAGCTGTTGAGGGCAAAAATCCCAACAACAAATACAAGTTGAATGGTTTCTCAATACTTTACTACAAAATGTTTTGATGTCTTTGCTATACCTAATTTGTTTCTGTGTCTCTGCTCTCGGGTGTCTCCTGTGGTGGTTCTCAATTTTAGCACGCCTAGGCGTAATCTGGGGTGCTTACTAACCACACAGATTCCTGGGCCCTAGCCCCAGAGGTCTGGAGTGTGGCCCAAGAGCTTACCTTTTTAATAAGCTTCTCAGATGATTCTGATGCAGGTGCTTTTCTCCCCATTTGTAGAGTAACACTGACCTAATGGAACCTTTCTTTCCATGCAGAAACCCCCTTCTGGATCATCTGAAGCAACCCCATTGCATCTCTGGGTAAACCACTTCTCTTCCTGACTCTGGAATAAGACTCATCTGACCTTCTAAGTGGCCCTTTTCTATTACTAGACTAGGTGGCATCACCTTGCCTTAGCCATTCCAGGCAAACTTTCCAGATTTATCTACATGAATAGTTTCTAAATGGGTCACACCCCCTCCATCCACAACCAATAAGTGTTCTAAGCATAAACACAAATTATCACACAAATTAGAAGTTGAACACCAACAGATTTCTGCACAAACTTATCACTGGCAGGGACTAATGACTATAATGAATGGAAATTTTAATACGCCCTATTAGAGGTGACAATCAGAGGTGTGATCAAGACCCAACTAATGAATCTGCTAATTGAACCTCAGTGTTACATTGCCGTTTGGTTTTAAATCATTACAAGAATCTCTTTAAGAGAGTGAGTTAACCTGCAAGATAAACTTAAGGCCAGGTTTGTGAAGCTGTTCCATTGCTGCCAGGTTTTATTATTAAAACCTGGGAAGAATATCTTAGAGTTTTTCTTCTTTTAGGGCTGATAGACTGATCATTTGTTTTCCACACTCATTGTGAAGTCTAACAAGAAAATTTCATCAACAAATTTGAACTCTTGAAGGGTAAGTCTTTGCAGAATTCTAAGGAGTTTTAATTAGCATGTAGTTAAATCTCATTAATTTGGATTCCACAAACACAAAATTTGTTAAAATTTGCTCAGAAACCACAATCAAGTTGGAGTTTGTGATATGAAGAAAGGCCTTTTAAAGTAAATTAATGAGATAAAACTGCCCAGGAAATATTTAACTATTGTGAGTACAGTACTCAGTTTTGGAGGTGAAAAACTTGAAGGCCATTCAATTGAAGTGATTTGCTCATGGATGCATCCATAGTAAAGAAAATTAGCACTTAGCAGTGTAGCTTCTATCTTCCCATCCAGAACTCTCTTTATCCTATTGAGTATTACTGATAACATCTCTATTAGTCAGATGTATATCTTATTGTACTCAATAAATATTGGCAAGTTAACTATACCCCAGATGTTTTGCATGTCACTTGGTAGCCTATGGGTTACAGAATCAATGACTTTTTGTTTTGCAAGCTCACCCTACATTTCTGCAATTGGTATCATTCCAGTTACATGTGTCACAGCACCCTTAAATGGAATCAAAGTGATAACAATCTATAGTGGTGAAGGTTCTGGAATAATGTTGACTCCAGGAAGATGGGAACTCCAGGAAGATGACTCCAGGAAGATGACTCCAGGAAGATGGGCACAGATTAACTAAACCGGCAATCAGATCACAATGCTAGTATTAGTTGATTAGTTCATATCCCTCTTATAAATTACATGAGAAGTCAAATCCAACCAGCAGATTGTTCAGTGACCATGAAAGTGGAATAAGAGTAGTAAATTTTAACGACATATTCACAATATGGATGAAGTGGACATGTTACTCACCTATTTCACATCCAAACATCTCCTTTTTTCTTCTTAGCACTTCTCCTCATGGAGCTGCAAACAAGTGGGGTTAATGGGATTGACCCCAGCTCCCATGGAGGGCCCTACTGCCCTAAGCCAAATAGCACACAGTGACTCTCCAGCCAAACTAATTGAATAAAGTGTTGGTACGGGCTCTAAATTAGCAAAATCAGTGAAGCTCAAGAATTTTCACTTTTTCAAGGGGAAAATAGGTGCTTTCTATGTCTTTGCTACATTTTTGCATCATCACTGCTGATGATTGTGTTTAGCTGAATGTGTCAATTAGGTTTGTTTCCCTTCCGTTAATTACAAAAAAAAGAGTAAAAGTGATTGTTGTCATTTGTTCAGGGACTTCAAAATGTCAGATTGGAAGTTCTAGCAATTCTCCTGGCCTTTCCCTCATGAGTTCAAGATGACCTCTATAGTTCCAGAAATTATGACCAAGCCCACGCAGTAAGGAGGAATGTACAAGAAGGAAGAGCAGTTCTTAGGATACCAAAACTTTTTTTTAGGAATAATCAGTACAATTAAACTTACGTCTCATTGACTAGGCCCCATGGCCACCCCTAGATATTAGGAAGCTTGGGAAATATAGTATTCTAGTAGAGTAATTGCAAAAACAGATGTCCCTTTTAGTTAGGAAGAAAATTAGGATGAGTAATGGATAACTTTATGCAAATTCTGTAGACATAAATTGCAAAATCTTGCGATTTTTTGGTATGTAAAAAATTGTAACAGCAGTGGCAGTAGTAGAAGAAATATATTTCTCCCAAGGTATGACTTTATGATTAAATCTCTGGGACACACTGGGATCTGACTTCAAATAAATAAGTAGAGGTAATAAGATAGGAGTGAGTGATGAGGAACTGGCATCCTCTTAGAAGCTAGGCAAGGTCTTTCTAAGGTCTTCAGACAGGTTTCTGCCCTTCAGAGGATAAGGGCAGCTGCTGCTGATAAGGAGGATTTAGGGAGGTTGGGAGTGTGAGTCATCTGAATCCTCCCAAATGTCTCTACTCTAATTCACAGGGTCCCATTCTTTTCTTCCCAATGTCCTAAATTTCACTTAAGAAACACAGCCAATCTTTCAATGTAGCCTATAATTCAATAAGTCACAGAATCAGAGCATATGTTTGATGTTCAACTTCATCAACCTTGTTGCTATAAAAGACGATATTCTTTTAGGCCAGTCAAAAATTCTCTTGTTTTCTGAGACTACATTGAGGCAATAATTTAAAACCTTGAGCCTGTTTTATTTTTCTTTCTTTAAGATTTTTAGCACAATTCCATGTAGCCAGTACAGCCACATTTCTTAAAATATTATATGGAAGCAGCCACCTGAGTTTCCCAAAATGCTGCCTTCAGTAGGCACTTCACTCCAATTAACCATAGCCAATATTTAAGGAAATATTTTGCTCCACATGCCTTCAAACTCAACTATGTTAAATAGTTAACCCCAGGTTCCCATTTACTTGACAGTCCATTAGGTACAAATATTTCCAGCACCAATTACCACTCTTAGTTGCAAAATCATGATCTACTTTATCCGGGCTGAGTAGAAAAGGATCAATAAAGGATATAAGTAGTTCACAGAATCTCTGAGACGGCCTGGAAACCAGGCATGGATAATGTAGATCCAGGAACAATTCAGATGGGAAAAAAAAATTCATGTGGAATGTTTTTCAATTTGTTTTTGTAATCTCTGATTTCTTTTAGCAGTGTTCTATAATTCTCATTATAAAGGTCTTTCACCTCCTTGGTTAGCTGTATTCCTAGATATTTTATTCTTTTTGTAGCGATTATGAATGGGATTGCATTCTTGATTTTGCTCTTAGCTTGAATGTTGTCATATAGGAATGCTACTGATTTTGTGTCCTGAAACTTTGCTGAAGTTGTGTATCAGATCAGGGAGCTTTTGGGCAGAGACAATGGGGTTTTCTAGGCAGAGAATCATACTATCTGCAAACAGGGAGAGTTTGATTTCCTCTCTTCCTGTTTGGAACAACTGAGGAATGTTCGTCTGGAAGAAAAAAATGAACATAGACCCCTGCCTAACACCCCAAACAAAAACATTCTGGATAAAGATTTTAATGTAAAATATGTAACAATAAAAATATTGGAATAAAAATGTGAAATTCTATGTAGTCTTGGAGATGCAATAAGACAGGAGACCTTAAATCACAAAAGGAAGGTCGATATATTTGAGTATTAAAACATATAGCAAAGATACCCAAAACAAAAATAAGACAAGCAATAGAATAAAAAGGTATGTGCATAACATATAACAAAGGATTTATATCCCTAATATACAGTTTCTAAGAAATGATGAGAAAAAAATTAAGTCACTTGGTTGGAAAAAGGGCAAAGTATAAGAACAGGTAAGTTATCAAAGATTGCATTTAAAAGTGTAATAAATTAAGAAAATAGGCTTAACTTCACTAGTTAGTTGGCAACGAGGAAATAGTTTTCCCCTAAAATTTCACAAATATTTTAAAAAATGAAACAGTGAAGATGAAGAATAATCAACATGACAAACACTTTGCTGGTGGGAATATACAGTCAATCCTTATTATTTGTGCATTCTGTATTCACAAATTTGCCTACACTCTCAAATGTATTTGTAACCCCAAAGCCAATACTTGTGGCACTTTGGAGATCATTTGTGGTCACTCATGGTCACGTGCAGTGTGGTCACCCAGCATGCATGTCCCCAGTCCAGGGAGAACAAGATGACATTCTCCTTTCTTGTTTCACCCTCATAATGTAAACTAGTATCCTTTTGGTGGTCAATTTAATGCCACATTTTCTGCACAAGGCTGAATCCTTATCTAACACATGGACTTTCTCCATGACGCACTTTACAGACTTTAGTAAAGGCACTTTAGTCTGTAAAGTGCCTCATAGAGAAAGTTCATGTGTTAGATAAGCACTGTTCAGGCATGGGACATATTGCTGGCCATGAATTCAATGCCAGGTTATCAATAATATATAATAAATAAGCTGACCGGGCATAGTGGCTCACGCTTGTAATCCCAGCACTTTGGAAGGCTGAGGTGGGTGGATCATGAGGTCAAGAGATCAAGATCATCCTGGACAACATGGTGAAACCCCATCTCTACTAAAAATACAAAAATTAGCTGGGCATGGTTGTGTGCACCTATAGTCCCAGCTACTTGGGAGGCTGAGACAGGAGAATCACTTGAATCCAGGAGGTGGAGGATGCAGTGAGCTGAGATCGTGCCACTGCACTACAGACTGGTGACAGAGAGAGACTCCATCTCAAAAAGAAAAAATAAATAAATAAATAAATAAGATGTATTTAAACAGAAACACATGTAAAACAAGGTTATGTATCGATGGGTTGAAAAAAGTGTGACCAGGAGCTTGCAGAAACCTAACCTTGTATTTCCTCCAGAGTTAATAATTAATATTAATATATTGATACAACATATTAATTCAATATTAATATATCAATACAACATATTAATACACTAATACCGTGAGTCACTGTCTGCTACTTCAGTGCTCAAGGTGATTTTATGGGACATAACTAAGTAGAATCATGATAATCAACTGTAATTTACCTCAAGCTTTTAGGAAAGTCATATTATAATCCTAATAGAATTTAAAATGAACATAGCCTTTGACTCAGAAATCCCATTTCTGTTCATCTGTCATCCCCAAAATAAAGGCATTTGTAATGGCAATGAAATAAAACATATGCAGCAACAATAGAAAACAACCTGAATGTTCATCTATGGGACATGCTTGAATATCTTAATAATCCATACCATAGAAAACTGTAGAATTTAAAAGAATGTCATTCTTCAAAGTTTTTTTTTCAACTTTTCCTTATGATACTGGACTACTGTGCCAGTATTTAGCCCTAAATGGGTTTTAAGCTGCATTTTCAAGCAACCTGACACACATATGTATGTGGGTGTTTGTATGTATATGTGTAAATGTGTGTGAATACATATATAGATATACATACATTTTTTTTAAAACCTGGAGTGTTTGGCATTATGACTTGAGAAAAGTAAATCTCCAAATTTTATAATATGACCTAGTTTATAAAAACAAACAAGAGAAGCAAAAAAAATAAAACCTCTTAAAAATGTATATATATTTGGCTGGGCACGGCACTTTGGGAGGTTGAGGCGGGCGGATCACGAGGTCAGGAGATCGAGACCATGGTGAAACCCCGTCTCTACTAAAAATACAAAAAATTAGCCGGGCGTGGCGGCGGGCGCCTGTAGTCCCAGCTAGTCGGAGAGGCTGAGGCAGGAGAATGGCGTGAACCTGGGAGGCGGAGCTTGCAGTGAGCCGAGATTGCGCCACTGCACTCCAGCCTGGGCGACAGAGCGAGACTCCGTCTCAAAAAAAAAAAAAAAAAAGTATATATATTTGTAAGTGTGAAAAATGGGATGGAAGGATGCTCATGCTCACCAGTATTGTTACTAGTAACAATTGCTACTAGTACTGTTACCTCAGGGTAAGAGAAAAAGAGGGATCAACTAAGATTTACTTTTAGTTTCCTCATATTTGCATTCCTGGTTACAAAGAGCCCATATTGTGTTACTTTTTTTTAAATTAGAGAAAAACTATAAAAAAGAAAATTCAGTTCAATATAAACAAACTGCAGATTCTTTGAGCCCACTCCAGTTATTTTTGGTATCTATGCAGTAGAGCCCTAGGATGTGCATTTTTACAGGAGATTCTTATGCTAGAGGTCTTCTTACCACACTGTGAGGATCCCAGCTCTTGAGGACATCATCTTAATATCCAGGCAGTCTTCCTGTGGGAATGCAACTCATGAGGTTGTAACAGCTAAGTGCAACCATCCTCCCATTCTACCTTCATGAGATTGCTCCCATATCACCTTGATGAAGGTTTTGGGTGTTCTCAAACTCTTTAACCATGCATTGATTGACAATCTGTTCCTTTCCCACCACAGATGGCTAATGCTGTCCACTGCATGTGGGTTTTCTCTCATTTAACTCTTGGGAGGCACTTTGATTTACCTTATCTTTGAGCTGTTAGGGGGAGGGGTCTACCGCTAGCCCCCTGAACCAACAACTTTGTCCTTTTCCTTACAAAGGTTTTTATTAGGAGGAGCTATCACTATAAAATGAAACTCACACCTCCGAATGTGCCTGTTTTTCTGTTGCTGAGGAAGAACTTGGTTATCTTTGCCAAAAGGTCAAAGTTATTTCTATATATACATTTGTAAAGTAAATTTTTTTCCTCCAAAACCAAATATATTTTCTCATCTACGCAATTATCAGAGAGAACTGTGACCTTGTCGCCCAACATAAAAATTATGTGTCTCATCAAAGGCATAGAGGAAAGCAGAGAGACAAGCAAGAGATGAACAGCAACCAGAGAGAGAGAAACACGCACCTCAGCGCCGTTCAAGGCTGATTAGCTCTTCAATTTTATTTCTACAGGTTCATTATTTCACCAGAACTGTTCCCAGACAGCAAGTGTCATTTTGAGCTTATGTTAATTATTGTTTCCTTAGAACCAAAATTGTAAGACCTGCAATTTGATGTGCATATGTTTGTATTTTCCTTTACATGTTAGTGAAATGATCTTTAAATTGCCTTATTACATCTCATATTTAAAGGGCCTAGAAAGAAGTTTACCCTACATGGTAGGGATTCCTCTGTCCTCTTAGTAACAAGATTGATAATTCCTTGTGTTGGTGCGATGTCTTACATTTGTTTTGCTGTCCGTGCGGTAACTAATTGGAGCTAGGACAAATGGCAAAGCCTGTATGAATACACCTGAGGTCCCGTGACATCTTTACATTTATAGAAAGCATAATCCAATAGCTAAAATACTTTACAACATCCAGCAAGGTTGGCTAGACCAAAGGTTATACCCTGCTCTGGATGAGGCCTGAGCCTTACCAAGTGAGGCATGCAGCATGTCAATGAAACAAACTAGCTACCTCCATGAAACAAACTAGCTCCGAAGTCCACATAATTCTCAACAGAGAATTTGGACCTACAGAATAAGGTGAAACATATACTTCCATATACTGTTTGTCATAAGATCTTTAGATGATAGAGTGGACAATTAATTGGTAGCATATAATACTATTTAAGTATTTAGGATGCTTTCTGTTTTCCAGAACCTCAGGAAACCTTCAGACGACCTAGGAAGGTGAGGGAGTGTAGAAAATAAAGTAGAGGTTCCTCTTCAAAGACTTTCCTCCCCATCTAATTAGGAATAAATAGTAACTTCTCTTAGAAGCAAAAATTATTCAAAGACCTGTGCTAACATTCTTAAATATCTGCTAGCCATAATAAAGAAATCAATGTACTTTATGTTCTTAGCTCCCACAATTTAGACTAAATATTTGCCCTGGCATGCTTACACTGGTCCAAGCAAGCATTAGGTCTTAGCCTGTTCCTCTTCCTTATTGGAAGGTGTGTTTACCTTTCTCAGCATTCCACAAGTTACTTCCTCCTTCCTTTGTTCTCCTCTGCCTTTGCCTCTTTTAAAAAGTTCTAAGTTGCTAGCCAATCAGGACAAATACAGAATGTGAGGTCCCATTCCAGCCAATGGAAACCGGACACAGCAGTACGATGGATGCATCAGGTTATAAATGACCCTGCCTCTTTTGTTCGGTGTACTCTCACGGCAAAACTGCTGGTGAGTATACCCTCTCTGCAGAAAGTAAAAAAATGGCCTTGCTGAGGAAATTAAATTTATGTTCAAGTGCTATTTCTTTATGGCACCGGGCAACAAGCATTTCTAACAGGGAGAAACAGAGAAACAGTCCCTTTCTTTCTATCTCTACCCCTGTCAGCAAAGCAGCAGCCTCCAAGCACTCAGACACAGCCTCAAAGAGATGATGGTCTGCATGACGGTCATGTCTCTGGCTGATTGGTTGGAAGTCAAGAATGAGTTTTTACACATTTGAACAGTAAGGCTTCCTAGAAAAAGAGGAAGAGAAGAGTGGATAGCAGCCCCTGGTGTTGAAATCAGTAATGGAAGCAACAAGTTGTAGAGTCTGACAGTGACATGAACAGCAAGGAATAAAATTAGAACTGTTTTCTGGTCTGTGTTACCTGGAACTCACTAAAGGAAAGGCTTCACAGTGTCCTGATGACAGTCATAGACCAGAAAACAGAATAAGCGAGTTCTAACTCTGGTTCTGGCACTTACAAGTCAGGTAAATTTATGCAAATCACCAATCTTTAAATCTCATTTTTCTTATTTGTATTAATAAATGAGAATAATTTCTACATCATATTGCTCTGTAAGGCCTCATGGCTGGATGGTTTTATTCTATCCTTACCTGGTTCTTTCCTTACCCTACTCCCCACGTTTTTTTTTTTTGTTTTTTTTGAGACGGAGTCTTGCTCTGTCACCCAGGCTGGAGTGCAGTGGTGGTGCAATCTCGGCTCACTGCAAGCTCCACCTCCCGGGTTCACGCCATTCTCCTGCCTCAGCCTCTCCTGGGACTACAGGTGCCCGCCACCACACCCGGCTAATTTTTTGTATTTTTAGTAGAGACGGGGTTCTACCATGGTCTCGATCTCCTGACCTCGTGATCTGCCCACCTCAGCCTCCCAAAGTGCTGGGATTACAAGTGTGAGCCGCCGCACCCAACCCCATGTTTTTTTAAGAGACAGTGTCTCACTATGTTGCTCAGGCTGGACTCAAACTCCTGGGCTCAAGCAATTCTCCCACCTCAGCCTCCCAAGCAGCTGAGACCACAGGTGTATGACACTACACCCAACTTTCCTGACCTCTTTTTTGATAAATGGCTGTATATACATATTCTTCCACATATTATACATATAATTAAGCAATTTTACTATCAATTGCAATTTTAAAGGTTCTTTTTCTTCTAACATTTGCATGCCTTGGGGCTAAAAAAATAAGATGGTCAGATGCCCGCATTGTAGCTCAATCAGTTTTTGGAAAATTAGCTTACATTATTTGATTCTTGTTAATTTCTAAACGTAACAGATTGTAATTTATACATACACACGCTAGAAAGTTATGAATTCTAGGATTATTTTTAAAACAGTGTCAGTATGGTGAAACTCCATCTCCATCAAAAATACAAAAAATCAGCTGGGCATGGTGGTGCGTGCCTGTAGTCCCAGCTACTCAAGAGGCTGAGGTGGGAGGATCATTTGAGCCCAGGAAGCAGAGGCTGCAGTGAGCCGAGATTGCACCCACTGTACTCCAGCCTGGGTGACAGAGTGAGACCCCATCTCAATGAAAAAAATTAAAAAAATAAGAAAATGAGCAGTGTAGTTTTTTTTCTTCTGGCCAAGTGAAAGATCACCATTATACTCTATCCAAGTGAGTTTAATGTAACTCAAAAATGCATAAAACAAACGTAGCTGCTCTATCCCAGAAATAAGTTGGTTCCAGCATTAGTGCCAGGTCAGCCAATATCCCACCCAGAATTGGTCTCACTGACAACTACCTCTTCAGCACAATGTGACAACAGTCTGAAAGATGAAGCTAGGTCATCAAGAAAAGATCATGTTCAACATACACAGTATTAAATACCAAAATATAGAGAGTAGTGTTAAATAAAAACAAACCCAGACTTAGGTAAGCAGAGACTTTGCTTTTAAAGAATATGCCAAATGGGGAGGATGATTTCTGCAATAGGGAAAAGACTCTGACCATAAGATCTATAAACATCCAGATGGTCAGGCTGAAAGGGCTTCTTTTTTAATGAAGAGGAATAAACAAGGCTAGAAGGAGCTAGGCTTGGGGGATGCACACGTGGAATGATGTGACAGCTGAACAGGAAAGATTTGTCTGCAGCCGATGGAGGGTCTCAGGAAGGGCCATTGAAGAGAGGTTGTTCCCAGTTCCAACACTTGCTTAGCCTCAGGAATGAGTTAAAGTTTAGAGGCTGTAGGTGAGGAGAGAAGCTTCACTAAAGCCGTCAAATCAAATTAGTAGGTATTGTGTCCAGATTGATCACAGCGGGCAAACGTTCAGCTAATCATTTATGAGACAGAGAAAGGGAGTTTGGAGGGCCTGTGGTCTGGCCTCCTCATAGGTAAACAAGAGGATCCTCTGTGAATCTTACATGCGTCATGTGGGGATGGTGATTCTTTGCAGTGAGCTGTTTCCCAGAACACAAAAGCATGGAAGGATCTCCTAATTGTTGCTGTTTTCCAGGAGCACAGAGCTCAGCTGAAGTTCAACATTGTCTGTAGTTAAGAAAAATTTCCACCAAAACCAAAAACTGCTGATCTTTAGGAATAAACCTGCATCTACTTGGAATGGTTTGCTATCTAACTTTAGGCAACTGTAGCTGCCAATCTGTCATGGCCTTGATGATAATCTAAACGTCTGCCCCTCACACATTGTCTCTCAAGATGTTGTTCATGAGAATGTGATCATGAGGCAAATGTCTTTGGGAAGAGGGCGTCTTTCCCCGTCAAATAGTGCTGCTAGCTGGGTGCTTCATAGGACCTTCTGCTTGAGTGGATGGCACTGGGTGGACTGCCATTTGACATGGGAAAGAAAAGGGTGTGTGACTTAGCTAGTACACAGTGTGGCTTTGGGGCCTCTTTCCTGGCCCATTCAGAAGCTCCCAGGAGTAACATCAAAAAAGCTTTCATAGAAAATCTTGAGAGGCAAACCTGTCTATTTCATAGCTCCCAGTGAGGAATATACAGGAGTAGTGTTAAGAATTAGGAAAACAGCCCAAAGATGCTGGTAAGATTATCATTCCCCAAGAAGAAACCTCCTTAACACAGGCCTCATAGTCAAGCTTCTAGGATCAATAAGATAAACTATAAAATAACCCAGGGGAATGCTGGTCTCAGTAGCTTGGGACTACCCTCCACCCCTTCCCACTTGACTCATTTACCCAGGTAATGCAATACAACTGGTGTAGAGACGTGACAGGTGGGGCTTTAAAAAGGGATAGGTGGTCAGGTATCTGTGCATGGTCCTGCTTTAAATGTTCCCTTTCCTTTCAGAAAGTGATGTAAAAGAGTCAGGAAGTTGTCCTGTTCCTCTCTGGATGTACAGGATACCCAGTGACATCCTTGGAACTGGGCCTACTCCACCACTAAGAAAGCTGAATTCCTTTCCTCTTGCATGAGCCTACAAAGGGGGTATGTTGTGGGTTTGTGTCCAACTACAAGATTAGAGAATCACTCCTAGAGGGCATTTACTGATTTGGGGATTTCCTTGTATCTTCCAAAATTAATAATAGTGACAAACACATACTGGGAAACAAACATTGATTAAGCACAAAGGGGAGCGATGTCACAGAAAGCAAGAAGACAAAACTGTAATAACTTATTAAATCTCTGATGTGTCACTGGAGAACTTCCAAAGTAACATGCCTGCCAATTTTTGAAAAATCTCAACCGTATTCAGCTACCCATAACATCTAATAACTGCTCCCATGGACAAAAACCCTGCCTTCATGGCCCCACATAAATCATAACACTATCTGCCTCCAGTTTGACCATTACTCTCCTCTCTGTTGACATTGTTGGCAGCTAACACAGGCAATTCAGCAAGGTCAGCTTAGCTAAAGTGAGTCTTTGATTAGGTTATCAATATCAATGTAAGACCAGACATGAGTATTTAGCATAATTAGCACTGTCATGTCCCCAAAGCATTGCCCAGTGCTTCATGCCTTAGAAGTCTTGGTGCTGAGTCCTCAAAATGGACACAAAGGGAGCTGTGTGCAATTGAGGAGTCTGGAAGGTACTGCTGGTCACAGCTATTCTAATTTTATTTTTAAAATTCTGGACTTTCTCAGGCACACCAACATCTGTGGCTCTAGCTGCTTTCCCCCAGGTAATGTACTGGTTCCATGTTAGTTTCTTTGGTGACGGCTTTCAATATTTAGAAAGCCGACCTGAGATAAAACCTAACTTCCTGACTATATCACCTCTCTCAAGTTGTAGCAAAGCTAGATTAACTTGTAATCAATTTACTGGCCATGTCTAGTTTCTAATTTTAATTGCACATATCTTCACGGCCTGCCCCTTCCCTTATTTTCCAAGGTTTGATGTAATATCCAAATAAGGCTACATTCCTTAGAATCAAACATGGAGAAAATAGTAACTCAGCCCTCTTCTTTTTTCCTCCAGGCTGAACATTGTTTCCTAAATTCAGAGGCTGTCTAAAAATAGGGTCTTTTGCAGTTGAACTTTGTATCCCAAGTCTATTCTAAGATGATTCTTGCATTTGGGGGTCATTGTGGATCTTGGGAACTTAACATTATCTATTCTATTCTATTTTCTCTCTTGTTACCGGACTTCTGCCTTCAGCTGAATCCTTCCAATAAGCTTTGAACCTATTCAAATATCTCCCATCTAAAATAAATTGTTTCCTAGTCCTCAATCCCCTATCCTCCTACAGCCACTGTTCTATTACTGTCTTTACAGCTAATCTGAAGGAAGTGTCCATACACACAGCTCAACTGCCTTAGCTTCCACTCCTTCCTCAACCTACCAGTTTGACTTCTAGCTGCATAACTTCCCAAAAACAATGCTTAAGGTCACTAATAACCTTCAAGTCTCTAAATTCAAGATATATTTTTCATTCCTCTTTATACTTAATATTTTAGCTGCACCTGACACTGTTGACCTTGTCTTCCTTTTTAAAACACTTTCCTGGGCTTCTGTGACACCTCTGTACCAGATTTTCCTCTTATCTTTCTGATTCTTCAAAACCTCCGAGATTTGTCTCTGGACATTTTTTCCGAATAACTCTAGGTTTTGGCCAAGATTAGTGTCAGTGACCTGCTCCGTTCACATATATTTGTCTGAATTTCTTTGATGTATATGCTTAGTATTTTCTCAGGAATTTATGTACCCCCAGATTTAAAAGCAAATGGTAAAACAAAGGGTTCTGATTTTGACAGAAGATGAAAAATGTCACATTGGCTATTTTTTATTGATATTTTGTTATTAAGTATTTTGATTGGTAGTATGGATACATACAGACAAAAGTTTGTTGTTTATTGCTCAATTATAGAGCACCATTTGGAAGCTGTCTCTTTATATGATGGTAAAAAAAAAAAATAATGGTAGAAAAAAAAAACAGGGAAAGAGTAGCCAGCAGTTTTGGAAGAGTTTTAAGATGGGATTTCTGGGAATTCAAGACAAAGTAGAGTGGAGAAAGGAAAAAGCAGAAGACCAGGTAGATCAATTCTAAAAGGATTTGCACTGTTAAGGTGTAGTCTCTCGTTTTCTAGATGATTAGATGCAATGGGAAGAGCTACCTCCCATCCCCGCAAACATTCTCACTGAGACAGAGTTTAAACAAGAGTGAATCTGTTCTCCAGGACAAAGTGACTCAAAAATAAAACACTCTTCTTTCTTTCAAATGACAAAAATTATTTTCCTCAAAGACTTCCCACCTAAATATACTCATCATGTGATATCATGTCCTTCCTTGATTGGATACACACAGGTGTTAAATTGTAGACAAATCTGACGATGAAAGGAAGGCTTGTGGAGACAAAATATAGGTGAAAAAAATACAAGCAACCTGAACTAGGAGCCCCTGGAAGCTCACCTCTCTAGCAGCAAAAAGGAACTAGAGGGAATCTGTCATCTCTCATCCTTCTCTGAATAACTTGCTTCTTCTGAGCTAAGAATAGTGTGCTCAATCTGCCGGTGGCTCTAACAGATTAATCCGCAACCCACACGGGCCAACCAAGTTTTTGAACACTTTATTAGATAATTTTCTCCATCTGTCAAAATTCCAACTCTAAAGGATAAAAGTGATTCCGGGATAACTCAACTCAATTTTCAGCTCCTTCAAGACAAGAGATCCACTTCCGGAGTATCTGTATTCTGCAAAGAGTTTGGTCCATAAAAGGGTGCTCTCTAAATATTTACCTAATATAGCAATAATTAGTTTTGATAAGACCATTATGCAGATAAAACTGAATGATTAATAACCGTATTTAAGTGGTCAGTCTACTTATGTAGATTGTTTTATCAAGAGCGCTTTCATAAGAAAGAGCCGGGCCATACCACAGTCTTCATTCTTGTGCTCTGAGAAACTAACCTAAAACAATAGGAATTGTTTATAGATGGAGGACAAGGATCATGATTTAGGTGTTCTCACTAGCGCATGCTCCCTGAACAAAACGAGAAGTCAGGGAGCCAAGCACAAAAAATCCTTCTGGAGTGAAGGCTGCTCAATGCTTTTCTCCTGGCCATCTAGTCCCAAATCTGAATGTTACCATGTATGGGACAATAAGCTGGCAGCATGGGGAGGTGAGAGGGTTTCCAGTGAACTTGAAATTGTCCTGCATGTAGACAACTGTGTCACTTCCCCCAGCTAATTAAGTGGCTGGGTATAAGCACATCACTCACTTAAGGTGACTTTGAATTTAAATGTTTTACTACCAAAATGGCATATTTTAATAAAACTGCTCACTTCAATGCTAAGAAGAAATAGAATAGAAAGAAAAATTTATAGACACATTTATAAATTTATAAAACACAACATTTTGAACTCAAAAGATTCAAATGATTATTGTCTTTTAAAGAATAAATACGTATACTTTTTATCTGCCTTTCATTTTTCTTGTTAGATACTAGAGGTACACATATATTTTCATATATATATATATATATATATATATATATATATATATATATTTCTTTTGAGATAGGGTCTCACTCTGTCACCCAGGCTGGAATGCAGTGGCACAATCATAGCTCACTGCAGCCTCGACCTTCTAGGCTCAAGCAATCCTCCTACCTCAGCCTCCCGAGTATCTGGGACCATAGTCATGTGCCACCATACTCAGCTAATTTTTGTAGAAATAGGGTTTCACCTTTGTCCAGGCTGGTCTTGAACTCCTGAGCTCAAGCAATCCACCTGCCTTAGCCTCCCAAAGTTCTGGGATTACAGGTGTGTGCCACCACGTCTGACTTTTGTTCTTATTTCATTGATATTCTTATTTCATAGTTCTTATTTTACTGACTTGGAAGTACAGTAATAGGCCTGTAATGGGATAGCAGGAAGGGAGACAGCAATTATGCTTTCTGATTAAATGACATGATGTAAAGTATCATATACATTACCTAGTTACTGACAGGCATTCAATAATATTAATTCTTTTCCCATCCTATTATGCCTTGCTGATAGGATTAGCAGAATTTTAGGCCTGGATAAACCAGTAGTGTTGAACAAGTTATGCCAAAATAGTCAAGGTAGCCTCTGAGACATTTTTTCATTCAACAAATACTTGCATCTAATATAGTCAAACACTATGTTGGAAGCTGGAGATACAAAGGGAAATAGGACCCAGGCCTGTCCTCACAGGCCTTAAGGTCTCATGCAGCAGAGAGATCAATAGAAAGACCATTATACTAAGGTATGATGTTGGTAAGACATGGTATATATCTCTTGAAACTCTGGGTTGTAAGCGACAGAAAACCTAACCCTTAGTGGCTTAAGCAACAAGGAAGTATTTTGGCTCAAATGACTGAGGAATTGGAGGAAGAGCTGGTGAGGCATCACTTCACGAAAGGCTCGACCCAGTATCACCAGGACAGGACTTCTCTCTCTTTGCTCAGCTGTGTTTCCCTCTGTGTCGGTTCCATGCTCTGATGGGCTTCCATCTGCAATGGCTCAGCTGCACTAGCAGTAAGCCTAGCATGCATTATGCACGTGCCTAGAGATAAAGAGTTTCTCTCCCTTAGAAAGTAAAGTCTTCATAGTGACTCTCATTGGCTCAAATCGGGTTTTGTGTTCTCTTCTGAACCCATCACAGGATCTAGAAGGATGAGATTTACTGATTACCTTAGCAAACCCTAGAGCAGAGGGTAGAACCAATTTCAACCAAACTAGGTGGACTGAGTAAAAGAGAGATGATTCCAATTACAGCAACTGCAGTCTCAAACACATAGAGCCCTTATCATGCCCCAGGCACTTCTAATCCACTGAGAGATATTCATTCACTTCCTCCAATTAACAATCTCAGGAGGTCAGTACTACTATTGTCCTATTAATAGATGATGAATCATGATAAGCCTGAAGCGTGGAGAGCTTAATAACCTTGCCCGAAGTCTCTCACACACAATGAATTGTTTTGTCAGGAAAAGGGAGAATGCCTATTGGGTGGCAAAAACAAGAGATGGACAAAGGGGAAGATGCTCTGAGAAACAGAGAAGTAACTGAATCAGAAATGGAGTCATTGGAGCTGAAACCGGAAGGCAGAGTGAGAACAAGCCTGAGTGAGGTGAGCCATTGATGGGCGTTGAAGATAAAGGTGTTGGCCAAAGATGTGCCAGAGGAAACGTGAACTGGAAAGTGAGGGGCTTTGCAATCTATCTAAGGAAACTAGAAATTTATCTTGAGGGCAATGGGCAGCCATGGAAAATTTTATTCAAGACACTGACAGAGATTAGGCATGAAGGGTGGACAATCTAGATGTATGGATGAACAAGATGAAAGCAAGAAGCCAGGTAAAAGGATATTGCACTAGGAATTTACCTCACCCATTTCAAATGCCTAGCTTCCAGTAATCTTATATACCTAAAAACCATAACATTGAAGTCATTAGAAATATAAGTGAATATCTACTGGCATATAAATATGCAGGGAATAATCACATTTATCCCATATTGTGAAATAAAAGCAGCAGCTTACATGGTCTAAATGGAAAAATTACATTTTTAAAAATAAACAATACATCTATAGAAAAAGGTATGGAAGATTAATAGTAATTATATTTGGGCAGAGAGATTATAGGGTTCTTTTTCTTAATTTGCTTAAAAATAAATATGTTATTTCTATAAGTTTAAGAGATAATGTTTAAATTGTTTCACAAATTACAGAAGCAATGTATACTAATTATAAAAAATTCAAACAATATGCAAGTATACACAGTAAAGCAGGAAGCAACCCTCCTACCCTCTAGCAAATTCTATTTCTTTCTCAAGAGGAAGAATAACCACTATTAATAGTTTGGTGTGTATCCTTCCAAACAAATCTATGTGGTTGTGCATGTATTATATATATACATATATGATATGGTTTGGCTGTGTCCCCACTCAAATCTCATCTTGAATCGTAACTTCTACAATTCCCATGTGTCATGGGAGGAACCCGGTGGGAGGTGATTGAATTATGGGTTGGGTCTTTCCTGCATTGTTCTCATGATAGTGAATGAGTCTCATGAGATCTGATGTTTTTAAAAATGGGTGTTTCCCTGGAAAAACCCTCTTTTTTTGTCTGCTGCCATCCATGTAAGAAGTGACTTGCTCCTCCTTTCCTCCTGCCATGATTATGAGGCCTCCCCAGCGATGTGGAACTGTAAGTTCAATTAAACCTCTTTCTTTTGTAGATTGCCCAGTCTCAGGTATGTCTTTATTAGCAGCATGAAAACATGCTGTGTGTGTATGACACACACACACACACACACACAATATTGTGTACATACACAGAAATTATATAATACCATATGTATATATGTTTTCCTACAGAAGTAATTATATTAAATATTGCTCTAGGACTTGCTTCTTCCAGGTAACAAAATACTATGTCCATCTTTCCATGTGAGTACACACAGGTCGGCTGTTTATTCTTTTTAGAGATGGAGGTCTCACTATGTTTACCAGGCTGGTCTTGAACTCCTGGCCTCAAAAGATCCTCCCATCTTGGCCTCCCAAAGTTCTGGGATTACAGGCATAAGCCACTGTACCAAGCCTGCTCATTATTTTAACTGCTGTACAATATTCAAGAGTAGAGGCACATTATAATTGATTTACCTGGTCTATTATAGACATACATTTAAGTTGTTTCCAATGTTTTCTTACTATAAACAGTACTGCAATAAAGCCCCTTGTATGTACGTGCAAGAATGATTTAAGATTAACTTCTAGAAGTAGAGTTGCTGGGCCAAAGGGCATATACATTTTAAATTCTGATAAATAGTACAAAATTGCTTGCCTAGAGGCATGTCCAATTTATATTCCCAGCAGAAAACATTCCATGACTGTTTTACCATATTCTCATCAACCCTGATGAGATTAGTACAGATTATCAATGTAATTTTGGTCAGTGGGCAAATAAACAGCATTTCGGTCTGCAGAACACACTTTAGAAAACACTGATCAGTAATTATTTTTGTTTTTTTCTGAGCATTAGCCAGTAAACTATTTTTATTTCAAATGTTTTTAATAGTCTTTCCAAAATGCTCATCACCAGAAACCTTTGCACACAATATTAATTTATTTCTTTGGCTTAAATATGCAATCATCTGAATTAATTTTCAGCTAATTAAGGATCTGGATTGGTACTATTCCACAGGACCACAGAAGTATAAAGATATGGCTGGAACATATGATGGCTCAGAACACATCTATGAGCTGGTGTTTGGAATGAGACCCTGACTTGTTTAGGGTTGACCTGTGAGAGGGGACAAGGATGGAAAGAGATATTACCATTTTAAGAAATTTTAAATAATAGTTTTAAAAGCAGCCTGCTTGCACATTGCATAATCATATGCAAGCCCTCCAGAGGAAGTAACTGTTTCTTATTCACTGCACAGGACAGCTCACCAGGAAAGAGGGTAGACACATTAAAGCGATACTGGGAAACTGCATGGAAGAAAGAGAATACACCATGATGGGTACAAGGATAGTATCTTGGTGGTGAATGTGAGCAACTGAGGGAGGGGTGGATCCGTTCCCAGAGGAGGTACGATGAGGACATGGGAGCTCAACACTGTCCAGGGCAGGCTTCTCCTTCCTTACAGGAAGCTCTGCTCCCCATAAAGGTTGTACCGGGAAGAAGATGTAGGAATCATATTCTGTATTGCCACAGTTCTGCCTCTGCTCTGCCCTCTATCTGCTTATGCTGTCAGAGATCTAAAGATGTGATCTCTGCTGAAGCACCATGGAGATCTGAGAAGCCGTGCAGGAAAACCCTGCCTGGAGTCCAAGGTGGCCAAACATCATGGCTTGGGGCCGTCCATTTAATCTTATATTGAAGAGTAGAAACTTGGGGGTGCTCCCACTGGATAGAAGTACAGCACTATGAGGCAGGCAAAATCATCTGCTAGGTCTGAATGTTTGTGTCCCTCCAAAATTCATATGTTGAAATCCTAACCCCAAGGTGATGGTATTAGGAGGTAGGGCTTTTGGAGGGTGATTAGATCATGGGAACACAGCCCTCATGAATGAAATAAGTGCCCTTAAAAGGAAGCTTGAGAGACCCCTTTCCCCTTCCATCATGTGAAGACACAGCAAGAAAGTGCCACCTGTGAGGATGCAGGCCCTCACCAGACAGACTCTGCCTTGCCTTTGGACTTTTCAGCCTCTAGAACAGTGAGAAATAAAATCCTGTTGTCTATAAGCCACCCAGTTTGTGGTATTTTGTTATAGCAGCCTGAACAGACTAAGATATCATCCTTGTTTTACAACGGTTGAAACTGAGGCTTAGCGAGGTGAAGTAAGCTGCCTAAGGTCACATAGCCTGTATGGTAGGCAGCTTCTGGGACTGCCTTCTAGGATGTCTTCCTCCTGGTCTTCTTGCCCTTCAAGATCCCCTCCCCCGGAATTGTGGGCTATGCTTGGTGACTTGCTTCCAAGAAACAGAATATAATAGAATGGTGGTATGTTGCATCTGAGATTAGGTTACAAATACACTGTAGCTTCTTCAAGTTTCTGTTTGGGGTGATGAAAAGTTTTAGAAACAAATAGTGGTGATGGTTGTAAAACACAGTGAATATACTTAATGCCACAGAATTACACACCTAAAAATGGTTACAATAGGCCAGGTGTGGTGGCTCACGCCTGTAACTCCAGCACTTTGGGAGGCCGAGGTGGGCAGATCACTGGAGGTCAGGAATTTGAGACCAGCCTGGCCAACATGCCAAAACCCCATCTACTAAAAATACAAAAACTTTGTCAGGCATGGTGGTGCACACTTATAGTCCCAGCTACTTGAGAGGCTGAGGCAGGAGAATCTCTTGAACTCGAGAGGCGGATGTTGCAGTGAGCCAAGATCGTACCACTGCACTCCAGCCTGGGTGACAGAGTAAGACTCTGTCTCAAAAAAAAAGAAAGGTTACAATAGCAAATAATGTTGTATATATTTTATCACTCACACAGAAATCTTTTTCAATGCCTCCCCCACATTCCCAGTAAAAACAAAAACACTGTAGCTTCCACCTTGGATCTTTCTCTCAGATTCCCCTCTCTGGGGGAAGCCAGCCACCATGTTGTGAGCAGCCCTTTGAAGAGGCCCAGGTGGCGAGGAACTGATGTCTGTAGCCAACAGCCATGACGGATTTGAGGTCGGCCAACAGCCATGACAGATTTGAGGCCGACCAACAGCCACATGCATGAGCTTGAAAGCAGGTCCTTCCCCACCTGGCCAAGCTTTGAGATGACTGCAGCCTTGGTACCCAGCAAAGCCAAACCCAGATCCTTTACCCACAGTGCTGTGAGGTAATAACTTAAACCACTAAATTTGGGAAAATTTGTTATACAGCGATAGATAACTAACAGCTATTAACTGGCAAAGATGGGATTTAAACTCAATTTTGCTTGTCTCCAGAGTCTGAGGTCTTAATTCATCTATTAATTCATGAATTCACTCCAGTATGCATTTGTGCCTATATGCATGATAGATGCTATCTTAACGACAATACATAAAGTGACAGATTAACAATCTACTTTCTGTAAAAAAACAGGATCGGGGCCGGGCATGGTGGCTCATGCCTGTAATCCCAGCACTTTGGGAGGCCGAGGCGGGTGGATCATGAGATCAGGAGATCGAGACCATCCTGGCTAACATGATGAAACCCAGTCTCTACTAAAAAATACAAAAAATTAGCTGGGCGTGGTGGCAGGCGCCTGTAGTCCCAGCTACTCTGGAGGCTGAGGCAGGAGAATGGTGTGAACCATTCTCCTGCGGAGCTTGCAGTGAGCCGAGATAGCACCACTGCACTCCAGCCTGGGCGACAGAGCAAGACTCCGCCTCAAAAAACAAACAAACAAACAAACAAAAACCAGGATCTATCCTACAGAATCCCTGTTACAGCATGGGACAGACTTGCTGTTCAAGCAGAAATGGACAATTGCAGCCATACTTGCTTTCATCTACTGCCCTTTTTAACACGTGCCTGCCCTCCCCAGGTCCCTCCCCTCCAAGGGTTTGCATCTCCAGTCCTTGTAGAGAAACAGCCTTTCCAGCCTGCAGCAAAGTTGAAGGCAAAGACACTTTGTGGGACATCTGGGCAGTAAGTTTGCTTATTCTCCTGGGAGAGGAAGTGGCCTTGATGATTCTGAGTTTGGCTACAGAATCAGGAAAGCCAGAAATTTTTAAATGTGCTATTAAACTGAGGGCATCGATTGGTTGTGTAAGTTCTTCCTGAAGCCCCCTATACACAGGGATGTGTAATGGGTAAGAATGGGAGCTGCTCAAATGCAGAAATGCCCCCTTGCAGAATGGACTCAGAGTAGGTCCACAGGGGAATCTGGAGGGCAGGAGAATCTTCTCTGAAATGCACTATATATGCTCTTGTTCTCTGTGGCCACCCCGCTTCCTAAGAGATTTTGTATCCTTGGGTAATTAATGTGGCCCTTCTTCTAACTGTGTGGTGGGGTTAATGCACGGTCTCAGCGATCTGGGGAATATTTCTCTCCATTGGTGAAGATGACTTACTTCATGAACATAATTTGTATTCTCTAATTTGTGTATGCAGACAAACACCAAAACAAGAGATATTTTAAGTATGTGAGGGTCAAATATGTCTTAGCTAGCTAACCATGTTAATACTTCATCATGAAGAGGAGGATATTGGATTTCAATTTAAATCCAAATGTGTCTAGATTTTTAACTGTTATTAAAATGTACCAGTGTGCTGGTTCTTAAGTCATTTTGCCAGTCAGAGGTGGTGAATAATGTTGTTTTTACTTTTTATGGGTGTTCAGTTTACCCTAGACCAAGGGTTGGCAATTTTTTTTTTCCTGTGATACAAGAAGTAAATATTTTAGGCTTTGCTGGCCACACACAACCTCTGTCCCAGCTGCTCACCTCTGCCTTGTAACTCGAAAGCAGCCACAGACAATAGATATTATGTAAATGAGCAGACATTTCTGTGTTCCAGCAGAACTATTTATAGAAACAGGTGGCAGGTGTAATTTGACCTTGGGGCTGGAGTTTGCCAACCTCTAGTCTGGACCCTTTTATCCCACCTCAGTCAGTTTATTTGGGAAGTGGGATTGGTGACGGGGATGCATAGTAGAGAAACTGTTTTTCAGCTGAGTTATAATTTGAACATATCCAAATTCACTTCTTTAATTAAGATTCTTGTAGATCAACTTAGAGTACTGTTATTTAACAATCCGAATAGCTCAGGCTTTAGATAATCACTGTTGAATTTTAAAAGTCAAATTTAGTGTGAAGTGAATGAGGGGGATACAATTCTAAGGGAGAATTTCCCAGTTTCTCCAGCCTAGATTGCAATTATTCATGAGTTGTCATTCTTATCAGACTTGAGCTCTTTAAAGACAGGGAAAACTTTACCTGCTACTGTGCAGATTCTATTGACATACAGGAGGTGCCCAATAAATGTTAGCTGACAGAACACATAAGAAACAGAAGGCAAATCATTAGTTGCCATAATAAGCGATTAACATCTAATGATCCTGATATATGTGAACATAAAGAGAGTGCAGGACTCTTTCCTCCACATATTAAAAAAGCAGGACCATATATGTCCCACGGCGGCCATCTGCTGTTACTTTCCAGTGCGGGCTCCCCAAGGCACCACTTCCTTGAGAAAGGTCACTGTGGCTGACCTAATCCTCAGAGGGTGAGCAATGCCAACTCAGGCTAGCGAAGAAGGCTCAGTATTGTGGTTATTCCTAACACAATTTCTTTTCTTTTCTTCTTTTTTTTTTTTTTTTTTTTTTTTTTTTTTTTTTAAGCAGAGCACATTCAGGAGTAAGTAGGTCCTTCTAGGAACTGTTCCTAAATCATACCAATCCTCCCTCACCCTTTAACGGTTTCCCTAGGCACCTCTAAGCAGAAAGCCCTCTCCAGTCAAGTGTCCCAAAGAGCATCTGACTCCTATGCTTTTTGTGTTAGTCTTTCTGTGTTTGTTCCCTAAATAAGTCGACCACACTGAAAGATTATTTGTTAAGTATCCGGAATCCCCCAGACATTTAACAAATACTGTGGGGCTTTTGAGATGAGGCAGACTCTGATCCGTACAGCAACCCAGGAATGAGGTGCAACGAGCCATGCAGTCACTGAGGAGGACTGTGTGTTTCCAGGGACAGCCCTGTCCCTACCACTCCCCGTCCTGTGCTGCCCCCTCATCCCTTCTCCCTCCACTCCTCTGAATTGGTCAAACCTTTCAGGGAAGGCAAAGCTTCCTATACACAGTGGGGACAAAAAGCTTCAAGTGCAAACACCCTTGGAAGAAGCAAGAAGTGGACAAATGAAGTGAATTTAGATGGAGGTAAAAGTGAGATATCAGAGCCTTCACTGATGTTACTGAGAGGCAGGATGGAGTGAAAAGGCAGTGACACAAAGACGTGATGAAGGAAGGGCGTTCCGAAAAGCAGGGCGGATGGGTGGAAACACAAGTCGCTCATTCACAGTGCAGCCTGAGGCCAGCTCTGGCAGGTGGGGCTCTTGAATCAAATAGCATCTTGCTAGCCTCTAGCATCCTTAAGAAAGCAGGAATCCATGTTGAGAATAGACTAGATTCCCTTATTAGAGAAATCACGGAATCTTCCACAAAGCAACAACCATCTAGAATTCCCTAATTATCCCAATAGGACAGATTAATTAGGTCACTTTAGAGAAACAAATAAAATATACAGAAGCTGAAACACAGCGCAGAAATGGCTGTATTTAGACCCTGGGTCCTAGGGCACTGTCAGATAATAAAGA
Organism: Nomascus leucogenys; assembly: GCF_006542625.1. Lineage (NCBI taxonomy): Eukaryota > Metazoa > Chordata > Mammalia > Primates > Hylobatidae > Nomascus > Nomascus leucogenys. Next base: position 89,258,403 of record NC_044381.1, on the reverse strand, counting down.
CTTTGGACTCTGTAAGCCATAGGATCTCTATCGAAATGATTGGACTAAGGCATTAGAGTGTGAAAACAGCCATAGACAGCCTGTATATAAATGAGTGTGCCTAAATTCCAATACAATTTTATTAACGAAAACAGACTGTGGGCTGTGTTTGGTCCATGGGCTGCAGTTTGCTGAACTCCAGCTTATATCACATTAAAGGAAAGACACATCCTTCCACCACTTAGACCCTGTGCATCATAACATCTCACAAAGGATCTGGTTCTAAAGTCAATAAAACAATAGTCAGAATTATCTTAGAATCTAGAATTGCCTGTGGGAACAGCCACCTACTGAGGGGAGAGCATATCACATCTCCCACACCAAGTTCCTCCCAAGTAATTCATGCAGTGACAGCAGATGAGCTCATGCCACTTAAATTATCTCTCATGCCAGTAACTTCCCATAACTTAAATCCAAGTGCTATAGGAAGTCAGCGTTCACAACAAGCTTGAATAAATGCATAGACTCTTTCTAAAAGAAAGATAAAATCTCCTGGACTGTTGGCATTGTTTTAGATTACTTTCATTGCAATGTTGCTTCAATGTACACAAAACACAACTAGATGCAAAGTGCTTTTGCTTACAACTCTTCTACAATTCTGACACCAACATAAGTGTAAAAGCTAAATATGGAGCCAGTAACAACTGACTGCATTAAAATGACGCAGTGGATAATGGCATTTCACTCCAATTACATCACTGTTTATAACGTAAAAACAAAATGTCACTAATTGCCACAGCCCCAAACTACTGCAAACCATCACCATTCCATCACTGGGCCTTCACTTCGTGTATACACATCATTTACAAATCAATTCCCTTCTCCCCTTCAATGGCCAGGAAAGTGTCATACTTACTCACAGAAATGATGAAAAACCCTGAAATCGTACATTCGCTGTTTTCAAAGGGAACTCAAAGTCCCCTTAGAATGCATTTGGGCACCCCAGTCAGAGAACCATTGCTAATAAACACTGGATTGCTTAAACCTTGATATGTTTCTGAAGTAATTTCGGTCCTATAAACCTCTACGGTATTTACTGTTTTTGCCACTAAGGTGACATTTGTCAGCTAGTACCACTTTCCTCTGTCTCTTTTCTTTTATAGGCTTTGAATATACTTTGTTCTTATCTACCACACTGGTCATTTGTTCCTTCAGACTAGAGACCAAGGCAGGTGGACTCTTCCCTGGAGGCACATGTTCTAACCTGGGTTACAACTATATGACTCGAAGGAAGTCCACTTACCTTCTCTGAGCCTGTTTCTCCACCTGCAAATTAGGAAGCTGAACTTCAAGGTCCTCTCCATCTGTTCTCTTCTCTAGTTCTATGAACCAAAAAAGAGGGAGCTAACCCAAAGCATTCTTACTCATGTAGGTATAGAGACAAATACAGTGTCTTACTCTAATAGAAACCCCATGAATCTGTTTCTTTAAAGAGAAACATCAGAGCAACAGAATAGTACAACTAAAATGGACCCCGGGGATTATTTAGTCTATTGTCTTTATTTAGTAAATTGATTTATTTGAATGTCTGCTTATGGCCTGGGCCTTATGCAAGATGTTGCAGATTTGTTAATTTTTTATTTTTAGACAAGGTTTTGCTCTGTTGCCCAGGCTGGAGTGCAGTGGCGTAATTTTGGCTCACTACAGCTTCGACTTCTGAGGCTCAAGTGAGCCTCCCACTTCAGCCTCCTGAGTAGCTGGGACTACAAGTGGACAGCATCGCACCCAGCTTATTTTTTGTAGAGATGGGGTTTCACCATGTTGCCCAGGCTGGTCTCAAATTCCTGAGCTCAAGGGATCCACCCACCTCAGCCTCTCAAAATGCTGGGATTACAGGTGTGAGCCGCTGCGCCCAGCCAAGATGTTGGAGATTAATAACAAACACAACAAGTTCTTATTCTTATGGAGACTAAATTACACTGAAGAGGATTGAGATAAGTTAGGAAGTGATTAAAATATAATAACAAAAATTATATAATATGAAAAATATAAAATATTATATATATTAATAAAAGTTGCTATAGCTACTTTAAGAGTATTGGTTAGCATCTAACCCGGACCTGGAGGATCAAGAAAGTCTTCTAGGAGAACATCATTCCCCAGTGAACCCTAAACGACCTCAGAGCTATCAAGACAGCCGAGGATTCTGGCGGGCGTGACCCACTGGGGACCACATGCCTTGAGTTTAAGGGGACACCAGCTGACCTCCAGCTGAAAATTGCCAAATAGAAATTTGGGCCCCGAGATGCCATGTCTTCTGACTTTTCAAGAGAAGCAGAATATTTGGATTTTTAAATAACTACTGATTCCTAAATTTTGTCACAATTTTAATTTTTAAAAATACTATTAAATAAAGTCCTCATTCAACCCATACATTGTCCCCTGGGTCTCTGGTACTCCCTACCCACTAGAGCCCTAGGCCTTCCCTTCTTTGTTTGCCAGGTGTTCTTGTGTGTCCCTCGCAGGATGGTGGAAACATGGACCCAGGACTTGTTCAAGGCAGACATTTATAATGAAGTGTGAGCTAGGCACTCTGGCATGGGTATTTGAACTTAACTAAAAAACATTTGGCCGGGTGCGGTGGCTCATGCCTGTAATCCCAGCGCCTTGGGAGGCTGAGGCAGGCAGATCACTTTATGTCTGGAGTTTGAGACCAGCCTGGCCAACACAGTAAAACCCTGTCTCTACTAAAAATACAAAAATCAGCCAGGCATGGTGGCGTGCACCTGTAATCCCAGCTACTCAGGAGACTGAGGCAGGAGAATGGCTTGAACCCAGGAGGCAGAGGTAGAAGTGAGCCAAGATTGCGCCACTGCACTCCAGGCTGGGCAACAGAGTGAGACTCCGTCTCAAAAGAAACAAAAAGAAAGAAAGAAAATATTTGAAATTTGGAGGGCTGAGGGGGATTCTGAACATTTCTTCCACTTAACCAATCTTTTCTTTCATTCTCATTGGTCCAACAAGAGGTCAGAATGTCCCTCAATAATTCAAGCAACTTAAGTCTCTGGGGAATTTACAGATCTCAAAAACATTTGCCCAACTCAGCTTCAGGTTTCCCATCAACACTTAACATGAAGGAGCTACATCAGCCTTGGGGAATGCTCATTTCATAGTAGAATAGGCAGTTTTCGGGAGAACAGAAGCCCAGATGGGAGAAGCAGAATACAAATCATAATTCCAAAGTGGAAAATCCAACTTTGATGTGCACTTGACAGATGCAAGAGAAACAAATCCCAAGTATTTGAAGAGGAAAGTTGCCATGGCATTTTTGCAAAACACCACTAGAGAGAAGGAAAATTCTGTGGTACACATATTTTCCCTTTTCTCTGCTTTTTCTTCATTAGGCAAGAACTTCAGAAGAGCTCTGGAAGGAGAAAATCGGATGTCAAGAAGACCCCTTCAGAGCTGGGTTCCCAGGAAGAACAGGGGGCATGTCACATGATGGCAGTGATTCTAGGTCCCCACTCCATGCACCACAGCAACTGTGGGGAGGCTCAGCTCTGCTCCTCCCACCCGATGAGGGACAGGCAGTAGCGTTCTCAGCCACTGCCTAATTACCAGCTAACTAACCAGTGAGGAGGGGTGCTCCCAGGTCCCTGCTGTTTCTTAATACTTAATCCATAAAGTGGTTACTCTGACAGCCTCTCCTCTCCATCTCCCAGCAAAAACCTACAGTGGGCTCTATCCCCCAGTCACACAAGATAGAACCCCAAGAGCAGTCTTCAATCTTCCTCTCATCGTACCCTCCCACAATCACGTACCAGATGCCGTCTGTCCACCTTCTCCGTGTCTCTCGCATCTCTCCTTTCGAATTCTCGCTGCTTCTCCTTTGGTTCAGTCCCCCACTCACCCATTTCATGGCTCAACTACTAAAATGGCCTCCCTATCACCTCTCCTTCCTCCAACTCATCCTCCCTTCTGCTCCCCAAACTATTTACATGGAACAGGTTACATATGTCACTCTCCTGCTGAAAAACTTTACCTAAATCCCCATTGCCTATAAATTTAAGTTCAAAATCTTCTGCGTGGTATTGACTCTTCTGCGATCTGTACCCACTGCCCTGCCTTGGAGAATAATATTAATTCTTAAGTGAACACATGAATACTGGCAAACACAAAGGATTCAGCCCTGGTGTTTCCATGGGCACACAGGGAGAGGCCACCTTTCTGTGACTCTACACACCACCGCCAAATAGCTAACAACAGGGTAACCTGATTGCTTACTGCTCAGGAAGTCGCTTATAAAAAGTTCTCCTAGTCACTTCCCCAACCCACTCACCATCTCACCTGCTGCTTTGAGTGCTGTGACTTGCTTTCTACCTCTTCAACTCTTCGTTCAAGCGCCTCATTTTTCTCCCACTTTCCTGGCTATTCCTTCTGCATCTCCTTTGCTAATTCCTCTTTTCTTCTCTCTACTCTGAGGACCCAGCGGCCCCTGGCCCTGGGCCCTCTTTTTTCTCTCTCCGCTCTCATCCTTGGAGACCTCATCTGGTCTTATGGCTTTAAAGACCTTCTAGGCTCTGATACTTTGAAATGTATATACATAGCCCTGGCCTCTGCCTAAGCCCCGGATTTGAATATCCAACTATCTACTTGGTATGTCACTAAGAGACAGCTCAAACTCAATACTCAAGGACTCAAGTATGACAACAGCTTGTTTACCCCACCCTAACCTCCAGCCTGCTCCTCTTCCCGCTTTTATTTATTTATTCTTTTTTTTTGAGATGGAGTTTCACTCTGTTGCCCAGGCTGGAGTGCAGTAGCGCGATCTCGGCTCACTGCAACCTCTGCCTTCTGGGCTCAAGTGATTCTCCTGCCTCACCCTCCTGAGTAACTGTCATTACAGGTGTGTGCCACCACATCTAGCTAATTTTTGAATTTTTAGCAGAGACGGGGTTTCGCTATGTTGGCCAGGCTGGTCTTGAACTCCTGACCTCAAGCGATCCGCCCGCCTCGGCCTCCCAAAGTGCTGGGATTTACAGGTGTGAGCCACTGCACCCAGACTATTTATGTATTCTATATGGACCTCTCATTAAATAGTAGTATTAGCATCCATCTAACTACTAAGGGCCCAAAACCTGGCGACCTTTTAAGGAGACCCACCTTGGTTACCCTAGTTAAAATTTCAGCTGCTCCCCTGCCCCAGGGTCCCTCTTCTGCTCTATTTTTCTTTTTACCATAACAAATATCATCTTCTGAACATGTATTATAATTCACTTATTTTTTTTTACCTTTATTTTCTGTTTCTTTTTCTAAAATGTAAACAAGGCAGGGCACAGTAGCTCAAGCCTGTAATCCCAGCACTTTGGAAGGCCAAGGTGGGAGGATCATTTGAGGCCAGGAGTTCAAGATCAGCCTGGGCAACATAGTGAGACCCTGTCTCTACAAAAACTAGCCAGGTGTGGTGGCGTCACCTGTAGTTCCGGCTACTTGGGAGGCTGGGGCCAGAGGATCACTTGAGCCCAGGAGCTTGAGACTGCAGTGAGCTATGATTGCGCTACTGCACTCCAGCCTGGGCAACAGAGCAAGGCCTCGTTTCAACAACATAAATCAAAATAAAATAATAAAATAAAGTATAAGTTCCACAAGGGCAGGAAGCTTTGACTATTCTGTTTACCAGTATAGCCATCACCCAGAACAAGGGCAGGTTCATAATAGGTATTCAACAAGTATTTGTCAATGAATGAATGAGTGATGCTTGGCCCACACTGCTTTCTTTCCTAGCCCACAACTGGTACAGCAACAACGGTGAATGAGCTCTGCCTTCAAAATACATGAGGATCTGACCACTCCTCACCACCTCCACTGCCAACACCCCAATCCAGTCACTTCTATCTTTTACTTGGATTACTCCAGGAGCCTCTCACCTGATCTCTCTGCCCCACTCCTGACTAGCCCCACTCAACTCCATTCATTGCACATGACGGTCAGAATGGTCCCTTTAAAGCATAAGTCAGTTCATGTTCCTCCTCACACACATTTCTCCAGTGTCTTTCCAGAACAGATGAGCAGCATGAACTCCCTCCTGTTTCGGCCCTTGCGTGCATCCCTGGTCCCACTTCCTGCCATGCTTCCCAGCCATGGTGGCCTCTGGCTGATTGTGGATAGTCACTTTTGCCTTGGACTCAGAGCTTTCTACCAGCCATATACCTTGCCTGATAAACTTTTCTCCCAGAACTTCATGTCATGTCTCTGCTCAAATGTCACCTCATTTGCAAGCCTTTCCTTGGCTACCCTGTCTGCCACCTTCCACCATCACCAAACATTATCTCTGTTCTCCTTCATTTCTTTTTCTCCATACCATATGTTACTGGAAGGAAAACTTATTTGACTACTCATTCATTGACCGTTTCTCTCATGAGAATGTAAACTCCAGGAGGGCAGGGATCTGTGAGCTGTTCACCTTATATCCCAAGGGTCCAGAAGTACATGGCACATACTGGGGCTCAGTAAATATGGGTTGAATGAATGAATGGAAGCCCATTCCTGAGGTAGTGCTCAAGCTTCTGTGACACCCGCACTGACTATGGGGAAGGGATGTGTCCTCCCATTAGAGGGAGCGGTTGCTACTAATACAACATTTCCAAGGCCTGTCCTTTTACCCTAGTGGGTTTCAGGCAGAAGTAAAAACAGCAGGGCCGGGCACAGTGGCTCATGCCTGAAATCCCAGAACTTTGGGAGGCCAAGACAGGTGGATCACCTGAGGTCAGGAGTTCGAGACCAGCCTGGCCAACGTGGCGAAACCCCATCTCTACTAAAAATACAAAAATTAGCCGGGTGTGGTGGCACGTGTCTGTAGTCCCAGCTACTCCGGAGGCTGAGGTAGGAGAATCACTTGAACCCAGGAGGCGGAGGTTGCAGTGAGCTGAGACTGTGCCACTGCACTCCAGCCTGGGTGACAGAGTGAGACTCCATCTCAAAAAAAAAAAAAAAATACCCAACCCAGCAGCTAAGGGCATCTGCCATGGCTGGATGAAGCCATTTAGATGGTGTTTTGGGTCCTTATACTGATGAAACTTCTGTGAAGGTCTGTCAAGTGAACAGGTCTACAAGGAGACAATGCCTCCATGGAAGCCAGTTGAACCTGAAGCCTAATAAGAGAGCCAGTTCCAACTGAGTCCCTCGTGGTGAAAAGGAGAAAATAACTCTGAGACAGTGAACGAAAGAAAGAAAATTATATTCTACCAGGAGATATCTTTTATTGCCGTTATTTATTTTATTGCCTTTTATTTATTGTGGCGCTTAAACCCAATAGCCTCTAAGAGCAGAGACGTGCAAATAGGATGTCTTAAGGGAGGAGCAGGAGAGGAGGTCTAGAAATTGGCAAGGCGTTAATGTTAAGAAAAGATTCCTAATTCCCTTTGTCCTTTTTCTGGAAAGTGAGAGGGGAATCTCCTCCAGGACCTTCTCCCGAGAGAGTGAGGTTGGGGCCTAGGACAGGATGAGTTTCTGAGTGGTAAAACCCACGTCTGAGTTCTTGCTGTGTGACAGCCTTCCTGGGAAAGTCATTAGCTTCTCTGAAAGTCACTTTCCTCCTTGGCTTCATTTTTCTTTGTACCATCTTTCTCCCTCTTCTAAAGGATTTATTTGAGACACCTATAAACAAAGATAATGACACAACCTAATCTACTTGCCAGAAGACAGGAAAGAACTCTGCAAATGGTGAACAAGATGGTGGTGTCACACTCCCCACCAGGAAAACAATGACTTCATGTCTCCAGATCTGATATCATGAAATTATACCAGAAGCATATCAGATCAAATGCCCATTAACTGTTCAGTGATGACTGACATGTAAGCCACTGTGTGATAAGAATGACAAATTCAGTCCTGCCCTCATGGAGCTTATAATCAACTGGAGGAGTTTGGTGTTAATAAACAAATGACCCACGTGCATGTCTGCTTGCCAGGTATTCTAAGGACAAACACTAACTACCCCCACCCGCTGCCCCGAGGACACCTAGCAGAGGAGGCTGATCCCACCTTGGGGCTCAGGGTGGCCAACAAGAGGGAAGGAGCACTTGATCGAGTTCTGAAGGATGAGCAGGGGACAGCTCAGCAGAGATGTGAAGAAAGGGGACAACCCATACAAAGGCCTGGGATGGACATGACCACCAAAGTCAGCATGGATGGAGCTTAACATATTTGGTTACATTATACAGTTTGGCTTGTGTCCCCACCCAAATCTCATTTTGAATTGTAGTTCCCATAATTCCCATGTGCTGTGGGAGGCAACCAGTGGGAAGTAAATTAATTATGGAGGCGGGTCTTGCCCATGCTGTTCTCGTGATAGTGACTAAGTCACAGATCATGAGATCTGATGGTTTTATAAAGAGCAGTTCCCCTGCACATGCCTGCTGCCATGTAAGATGTCCCTTTGCTCTTCCTTCATCTTCTGCCGTGATTGTGAGGCCTCCTCAGCCATGTGGAACTGTGAGTCCATTAAACCTTTTTCCTTTATAAATTACCCAATCTGGGGTATGTCTTTATTAGCAGCATGAGAAAGGACTAATACAACATGGAAGGTCAAGGGAGTTACATTGAGGCCAGAGAGTGCGCTGAGGCCTGGCCGTGCTGCAGTGGCCTCTCAGTCACATGCACGGTGTGAGTTGAAACCTCATTTACAAACGCAGATGTGGGCCACAGTTTGCCAAGAACATTTTTAAAATAGTGCATTAAATATTATTTATCTTGACTACTGACTTTTTTGACACTCCCTTAAATTTTGCATGCTAGTACCAGCCCCATTAATTCTAACACTCTTGGGAAGCTGTAAAGGGTTTTAAGCAAGAGGATCACATTATTAGTTTTCCCTTTTAAAATATATTGAGAAATTCACTTGGAATGATATTGACGAGATAGCTTTTAAAATACAGAAGCGACAAAGACCTTCCATGGAAAATGAGCAAAGGACAGCAAACCATTGAGAAAAGAACCATATTGCTAGTGATGAGAGGGAAATCTATTTCTACCTGATACCCAGTAGTGGTTTGACAAATTTACTAGATGGGACAGCCTACATCTCTAATCTCAAGAATTTACAGGGGTTTTGAAAGGACTCATGTAGGATTGAGCAGCTGGAAAAGAGGTACAATCAGGAATTTCTGCATGTTAACACTGTAATCCATGCTTTGGTGGGCTGCACAGCCTGTTGTAAGGCTAGGACCACACCAACAGTAATAAGTGTATATCCCAAATTCTCAGCCCTTGCATTGCATCTCCTAGATTCTCCTCTACGTACTTGTAGAAGTCTCTGCGCTTCTCCCTTATTTGTGCATGAACACATCTCATCCCTGAAAGCCCCATAAGGGTGCCCTGTCTCTGTCCAGGTGTAGCCTGTTGAGGGTGAGGGTCTGGGGCATTACCCCAGTGACTTTCCACTGCCCGTGAAGGGCTTGGTGTTGCTAAGTAGCCACCAATGGGCCTCTTCCTGTCCCACAGTCACTTCAGAAAATCCTGGAGTAGACATGATACCAGCCCAAGCAAAAGCTGTCTCCAACAACAAACGCACATACATTCCACAATGTTATCTCTTTCCTTAATCCCCAGTGGAGTCATAGACCCAAATGATGGAAAAACAGTCCTTTCCCTTCAAGAAATAAGCATGACTGGATGCTGAAATTGTCTGCAGAGTGTAATGAGGCGGAGCATTTTATTTACCAGGGTGTGAACAGAACTGCCCACTCCAGTGAGTTCCTTGTGCTTCCCTCCCTAGGGAGAGAGGCTCAGGGAGGAACCATGAGGTTGCAAGGCCCGGGCAGCCCAGAGAGGCCCAGATGATCAGTCAGGAGGGAACAGTCCTCAGTGCACCTCCAGAAGAAAAGGGGTACAGAGGTTGGCTGGGAAAGAGGGATAAAGAAAGTCCGTGGGGATAGGTTGTCTGGGAAAGTTTGGTGAAGAAATTGAGGGTTTAAAAAGGAAGAATATTTGCAGGGGGTGAGAGAACTAAAGAGGAACAGGCAAGGGCATATTAAGAAGTATGGTTATGCATTTTTATGAATGAGACCCTATATCCCATGTAGCCGTTAGATATGTGGATCCTGGCTTATGTTTAAGTTACCAGAAAGATGCTCAAGACCTGATGGACCTGAATCTTATGCCTGTCTAAACCATGTGGTATTCATTTCTCCCTAAAAGACCAAAAAGACAAAAAAGAAAATACAAAAGGAGCGACAACACTCATAAATCCAGCCCCAAGTCAGCAAATGAGGGGATTCTCTTTTGGTCCTGGTTGAATGTCAAACTGACCACTGAAAGTCTGTTCTTCAGAGCTAGCATCTACTTACAGCTAGGTATGTAATGATTAAGTTCTTGTTAATAAAAATCACTTACTGCACAATGATCAAGCCCCTCTTATTTCAATGAGTGTCTGGCGGCCACCTCAAAGTGCAGCCCCTTCCCTAAACATCATGCCTGAATCTCTGACACAGTCCTATTTCCCACTGTTTTCTTCCTTTGTGGTATTTACCAACACATGCAATTATATATGCATTTATACAATTATTTTATGAAGATCCCTCTCTCCCCCTTCCGACTATAAACTTCATGAGGCATAGAAAAATGTTTTGCTACTCTTGCTGATGTTACTGCCAACCAGGACAAGGCCTAACATACTAGAAGTTTTGTGGAAGAATAAAGTAATAAACGAACTGCCCACTTTGGTGTTCAGATCTATTTTGTTTGGAACTGTGCCTTATTTGTAAATAAGGTTTTATAGGAACACAGCCACACTCAATTGTTTAACATTATCCATTAATATTATCCATAGTTTTGGCTACAATGGCAGAGCTGAGTGGCTGCAACGGAGATCATATCGCCCACAAGGTCTAACACATTTACTATCTGAGCCTGTACAGAAAATGTTTGCTAACAGCTGTATTAGACCATCACTCTCACAAAGATTAGAGTTACTCTTCTTTTGTAATCCCTCGAGCACCTTGTTCTATTGAAAAATGACCGAAACCTTCTGACTTAAAACACACCATTTTCCTCTGGAGAGAAGAAGATGACATAATAAATTTCTCTGCTCTGTGAGAGTTTTCTCTCTATTGTTCAGAGAGAGTCCTTTTTTACAATGAATCACAGAATTTTAAGGCATATTGGTGTCGTGAGCAATGAAGTCATCCTTATGCTTGAAGAGAGCTGCTCTTACGGCAGCCCAGGAAGAAAGTTTTTACCACTTTCCATCAACAAGACCACAGAAATGGAGGCTGTGTCTCAACACAGGATGATGCACATGACAGAATGGTAGCAAAGAAATATTCAAAATTGTATGCATTTTAATGCAGTTATATAAAAATGTGAATGCAATGAAACAATAACTGAAGGGAATATCCAAAATGAAGAGAGTTGTTGAGATACAACAGTGGGATTACTGGTAATTTTTTCTTCTCCCATATTTTAACCGATGATGATGATGATGATGACGACAACTGCTATAGTTAGCAGCTATGGAGCACACTGTGAGGCACCATGCATTTTATGGGCATTAGCTCATGAGATCCTCACGTCAACTCCAAGGGGTAGGTATAGCCTGTTCTCATTACTTGGGGTGGTTCTGAGCAAATACTGAAGCATTGCTCTGGGGAGAGACACAGGGCTAGGTGTCTGTGAGCCTCTGGTCACATTTTCATCAACTGATAAATACATAACTTTGTTTAACATGTGTTTCTACTTAAAGACTGTTTATTTAGTATATATTGTTGATTCACTAGTATTGGACTCACAGCAACAGCACTACAACTCAGGCCTGGATGAAGCTTATCTAACACTCATATTTCTTCCCAAGGCACAGCACAGCCTTCTTGCACTTAGGAACACTGGACAGTAGGCTGGCACTATCCTTGGGCCATTTCAAATAGTAAAATCACTAAAAAAAAAAAAAAAAAAGCAGAAAAATGTTTTAAAATGTGGCATTAAGCTGACCACAAAAAGGACAGTAGTTTACAGTATGAGGGCTGAAACAAAAAGGGCTGTCACCTGGTTTAACTTCAACTAGAAACACGCATGGGGAACGACTCCAATTTTTCACTGTTCCGCACATGTCTGCAAATAACCACAAAAGCACAGTGAGCATTGATTTTGCCGTTACGAAGACATTTTAGCAAGTAGTGAATTCACAAATATGGAAACTGTGAATAATGAAGATTGACTATTTTATTATTTCCCCCATTTCACATATTCTGAAGACAGGAAAAGAAAAGAAAATTGGGGGCTGAGGGAAGGGAGGGGAGGAGAGAAGAGCTGGAGCCAGAGATGTGTTAGGCTCTTTTTTTTTTTCCAAGGAAATACTAGTGGGTGTTTAAAATCAGGGTGTCCGCCTTCATGCTGGATTGATATTTGACTGAAATTTCAAGCCTGTCCCTTGCTTCTCTGCCTACTGTCAAAATGGAAATAAAAGACTGAAAATCTCTGTGCATATGTAGACACTCAAGTCCACCACCAACTCCAAAGGCATCTAACCTAAGAAACCATGCCATCTTCTTATGGCAGAGCTAACAACCAACTACTACCAATAGACCACCTGTGACCCCTGAGCTTTGTAGGGGAATAGAATCAGCACAATCTACTTGTAGCCACATGATAGAGACATCTTTGAAAAAAATGTCATCTTTGTGCCAATAGCATTTTACATGAGTGGTTATACACAGCCGAGTGCTTTCTCAACTTATTCAAGACATACTCAGCAATATTCTATAAGGCAGTGCTCATTTACTGAGGCTCAAGTTTCTTGATGTCAACTGTAGATTTTTTAAAAAAATCAATGCATCTATTTGAAACAGAGAGATATTTGAATAACCAACAATAACGGCTTTACATTTTCCAAGCCCTTTAAAGCTTTTGAGGGCTTTCCTGTTCATTCTCTCTTTCTTGAGGCATTTGCTCTAGTTACAAAGCAGAAAGTCTAAATGGCCATTTTTTGACACTTTCCATTCAGGGAGAAACTGACCCTTTCACTTGAAGGTGTGTGATCATTACATCAGCCTTTCTGCAACTGAACATGGTCCTCTCAAGGGCTCAAAAGAAGTTCTGTTGCCCCAGAGACAGACATTATTCCCTTGCATTTATGCAATCAGATCCCACAACTGCTCCCACTGACTCATTTAAGCTGGGACACATGTATTCGGCATCGGCATCTGTTTAAATAGCCCTTATTGCCATAGTAGCTAGGCACTTGGACAAGCCTGCTATTTTTGCAAGAAAATGAAAAAACAATGTAGATGAAGTAAATAGAGGTCGGTACTAAAGCCTGTAGTAATCATCTTCCTTGGCAGGCAGAGCAGGAGGGTTAGAATCAGGTCAAATTGTCCCCAGTAAAAGGCGTCAGTCATCTGGAATGTTTTTATTATCCCAGACAGAAATAGGTCACCTCAGCACACTCAAAGTTGGCCAATTAGACTGAAGTTCTTGTGCAGTAAGAAATAAAGGAAGTAGATGCTCAGCAGAAGACCTCTCCCCTCCCAAAGGAGGCAAAACAAAATTCCTGGAGAAGATAAACACATCAAAGCCTCAGATGCTAAAAGTTACCTCCTTCAAGGGCAATTTGCAGGCTCGTGTTAAGGTGCTTGGTGATGTACGATACAGAAGCTTACGCAAACTTGGCTGTATTCCATCTGCATTAATGCCCAGCAAAATACACTTAGAAATAACAGAGGTCAGGATAGCAGATAGATTTTGTCTACATTGAGAAGGATTCATGGACTCAGTTTAGTAAGACAGAAATGGGATCAGCTGATAAAATCTGCTTTGGTAAGGGCAGTTTTGCCTTGGCAGGCATCTCCAGCCATAGGCTTTGGGGTCAAAGGCACTGGACTCAAATCTTCAACACCCTCTATGCCAGCTGCCTAGATGTGGGGACAACAACAACCTATTAGATACTCAGTTCCTCCATTTACGTAGAAGAGAATAGTACCCACAGGATTATTTTGAGGATCAATGACTTGCTAAGAAAGTGGTTGATGTGTGAAAAAATTATGTACGAATTATAATTTTTTTTTGAGACAGGGTCTTTATCACCCGGGCTGAAGTACAGTGGCCTGAGCTCACTGTAGCCTTGACTCAAGCTCAAGCAATCCCCCAACTTCAGCCTTGGGCTCAAGCAGTCCTCCAACTTCAGCCTCCTGAGTAGCTGGGACTACATACAAGTGCATGCCGCCACACCTGGCTTTTTACATTTTTTGTATAGATGGGGTCTCCCCATGTTGCCCAGGCTGGTTTGGAACTCCTGGGCTCAGTAATCCGCTCACCTCAGCCTCCCAAAGTGTTGGGATTACAGGCGTGAGCCACAGCACTTGGCTGGTAATTTTTTATTATCTATAATTACTGCAAGTTCATCCATGGGTATCAGTTACATCTACTTCACAATCCAGTCCAAATAATTTGCACTCTACATTAGTTAACCACATTCTATCCTTCATTTGTCATACTGTTATTTTGTGATATTAAATATTGACGGAAATAAATTTGTTATTGAGAGGACTTGGATATAATCATTACCCTCATCAAGAGTTTTCTATGAGGGCATTTTGGTAGGATTTGACTTGTCAAAAACTAAAGCATGTCATTTACAGAAACACTCAGATAGAAATATACATGTGATGGTTAATACTGAGGGTCACCTTGATTAGATTGAAGAATGCAAAGTATTGTTACTGGGGGTGTCTGTGAGGTTGTTGCCAAAGGAGATTAACATTTGAGGCAGTGGACTGGGAGAGGCAGACCCACCCTCAATCTAGGTGGGCACCATCTAATCAGCTGCCAGCACAGCTAGAATAAAGCAAGCAGAAGAACGTGGAAGGACTAGACTTGCCGAGTCTTCTGGTCTTTATTTTTCTCCCATGCTGGATGCTTCCCGCCCTTGAACATCAGACTCCAAGTTCTTCGGCTTTTGGACTCTTGGATTTACACCAGTGGTTTGCCAGGGGCTCTCAGGCCTTCGGGCACACTGTTGGCTTCCCTACTTTTGAGGTTTTGGGACTCGGACTGGCTTCCTTGCTTCTCAGCTTGCAGATGGCCTATTGTGGGACTTGACCTTGTGATCATGTGACTCACTACTCCTTAATAAACTCCCTTTCATATGTACATCCATCCTATTAGTCCTGTCCCTCTAGAGAACCCTAAGACAATACATATAAATACATTTAACAGAATTTTACATTTGTGCAAACAATACTTTTTGCCAGTAGGATAAAATATTTATCTTCTTGTGCTTAAGCAAATAATTAACTTTGCCAAGTGACAGAAAGGCAAATTAGACTTTTTTGCATCTATTCCATAAGAGACACAAGAATAACTATATGGGAATATGCCCAAGTCCCCCCCTTCTGCCTTTTGTTTCAAACAGAGCATTTTAAGATCTGGAATATCTGTGATAGGTGTAAAAACAGTCATAGTTTACTTGTACATAATGAGTACAATATGTATTCCAGGGAAAGCATAAATTAACTATAAACTCATTAACTCTCAACAAAGATACCATTTTCATGGTTTCCCTTAAGTGGTTTGTTGGGTTGGGCTTCTCTCTCTTTCTCTCCCTCTTTCTGTGCGTGTGTGTGTGTGTGTGTGTGTGTGTGTGTGTTTGAAAGTAAAATACTTCTGTTATATGAACAAGAACTCACTTTCTGCCAGTACTTTTATTGTTTTACTAATAGCTTAAAGAAGGTATTTGTAAGCCTCACAGACTGTATAAATTATGTCATTTATTTATTCAATAAATATTTGTGAGAGCACTGTAAAAGATAAAAAGATGAATGAGGTCCAGTTTCTGCCTGTAAGAAGCTTCATGGAGGAGGAATAACATCTGGGAAAAAGCCTCACAGGGTGTGTGAGATTGGGCTAAGTAGAGGCAAGGTGTAAGGACAATAAATTTGCTTTTAATTAGGAAAGTCCAGTCAAAAGCAAACCTTTGAATTCAATATTACAGAAACTACAGAACATTCAATAACCCACAAGAAAAACTTTGAATGTGGAGACTGCTGGTAAACAATCTCCTAAATGGCATACTATTAGGATTTCATACATCAATCATCTAGAATATTTACCCTGAGTTGAGCCAACACAAGCAACTACATCCTGCAAGATGAAGAATCATCATTCCCGAAGCTTACTATACTCCTTCCCCCTCAAGGCACATATGGCCACATAGAGGCAGCTCTGAGGCACAGAAGGAAGAAGAATTCCTTGCACCTAATTTAAGATATCAGCATGCTTGCTTTGGTATTTATTTTATTTTCTTCTTCTCTGTTTTTAAACTTTCTGCAATATCTCTTTTCCCACTTACTGTATGTCCCCCTCCCAGCTTCCAGGTTTAACATATTATTCATGTTCTTTCAATGACAATGTCCCTCTGCTGTATTGTAAATGTATGTACTATTTATGTACCAATTGGAACTGTGTGTCCTGCCTTGGAGTTGAAGATCAATAATTGTTCTCAGTGAGTGAATGATCAAACCACTGCAGAACCAGACAGATATAAAACTCTACCTGCAATTACACCTATGTTATTATGATAATTTATAGACCTACAATATAAGTACTAGGCCAGACCCAGAGTCTATTAATCCTACAAATTACACAAGAGGCTACACTGGGTCTTGGATCTACATGCGGGAGAGATATATGACTGCGAATGTAAAAGACAGAAGAGACGTTTGCAGGGACAGAAGTAATTCAGCCAGGTTTGAGCATTACAATGCAATTACCTAAGCCAGATGGTCTTTTTCCCAGCAGAAATGGAGAGTAGCCATGGAATACTTTATATCTTGCAGTTCTTGGCTTAACCTCATTTTAAGGTGACATAAAGTAAGACTACCTTATCAGATCAAACAAAAAGGGGCTTTTAAACCTGCAATTAATAGCACATCTGAAAGCCAGGAAGAATATATTTCAAAAGTCACATCTGCATAAGCATCTACTTTCATGTGGTCTCTATCAAATGTTTCTGGGACCTTACCATGTGGCTGAAGGAGGCGCTAGCCCGGGTTGGGTCATGGAAGTAACTGAAATTACATCATTCTTTCTTTCAGTCACATATAAGCTGAACAACAGAGAGTATGAAAAAAAATCATCAACGACAACACTAAATGTTTTACCAAAGCGCTTCAAGACACAGTTTGTAAAGTTCTGCTAAATCGTGCCCATTCAAACCTTTAACCAAAAACAGTCATTGGCACATTTCCCCACAATGCATTTTCCCTCTTACTTACTAGAAACTTGCTGCTGACCTCATCTAAAATAGTGTGAGCACTTCTCTTTTTCCCAGCCTCTTTAAAAACATCATATTTTCATTTGCTCTCATGTGAACCAAGTTTTCACTTGACTTTCGGTATGGACAGATGTTACTGTCAGCAGTTTCCCAGAACACTCTGTCCACCATCTCTCTCTCAGGGAATTAAAAAGCCACGGTGCTATTGGGTTGCACTACGGAGTGTAAGGAGTGCAACCTAGCACTTTAAATTTTGTTTGATTGGAGTTAATAGAAAATATAAGCTATACTTTCTTACTTTCTTGCTTGCTTGGTTTTTTTTTTGTTTTTGAGATGGAGTCTCTCTTGGCACGATCTCGACTCACAGCAACCTCCACCTCCCGGGTTCAAGCCATTCTCCTGCCTCAGCCTCCCGAGTAGCTGAGACTACAGGCATGTACCACCGAGTAGCTGGGACTACAGGCGTGTGCCACCAGGCCCGGCTAATGTGTTTGTATTTTTAGTAGAGTTGGGGTTTCACCGTGTTAGCCAGGATAGCCTCGATCTCTTGACCTCGTGATCCGCCCGCCTCAGCCTCTCAAAGTGCTGGGATTACAGGCGTGAGCCACTGCGCCTGGCCTAAGCCATACATTTTCTAAAGAAAAGAATGAGAAAAAAAACCTCACACCTGATTTCAGTATGGAAAGAATAGTTTTCATGTCTGAATTGTGGTGAAAATCCAAACTGAACCATAATGCAAAACAAGGAGTGGACAGCAACAAATGTAAGTAATGTTCCTTCCCTTTTTTGTGGTAAATATAGTCAGTTAGTAATCTGCAAGTGCACACACATTTACTACTGATAATCATTCTGTTATCATTGCATATTTGTATAAGAAGGACAAATTTTTGGTAACTCTAGTTAATTTTAATGTGAATCACTCTGACTCTATTATGCACATAGTAGGTACTCAAATGCTGGTTAAAAACAAAAACAAAAAACCCTCATGTTATTAGGAAGGCAAAGAAACAGCTTACTAGTATTCAAGATTATAGAGAACCTGATTATTTTACCATATCATCAAGGTATAGGCTTTTTAGAGTGAATATCAATCTTTCAAATACGGTCGAAGAGGTTTTACTCTGTACAGTGCAAATCAGTATACAGCACATTATGCAGAAGGAATCGGTTTAGCCCTGTTAAGCCATATTCCATGGTACACATAGGTGCTCCAAGTCCCTACACCTGAAGGCTCAAATACCAGCAGTGTCAATTCAGATTTTTATTTTTCAAAGGTAACACATTTAAGTAACAAGCAATTTGCTCTCTTGCAGAGCTCTGAATGATGGCAAAAAATGAATGTCCTCTCAGCACCTTATGGTCAGGAAGACTTTGGCTTTGAACACTGTCTGCACAGCAATTATGAGAGCTTGAATCAAACTCTCGGGTCTTAAATATGACTTGTCCCTGAGGCATAATAATCACCCAGCAAAGAAAATTATTTTATCTGCGCCTTACTGAGTCATGAAGGTCAAGGGATGGAAAACCCCATTTCCCACACTGAACTAACCAAAAAATTTTAACAATAGCTTTCTCTGATGTGAATTATAATTAAATGGGGACAAATAAAGCAAAGTACTTTAATTAAAGCAATTCTGTAGAGACACTGAAGGGATGTCTTACAATAAATTCCCATTCCAAGCTGCTGCCCGAACTTTCCAGAATTAAGAGAAAACTTGAACACAAATAGAAGGAGAGAGTTATAATATAGGTGCTTTCTTACGCTGTCTTACTCTGTGCTGCTATAATAGAATGCTCAGTAATTTATAAAGAAAAGATATTTATTTCTCACAGTTCTGGAGGCTGGGAAGTCCAAGAGCATGGCACAGGCATCTGGAGAGGATTGTCCCATGGTGGAAGGGGGAAGGTGGAAGCAAGCACATGAAACAAGAGAAAATGGCAGCCAAATGTATCCTTTATATCAGGACCCCACTCCCAAGATAGCAAACTCATTCCCATGATAACAGCATCAATTCAATCACCTCCCAAGGGCCCCACCTCTCCACACTACTGCAATGGCAACCAAGCTCCTAACACAAGAACTCTTGGGGACACAGTGAAACCAAAACATACACTCTGGCTATCTTGGCTATTTAAAATATGTGAGGTGAATTTTCCATTTTTGAAATTAATAATAAAACTCAATTAAACAGATGTGGAGCATCACTGAGACAGAATTTCCCATGATAGCCAATTGAGTCTATGATAACCTGAGACTGAGATTTTCTCAAGGGAAGTACAGAAAGCTATGTATCATAAAGGTTAAGATCGAAGTTGCCTTCATCTGTCTTGTATAAAGTTTGGAGTGAGCCATTCATTTCCCATTCTATTCAATTACACAAACATTGATTAAGCATCTCTTATATTCAATTCCAACAACAGCTGCTATCTGGAGAGGTGCCTTTGTCTAGTCCAACTCAAGATTTCTGGTGGCTAAGATTTCATTTGCTTGGGGATACATCTGTTACTGAAGCACTACACCCCAAATGCCAGCTCAGATGTAGGAAGAGATGTGATACACTAATGTTTCGACGGATCACAGTAGTCCTTGGCAGTTTTAGCCACCATACAAATAATGGAAGAGAAATAAACTTGGCTTGTGATTCTCCCAGCAGTAAAGGCTCAAACTTCCTTCTTAAACTCCCATTAGTTTGGCACCTCTAATCCTGAAAATACAACTATCACTAGAGCTGCTCTGCGGGACAGCCAACACAGAAAGCACCTGACCCATCAGAATAAGGAGTTGTTCTTCTGACAGTGCTGTTGGATTTGTTGTGATCCTTAAACAATGGTGGTTTTCAAACTTCAATGTGCATTAGAATCATCTGGTAGGCTCATTATAACACTGATTGCTGGACCCACCTCCAGGATTTTTGATTCAGTAGGTCTGGGGTGGGACCCAATAATCTGCATTTCTAACAAGTTCCCAGGTGATGCCCATCCCACTGGTTTGGGGACCACACTTTGAGAATCACTGTTACATGAGCTGACTCAATTCACAAATAACCTAAAAGTATAACCCCCTTCGAATATGAAGTTAACAGTACAGGGGGTGGGGGGTGGGGAAGGGAACATACAAGTCACAAAAAAAGGCTGTTGATAGGAATCAGTGCAAATATTTGGCTGAGTATTCTCTGCTTCTTTTGAGATTGGAGTCATACATTGCACACAGTAGGGACACACAGAAGGCTCCCCTTTCCTGTCCCTGCCATGGGGCTATGTTACTGCTAATTAGCAGCACTGCTTCCCACACCTGTTGGGAATATCTGTTAGTTTAATAAACACTGGACCTACCATGTGCCAGGCACTATTATAAACTGAGCGGTGCTTGCCAGCTCAGGGAGACTGGCTAGAAATTGTTGAGACATGAAATCTAGCCTGATAGCCCTCTTCAAGCAAGCCAGCTGAATTTTAGGAATCCCAGCATGCCCCATCACACCTGGAGCTGGCACTCATATGCAGATTAGGCATGCATTTCAGCCACAAAAAGGGCAAAGGAGATTAACCTGCACAATAGAGAAAAAGACCTTTGCTCACAATTTTTGGAATAATCTGTTCCAATGCTGGGGCTCACTCGTCTATTTTCACCTTTCAAAGCAGCTTCTTACTTTTCCAGAGAAAATCTTGGGCCAGATTTCTGTTTTATGATTTTCTGGTTATTTTTATGATTGAGATATTCTTAGTTTTCACCAGGTCAGAAATATGTGCTGGATCCCACATGACAAAACGTGGTGCATAAATGTCTAGAAACCGTCAGTACGGATATTTACAAACCCAAGGCGGGGGGACTTTCCCCAAGATCAGATAACATCAGTTCTTTCTGGATCCATGAGGGCATTGCCACAAGCGGAGGACTATTCTAAGTCTGAAACTTTGAACTATTTATAGAAATTAGGAAGACCTTTCCCCTTTAAAAAGTTATGTGGTATTACCTGAGATGTTCACTACTAACACTCTGTTTTGTATAGTCCATGACCCTGCAATTTAGGTAGCCTATCCCTAGGTGGCAGTAATGCATCAGCACCTCCCAGCTTTGAGTAGGGCTTTTGGCAAAACCCTTCTCTTTCTTCAATACGAAGAATTTTCATGAAACATTTTGTATATACCAGATAACAAGCTAAGAACCAAGAATAGAAAGACAAACTGACCTGGCCCTGACTTCATCACAAGTATAATTCTTTATTAAAATAGCTAAACTTCAGCAAATAATAAACACAAGTTGTAAAGATGTTTTGGTGCAGCTCTTGAAAGAGCGAACTGGAACTCAAGGAGGCCTAGAACGTCTCAGGATAGGAGGAGGTCAGGAAAGACTGGCCTCTGATAATATGCCAGAACCAGGACTGTCTGAGGGGGAAAGGGGTGTCCCTCCTGCAGGAGGCTGGGTTCTTTGGTTGGAAGAAGCACTCTGAGATATCGCAAGTGTGGGATCCACCCAGTAGGGCAGGGGCTGGGTGGCCATAGCCTTAGGCAATGTCAGGAAGAGTATCAGAGATAGCTTAGTGTATGTGATGCTAGCTACAGTGACTGTAACTGGAGTTAATCTATAAGTGAATGAATGAATGAATGAAAATGGTCCACCAACCTATGTCCATCCTGAGATCTGGTTTTCAGTGAGTGAGAAAGAACAGCCAGCATACCAGCAGGTGCATTGGCTGCAGGAGTGCGAGTCAGGGAGGAAACAGACTAGCACCTATCGGAGAAGGTTGTCTGGTAGGGAGAAAAATGTGGGGGAGGAAGAAAAGAGGCTCAGCCACTGCCCTTGAAGGACCAATGGCACATGGCTAGACTGGTCGAATAAGGAAAAGCCTAAGAACACATTTTCATATTCTCTCGACATGTAGTTGTAGATGTTAAGATAACAGCATGAAGTCAACTGGGCTTTTCTCAGTAATTTCCACGTGATTTTCTCCTATTACTAGAATTGGTCATTCACAACTAAGCCATTATTGATGCAATTATGAGATGATGAAAGCTTAAAGGCCATTTAGGAATTACCTGTACAGCCTTTATATTTTATAAATGAGACAATAAGATCTAAGGGATCCTGTAATATACCCACAGCCAATTATTTTGTATTGTGCTAGAGGACAAAACTAGAAAGCAGACCAAAAATCTTTCCATTACTTAAATCTACCTCTCTGCCCCTTTACTTGAGTCCTTTTAATCATTATTCCCATGTCAGCTTTCCCTGGGCCTATGTGCAGTAAGAAGTTATTCTTAATGAGTCTTCCCTAGTCTCTGGTTGGATTGGTGCCATGCTTCCCCTGGGATTTCTCCAGCATCCTGCCTTTCTGCACCAGCACAAGCCATCTACTTACCCTGCTCACAAGAGAGCATTTTCAGCCTCCCTGCTCTCAGACACCCTGTTTACTACCTTTGTCATGGGCAGAAGAATAAAACAAATCAAATATAAAGATACAAATAGGCCTACCTATATGTGGCCTATGGAACCTGTAATTCGAATTTTATCCATCTGAGAGACATGGGTGCCTATGTCCACCAAAAGACACGCACAAGATGTTCACGGCAGTTTCATTTGAAAAAAACAAAAATTAGAAATAACTCAAATTTCCATCAACAGGTGAATGGATAAACAAATTGTGGTTTATTCATGCTGTGGAATTATACACAGCATTAAAAAAATGAAACATGCAAAATCTTGGATAAATTTCATAAATGTTACATTGAGGAGAAGAAAGTCAGACACAAAAAAGTACATATATCATTTCATTTATGTTAAGTTAAAGAATAGGCAAAATTGATTAATTGATGGAAGTCAGAATAATGGTTATCTTGGGGAGAAATTGGAAAGGGGAACAAGAGCTCCTTCTGGGGTGGTGGGTTGGTCTGTATCTTGACCTAAGTGAACATTACATGGGTGAGCGTGTGTGTGCACATGTGTGTATGTGTAAAAGTTCATGGAGACAGATAAGATTAGTGGACTTTATATTTTCAGCCTCTTCCAGTTTAAAATAAATCTTCCCTAGTTTAAAATAATCTTTCTATTCAGGTAGATTCAAATATTTTCATGAACTCATCACTGTTCACAGACCTAAGCTCACTCTTTCCCAGCTTCCTCCCTCACTTCCAAGCCGACTGGACTCCCAGAAGGCTTCAGCTTGCTCTTGGCTCTTTGTAAGGGGATTGTCTCCTATATGTGGGCAAAGGGATGTCAGAGGAAAAGGCACAGCACAGCAGTGCATGGCCATGCCCTCGGCAGGCTCTGTGTGCCATCTGAAATCCTCATCCCTTTTGGTGGTATCTATTTCTGTGTTCTTTCCCTCCTGCTCTGAAGGCACCACAGCAAGTCTGCAGGTCCTACCCTCAGCAAACTCAAGGAGCAAAATCCCATTTTCCCGTTCCTGGAGAGACCCCCTAAACCACGTGGGGAAGTATGCCCCATGTCATCTCCCCCCATGAGGGGTGGGAGGAGGGACGATGTATCACTTTCTTGGGTTCCACAAATGTAGTTCTCCAAAACTCACATTTTTCCCCTCTCCCTCAAAAACTGCTTCAAAGCAATGCACTTATCTCACTGTTATGAAACCCCACAACAAATTTTGCCTTACTTCAACTAAGGGGTGGACTGGAAAAATCTCCACAGGGACTCAGGGCCACCTATGGGATTTGCCATTTGGAATTTATTGTCTGTGTTTTCAGTGGAGAACTCCCTCCAGAGGATTCCGTGTCCTTCCAATAAGCTCTGAGATGGAGAGGAGCCTGGTGGTGAACTTGGGGAGCAAGGTAGGGGATCTCTTGGTGACAGTTCACAGCAACAAGAGAGAGGTTCATTCTCCCAAGCCACATGGGCTGAGAGTGGGGGACCAGCACTGCCCATAATCTAGGTCAGTTTTCTCAACCCCTTCCCCTCTCTTGCTCCCTTTCTCTCTCCCTCCCCACTAGGCCGTGCTGCTCTAGCATGTCAGCTGATACTTAGAAAGCACATACCAGCCGCTGGGCACTGTGCTGACCCTAGGAGTCTCGTGACACTCAACACAGTCCCCACCCTTGAGGAACCTCTAATGGAGCCTCACTGACTAGAGCGCTCATTTGTGCACTGCTTTGTTTTATCCTAAACCACTGTGTTCCAGGATAGTTTACAATCTCCTACACCAATGAATGATCTTCTCCATTCCACACAGACTTTCTTGAAAGGAGGAATGTGTCTCATTTCATCTTGGCATTTCCCAGAGAGTCAGCCCAGCCCCATGCCTAGAACATAACATGCACTCAATTAAGGTTTGTTGAATGCATGCATGAAGAAAACAAGTCAGTATGGATAGGTCACAACGATGCTACTTTGTCTTCAGGGGAAAGAAAAGTTGATTATTGGCATAGGCTATGAAACATTAGTATCACTAACTGAAAATTCTAAAAGTCACGGTGTGCTGAGGCGTATCCTCTGTTGACTTATTTTGCTTCCTCTCTCTTACGCTAGAATACTTAACCAGAACATAAGAGTTCCAGGTACATGGTATGCAAATGACAAACAGGAGAGAATTATCCAGGGTTCTGAGAGGATGGAGAGAATGATTTTTGGAGGAAAGACTTTTGGTCAAAACAAAAAAACTGCCAGGAAAACTTTTAATAATTGCACAAAAAAAGAAGTTCTTCAAGATGACTGGTCATTGCATGACACTCGGCACAGTCCCTCTACTGCAATGTGAAGCAGCTCCAATACAGGTAAATCAATCCCTTAATGTATTCCATGGAGAACAGACCTGTTTGGGACCTGGAGGCTCAGGCAACCACCCTGACTGCTTTCCTTCCTGTGCAGCAATTGAATGTCTTGCCTCCCTTTCCATTTCATAGCCAGTAGGGAAAATGCTTGATAGGTTCATTCTGCACAAACGCATCTGTGAGGGCTGTCAGCTGCCAAAACTGCCACCTCCTGACATCACTGCGACCTCAGACTGACAGCCATGCTGTTTGATGGTTGAATAGCTCTGATAGGTGGGTGGGTCACCTGAAGCGATATCCCTGCACCAAGTCCCTTCCAATCTATGGGTAGTTGGGAGGCTCCTGGCTTGCAGGAGGTGAAAAAAACCAAGACATAAGCCTTGTATCACAGTTCATGCACTCTGACTGGGTCTACTCCAGGACTGGCTAGATACTGGGATGGCAAGTGGTCTTTCTAGGACCCCTCAAGAGGTGAATTACGTGATATATTCTGGGGAGATTCAAAGAAAAACAGTTTTTTTCTGATACTCTTTTGTCAAGCTTACTCCTTAAGCTCCCCTACCTTGTGGCTGGGAGGCTCAGAGCCACCTCCCAAGAACTGTATTTGGTTCAGCATCAGACGTCTTAAAATCCCATATGGGTCACTGGGCACAGTGGCTCATAACTGTAATCCCAGCACTTTGGGAGGCCAAGGCGGGAGGATCACTTGAGGTCAGGAGTTTGAGACCAGCCTGACCAACATGGAGAAACCCTGTCTCTACTAAAAATACAAAATTAGCTGGGCGTGATGGCGTATGCTTGTAATCCCAGCTACTCAGGAGGCTGAGGCAGGAGAATTGCTTGAACCTGGGAGGCAGAGGTTGCAGTGAGCTGAGATTGCGCCTTGCACTTGAGCCTGGGCAACAAGAGCGAAACTCCATCTCAAAAAAAAAAAAAAAAAAAGAATCCAATGTGTTCTCACCTCTAAAGCACAGGTGCAGGAGCACAAGGGGCTGAAGCTGCTTCTCCAGGTAGAAGCCACCATGCTGCTTCTTGCCCCCTTGCTGCATACTCAGAGCAGGAAAGGGGTCTGCCAGTGTGTTCCAGGCACAGCATAAGAGGCTGTGGCCTTACACATCTAAGAGTGTATTTTCCTCTTTACAGGTGGCCTGGGCATCCTCTCGAATCACTCTGAATGGGAAATCCTGGCAGCTGAGGATCAATTATCAAGAGGATACAAAATAAAGAAATATAAAATACCTTTGAAAAAGAAATAAAGCTTTCATCTTCTGTTGGCACCATAGCCCTAAGGAGAGGAGGGGACAGGAAGGTTCTAGTACATTATTTTGATCCAAAGATCTCAGGGACTTTGAGTATTTTTAAATAAAATTCACGAGACAGCCCTAAAGCCCAGATAAACAGCTCTTGAGGAGATGTCCCTCACCCATTCAAGAGTCGAGGTTATTGGAGAGAGATGGAAGAAATGTGTACCATGGGAAAAACGTGTCATGTCATGACAGCTATCTCCCTGAGTGCGCATTTTATTGGTGAATGTCCTTGGCAAGTCAAAGCATGAAGATGGCATCTGGCCCTGCCGTGATCATGGATGCCCTGCAGAAAACCATTCTGTCACCGCGACTGGCCACAGCATAGGCTCTCATGGGCCAGAAAAAGGGGCCGTGCAGAAAGGGAATTGAGTTTACCTTTCCATGCCCACCCGGGAAAGTCTACTGAACCCCTGGGGAGTGTGGTTCTAGAGGTTTCTCCACTTTGGCACTACTGACATTCTGAGCCAGATCATTCTGTTGCGGGCAGCCGCCCTGTACACTGTAGGATGTTAGCACCACTCCCAGCCTCACACACTAGATGCTAGCAGCACCTTTCCCCAAAGCATGACCACCAAAAATGTCCCCAGATTTTGCAAAATCCCCAGCAGGAAAGGTGTCTGCCAGTATGTTCCAGGCACAGCATAAGAGGCTGTGGCCCTACACATCTAAGAGGGTATTTTCCTCTTTACAGGTGGACTGAGCATCCTCTTGAATCACTCTGAATGGGAAATCCTGGCAGCAGCCCTGCCCCAGGTAGGGCAGAAAAATATCTCCTTACTGCAAACTCACCCCTGGTTCAGAACTACTGCTTTAGAGCGAGAAAAGCCTGGGAGAGGTCATGCAGTCCTCTGCTGAAATGTCACCATAGCTCAGCCGACATTATTTGTCATCAGAAGTGCTTACACCTACCTGACAGAGGATATATTTGTTTTCTCTCTAGCTCCTTGACTAGACATTCAGGTCCTCAAGTGGAGTGACTTTCTTTCGGTCACTGTTGTAATGCCAGTGCCTGGCACACAATTGGCACTCAATAAAAATCCACTGAGTACATGAAAGGGACTTGAGGACACAGTGCTAGATCCAATGCCAAATTGCTCACTTCTCACATATTCTAAAAGTTTAACATTTTAAAGTGCAATAACCATCACAATTAGTGGCAGTTGCAAAATATTAGGAGGGAGTCAACAAAATACCACCTGAATTACACACATCAATGCTGGGGGGAGGATGTGTACGTGTATATAATAATATACATAACACGTTTACAAATATACATATAAGTATGGGTGTGTGTGTACCACTTCTCATTGCTAAAAAAATAAACATTAAAAACTACAACCTAATTTTTGTAATCCCCCAAACAGTAACTAATATCACTTACTAAGCCTCAAGGGTGTTGTAAGGATAACATTTGTAAAATACACTGGCTTCCTGCTCTAAAAGGCATTACTAGATTACACAAAAGAACTATGACATCATCTCAAAAGGACTGCTGAGTGAGGTTCTATGGAAATCTAAAAGAGTTCAATGCATCTTAAATCATCACAGTTCCTGATTTTTGCAAACAAGCGCAGCCCATTAGGAAAGGAATGAAATCGATTTCCTTGGAAGCCCCGCCCTGCCAATGAGCCGTTTTGTATCCCTGAGCAGCCTGAATCTTTGTGAAACTTCCATATTTAAATGAGTTAGCCAGATCCCGAATCACAATATGCCACACCTTAGGGAATGACCAGGAGGCATCGACCCCGCAGAAGAGCAGTGTGGTTAAGAGTTCAGCTTCCGGAGCCAGATGGCCTAGGTTAGAATCCCAAGAAATGCTGGGCAAGTTACTTAATTTCTGTGTCTCAGTTACCTCCTCAGCAAAGTGGTATAATAACACTACCTATCTCATAGGGTTGTTGTAAGGGTTAAAGGATAAAATGCACATAAAACACTTATTAAGAATTCAGATTTCAATACGAAAGGTCAGGGTAATTGAACTCACACTTTGCAGATTACTGTCTCCTCTCCTCAACCACTAAAGATAACAAAGCTGAAGTCAAGATGTGCTCTTGGGTTATGAAGTTTCATGATAGAAGCCAGAGAGAAGACAAATTGTTCCTTCTTTTACATCAGAAGGTGAATATTCCCCCCACCCGTAAAACAAATCTGAGCACAGGTCACCCTCAAGATATTTTAGGTGAGAAGTGAAGGAAAGTTAAAATTTGGTAAAACCTTGATCACAGTGGTACCTAATGTTTTCAACGCCTTGAGGGCACCCTCAAGTTGGGCAACACTGGACTATTGCTAGTACAGACTGACTAAAAAGAGCTTCAAAGAATCCTCTTTTCTCTACCACTAGGCTGGTAGTTCTTGTATATGATGTTCTTCCACTTGAATTTTTGCAGCAAATAAAAGCTGTCATTCCTCTCTACAATGACTGGCTGAGAAAAAGAAGTTGATGGGATTTGTGTGTTCATGCACAGGTCCATACATGTATACATGTGCATCTTGTGTGTGTCTGTGCGTATGTACGCATGCATGCACAGACAAAATCCCTTCAGCTTTTTTTTTCCTCTTCAGCATGTGTGCATGTATGTGTGTGCATGCATGGATATGTGTGTAATTAAAGAAAAGGGTAAGGCTTAGACATGCTGGTTATTTAATAATTTAGTTCTATGCACAATTTAAACCGATAAGCAAAAATTACCTAGATTTCTTAACTTTAAATGTCTCGATATAGGAAATTCTGGTGAAGGTTTTAAGATACTGGCTCTGCCCAATCCAGCACAGACAGCAATTATCAGAGAGAGCATGCACACTGAGACATACAAATGCACCCCCAATAACTCATCCATCTCGTTAATACCCTGTATCTCCAGATCCATAGGGAAAAATATAAATCAGTAAATCTCTCCTGTTAACACCTTAGAGGCTGATCTTTAAGGGCTTTTCTGTACCTATCATAGGTACTACAGATTGTTCCTGATTGGACTGTTCTGTATACTAAGAATGAATGGATGAATAGGTAAATATGTAAATAATTATACTCCTTGTGATAACAAAAAGATATTTTTATCATTCTAGCTATCTAAATAAGCTATAGAAATCAATGTTGACCTAAACAAATCATAGCCAAATGACAATAAGATAATGGAGTTAAGAGAGATGAAAACGTACATGCTTATCTCTATATCTTCTTTTAATTGGGCTCTCGTAGGGACTGTACAAATCAGTGACCTCACCCATTCACTGGAGCAATGGCAGTTTTCACCTCTTAATCTTGCTGCTACTGAAAAGTGAAGGAGGCCATTGAAGAAGAAAAAGAAAAAAAACAAGGGAGCTAGGAACATTTACAGAGCATATATAGGGTGAATGCAAGTTTGCCAGTCAACGTTTTGTAATGTTGGTGACTTCTTAAAATTGTCCACCAGGCTTCACTAATACCATTTAAAAGGTCTACCTCAGTCTGTATTAAACATTATGGACATTGTAGGTACAATATGATCATTTTGGTTAGCAGAATTTATTGGTAAGAAGCGATACATTATAGGTACATGGCATTCTTTAAATACTTTGTGAGTATATTATCCAGGGAAGACTAACTGCTATAACAAACAACTCCAAAATTTCAGTGACTTCATCATGATAAAATTTGACTTCCTGTTTATGTACCAATCTAAACAGCCTGCTTCAAGAGGCTACACTCCTGGGTGGCTCTCCTCTAAGCCACAAGGCAGGGACCCAAGATCTTTCCATCTAGTGGCTCTGTCATCTCAAAGGGCAATGTTTCTCAAATGTTAATGAGCATAGGTATCACCTGGGGATCTTGGTAAAATGCAGATTCTGATTCCCTACACCTAAGAGAAGGTTAAAGATTCTGCATTCCTAAAGAGTTCTCAGGTGGTGCCCATGTGCCCCTATACTCTGCATCTCATAGGCAGAAGACAAAGAGAAAGAGTAGATGATTGGACAAGAATATATCACTTCCACTAGCATCCCATTGGCCAGTCTCAGTCACATGGTCACACCCATCCGTAAGGGATGCTGGGAAATGTAGTCCAGCTATGCGCCCAGGAGGGAAAAGTTTTAACAGTCACTTTCTGCCACAATAAGAAAAGAAACAATAAACTAAAGAGATTTCAGACATCTAAATCATTACTCCTTCCTACTTGTAAGCTCAGATCAGATTTATTCAAGAGCAAGAGGCACCACCACCCTAAGTAAGCCACTGTTTCTGTTGAAACACTAAAGCCATGGTCTAAAGCATTCACCATAAATTCTTAAAGCCCTCATACAGCAACATACTATCCACAAGAATTTCTTAAGTGAGTCATAAGGGACTCTCTAACAGTTTCCTTCTCTAGAGATTAGATTAGTGAATTTTCTTCTTAAAAGACATCTGTATTGTAATTCCATAGAGCTTACATTAACCCCTAACACATATAGCACATTTTATACCCTTTGAATCCAAAAGCGTATTCCTGACCCTACATCATTACTCCACCCAAAGAATCAATTATGAAAGATGAATGTACTCTACAAACCAAGGGGAAGGGAAATGAAAAGACTCCCTCTCCCTGTAGAAAAATTGCTTAGTGATTAGATTCTGTCTCACCCAAAGAATAACAGCGTCTCGAAAGATACTTGTCAATACAGAACAATTTTACTTTCTGTGCCTGGTTATACTGATTCAAAAGTGGTGGTGGTGGTGGCAGTGGGGGTGGGCAGGTGGAAGGTGAGGAAGGCTATCTTCTTGCCTTGGGCAAAACCCACAAGTAGGCAAAGGAGAGAGATTTGGAGTCATTTAGCCATGACAGAGTGAGATCAAACAGATTATAAGTATCACCATAAAGCAAAACCACCCTAGGGCCAGAAAGGCTCCTGCCTGGGACTCCACGCTTTACAGGGCTCTGCT
This sequence comes from Nomascus leucogenys, assembly GCF_006542625.1. Taxonomy (NCBI): domain Eukaryota; kingdom Metazoa; phylum Chordata; class Mammalia; order Primates; family Hylobatidae; genus Nomascus; species Nomascus leucogenys. The sequence goes on along the minus strand of NC_044381.1, from coordinate 89,227,238 downwards.
CTAGCTCTTCCTCCTCACAGGGCAAAGGGTCCAAGGCAGCAGGAGATGTGTCCTAGCAGAGCCATACTTCCCCCTTCTAGAGCAGCGCTGTTCCACAGAAATGCTGTGGGAGCCACAAACGCAAGCTACACATAGAACTTTAAAGTTGTTAGTAGCTATATTAGAAAGAAACAGTTAAAACTAGGTTAATAATATATTTTATTTAACCCAATAGTATATCCAAAACACTATCATGTCAGCACATAATCAACATAAAAATTATTGATGCGATATCTTACACCCTTTATTTTTTGTATTAAGTCTTCGAAATTGGTTGTGTACTTCACATTTATGGACCATCTCCACCAGTGCTCTGGAGCCAATGTGTGGCTGCTGGGCTGCCCAGCACAGTTCTAGACCATGCTCTGGGTCACAGGACCCTGGGATTCCCCGCCATCAGGATTCCACGTCCACTTGCAGGGCCTGAAGGAGCCTTTCCTGAGCCTACATTCCTAATGGTAGACCTTGCCACATTCCGAGGCCCGCGGGGGACCATCTGTTTGAGGGGTGTTTACATGGATCCTCGACATGTAGGCTGGGTCACCTGAGTGTGCACCAGGTGCTGCATGAAAGGTATGGGGCAGGGATGGAAAAAGAAGGGGAGTGGAATGCAGGCCCGGAGACAGCTCTCCTGACCCCACGACCTGGCTCCAACCTTGAAAGCATTCGAGAATTTTTAATTCTTTTAACTATTTACTCATAGAGTATTTGGTCTTCTGTTTACATCTTGATCCAGCCCCATAAGTATTAAGGCAGGAGAGCTGCTTTAAAAATCTGATAAAAACAGTAACAGCAACTAGTAACAAAATCTGCAGTCATTACAGGAAAGGAGAGAATCCCACTCTTTAATTCTAAAACAAGTGAGAGGATAGTATGAGACAATTTGTACAACCCCAGGGAGACCTCTGTATGATGATGGACAACTTCCTAATGACCTGCTCTTGTATTTCCCATGGTCAGAACTGTGCCTTTGCACTTGATTATTTTCTATAGGTCCCAAAAGGTAGATGTTATGAGGTTTCAGGTGAGTCAATGCCCTCAAAAGCTTTGGGTTAAAGATATTGCTGGATATGTTTATATACTGTAGAAATTAAGCATTGCAGTTCAAGTTATGCATTGTTTCTGTGTTTCATTCATGCCTGTATTCCTAGCAACCAGAACAGGACCTAGCAGACAGTAGCTAATCTATAAATAGTTTTGCATAAATTGTCCTAAATACTTTTGGCACTTTATATAAAAAGCTATAAATCCCAGGGACTACCATGCCCTCTAATAAAGCTCAGATACTGGCATAGGGAATACTGTCTGCATTCCCTTTCTGCATACTGCAAATATTACATATTCAGAATAGCACAATAAGGGTTAGCTATTATTATTATTCCTAATAATTCATATTTAGGTAGTTTGTACTGCAATACTCATACTGATGATTAGGTAATAAAAATGTCTTAGTAAATAGTGACCGCTGAGATCCCCTAGGGTTCTCCGCAATTACTGCTCAGCCCCTCTTCCCAGAATCCCCACCAGAGACCTCCCTACTGTTCAGCAACTGATGGGTTAACCAGGCACAGCAAGAACTTCTAGGCAGGTGCTCCCATAGGGTCAGAGTAATTGATTGACATCCCCTCTGTACAGAGGCTGCTCATTATTCCAACTCTCACCCCTAGCTATTTAATATTAGCTATTATATTTGATATATTCTGACTCACTTCTCCCTGTGATAATGTTTTTATTTGCCTACAATATGCAAATGGCCTTTTATTTCATATTGCTTGTTAATTAAATTTTTGGAGTAAGTATTCTATTTTAGCATTATGTTATGCCCTAAAGCTTTGATAGTAATAATTATGGGTGGGACATGGAAAAGGAAAATAAGAAGATCAAAAAGTATTATCTGGCACATGGCGAAATTTCCTTTCAGAGAACTGTTATGTAGAAATACAGATTACATTAATATTAAATGTTCAGATGGAATGGAGGACAGAGTCCATGATGGTCTCCAAAGATCCCATCTCTTGGTGTTTATGTGCTTGTGTAATACACACCCTCCTGAATGTCGTGGGTGGGTGCTGTAACTTCCTTCTAACCAATGGAATATGACAAAGATAATGAGATGTCACTTCAGTGACTGCATTATATATAATTGTGACTTCTGTCTTGCCAGTAGAATCTCTCCCTTACTGACTTAGATGCTGCAATTTGCCCTAATGGGCAGGCCCATCTGTCAAGGAACCAAGGGTGGTCTCTGGCCCACAGCCAGCTAGGAGCTGAGGCCCCCCAGTCCAACAGTCCTAAGGGAACTGCATCCTACCAACAACTGCATAAACAAGCTCAAATGTGGATCCTTCCCCAGTTGAGCTTTCAGATAGGACCTAATCCTGGGTAATACTTGAGTGTAGCCTGATCAGAGACTAGAAAGCAGGGAACTCAAGCCACGCCCAGACTTCTGACCACAGACACTGTGAGATAACAAATGTGTGTTGTTTTAAGTATAAGATAAAAACATGATCAACAGGAGAAGTGAGTTAGAATATATAAAACTTAATAGCTAATATTAAATAGCTAGGGGTGATAGAATAGTGAGCATAAGTGGTAATTTGCTATACAGTAATAGCTAACACAGAACATGTTTTCATTTAAAATATATGAGTAGGTATAGATAAATGTATAGTTATATACATGCATAAATTTGTGTATGTCTACAAAATGTCTAGACTAATAAGAAAATTTTAACAGGTTAACTTTCTTAACTCTTGCAAACAAGAGAATCACATTCAGAGGGAGAGAAGAAATTTACTTTTCTTGTATATCCTTTTGTACTATTTTAGTTTTGTAGTCCAGGTTTTATTTTTAATACAATTTTTTAAATCTAGATTAAATATACAATAGATTTGAGATGCTTTTGTTCCAAATAACATAATCTGTTCAGGAAAATATTTCAGTCTTTAGAACTGCAATCTTGTCTTTCTAACTAGGATAGGATTGTTAAGCCAACACAATATGAATCCACTAGTTCTGATGCACTAGTTTTGCAAGGAAGAGGCCCTCAAGAGGCTAGCCTTGCTGATTTCACAGGTGGGATCTCAGGTGAACATGGGTAGGGGTATACCTTATTTAAGGACCCAAACTGAGTAAGGGAGGAGGTGCTATGGTATTGTATTTTGTATTTTTAGATGATGCTTTTAATCCCCATTTGACCCCTGAATTCCCATATAAGGACAGGCAGCAGAAACAAAGGATCTACAGAACCAAGTCTTAGACCACAAAGGGACACCAACTCAGGGTGTGTCACCTGCCCCACTAGCTCAAAGCAGAATGCCAGGACTGGGAACTCAGGGAGAGGGGCAGTCAGGGCCATTACTATCTTTTCCTTTAGACCACTAGACCTAATAACTAAATAAGCATTCTCCCTTAAAGAAAAAATACCCGGTATTAAAAAAATGACTTATTTGAAATTTACAACTGGGCTAGTAAGGGATTAAAATAGGTTGAATTAGTGAACCTAAAACAGTGCCCAATATTTAAAACAGTACCTGGCAAAAACACACATGAAATGATTCGGTGAACAAGTGAGAGAATGAGAATTAAATCAGTCCAGCTACCAGTCCTCAAAAATCGCCATGAAAAATTAGGTAGTGAAAACGCTCACAATATAGTGAGTACATTTGACAAAGAAGAAAACAGAATGGTGGTAAGTCTGGAGATTGATCATTACCCTCCACCAGCTGTGTTATATCTTCTGAGATCAATAGGTCTATAAAAAAGTACGTTTTGTTCCTTAGAGCATTTTCAAATTGTGAGATGGAACCACTCCTTCCAATTATTCTTTGACCTCAAACAAGGTCTCCTATGCTTCCTTACTTAGATTTCTCAAACCTCCCTCCATCCTTGGTCTATTTCTAAAGTCTAACACAGACAGACCTCAGTAGTACACTTGGCTAGCTAGTGTCACCATATAATGAGATCTTCCCCATCTAGAAAATTCCTGAATTCGGAAACTCCTGAGTATGTGAAACAACATAGTTCCCTATTTTCTTTGTCATATAAACGTTCTAGTCTGTATTCAGCATTAAGTTTGCTTTGTCATAGAAATTTTCTTTGTCATAAAAATTTACTAGTCTGTATTCAGGATTAATTTTGGAAAAATAATTACATAAAGGAATTCACAAATCTAACAAAAAATGGGAGCTCTTCAATTTCAATAGAAATTTTTCAATTTCTATTTACCTATATGTTTTTTAAAATAAGAAATACAGTAAAACGAAACTGCAACTAAAGTGGAGATTTTGAAGGCAGGAAATATTGGAAGTAGCAGAGAAGAAAGACTTCTATGACCATCAGTAAAAACCAGTAAGGAATAACAAAGTCAGTCTCTCCGTGTGTGTGTGTGTGTGTGTGTGTGTGTGTGTGTGTGTCTCAAAAATGGGACTAGAAGGGATGGTTTGAAGGGATTTGCATAGGAAAGATAAATTTTAGAAAATTCAGATAGATATTATCAATTAACTCTAAGATATCTTAGAATCTGTTACCTATGCTGTTTAGGTAAATTCAGTAATATGAGTACTTTATAAAAAGATATTTTCTAGAATGTGTGACAGAATTTTATCAGCGCATTATTACATTCAACATAGCAAGAATTGCTTGAAAAGGTTTTAACTTGCAGAATAAACACATGTCCACAGAGAACAGGACCATTTTGGATTATAGAGTTCGGGGGAAACAGGCACAATAAAGAATGATTCTGAGCAAAAACATTGACAGGAAGAGGCAATCTTAGTGTTTGGTTGCCTGGTCTCTTCAAACACATGGCACATCACAACACATTTGTTCTTTTCAGCAATATTTTCAGAAAACGACGTGCTGGCATTTGTAAACATTTTGCTTGGGTGGAAAGATGTCCAAGCACAAAGCAAACTGTAAAAATCCATGCAGTGTATTTTGCCAGAATAAACCACTAGACCACAACAAATAAACGCAAAGCCCCCAAGGAACCCAGCAATGCGCTTTTGAATTGTGAGCTAGGAGAAAGATGTTGGCTATGCAGCATAACTACTTGCAGCTAAGGTGGTAGGAGAACACGCTGCTCATTATAGGCGATGCCACTTAGGAAACTAACTCTGCACGTCACCCTTCCTCATGATGATGCAACTACTGCACTGCTTTGTTTCTCCTTTACTGACTCTTTTCCCCACAAGCAAATCCACCTGTGGGGTAGATGTTCTCCAGAGATTCTTCCTTGCATCCCTGGCTGGTATAAAGACACTGCATGGGCATCTCATAATCACTGCACATACACATTATGCTTATTTTCTGTGTCTGTGCCTGACTCATGTTCTAGACATGGTGAGCAATTCAAAGTGAAAGCCCTGGATTCTTTGCTTCTCTATTCCTAGCAGGGTTCCTGGCTCCTTCTTGGAATTCCGAAAATATCAGCTGAGCTACCACTGAAGTAAGATGCCCCTTAGACAGAAGAGGAGGACCTTTCATGAGCTCCAACCTTCCTGGTCTCACCTCAACCCTGACTGGTTGCTGAAGCCATGTCTGCTTTAGAAGTTTGCAAATTTACCCGGATTTTATAAATAGAAAAAAATGACAGCAGGCACAGTCAGGCATCACCTTTGTCAAGTTCTGCTGAAAAATAATTCTAAACGTTTTACCATTTATTAAAACTCTAGAATAAAATTATGATCATAAATTTCAGTCAGTCGCTGTTTATTCAAAATGTACCTCTACTAGTTAAGCATTATCACCATTCAGCTCAAGATAGCCAACAAAAATGAAGGAAGAGAGGGAAGGGGAGGGGAAAGGAGGGGAGGGGAAAGGAGGGAGGGAGGGGAAAGGAGGGGAGGGGAAAGGAGGGGAGGGGAAAGGAGGGGAGGGGAAAGGAGGGGAGGGGAAAGGAGGGGAGGGGAAAGGAGGGGAGGGCAAAGTCATGACATTTCCCACTTCTGAAAATAACACTGGTTTTGAGTCACATAAATGCACCCTGCCACTTCATAGTTGTCTAACTGAGCTTCTTGCTCTGTTATTCTAAGGTTTCATTTCCTCATTGTAAAATGGAAAATAATCCCCGTATCAATGGTTTGTGCCAAAGATTCCATGAGGTGATTCCCTTAAGATGTTTGACACAGAGAAGATCTCCAACAATAAACTCCAGGTCCCTTTTTCTCCCTCCTCACTCGTCCTTGCTTCCTTTCTCTGCCCGACCTCAGGGCTGGTCAGGCAGGGCTGCCATGAACATCTAAAGAGTGGCCAGATGAAATATTCCTTCTGAGCTCCACTTGATAGGGCGAGTGAAACAAACAACCTGCAAATCAAAGACTCTGTTGTCTTTTTACCACCGTAGAGCAGTACAGTTCTGAAACTTTGTGTCTGGAAGGCAGAGATGCCTTCCCTCTCCTGGGCTCTCCTTGACTGTCATAAGAAAATCTCTTTGCATAAAAGAAAACAAAATGCTACAACTAACAGGACAGCTGTAGACAAGGGGGTGAGGCACGGCAGACTGGTAGAGGGCAGGTTAAACAATCCCCTTGCTGGCTAAAACACGTCATTTCCCCCACAAAACCTTCTAGGTGACTAACCACCAAAAAGTTGAACCTTTTCATTTTATTCACAATTCCCTTTGCATGCCTTCCTCTTGCCACCCCTCCCAACAAAGATTCATACTTGAACAGAAACATTCTCCTTCCATAACCTCACAGCAGGGATTTCAAAGCTTCCACAACTGCATTTCTCTGTTTTCTGAGATGGAGTTTCGCTCTGTTGCCCAGGCTGGAGTGCAGTGGAGCAATCTTGGCTCACTGCAACCACTGCCTCCCAGATTCAAGTGATTCTCCTACCTCAGCCTCCTGAGTAGCTGGGATTACAGGTGAGTGCCACTACACCTGGCTAATTTTTGTATTTTTAGTAGAGATAGGGTTTCACCATGTTGGCCAGGCTGGTCTTGAACGCCTGACCTCGTGATCCGCCCACCTCGGCCTCCCAAAGTGCTGGGATTACAGGCATGAGCCACTACATCCGGCCTCACAACTGCATTTTTTTACTGACAAATCCCAAGTGTCTCTTGTCTGGGTTTTCCCCCATGTCTTCTGGTCTGCTAAGCGTTGCTATTTATGCATTTATTTTCAATGGCTCAAGCCAAAGCCTCACCAATCTTGCACACTCTTGAGAGTCCGGTACCTGCCTCAAAATTTCTGTGGATTCCTAGTAGGTTTACATTCTCCATCATTGGTTGACTTGTTTGTCCCACTGAATTATCAACTCACTGGCATTTCATCTCCTGTAGTCATTCTCTTTTACCAACCACCTCATAAGCTAATGTGGAAACAATTCGAGTTTTAATTTCCCAGAAAGAAGGCTCTAATAGGTGCAGTAGTCTTATACAGATTTTATTTTATTTTTATTATTTTTTAAGTTTTTATTTCCTTAGGTTTTTGGGAAACAGGTGGTATTTGCTTACATGAGTAACTATTTTAGTGGCAATTTGTGAGATCGTGGGGCATCCATCACCTGAGCAGTATACACTGAACCCAGTTTATAGTCTTTTATTCCTCACCCACCTCCCATTCTTTCTCCCAAGTCCCCAAAGTCCATTGTATTATTCTTATGCCTTTACATCCTCATAGCTTAGCTCCCACTTATGAGTGAGAACATATGATGTTTGGGTTTCCATTCCTGAGTTACTTCACTTAGAATAATGGTCTCCAGTTCCATCCAGGTTGCTGCAAATGCCATTATTCATTCTTTTTATGGCTGTGTGGTGTTCCATCATATATATACACACACATAGGTATATGTATATATGTGTGTGTATATGTGTATGTGTGTGTGTGTGTGTATATAAATATACATGTGTATATATGTATATATGTATATATATGTATATGTGTATATATATGTACATATGTGTATATATATGTATATATATGTGTGTGTGTATATATATATATGTATCTCACAGTGTCTTTATCCACTCATTGATTGATGGGCATTTGGACTGGTTCCATATTTTTGCAATTGCGAATTGTGCTGCCATAAATATGCATATGCAAGTATCTTTTTCGTATAATGACTTCTTTTCCTCTTGGTAGATACCCAGTAGCTATGCAAAGGTTTTAGAAAGTGTGGCAGATAGAGGTTACGAAATAGCAAAGCTCAACAACACGAGACATAACTGTCTTACAGTTGCCTGGCCCCACTCCAGTCCTACCTCAGGGACCATCTCCTGGGCTGGCCTCCTTAGCCCCAACTCCAGACATCACATGCCCAACCCCATCATCCTTGTCAGAGCTCACCCTACTTCTTTCTACTCCCCAGCACTCATGAAATTCCTCTGGTTTCATTTTGCAGAGTGGTTTAGCCTTATCTTTGTTGTGAAAATCCTTCCAGATGGCCCAGCAGGGAATAGAGGTGGGTCAGGGTCCACTCTTTTCACACTCCAAGAAGACCAGCAAGGGTATTTTTCTAAACGCAGAGCGGAAATAAATCCAACCTTTCCCACCAGTGAGTAAAAGGGCAATCATTTCTTTTTTTCCTCATATAGTTTTTTTTTTCTGCTGTAGTAATTAGGTATTTTACGCTAGTTAATGTAAATGAACAATGTCAAATGCATACAAGTGCAAATTATTAGCTATGTCACAGTCAGAGTTTTCATTCTTGGAATTTCGAGAAAGAATTCACATCACTTAAATTTCATAGCAGAATTCTGTTCTGCTATTAATCTTGCCCTTGTGTATATTACAAAAACACAGAGGACTAATGAGAGGAAGAACAGAAGAGATGAAATGATTTGAAGTCAAATACCCTGGACAGACTCCCTCTTCCCGTGGGTTTCCCACAGAACTTAAGAACAAGAAGAAAACAAAGAAAATAGAAGCACCATTATACAATATAAAAAACAACTCAAACTTAGCTTTTTCTCATCTGTTATCCAGCACTCTAGCTGATGGATGTGTTCAGTAATGCAAGCAAGCCTGGCTGTAAACAGAATTGACATGAAAGGCATTGTTACTCAGCACTCCTGTAGTTCAGCAACTTGCTAAGGTTGTAGAAAGAGGGCCCAGAATTACATTCAGAAACTTCATAGAAACGGAATATTTCAATAATTACCTCACCAGTGTCTGTTTTGAGCCCCCTAGCTCATGGCACCTGTGTGGAAAATTCCACCCCGCCTCATCCAAGACTGGCTCTGGGGTCATCACTGAGTAATGAGGAACTGGTACCATGAGAGGTCAGAAGGAGATTCGCACAGATTCTTCCATACCCCATTGTGAAACTTAGAATATTTCCTCAATGCAAGCAGAAGTCTGTACCTATTACCATCACCTCCCCTTTACTACTTTTTTTTTATTATTATACGTTAAAGTTCTGGGATACTTGTGCAGAACATGCAGGTTTGTTACACAGGTATACACGTGCCATGGTGGTTTGCTGCACCCATCAACCCGTCATCTACATTAGGTATTTCTTCTAATGCTATCCCTCCCATAGTCCCCCAGCCCCCAACAGGCCCTGGTGTGTGATGTTCCCCTCCTTGTGTCCATGTGTTCTCATTGTTCAACTTATGAGTGGGAACATGTGGTGTTTGGTTTTCTGTTCTTGTGTTAGTTTGCTGAGAATGATGGTTTCCAGTTTCATCCAAGTCCCTGCAAAGGACACGAACTCATCCTCTTTTATGGCTGCATAGCATTCCATGGTGTATGTGCCACATTTTCTTTATCCAGTCTATCATTGATGGGCATTTGGGTTGGTTCCAAGTCTTTGCTATTGTGAATAGTGCCACAATAAACATGCATTTTTATAATCTTAAGTGCTTGGATTCTACAAATTCTAAAAAGTAGGTGGTTGTATTAGTTTGGTAGGGCTATCATAATAAAATACCACAGACTGTGTGACTTAAGCAACAGAAATTTAGTTTCTCACAGTCCTGGAGGGCTAGAAGTTCAAAGTCAAGGTGTCAGCACGGTTGGTCTCTGAAAGGGCTCTTTTTTAAGGCTTGTAAATGTCCTCACATGTTCTTTCCTCCATGCATGTGCATCCCTTGTGTCTCTCCGTGTGGCCAAATGTTTTCTTCTCATAAAGATACCAACCACATTGGATTAGGACCCATCCCAAAGGCCTCATTTTCACTTTAACTTAATCACCTTTTGAAAGACTGTATCTCCAAATACAGACACATTCTGAGATACTGGGGGTTAGGACTTCAACACATGAATTTTAGGGGAACACAATTCAGCCCATCACAGTGGTCAAGGTAAATAACTCACTAATGGGACTGAGTTTTTCTCCACTTAATACCACTTCCATTCATTCTTGCCACATGCAATTAAACGACAAGTATCATGTGTGAATCAAATAGTAGTCCTCTCCTATGACATTCAATGACTTTTTTACATATTTATTGGATTCCAATTTCACAGGTTGATTTGATTATGAGGGGATAAAGAAGTAATTATAGTTCTGCCTTCAGAAAGCACACTGGATTTGTTAAAATCATTTTTATTCTCCCACCTGAATTCAATGCATTTTAAGACATAACATGGGCATTTCCAGTTGCCCAGGGAAGAGGTTTAGATTATATCTACATTTATGATTTGATTGAACAACATTTACTATTTATTGGGCACCTACTATTTTCCAGGCAATACTGAGCCACGTAGTACAAAGTTAAGTAGATACTGGTGCTCACCCATAAAGTGGCTCACAATCTAATCGGTAAAAGACACATGTGTAAAGAACTGTAATTCAATATGATAAATATAATTTTGTAAAGTATCTTAGGTTGAACTTAAAATCTTGAAATTATCAACACTGGTCAACCTTACAGACATTTGCAAAGTTTCAAATTGGCAAGATGTAGTCATGTTAATAATATCTTCCTCCAAGAGTGCCTCATCACTAAGAGAATAGAGATTTCTCCCCATTTATTTTTGGTGTCCATGCTTGACGATGCAATAAGGATCCCCACTCTGGAGAATAGGGAGAAACTTCTATTCAGTGCAGTGTTCTGAGTGTTTCATTAGGAGCCATAGGGAAAAAAAAAATGACAAGCCGTATGTGGAGCATTGGAAACACATCATAAAACCCACATGTGGAGATCACTTGGCAGTGCTGGCACATGACTGGGAAATCTGAGGCAACTAAATTCCACCAGTACGATCTAGGAAACCATCACATTCAAAGATTGCCTTTAGCATCAAATAGCCAAGAAGGGTTCAAAGTTCAGCCACCTGAACAAGATTACAACCTGGATGCACTGACTGAGAGGTCGAGAGGCAAAGTTCTGCTTTGAGGTCCTTCTCATCCAGCGTTTGTCTCTTTCATTGTTTCTCTTCTCCAGATGCCTTACTCTTTGGAGCACCTACCCTTGCTCTGCCCGGAGGCCATCCCACAGTAGCCCACACTCTGGCCCTCCTTCCTGGGGAAAATCCTATATTTTTGGAATTCTTGTTCTTTACCAATAGATGTTCTGCCATATGCCCTGAGATGGTTCGCATAATGTCTTACAGCCTCAGTCTCTTCATCTGTAAAATGTAACTAACTCCTTCTACTCCATAGGGCTGTTATAAGGGCAAAGAAGAAAGCAGATAGGAATGTGCTTTGTAGTTTGTTAAATAGTTTAACAACAACAATAACAGATAACATTTATTGAAAGTCAACCACAGACAAGACGCTATTCTAAGCACTATATTAGGTATTAGCTCATTCATCTTCTAAAGAATCGTGAGGTAAATGCTATTGTTATGCTGCTTGTTCAGATGAAGGAAGAATCACAGGTGGGTTAAGTAACTTGCCAAATGCCACACAGAAAGAAAGGGGTGGAGCTGAGATTTGAACCCAGGCCGAAAGCTAGAGCCCTTGCTATTCCCTGCAATGTTATACCGGATATTCTAAATAGGCTGCTCTATGTCCCAAATCTTAGGTTCCCTAAGTAGTTGTCATATATCAGTACTTTTATGTAGTTTGGTAAATGAATTCATCCAGTAGTTCACTGGCTATATTATTATCCCTCTTACATAAAAAGAGTGCATGTTTACAGAAATTATCTTGAAACATTGCTTGATTCAACCAAGCAATTCTAGTGATGATATAACAGGTACCAGGAGGTGACGAACATAATTTGGGGCAGATGGTGGGTGAAGGAGGGGGTTGCTGGGTCTTGAAATACCCCTTAAAATATCCTGTAATTACCTAAGTGTAAAGCCCCCAAAAGAGAAAGTCTTCAAAAAGACTGGCTGTTATGGACTGAATTGTATCCCCTCAAAAAATTATATGTGGAAGTCCTAACCCCAGTATCTCATATATGACCATCTTTGGAGACAGGATCTTTTCAGAGGTAATTAAGTTAAAATGCAGTCACTAGGGTGGGCCCTAATCCAATATGACTGGTGTCCTCAAGAGAAGAAGAAAGTTGGACACAAAGAGAGAAGATGACATGAAGAGACAGCAAAGAGGGTGACCATCTACAAGCCAAGGAGGAAGGCCTGGAACAGACCCTGCCCTCGTGGCCCTGAGGAGGAACCAGCCCTACCAATGACTTTCATTCTCAGCCTTCCCACCTACAGAACTATGAGAAAATATATTTCTGTTGTTGAAGCCACCCAGTCTGTGCTACTTTGTTATGGCAACTCTCGCAAACTGATACGCTGGTCAGGAGAAGAGGGTATCCTTGGGGCACCAGGTCTCAGAGAAACTAAAAGAATGGACAAAGTGCGGGGCTAAGGGAGGGATAGCATTAGGAGAAATACCTAATGTAGATGGCAGGTTGATGGGTGCAGCAAACCACCATGGCACATGTATACCTATGTAACAAACCTGCACGTTCTGCACATGTATCCCAGAACGTAAAGTATAAAAAAAGAAAAAAAAAAGAATGAACAAAGGATGGTGGTCCTGCATCTTTACACTCACTTACATCGTTCCCCTTACTCTTCCCAACAAGCCAGTGGTTAAGTATTAATATTATTATCCTCACCCACATATGACTGCCAAGCGCATTTTCCCAAAATACCTCTTTCAGCATGTGGCCCGCCTGTCCGAAAACCTCCAGCAGCTCCCCCACTGCCTCCAGGAAAATGTTCCAATTTCTCCCAAGTGGTCCTGAAAATATCTTGTAATTTATAAGCCAGAGAACAAACATCTTATCACAGCAGTACACGCCCACAGAATTGTGGAGAAGGAAACCTGGGAAATCATCTCTCGGAACAAGGAGGAAAATTCTTCAGCGACACATAGCACCTCTGCTGCTACTGGCAGTCAAGGGACATGCAACAGGTTTTCTACACAAGAGACTTTCCCTAGTTTCAAGTGAGTACAGACATGTCCACCGAGGAACCCAAAGGTTCTGAACTTCTGGCGCTAGAAAACCTGAACTACATCCCCGTTTCCATTGGCCAGACATCTAACCCTCTCCATGGAATCATTTGCTTCTTGTTCCTAGGAGTCCACTTTGAGATGAGCCCTGAATGCCTTGGTGCAGGGCTTAAAATGCATCTTCTTTCCTGCTGAGGCACAATGTTGGCAAATGGTATTTTTCTCTAAGGAACCCAGAGAGTTCTTTAGAGACATTACCTAATTCAACACTTCCTATATTAGACCCAAAGGGTATGATCAACCTGGGTTTGGGAGATTGAATCACTTTCACAAGAAGAGAAGGTGAAGAACGGCTTCACTTTTCCAGGTGGTCCTAATGACTCACCTGATAATGACAACAGATTCAGAGCCAGCCTCCCCATCCAGACCTCCTGGTTCCAAACCTGCCAGTCTCTGATTGTCTCAGTCTTGGTCGGCATGAAAATTCCAGTTGGGTTTTCTGCAGGGCCAGACTTAAGCCAGGAGAAGCCAACCAGAAGGCAGGCTCTGGAGTCAGCCTGGCTGTCCCTGACAGTGGCCAGCCCAGTGTGGGCACGCCAATCAGGCTGCAGCCTTTGCCTTTAACCACAGCTTGTGGATGTAGCCCATACCACTAGCTTTTTGTTCAACTTCCTTACTTGATGGTTTCCTGCTGAAATAGCAGATCTCATCTTATTTGCTAGAGAACTATCAATCTGCCCAATCTTTGCCATCAATCTAACCCTTAGCAGCCACATCTTGTCCCCGGACACTCATCAACCTGATCAGTAAACATTTCCCCCGAAACTCCTGCTACCACCAAATCAGACCTCAAAGGTGAACGTATGAACATGTATCACAACTCTGTTTTATAAACACCCCTTGACCACCACTATTTATTTATTTATTTATTTATTTTGAGATGAAGTCTCACCCTGTCACCCAGGCTGGAGTGCAATGGCAGCCAAGTGGGATCTTGGCTCACTGCAACCTCTGCCTCCTGGGTTCAAGTGATTCTCCTGCCTCAGCCTTCCAAGTAGCTGGGATTACAGGCATGTGCCACCACGCCAGGCTAATTTTTTGTATCTTTAGTAGAGATAAGGTTTCACCATGTTGGCCAGGCTGTTCTCGAACTCCTGACCTCATGATCCTCCCCCCTCAGCCTCCCAAAGTGCTGGGATCAGAGGTGTGAGCCACTGCGCCCAGCCAGCCACCACTATTTTGCCCATCCTCCTTGCTGACCAGCCCCTTCAGACCCCAGTTTGCAAGGCCACCCACCTGCTCATTGGAATTACTCAGGGAGACTGTAAAATTCCAGATGCCCAGGCTGCACCCCAGATCAATTAGAATTTCCAAGAGTGGAACCCAAGTGTCAGTATTTTTTAAAAGTCTGCAGGGGACTCTAATATGCAGATGAGCCTGAGAACAACCGCTCCAGGCTCTTTTCCCAGTTGAACCTCATTTTCTCACTGGCATAGAGCCAAGGTCCCAGCCTAGTACAGGTATACACCTAGGTCAGTAATGACAATACCAGAAAAGAATACTGAAGCCAGAGAATGAAGATAAAGTGGTCCCCAGCCACCACAGTAGATGTGATGATTCAAACGGCTGATATTAGAAGGGGAAATTGCCAATTATTGGGCATTTGCCACTGTGTTGTTAAAAGTGGGTCAGATCTTCATGTCATATTTTTAAAAATGGCTTACAGTGAATCATAATTGGTAATCAGAAAATCCATCATAAACGTAAGGAATCCAAACCACTAATAATTAAGGTCAAAAATCAAAGTAAACCTCCATTACAGCCCAGCTCATTAATGTGGGTTTCATGACACTTTGGGAACAGGTCATTTCTCCTGAAATGACACAACTGCGTTGAGTAACCACATATTATATTACTGATCTGCAAAGTGGGTGGTTAGTTCTGGAAGTCATATCCTGGGTGGGAGGTTGAATAAGCTGGCCTTTAAGGTCATCTTGAGTTCTGACAAGTCTTTGATTCCAGGTAACAAGCCCTCAGGGCACTCAAGAATGGTGGAGGAAATTATCTGATGTTAACCTCGGCCACTGTTCTGCTCCGCAGAGCTCAGCCAAACCAGGGAACAGGATGCCCAGTAGGGCAATGTCACAGTTTGGATTTGGCATGGCTGCGAGACCTGAACTAACCAGAGACAAGAATCCTGGTTCCAGAAAGCCCAGCTGTGACTTAAAGTGACAGGCAGGAGTCCTGTGTGCGTGACAGGGGCCCCTGCATTCTGGAGGGAATGATATATTTTTTCCATCTTATTTACTGGCTTTCCAGAAAGCCAGCAATGAGGACTGCAGGGCGAACCACCTAACGGTGAAATTGTTTACTTCACTCTGGATCACCTTCATCTGGAGGACCAAATTCTCTCAGGGATTCATTACCACCCACTCCTAAATGGTGCCTGCAGGGCACCACTGGGGATTGTTTTTCTTAGCATGCTGCTTGGGAACATGGTCGTGCTGTTGTAACTCATCAAGGTCCCCTTGAGGGAACCAGCCTCATTAGGGAATACTGATGGGGAAAGATGTGGGGTTTTCCCACTTACTGGGGAAAACAGCAATCAGAGCAAATAACAGGACCACTGGGGACAGGCATTTGCAAAAAATAAGGAAGGCTAAAGGAACACTGAGTATCATTTATCCTATTTAGAAAGAGATGATTTGGAAACTTGCTTTCACATCAGTTGGCTGGAGCCTGATGCCGTGGCCAAAGTCAGACGTCAGATCCCCATGCAGCCTGGTTAGCACCATGCAGGGAGATCAAACTGTGAACACAAACTACTGCCCTTACCCTGATTAAGTGGTCCCCAGCTGTTGCAGGAAGCCAGGGACCCCAAACAGAGGGACCGGCTGGGGCTGTGGCAGGGGAACACAAATTGGGAAGATTTCATTTTAATATGGACATGTATCAGTTCCCAAATTAATACTTTTATAATTTATGCCTGTCTTTACTTTAATCTCTTAATCATGTTATCTTCGTAAACTGAGGAGGTACATCACCTCCGGACCACTGTGATAATTGTGTTAACTGCACGAATTGATTGTAAAACGTGTGTTTGAACAACATGGAATCAGTGTACCTTGAAAAAGGACAGAATAACAGCGACTTTTAGGGAACAAGGGAAGACAACCATAAGGTCTGACTGCCTGCGGGGTCAGGCAAAAAGAGACATAGTTTTCTTCTTGCAGAGAGCCTATAAACGGATGCGCAAGTAGGAGAGATATCACTAAATTATTTTCCTAGCAAGGAATATTAATACTCTGGGAAACTAATGCATTCCTGGGGTGAGGTCTATAAACGGCCACTCTGGGAATGTCTGTCCTGTGCGGTTGAGATAAGGACTGAGATATGCCCTGGTCTCTTGCAGTACCTTCAGGCTTACTAGGATTGGGAAACTCCACCCTGGTAAATTTTTGGTCGGACTGGTTCTCTGCTCTCGAACTCTGTTTTCTGTTGTTTATCAAGATAATATGTGCACCACTGAACACAGACCCTTATCAGGAGTTCTGCCTTTTGCCCTTTGTCCTGTTTCCTCAGAAGCATGTGATCTTTGTTCTACCTTTTGCCCTTTGAAGCATGTGATCTTTGTGTCTATTCCCTGTTCATACACCCCCTCCCCTTTTGAAATCCTTAATAAAAACTTGCTGGTTTCAAGGCTTGGGCAGGCATCACGGTCCTACTGATTTGTGATGTCACCCCTGGAGGCCCAGCTGTAAAATTCCTCTCTTTGTACTCTTTATTTCTCAGCCAGCTGATACTTATGGAAAATAGAACCTACACTGAAATATTGGGGGCAGGTTCCCCCAATACCCAGCTATCTCACTGATAGAAGAAGGAGGGATCTCATTGATAAGTTAACTGTGTCACTCATATTGGACCAGCATCTATTCAAATCTGGTCCCCAGTGAAAAGCAGGCAAACAGCCTTCATCTCCCATCACTCTTCACACTCTGCTTTGCGCAATTGGCCCAGTCTACCTTCTTCCCAATGTTCTGCTTTAAATTCTGTGGTCACCAGATAATGTGAGGCTGTCAGGCTGAGCAGCCCTGTAACCCAACCCATCCAATACCAGGTTTCCAAAGGGCTCCAAAAAGGACCCTCAAAGGCTGGTCCAGGGAGATCATCTGTGGTTCAGTGAGGTACACGGTTTCCCAACAGAGAGCAACTGACGTTTGAAGTGGAATAATTTCCCACTCCTGTCCCATTCATAATGAGACAGCCAAATATAAAGGGGTCACCAGAGTGCAGGGTCACCTCCAAGTGGCCTGCACACTGGGGGAAGGGTCTTGGGAAGTTCATGCCGTTTGCAGTGGGGGAGGAGCCTGGTCCCTCCTCTTCCTGGGAGGTACCTTGGATTCAATCTGTGAGGCAGGAAGCACGCTAACAGGAATCTGGCTTTGCAGAGCATTGCTGTTTCCTTTTTTTCCTTTTTACCCAACAAATTCCATTTTTCTCACCCTTCAAAGTGTCTGTTAATATCTCATGGCCGTGTGACAAGGACTCAGATGTTAGCTAAACTAAGGAGAAAGTCCTAGAACAATCACAGGACATTTTATAGCTCCAGTCCCCGCCCCTGAAGTGCCAGAGGAGCTTCTCAGTCATTAATCACTTCTAAATATGCCCCATCCCTTTTCTGAAAGGCCTGGGATGAAGGTCACAATAATGTCCCCAGTAAAGAATACCTACAACAGTGTACCTGACCTGACATGTCTTACTTGTAAATGTTTTCTGCTACAATCTTCTTCAAATAAGTGTTGTCGGTTTACAAAACAACTGTATGTCAGCCCCAGCCCCACAGGAAGCCAGAAACCCTATTACAGAGCTGAATCAAGTGGTCTTATTCAGTTGCTGCCTCAGAGCCCTGTATATCTTCAAAATATGGCAGCTGCTTTAATTGCTCCAGTGATTTGGAACATACTACCCTCTGGTGCAAGCTGATGACATCCCTGGACCATTCACTAGACAGTTCCACTTTCCGTTGCATTGCAATTTATCTCCCTATAACTTCTACCTGCTGGACTTGAGTCTGACCTCTAAAGGCTGCACGCACGTACACACACACACGCAAGCACACACACACACACACTCTCTCTCTCTCCCATGCAGCTGCCCTTGAAATATCTGAAGAACACTACCTTATCCCTCCCCAATTTAGCAAGCAGCCTGATCCAACTCTTCTTCTACAGTTTTGTCATTTTTAGACCACTTAACTGTGTATGTCAGTCACTTTACCTGTGTTATCTTTTATTTTCACAAAACCGCATCAAATAAGCATATTATCCCCATTTGATGGGGGAAACTAAGCAGTCAACCCAAATCTCCTTGGGAAGTAAAGGATGTAGCCCATATTTACTCATTTTCAAGTTCATGTTTCTTCCATTAAAAAACCTGTAGTTCCCACACCTGACTCCCAGAATGAGTAGGACAGGTTTATTTTTAAAATAGAAACTGTGCACAGGTCCTAAAACAGATGAAATGAATCAGAACCAGATGGTTCTGATAGAACTGATCCAGAGATTGGCATTTACAAACTGCTGCCTCATGGGATATGTACTCTCCTCAATCTCTTTTCTCCCTATTTAGGAGAATAAAAATCAAGACACTTCCTACAATGTGTATGCCAAGTATGGCCTGACTGGCACACTCCAGAACAGACCCACTCTCCTCCCCTACACGTGAAACCTGAGATGCCATCCTGTCAACTGTAAGAGTGGGGAAAATGGCGCCCAAGCACATGGCTAGAGATTCAGCGTGGCCACTCCCCTCAGACTTTGTGCCTCTAGCTTTTTTCCCCCATGCTAGTCTTCACGTGAAGTGCATCTCTTGAAGGCAATTAAAATTATACAGTGCCCTGATTTCAATCTTCCTGTAACCATGCTGAATATTTTCCACTTAAAAAAATTAAGTTTTAATTAAGTTTTTTCATCAAAACACAAGTCCTGCTGATAATGTCAGGAAGGCCTGAGAAAGTAATTACATGCACAATCTGTTTTTGACATACGTCATTCTCCTTTGGGACATTTCTTCTGTCTCCTTTACTTCATTGAAAATCCCCTATTGTCGTAGGAAGGATTGATTTCTTCTCTATTTACCATAATAGAGACTGAGACCCAGGTTTCCTCCTTCAGCACACAGCAGCAACACCTTGTACATTTAATGGACTTTGTTAGGCATTTGGGTTACACATGTGGGTCTTCATTCTATGTGTCCCTTTGTTCTGATCACCTACCAGTGTAGTTATATGAAGGCACTTTGGTGGAGCCCACCACTCACTCTCCTTAGCTCCTATCTCAGGCTAATGTGTGTCTCACCATTCCATAAAGAAAATATGCTCTACTCTCTGATTTCCTTAAGGTAGACCTGATAAAGATGATACACAATTATCCACAGATGAAACGTTGCTTCTGTTTGGCATCTGGCAAACCAACATCCATATTTTCCACGTGATATGGATTGGATTTGTGTCCCTACCCAAATCTCATGTCAAATTGTAATCCCCAAGGTTGAAAGAGGGGCTTGGTAGGAGGTGAATGGATCAATGTGGAGGAGGGCCTGGTGGGAGGTGCCTGGGTGTTAGGGGTGGATTTCCCCCTTGCTGTTCTCATGATAGTGAGTTCTCACGAGATCTGGTTGTTTAAAAGTGTGTAGCACCTCGCAGCTCTTTCTCTTCCTTCTGCTTGGGCCACGTAAGACGTGCCTGCTTCCCCTTCACCTTCCGCCATGATTGTAAGTTTCCTGAAGTCTCCCCAGGCATGCTTTCCATAGAGCCCGGGGAACCTCTTTTCTTGACAAATTACCCAGTCTCAGGTAATTTTTTATAGCAGTGTGAGAATGGACTAATACATCATGCCTGGCTCTAACTTCGTATATAATTTCCTAGGACTGCCATAAGAAGTTGCCACAAACTACGAGGCTTAAAACAGAAATTTATTCTCTCAGAGTTTTAGAGGCCAGAAGTCAAGGTGTTGACAGGGTCTCCCTCCCTCTGAAGGCTCTAGGGAAGAATCCTTTCTTGCCTCTTCCAGCTTCTGGTGGCTCCTGGCATTCCTTGGTTTTAGATGCATAACTTCAAGGTCAGTTTCTGCATCTCCCCATGGGCTTCTTAGCTTTGTCTCTGTGCCTTCTCATTTTCTTAATGACAACAATGATTGGATTCATGGCCCACCCTAAATCCGGGATGATTTCATCTCAAGAACCTTAACTAATTACATCTACAAAGTTCCTATTTCCATATAAAGTAACATTCTGAGGTTCCAGGTAGACATGAATTTGGGAGGAACACTATTCAACTCACCAGTCTTGTCTGATGCAGTCCTTTTGGGGTAGTCCAATAGTAAGATGCGAAAAATTTGAAGCCACAGCCAGGATCAAAAAGACCAAGATTCTTATCTTAATCTACTAGAGGATAAAGGAGAGATACCTCCGAAGGGAACCATCCAGGCATGATTTTTTTGACTCATGTTTTTGACTGGCATAAGGTACAAAGCCCAACTAAAGACATTTGAATATGTCTACAATTTACATTTGGAGATATATGACCCCCAATCTGTAGACTAGACACCCCAAAATTGGCATGAATTATTTTATCAGCAAGTAGAATTATTCCTATCCCATGCCAGTCACTGTTTGCTTCTACTTTTTATCTTTATTTAATAAATCTGATTTGTATTCCTGTCTGACAATTTGTTCCCAGATTCAAAATAATGGATTTCAGGAAATTTGGGATCCGCCATAATTTGGTCCCAAACATTCCTTTAACCTATATTTTGCACTGTCCACAACCCTTCATACATGCTCCAGGCCAGCCAAAAGCAACCACTCCACTTCTATTGAATATAATTTCTACCTTCCTGTTTCAACCTGTTCCTTCCAGCTGGAATGATAATTGATTTCTTCTCTCCCCCACCATGTGGTGGTTTTAAAACATGTTCTAAAATTCTTCAACACTCCTCCCATTGAAGAGTGAACTCTAATTCCTCTTACCCTGAATATGGCTGGGCCATGTCTAATGAACAGAATGCCATGGAAGTGATGCTGGATGACTTCTGAGGCTAGGTCATGAAAGGTGATAGTCTCTGTCTGGCTCTCACTTTATTCTTGTGACACTCACCTTGAAACCCAGCAGACCAAGCTCTGAAGAAGCTAAGCAGCCACATGTAAAGGACACGAGTAGGTGCTCCAGCCACAACCCCTGCTCAAGTTTGGCCAACAGCCAGCATCAACTGCCACACATTTGAGTGAGCAAGCTGTTTTATGATTCCAACCCCAGCCTCAGGCTCCCCCAGCTGACACCAAGTGGTGCAGAGATAAGCTATCCACCAAGCCTTGCCGAAATTCAGATTAATGAGCACAGTAAATGTTGTTTTAAGCCATAACTGTTGGGAGTTTATTATGCAATGTTAGATAACTGGAATGCTCTACTTCTGCCCATCTTGACCTTTTAAAAAATCCACTCATTTTTAGGCTATGTAACAACAGCTTACTTTATGACACCATACTACACTTTGAATTCAACCTGTCCAAAGTAAAAGTCAACTTTCCTCCTAAATCTTGTTTTATCTCAGCTTTCTATCTCAGTGAATGGTGCGACCATTCATCCTACTCAGTAAGCTAGAAATCTAGGGGCCATGCTAATAACCCTGTCCCCATACCATATTCAATCAATACCAAGTTCTATCGATTCTGCCTCTTCCACATCTCTAGAACTCATCCATGTCTCTCTTTCTTCATGAGGTCCACCTGAATTATTGCATCTTTCACCTGGGAGCAGTAATATTGCATCACCCTGGATGATCTTACTACCACTCCTCTCCAATGGCACTAGAGCAATCTTTGCAAACCACAAATGTGTTCCCTTCATGTTTACTGCCTAAAACCCATCAATGATTTTCCACTGTTCTTTGAATAAAACCCTCATTTTTTAAAAGACAGGGTCTCACTCTGTTGCCCAGGCTGGAGTGCAGTGGCACAATACCAGCTTACTGCAGCCTCGAACTCATGGACACAAGTGATCTTCCCACCCTCAGCCTCCTGAGTAGCTGAGACTACAGGTGTGCATCACCATACCCAAATAATTTTTTTCTATTTTTTTGTAGAGGTGGGTTATTGCTATGTTGCCCAGGCTGGTCTTGAACTCCTGGCCTCAAGTGACCCTCCCATCTCTCTCAATTTTTTTTTTTTTTTTTTTTTTTAGACAGAGTCTTGCTCTGTCACCCAGGCTGGAGTGCAGTGGTGCAATCTCGGCTCACTGCAAGCTCTGCCTCCCAGGTTCATGCCATTCTCTTGCCTTAGTCTCCTGAATAGCTGGGACTACAGATGCCTGCCACCATGCCCAGCTACTTTTTTGTATTTGTAGTAGAGATGGGGTTTCACCATGTTAGCCAGGATGGTCCCAATCTCCTGACTTTGTGATCTGCCTGACTTGGCCTCCCAAAGTGCTGGGATTACAGGCATGAGCCACCGCATCCAGACTTCTGAAATTTTTAAAGTGGTTATAAGGTCCTGCATAGCCTGGTGGTGGTCTCCACCTCCCACTCTGGATTCATCCCACCTGTGCTCTTCCTTGCTCTCTGGGTGCCACTGCCCTTACCCTTCTTCATTCTTTCAATAGCCCTGTGCTCTCTCTTACCACAAAGCATTGGCATGAGCTGCTGTCTCTATCTGCAATATAATTCTGTACCCCATGTGCTATGATTTGAATGTGTTCTCCAAAGTTTATGTGCTGGGAACCTAATCCCCATGCAACAGTGTTGGGAAGTGGGCTTTAACAAGTAATTAGGTCATGAGGGCTCAGGAATAGATTAATGTCGTTATTGCAAGAGTGGTTTGTTATAAAAGTGAGTTCGGCCCTCATTTGTTCTCTCTTGTGCACATGTTCTCTTGCCCTTCTGCCTTCTGCCACAGGATCATGCAGCAAGAAGGTTCTTACCAGATGCTGGCTCCTAGATCTTGGACTTTACAGCCTCCAAAACTGTAAGAAATATATTTATTTTCTTTATAAATTACACAGTCTCTGGTATTCTGTTATAAACAGCACAAAATAAACTAAGACAAAAAATTGATATCGATAAGAGGGTTTATTACTATAACAAATACCTGAAAACATGGAAGAAGCTTTGGAATTTAGTAATAGGTAGAGGCTGGAAGAATTTGGAGGAGCAGGATTTTAAGAAGCATAGATTGTCATGAATGGGGCATTAAGGGTGATTCTGGCGAGAACTCAGAGGAAGAAAAGAACTGCAGAGAAACTGGGATTTCCTAGAGGTTACTTAAGACGTCATGATCAGTATGTTGGTAGAAACATGGACAGTAATGGCCATCCTGATGAAGTCTCAGATGGATCTGAGGAACAATGTATTGGAAACTGGAGTAAAGGCCATCCTTCTGATACAGTTACAAACTTGGTGGAATTGTGTCTATTACCTAGGACTTTATGGAAGGCAGAACTTAAGAGTGATGAACCAGGCTAAGTAGCAAATGCCTAAGTAGCGAAGTGTTGAAGGTGCTGCATGGATTCTTTTAGCCACTTACAGTAAAATAAGAGAAGAAGGAAATGATTTAAAGACAAATTTGTAATTAAAAGGGAAGAAGTAAAAGTTTTGAAAATTTTCAGCCTGGCCATGTAAAGAATGAAAAAAGCATGTTTGGGAGACAATATTAAGGGTGTGGAAATTGTTCTCCAGATTTATGACTTTATGTTGTTTTTCCTGTTGGGTTTTGAACTTACTTGGGACTAGTTACTCTTTTTTTCTTGCCTATTTCTCCATTTTGGAATAAGAATGGCTATCCTACGCCTGTCTCACCATTGTATCAAAAACAGTTAAATTGTTTGATTTCACAGGCTCACAGCTGGAGGGGAATTTGCCTCAGGGTGAATCATGCCTTGAGTCTCACACATATCTGATTTAGATGAGACTATGGACTTTGGATTTTTGAGCTGATGTTGGAATGAGTTAAGATTTTTAGAGCAACTGGTGTGAAATAAATATATTTGACACGCGAGAAGAATGTGAATTTTGAATACCAGAGGCAGAATGCTATGATTTGAATGTGTCCTCTTAAGTTCATGAGTTGGAAACTTAACCCCCAATGCAAGAGTGTTGAGAGGTAGAACTTAGAGGTGGTTAGGTCATGAGGGCAGAGCCCTCATGAATGGGATTGATGTCATTATTGTGAGAGTAGGTTTGTATCACAAGACTGGGCTTGTTATAAAAGTGAGTTTGGCCCTCTGCTGCTCACTCTCTCTGGCACATGTGCTCTCTTGCTTTCCTGCCTTCTACCATGAGATGATAGAGCAAGAAGGTTCTTGCCAAATGACAGCCCATTAACTTTGGACTTCCTAGCCTCTGGAACTGTAAAAAATAAATTTCTGAGGTTTTAAAATAAATTACCCAGTCTCAGGTAACAGAGAACAGACTAAGACACCATCCCTTCCCAAATTAATTGCTCTTAATTCTTTAATCTTCCCTTAAATATCACTTCTACAGGGGAGCTCTTTATCCCTAGACAGATGAGATTCCTCTATTATACATCTCATGTCATTCACTACACTTATAATTTTACATTTACTTGAGTAATCAAAAGATTCATGGCTGGGCGTGGTGGCTCACACCTGTAATTTTGGGAGGCCAAGGCAGGTGGATCACTTGAGGTCAGAAGTTTGAGATCAGCCTGGCCAACATGGTGAAACCCCATCTCTACTAAAAGTCCACAAAAAAATTAGCCCAGTGTGGTGGTGGATGCCTGTAATCCTACCTACTTGGGAGGCTGAGACACAAGAATCGCTTGAACCCAGGAGGTAGAGGTTGCAGTAAGCTGAGATGGAACCACTACGATCCAACCTGGGCAACAGAGTGAGGCTCCATTGAAACCACCTTTACAAAATTTTAACTGAGGAAATTATGATGGTGAAAGAAATCAGACCTAACCCACTCCATCTTGTTTCTATCCTTTAAGCTGCCCTTGTTCATTCCTGGGCATAGGATGAACTAACTTTGGGAAGGAATTCTGTTTATGGTTTGACTCTGAAGCAAAATTGGTAACAGCCCTTTCCTGAGTAGACCCCCTTCTTGCCTGGGGACCAGTCTGCCTTTGCAGGACTAACAAATTAGCTACAAGATTAAAAATTACAGTTTAGGGGTCATGCAGCCTCTGGCTCCAAGAGTCTGAACCTCCCCAAATTGCTCTCGGGGATAACATCACTATTGTAAAACCTAACATCAGTGCTTGAGATACTTTGCAGACTCCGCACTCCATGGATCAGCTGACACCACCCAGACTAGTAATCTGGCTCAACCAGTTCTGCCATCCCACCCAGGAACATAGACAGCAAGAAAACCTCACTTCGAACCCCCTATGATTCCATCTCCAACCTGACCAATCATCACTCCTCGCTTCCTGAGCCCCTACCTGCCAAATTATCTTTAAAAACTCTGACCCCCAAATGCCTGGGGAGACTGATTTCAGTAATAATAAAACTCTCATCTCCTGCACAGCTGGCTCTGTGTAAATTACTCTTTCTCCACTGCAATTCCCCTGTCTCGATAAATTGGCTCTGTGAAGGCAGCGGGCAATGTGAACCCATTGGGCAGTTACACCGCTTTAAAAAAAAAAAATGAATCATGAATGTCTCCTCTGTCAGACTCAACTGTAGAAGGGCAGGAATGGTGTCTTCTTTTGCTCTCCACTCTGTTCCCAGCTTGTAGCTACATAGTGTATGCACAATAAATATTAGCTGAGTGGATGAACCATTTCTTCTCTGTCTTTAAATCTAATACCTTGCTCCAAATAGATTTTCAATACATACGAATAAATGGAGAATGCCATTTTAAATCATTCAAAAGGGCTCTTGCAGAATAAAAGACTTAGAAGAGAAAAAGTTGAACCTCAAGGCTCGAAAATACAATCATCTTTCCACTGTTGATCTATGAGCTCATGAAAGAGAAGGTTCTCTTGGGGACATGGTAACGTTCATCGGGGGAAATGGGTTTTAAAACATTAAATAGGGGGTTGGAGCCAAGATGGCCGAATAGGAACAGCTCCGGTCCCCGGCTCCCAGCCCCAGCGACACAGAAGACGGGTGATTTCTGCATTTCTGCTTGAGGTACCGGTTTCATCTCACTAGGGAGTGCCTAACAGTGGGTGCAGGACAGTCGGTGAAGCGCACTGTGCGCGAGCCGAAGCAGGGCGAGGCATTGCCTCACTCGGGAAGCGCAAGGGGTCAGGGAGTTCCCTTTCCTAATCAAAGAAAGGGGAAGCAGACGGCACCTGGAATATCAGGTCAGTCCCATCCTAATACTGCGCTTTTCCAACGGGCCTGGAAAACGGCACACTAGGAGATTGTGTCCCGCAACTGGCTCGGAGGGTCCTATGCCCATGGAGTCTCGCTAATTGCTAGCACAGCAGTCTGAGATCAAGCTGCGAGGCGGCAGCGAGGCTGGGGGAGGGGCGCCCGCCATTGCCCAGGCTTGCTTAGGTAAACAAAGCAGCCAGGAAGCTCGAACTGGGTGGAGCCCACCACAGCTCAAGGAGGCCTGCCTGCCTCTGTAGGCTCCACCTCTGGGGGCAGGGCACAGACAAACAAAAACTCTGCAAGAACTTCCACAGACTTAAATGTCCCTGTCTGACTGACAGCTTTGAAGAGAGTAGTGGTTCTCCCAGCATGCAGCTGGAGATCTGAGAACGGTCAGACTGCCTCCTAAAGTGGGTCCCTCACCCCTGAGCAGCCTAACTGGGAGGCACCCCCCCAGTAGGGACAGACTGACACCTCATTCAACCCGGTACTTCTCTGAGACAAAACTTTCAGAGGAACTATCAGACAGCTGAATTTGTGGTCTCACGAAAATCCGCTGTTCTGCAGCCACTGCTGCTGACACCCAGCCAAACAGGGTCTGGAGTGCACCTCTAGTAAACTCCAACAGACCTGCAGCTGAGGGTCCTGTCTGGTAGAAGGAAAACTAACAAACAGAAAGGACATCCACACCAAAAACCCATCTGTACATCACCATCATCAAAGACAAAAAGTAGATAAAACCACAAAGATGGGGAAAAAACAGACCAAAAAAACTGGAAACTCTAAAAAACAGAGCACCTCTCCTCCTCCAAAGGAACGCAGTTCCTCACCAGCAACGGAACAAAGCTGGACGGAGGATGACTTTGATGAGTTGAGAGAAGAAGGCTTCAGACGATCAAACTACTCTGAGCTACGAGAGGAAATTCAAAACAACAGCAAAGAAGTTAAAAACTTTGAAAAAAAATTAGAAGAATGGATAACTAGAATAACCAATGGAGAGAAGGGCTTCAAGGAGCTGATGGAGCTGAAAGCCAAGTTTCGAGAACTACATGAAGATTGCAGAAGCCTCAGTAGCAGATGCGATCAACTGGAAGAAAGGGTATCGCTGATGGAAGATGAAATGAATGAAATGAAGAGAGAAGGGAAGTTTAGAGAAAAAAGGATAAAAAGAAATGAACAAAGCCTCCAAGAAATTTGGGACTATGTGAAAAGACCAAACCTACGTCTGATTGGTGTACCTGAAAATGATGGGGAGAATGGAACCAAGTTGGAAAACACTCTGCAAGATATTATCCAGGAGAACTTCCCCAATCTAGCAAGGCAGGCCAGCATTCAGATTCAGGAAATACAGAGAACGCCACAAAGATACTCCTCGAGAAGGGCAACTCCAAGACACATTATTGTCAGATTCACCAAAGTTGAAATGAAAGAAAAAATGTTAAGGGCAGCCAGAGAGAAAGGTCGGGTTACCCACAAAGGGAAGCCCATCAGACTAACAGCTGATCTCTCAGCAGAAACTCTACAAGCCAGAAGAGAGTGGGGGCCGATATTCAACATTCTTAAAGAAAAGAATTTTCAACCCAGAATCTCCTATCCCGCCAAACTAAGCTTCATAAGTGAAGGAGAAATAAAACACTTTACAGACAAGCAAATGCTGAGTGATTTTGTCACCACCAGGCCTGCCCTAAAAGAGCTCCTGAAGGAAGCACTAAACATGGAAAGGAACAACCGGTACCAGCCACTGCAAAAACATGCCAAATTGTAAAGACCATCGAGACTAGGAAGAAACTATAGCAACTAACGAGCAAAATAACCAACTAACATCATAATGACAGGATCAGATTCACACATAACAATATTAACGTTAAATGTAAATGGGCTAAATGCTCCAATCAAAAGACACAGACTGGCAAACTGGATAAGGAGTCAGGACCCATCAGTGTGCTGTATTCAGGAAACCCATCTCACGTGCAGAGACACACATAGACTCAAAATAAAGGGATGGAGGAAGATCTATCAAGCAACTGGAAAACAAAAAAAGGCAGGGGTTGCAATCCTAGTCTCTGATAAAATAGACTTTAAACCAACAAAGATCAAAAGAGACAAAGAAGGCCATTACATAATGGTAAAGGGATCAATTCAACAAGAAGAGCTAACTATCCTAAATATATATGCACCCAACACAGGAGCACCCAGATTCATAAAGCAAGTCCTGAGTGACCTACTAAGGGACTTAAACTCCCACACAATAATAATGGGAGATTTTAACACCCCACTGTCAGCATTAGACAGATCAACGAGACAGAAAGTTAACAAGGATATCCAGGAATTGAACTCAGCTCTACATAAAGTGGACCTAATAGACATCTACAGAACTCTCCACCCCAAGTCAACAGAATATACATTTTTTTCAGCACCACACCACACCTATTCCAAAATTGACCACATAGTTGGAAGTAAAGCTCTCCTCAGCAAATGTAAAAGAACAGAAATTATAATAAACTGTCTCTCAGACCACAGTGCAATCAAACTAGAACTCAGGATTAAGAAACTCACTCAAAACCGCTCTACTACATGGAAACTGAACAACCTGCTCCTGAATGACTATTGGGTACATAATGAAATGAAGGCAGAAATAAAGATGTTCTTTGAAACCAACGAGAACAAAGACACAACATACCAGAATCTCTGGGACACATTCAAAGCAGTGTGTAGAGGGAAATTTATAGCACTAAATGCCCACAAGAGAAAGCAGGAAAGATCCAAAATTGACTCCCTAACATCACAATTAAAAGAACTAGAAAAGCAAGAGCAAACACATTCAAAAGCTAGCAGAAGGCTAGAAATAACTAAAATCAGAGCAGAACTGAAGGAAATAGAGACACAAAAAACCCTTCAAAAAATTAATGAATCCAGGAGCTGGTTTTTTGAAAAGATCAACAAAATTGATGGACCACTAGCAAGACTAATAAAGAAGAAAAGAGAGAAGAATCAAATAGATGCAATAAAAAACGAAAAAGGGGATATCACCACCGATCCCACAGAAATACAATCTACCATCAGAGAATACTACAAACACCTCTATGCAAATAAACTAGAAAATCTAG
The DNA here is from genome assembly GCF_006542625.1 of Nomascus leucogenys. Taxonomy (NCBI): domain Eukaryota; kingdom Metazoa; phylum Chordata; class Mammalia; order Primates; family Hylobatidae; genus Nomascus; species Nomascus leucogenys. The sequence continues at coordinate 89,197,445 of NC_044381.1, read as the reverse complement.
AAGAAATGGATAAATTCCTCGACAAATACACCCTCCCAAGACTAAACCAGGAAGAAGTTGAATCTCTGAATAGACCAATAACAGGTTCTGAAATTGTGGCAATAATCAATAGCTTACCAACCAAAAAGAGTCCAGGACCTGATGGATTCACAGCCGAATTCTACCAGAGGTACAAGGAGGAACTGGTACCATTCCTTCTGAAACTATTCCAATCGATAGAAAAAGACGGAATCCTCCCTAACACATTTTATGAAGCCAGCATCGTCCTGATACCAAAACCTGGCAGAGACATAACCAAAAAAGAGAATTTCAGACCAATATCCTTGGTGAACATTGATGCAAAAATCCTCAATAAAATACTGGCAAACCGAATCCAGCAGCACATCAAAAAGCTTATCCACCATGATCAAGTGGGCTTCATCCCTGGGATGCAAGGCTGGTTCAACATACGCAAATCAATAAATGTAATCCAGCATATAAACAGAACCAAAGACAAAAACCACATGATTATCTCAATAGATGCAGAAAAGGCCTTTGACAAAATTCAACAACCCTTCATGCTAAAAACTCTCAATAAATTAGGTATTGATGGGACATATCTCAAAATAATAAGAGCTATCTACGACAAACCCACAGCCAATATCATACTGAATGGGCAAAAACTGGAAGCATTCCCTCTGAAAACTGGCACAAGACAGGGATGCCCTCTCTCACCACTCCTATTCAACATAGTGCTGGAAGTTCTGGCCAGAGCAATCAGGCAGGAGAAGGAAATAAAAGGTATTCAATTAGGAAAAGAGGAAGTCAAATTGTCCCTGTTTGCAGATGACATGATTGTATATCTAGAAAACCCCATTGTCTCAGCCCAAAATCTCCTTAAGCTGATTAGCAACTTCAGCAAAGTCTCAGGATACAAAATTAATGTACAAAAATCACAAGCATTCTTGTACACCAATAACAGACAAACAGAGAGCCAAATCATGAGTGAACTCCCATTCACAATTGCTTCAAAGAGAATAAAATACCTAGGAATCCAACTTACAAGGGATGTGAAGGACCTCTTCAAGGAGAACTACAAACCACTGCTCAATGAAATAAAAGAGGATACAAACAAATGGAAGAACATTCCATGCTCATGGGTTGGAAGAATCAATATCGTGAAAATGGCCATACTGCCCAAGGTAATTTATAGATTCAATGCCATCCCCATCAAGCTACCAATGACTTTCTTCACAGAATTGGAAAAAACTACTTTAAAGTTCATATGGAACCAAAAAAGAGCCTGCATCGCCAAGTCAATCCTAAGCCAAAAGAACAAAGCTGGAGGCATCACGCTACCTGACTTTATACTACAAGGCTACAGTAACCAAAACAGCATGGTACTGGTACCACAACAGAGACATAGATCAATGGAACAGAACAGAGCCCTCAGAAATGATGCCGCATAGCTACAACTATCTGATCTTTGACAAACCTGACAAAAACAAGAAATGGGGAAAGGATTCCCTATTTAATAAATGGTGCTGGGAAAACTGGCTAGCCATATGTAGAAAGCTGAAACTGGATCCCTTCCTTACACCTTATACAAAAATTAATTCAAGATGGATTAAAGACTTATATGTTAGACCTAAAACCATTAAAATCCTACAAGAAAACCTAGGCAATACCATTCAGGACATAGGCGTGGGCAAGGACTTCATGTCTAAAACACCAAAAGCAATGGCAACAAAAGCCAAAATCGACAAATGGGATCTCATTAAACTAAAGAGCTTCTGCACAGCAAAAGAAACTATCATCAGAATGAACAGGCAACCTACAGAATGGGAGAAAATTTTTGCAACCTACTCATCTGACAAAGGGCTAATATCCAGAATCTACAATGAACTCAAACAAATTTACAAGAAAAAAACAAACAACCCCATCAAAAAGTGGGCAGAGGACATGAACAGACACTTCTCAAAAGAAGACATTTATGCAGCCAGAAAACACATGAAAAAATGCTCATCACCACTGGCCATCAGAGAAATGCAAATCAAAACCACAGTGAGATACCATCTCACACCAGTTAGAATGGCCATCATTAAAAAATCAGGAAACAACAGGTGCTGGAGAGGATGTGGAGAAATAGGATCACTTTTACACTGTTGGTGGGACTGTAAACTAGTTCAACCATTGTGGAAGTCAGTGTGGCGATTCCTCAGGGATCTCGAACTAGAAATACCATTTGACCCAGCCATCCCATTACTGGGTAGATACCCAAAGGACTATAAATCATGCTGCTATAAAGACACATGCACACGTATGTTTATTGTGGCACTATTCACAACAGCAAAGACTTGGAACCAACCCAAATGTCCAACAACGATAGACTGGATTAAGAAAATGTGGCACATATACACCATGGAATACTATGCAGCCATAAAAAATGATGAGTTCGTGTCCTTTGTAGGGACATGGATGAAACTGGAAAACATCATTCTCAGTAAACTATCGCAAGGACAAAAAACCAAACACCGCATGTTCTCTCTCATAGGTGGGAATTGAACAATGAGAACTCATGGACACAGGAAGGGGAACATCACACTCCGGGGACTGTTGTGGGGTGGGGGGTGGGGGGAGGGACAGCATTAGGAGATACACCTAATGCTAAATGACGAGTTAATGGGTGCAGGAAATCAACATGGCACATGGATACATATGTAACAAACCTGCACATTGTGCACATGTACCCTAAAACCCTAAATAAAAAAAAAAAAAAAAAAAAAAACATTAAATAATAAGTTTGCAAACTTTTCCTTTAGGGATTAAGAATTTTAGCTTTTTTGCCAGTTATGATTCCCAAACTTTGTTAAGTGATCACTATGTGAAAACAACATTAAGTAGGAAGAAATGGAAAGAGAGTGGTCTTATGAATCCATGCAATTCAGGCCAATTTATTACGGTTGCAATTTTCTTTTAATTTTTGAGAGTCAGGGTTTTCCAGAGTAAATATACCAGGAAGCATGATGGCTCTCCAGACACATAATGGTCAAATGATCTGGTCTTGGGGCATCATTCTTTCAAGATTCAGAAATAATTTTCCCAGTCTTGCCAATGTCTCAATGATGAGTTTGAAATTCTTCAAAGATGATTCCCATTGTTTCTTCAATTTCTCTGGTGGTCTTTTTCTCACAGCCCTAAAAGTCCTGTGACTGAGATATCTCTTACTACTTTGATGTTAACTTGAATCGAATTTGATGGTAATAAATATTATTAACATTAAACAAATATTTTATTAAATGCTATCTTTCCTGCCATATGTTTTATTATAGACATTGCTGAGAGAAAATTTATTTCATTATCTAATCAGACCATCAATAATACTCTAAAGGTAGAAATTTAGACTAAAATGTTGGAAAATATTAGATATTGGATCTTAAAGACATGTTCTGATAGAAGAAAGGTCTAGGAATGGCTATGTGAATATCCACTTAGCTCAGAACCACATTCCAGTTTGCTGAAGTGTCCACTAATTTTGCCTTGACATAAACTGCTCCCCAAAAGCCATTAATCATGTTTGGCGAAATGAGCCATTTTAGAACAATGGCCCCCAATCCCTACAACTTTTAATTTCCAGCTCAAACAGCAAAAGGCCAGTAGTCTTTTATGTATAATCCTACAACAAAAATTAATGTTATTTAATCAACAACAAATAAAAGGTAAATAGAGGGTAGGGTGAAAGAAACAGGGCTAGAAAAAGAGTTGTCTTTTTTTTTTTTTTTTTTTGAGATGGAGTCTCACTCTGTTGCCCAGGCTGGAGTGCAGTGGCACGATCTTGGCTCACTGCAACCTCTGCCTCCTGGGTTCAAGCGACTCTCCTGCATCAGCCTCCTGAGTAGCTGGGATTACAGGCGCCCACCACCACGCCTGACTAATTTACTTATTTTATTTTTAGTAGAGATGGGGTTTTGCCATGTTGGTCAGGCTGGTCTCAAACACCTGACATCAAGTGATCCACCTGCCTCAGCCTCCCAAAGTGCTGGAATTATAGATGTGAGCCATGGAGCCCAGCCAGTTGCCTTCTTTATCCAGGATTCTCCATCTTTTTCCTCAAGTACTTCCATTTGGTCATTGAGAGTGATTTCCCTGCTACCCACTTCTTGCACAATGGCCACTGATATCAGTAAGAGCTTTGCTGTAAGTCTGAGAAATGGGAAGGAAGGATTCCTAAGAATAATACTAATTTATATCCATCTGAGACTGTGTTTGCCTCTTATTTAGAATGGATTTTCTTGGATTCTTCAGTTTATGGGCCTCTCCTGCAGCATGAAGAACCCCTTAAACCATCTGCCCTTCACTTGCCACTACTAAATAAAGCCTCACCTGTGTAAACAAAGAAAGGAATGGAACCATCCTTGAACATTAAATGTTGTAAATTGGTTCTTGAGGGAACAAAACATGGACTAGGTTATATTATAAGGCCATTACTACAAAGGCTAGTTGTTTACACGGAGCTGCACTCCAGGGCCCTAACTGACCATCAGCTGATGGCTCCTCTGGATAAAAGAATCCCCCTTCCCAAACCAGCTGGAAGGCCACTCCCCTTGATGCACTCTGATTTACATCAGAGGAACACATGGAACAGATGCAAATGATCTCAGGGCCCCTTTGGACTTCCTCTGAGTGATTTTCATGCAGGCCTGGCAAAGCAATGACGCAGAGAAGGGGACTGCATTGGTATATTTATTTTAATCACTGAAAAGTTTTCATTTATAATTCATAGGTACTTAGACTGCTTGGGATGCCTTATTAAAAAGGATGTCATCTCTCTCCTCTCTCTCTTTTTTTTTTTAATCACTTTATGACCACAGGAAAAAGAAAGCTCTTAAATGTGGTATAAGAATAAATTGTTACCAAAATAGAAGCTGGTGTGCCCATTAATTACAGTGCTATCCAACCAGTATTTATAAAACCATCATCATCACTCTATGAAGAGAGGAACATATACTTTAGTCTTAAGCTAGTACAATTAACAGGTTTTTTTAAAAACTCAGCACCGTTAACAGTAACTATCTGGTGACTACTAAATATACCACTTTTCTCTCTCAGAAGGTCCTGGCTGAGTAGCTCCCCAAAGTAAGGAGGTAAACAGTAAGTATCAAGAGAGGGGTCACTGGAGTAGAAGTTACTTCAATATGTATTTAATGGATACAAGCATTTATCAAAAATCCAGCATGGTTCTAGGTGCTTTGGGTTTTGTTTTGTTTTTTAATGTAAAATGTGTAACCTAGGAATGTAATCTAAGGAACCATAAGGAACATGGCTACCCAAGGTTATTTCTGGCACTAAGTTTAACATGAATCTTATGGTCCTAAGAGGGAATATACAGAGATGTGTTCAGAGTTGATGCCATATCCTGGAGGAACTCAGCTGGGGACACAGCCAGCAAGAAGTGATGGGCTATTAAAGAGTGCACCAGGGAAAGGCATCTTTGGGGAGGACAAGAAATCACTGCGAGTCCAGGAGTCCGGATGGCCTTGTGCCCTTCCTCACTGTCCAGCAGAGGACAGGCTCAAGGAGTCACCAGCATGACAACCAAAAGGTTTATAAGGAATGTATTTCTCTCTGAAACTTTAGAGAGCTCCAGATATTGCCCAGAGAGAATCAACTCCTAAAAGAAAAGTAGAAACTCAGTTCTGTCCCTACAGTGCCCACTGGGGCACTATTACACTCGGCTGAGAGAGGACTGAGAACTTCAGCAACAGGAAGAGTCTGACAGATCCAAGACTCCAGGGAGGTATGCAGAGGAGAGAGAACTGAGTACTCAAGGGTAATAGAATCTGCATGAAGATTGGAGTTCTTGAGGCATAGATGAGTCAGCAAAATGGGTATTGGGGCACTAAAGACCTGTGTTAACCCTCTGTAGCTGGATGTTCTTCCCTCCCTGTGTCAATGTCACTAGCTTCTGGGTCAGCGAATGGCCCCAGAAACTTCAGGTGAGGGCTTTGATCAATAATACAGACTCAGAATATAACCAAGTCTCTGGATGCCTACTTAAAATGTAAACAGAGAATGACTCAGCCTTTGCCCTCACAGAACTCACCATCTGACTAGGAAAATATGGCCCACATGCACACAACAGTAAATGGTAAAACAACGTTCAAATACAGTTTGCTATGTCTTGACAAGGATTGTAGCACATTTACACAGAAAGAGTCGTATGGTCAAAGAACCTCTCCTTAATCGAACACAGCGGGGACCAAGTCCAAGCTTATGAATGACAGGAACACCAGCAGCCCACTGCAAGGACCCTCGCAGTTCTGTGCCTGGCTTGCCCCCATCCTCAGATTCAAGATGCATCTTGCTCAAAAGCCCAGCTGAAAATTCTTAGGCCAAGACAAGAAACCAGCACCAACAGCCATTGCGGAAAGGGGCAAACCCAGTGTGATCTCAGGTGCTGGCTCCATCATACTGGCTAATGTACCGAGGGTGCTTTTACTCAGATGTGTTGTTTTGGAAAACCCAGCTTTAACTCTGTAACAGGCCTCTGTTAACATTTGCAATGGTGTTTTGGGTCACTGCTGCCCTTTTTACTTACAACAATCAGTCATCAACTCCTTCCCTCCACCCTACCTAGCCCTCTAAGATGACACTAAATAGCATGGCTTGCTGAGTCCTATGGCCTGTCACTCTGATTCTAGTACCAGCTTCTAATCAATTAACATCTTGTGTCAATTCCATCTCAATGGCACATGGTTTTCTCAGAAAATGGTGCCAATAATACCACATCCAGGGCTTTGGTGAGAAACCACTAATTAAAATGATTATAAAGCATTTTTCAAATATAAAGACTTTGTGAATAAAAGCTGAAATAGTAATAGGGGTACAGTTCCTTCTCTTCCTACAGGAGATCTTGCCAGGTGGTCAGCTAAATATAAATCTGATTTTGTTTTTCAAGAAGCAGGTTGTGGATGCTGGTGCCCATGAAGCTTCTCGCCCCCTTTTACAAAAACCATGCACATTTCCTGGGGAGCATCACAGCATGGAGATGAGCTGGTCACTGGTAAATGAGAACATGGGCCAGTTCCATCAAAACACGTCAGGACCTTTTTAACTTGGAACTGGTAAGAGAATTTCTAATCTCTACTAGGTAGGGAATGACTTGGTGGCATTTACAACACTAAACGGTTTCTTTAACAAGTCTCAAAGAATTGAAATAACTGAGAGTCAAGTGGGAAAAAGAAAGCCTGATCATTTCTTATGTGATTTTTAAATCGTTATTTAAACATGCAAGTATAGGCACAGAATACCAAGAGGTGGGAAAAAAAAAAAAAAAAGTCTGCCTGAGTAACGTGAAGGACTCTCACTATGGACGTTAAAGATTTAAGTGTTCCGGGTTCTAATACTTTATTCAACATTTTCATCCTCTTTGATGCTTTATTTTCTCCTTTCCATGGATTTCCCTGGTTCCTAGGCAGAACTAGGCAGAAAATATAAATGGCAAAAAATATAAATAAACCTTTGGTGCTTAGCTGAAACTCTATCTATAAACAACTTTACTTCCTTATATTTTAATGCTCAGTGCAAACAGTATTTTTTTTTCTTCTTTGCTTTCTGCTTATTAAACTCAGAAACCAAAATAATTATGCTTTCCCACATGGAGCAAGTTTTTACTATGAAAGTTAAAATAATAGTGATTCATATGGCCCATGGCTGTCTCCAAGCCACCTGAGCAGAAAGTGAATTGTGCCCGGTAACTGAACAAAGCTACAAAACATTAAGTGACTGAATTAGAGAGTCACTGGTTGCAAGCAACAGTTCTGTCTGGCTACCTAAAGCAGAAAAGGTCTATATTAGAAGACTATTCAAGAATGGAGAATTGACAGAAGTGTTAGAAAACTAGGCAGAAACCAAAGGTGGCTTCGGCAGCAGGTCTTACCACAGGAACTATCTGCTCAACACATGGCAGCCAGCACCGGCACACTAAACTCAAGCTAGCCTTAAAACCCTTCTCAAGTGTTGCTTAGTCTCTGCAAGACTTCTCCCAGATCCAAAATCCAGAAGGAAAACATTCGATTGGTCAAGCCTAAGCGAAGTACCCTTGCTCTACCTGCTAGGGCAACAGTCCCCAACTTTTTTGGCACCAGGGACTGGTTTCGCGGAAGACAACTTTTCCATGGACTGGGTGGGTCGGTAGGGGTGACTTTGGGATGATTCAAATACATTACATTTATTGTACACTTTATTATTCTTACATACTCACCACAGTATTGAATCAGTGGTAGCCCTGAGCTTGTTTTTCTGCAACTAGACAGTCCCATCTGTAGACAGTCCCATCTGGGGGTGATGGGAGACAGTGACAGATCCTCAGGCATTAGGTTCTCATAAGGAGCACACAATCTAGATTCCTCACATATGCAGTTCACAATAGGGCTTGTGCTCCATGAGAATCTAATGCTGCTGCTGATCTGGTAGGAGGCAGAACTCAGGTGGAAATATGAGTGATGGGGAGTCGCTGTAAATACAGATGAAGCTTTGCTTACTCGCCCACTGCTCACCTCCTGCTGTGTGGTCCAGTTCCTAAAAGGCCACAGACCAGTTGGAGACCCCTGGTCTCCTGTGCTTGGGCACAGGAATATAGAGTCTCCAGCTATTTCTTCTATCTTCTGAGATAGAAGAACTTTCCCTCCAAGAAAGTAAAAAAACAAACAAACAAACAAAAATCAGGTAAAGGTGCACTACAGTTAAGTATCAAGTTTCCACCAGGAAGAATGCAAATATAATTCTACCAGAGGAAGAGTGATGAAGACATTAACCCTTCCCCTCAGTGTGCTCTCTGCAGGTTCCCTGGTCAAGTTTACACTTGCATTCTCGTTTTCAATAACAGGTGATGTAGCTTATATCGTCATTCACAGTATCCAGCAGGCCGTTGGCATTTGAAGATTCCATATTTGTATCTTTTATTCTCGGAGTGTAAACTTTATATGTAATGATTTATAATAGGTGTGATGTTGTGATTTATCATAAGATATATTTGGTCTTCATCCCTGGCACACAACTCCTAAAACCCTTGTTATTTCCAAAATAAGTGTCCTTTTGTATAGTATTAGGGTGACTGGTGGCTGAGGGCTCCTGGATAGCCTCAGGATGGGGGCTGGTTGCCAGGGGAACCAACCATATGATTAGAGGGCTGGGACTTTCAGTCCCACCCTCAACATCTGAGAGAGGAGAGTTGATCAATCATATCTATGTAAATGATTTAAACAATTGTGCCTATGTGATGAAGCCTCCATAAAAACTCAAAAGGACTGGGTTCGGAGAGCTTCCCAGTTTGTGAACAAAAATACATGCATGTCATCCATGTGCCCAGAGGGTAGTGTTCCCCAATTCCATGGGGAATGGAATGTTCCCCATTTCCATGGGGAATGGAATGTTCCCCAATTCCATGGGGACAGAAGCTCCTACACTCAGGATGCTTCCAAACCATGTCCTATGCATCTATCTCTTCATCTGGCTGTTCACTTGTATCTTTGAAAAATCCTTTGTAATAAATGGGCAGTAGCAAGTAAAGCATTTCCCTGAGTTCTGTGAGCCACTCTAGCAAATTAATCAAACCCGACAAACGGCCTGTGGGAACCCCCACTTTATGGCCAGTTGCTCAGAAGTACAGACCACAATCTGGGACTTGTGATTGGCATTTTAAGTCAAGGGCAGTCTTGTGGGGCTGAGCCCTTTACCTGTGAGATCTGAGGCTATCTCCAGGTAGACAGTGTTAGAACCGGACTAAACTACAGGACATGCAGTGGGATTCCGCTGGAGAATTGTGTAGAATGGCGGGTGAGAATAGAAAAAGCAGTTTGGTTTCTCCTGTCTCTTACATAGGGTTAAATATTCTGCTACCTACCACGAAGGGCTGCAGAAAGGGTTTTACAAAATCATATACGTAAGGTTCCCAGCACAAATGTCAATGTGGAAAACTGGAGTCATTAAACCAGTGAGGAAACCTTGCTTGACACCCAGCGGCTGCACCTCAGTTTATGTTTGAGAATTTGGGGATCCTCTACATTTCCTCATGTTTCTCACCAGTATCCATGAGCTACTGTGATCTGAGTGGCTTTCCTTTGTTTAAAAATGTATGGGATTGGGATTATAGAGAGGGGCACTGAGGAAGATTGGAATGAACAACATGAGAAGTAACAGTTTAAGGCATCCTCTCTCCATTTCACTTGGAAATTACATGGGGTAATATACCTCCAGGGAGTAGGTTCTCAAATTAACATACAAGAAAATGGTCATATTAATCTAACAGAGTGTTCGTACCATAATTCACTGAACTAACAATCTGATGGGCAGCATACTCCAGTGAGCAAAGCAAAGCAGGTTCAAAGACTGCTTGCCTAAAAAAGCTCAGTAAGTTTCTCTATTTCCTGATATTTCAACTATTTTTGATCAAGTTTTGATATGGTTTGGCTGTGTCCCTACCCAAATCTCATCTTGAATTGTAGCTCTCATAATTCCCACATCTTGTAGGAGGGACCTGGTGGGAGGTAACTGAGTCATGGGGAGTGATTTCCCCAATACTATTCTCATGGAAATGAGCAAGTCTCACAAAACCTTACAGTTTTATAAGGGGTTTCTCCTTTTGCTTGGCTCTCATTCTCTCTTGCCTGCTGCCATATAAGACGTGACTTTTGACTTCTGCCATGATTGTGAGGCCTCCCCAGCCATGTGGAACTGTGAATCCGTTAAACCTCTTTCCTTTATAAATTACCCAGTCTTGGATATGTCTTTATTTAGCAGCATGAGAGCAGACTAATACAAGTTTTTTCTAAAAAAATTTTGTTGAACACCTACCATAAACCACATATTCGCTCTATGCTGAAGATAAGATGTCCTTGGACCACAGTGTCGGTTCCTTCTTTCTAGTTATCGATACTGAGAGTGTCTCTTCTTTGGGTGACAGTGGGAGTGTAAACTAGACCTACCCAGAGAACAGTGTAATTCCTTAAGAGAAAGGTGGTGTCAGTCCACTGCATCGATGACTTAAGCAAGTGAGGTTATTCAGGCAAGGGAAGAGGTAGCTCCAGCAAAGCAAGATTCTGAAAGACTTTTCATCAAGGAAAATGGTAACTGTCAGGCAAATGGTGCAACAAATTTCCTTGCATTCAATCTGAAGTACATACCACTGTCCAAATTAAAAACCTTGGAACAAGAAGAAAATTGAGATCATGCAAAAATGTTCTAAGTGTTTCCTTGACTTTTCCTCCCCCTCCTCCTCCTTCCCCTCCTCCTCTCCTCCTCCTCTTTCCTCCTCTTTCTTTTTCTATTTCAACAGTAGATTTAAGCCTAAACACTTAAGACATCCTACTATTCAGGAAAATAGATTTGTTCTTTTAATAACACTCCTAAAATGGCACCATATAACCATCTGCTGTTAACCTTGCAATTCTGCATTTTTCACTCCTCTCTGAATATCAATATCACTACAGTCACCCACCAGTCCACCCACCCCCACAAAAATGTTAGGAGAAGGTGAGGAAAAAGAAGTTTAGCAGGGAAAAAAAAAGAATATTAGGCCACTCAGAATACAATTTTGTTAACTATTCCTTACCTCTCTCTCGTGCTATAACAACTTATAAAATAGGGACACATTTATAATAGTAAATATAAAAAACATGTCAGAAAGTGGAGGATACAGAGCAGGGAAAAACAAGACTCAGAGAAGTTTAGAGCTGGGAGGGGACATGGTGATGAATGCCATCCTCACATTTCACAGATGAGGAAACTGAGTTCCTTCGTCTTTAGGGGAGCCCTACAATGGCAGCCAGTTAGATCCAGCACCAGGACTAGAGCCAAGCGAGTCTCTGCCTCACAGTCCAGGGAGTTCCTCAAGACACCAAAGTACCTTGAACTTCATCATTATAAAGTTCTTCAGACCAAGGTTTTTGTGACCATGTGTTAAATGCCATTCAGAGAACCCAAGACACTGACCCTATCCAAGTGGTTGGCAAACTCAAGTGATAAGATACTAACTCAACCACTACCCATGTACAAGAATTATAGACAAAAAATTAAGCTATTTAAAAAACATATGTGAAGCATATTGTGATGGTTATTTTATGTGTCAGTTGAACTGGGTTAAGGGATACCCAAACATCTATTAAAACTTTATTTCTGGATGAGTCTTTCAGGATGTATTCAGAAGAGACTGGCATTTCAGTCGGTAGACTGAGTCAAGTACATCTGCCCTCACCAATGCGGGTGGGTGCCACCCAATCTGTTGAGGGCCTGCCTGAATACAATGAAAAGGTGAATATGACAAAAAGATGGGGAAAGGGGGAATTCACCCTCCCTCTTCTTGAGCAAGGACATCCACCTCCTCCGCCCCTGGGATATCGGCGCTCCTGGTTTGTGGGAGTTACTTACACCATAAACTCCCCTGGTTCTCAGGCCTTCATACTGAGTTAAACCACCAGCTCTTCTGGTTCTCCACCTTGCAGACTGCAGATTATGGAGTTTCTCAGCCTTCACCATCACATGAGCCAATTCCCATTCTAAGTCTCCTCTTACCTGTCTATCTCTCTTTCTCTTTCCTATTAGCTCTGTTTCTCTGGAGAACCCTAACACACATGTTAAATGGCACATTCCTGCCTCCATTTTTGTGCCCGAGGACCTAACTAATAACTATATTTCTGCACATAAAACAAAGGAAAATGGAAATGTTTCTGTAGAATTTACCAGGAGCCTCAACATTGTTGAAGTGTGACACTATCATGACAGACAACTCCAGAAGAACTATGTGCAGACTTTAGAAGAAAGAATGGTCAACATCATTTCTAATGAATGGAGCATTGGCTACCACGTATGAAAGAGAGTTACGGACTAACTACAGAGAAACCCTCAGTGAATGTGGGGTGTGTATATAGGAATACCTCTTCTACCAGAGACAGGCAACACATTCAGAGGTAATTGGGTGCAGCAGAAAAATCACCAGAGATGTTCAATAAATGGGTTTTCCAACCAAAACTGACAACGGTTAAACTCGAGGGGGTTGATGCAAGTGGTTAGAAATAAATGAAGAGGAATGATGTAGGCAAGAGAAAACTAGCTGCTAGGGATGCCAAGTAGGCTTCATCTTGAATGACAACTCCAATCAATGGAAGCAGTTGCGTAGAGTTCTGTGTTGAGAAAGATGCTATGTGTGGGTTGGGAAACAGTATTATGATCTTCCATGGAGGAACCACGTCAATGAAGTCTAGACCATAACATTACTGGTAATGGTGAAAGACTGGATCTGAAAGATGCCTTCTAGAAGGCAGAAATTTGATTTGGCCACCAATCACGTAGATGCGTGTCCCTTTCTTGAAGAGATGAGTGGATTGCTTATGGTGACAGAAAAGCTTGGCTCATGGCAGAAGGCACTCAGAGAAAGCAGAGCAGCCGGGCACATTCAGAGACTTACCTGACAGTGGAGGAAGAGGCAGTCTCAATTATATCCATCCAATCAGATCCTGGGATTCTCTGAGATAGTATCTTCCCATCCTCCAAATGGCAAGAGTACTTGGAAAAGGCATATGTATAAGGCATAGAGTTTTGAGGAGCCAGGGGTTACTGCAAGCCAGGGGACAGTAGCCAAGTCTGGGGAAAGGGAAGCCTGGTTTATGCTCTGAAGGAGAAAACCAGTAAATAATAGTAGACTTAATTGTTCAGCATGGTCAGCATTTACTGATTTTCCTGCTTAAAGTCTCAGTGTGCTCCTCTTAATGTTCCCTTTCCTGTGTATAGCAAAGGGAACTTAGTGGGAAACTCTGAAGTCTCAATTCTAACGTAAGAGCTGAGTAACTAGAGTATATCTTGACATCCATAAAACAGCAGATTAGAGAGGACAAAAAAACTGAAGGAATTGGGAATGTGGAGGAGCAAGGCAAGGTAGGTAAAAGATATGGAAAAGAAATACCACCAGAGATCTTGAAACTTGGGAATGAGAGAAAGACAGCCAGTGTCCGGGTTGAAAAGGAATCTGCAAAATGATACAGGAACAAATAAATCAATGATGCCCCTACCCAATGAGAGATGGACATGTTTCTGCTTTTGCCACATCTTCTTGGCCCCCCAGCTTCCTTCTTCTTAGAGGAAGTCATCCCAGTGCATTTAAATTCAATCACGTTGTAAAGAAACACTACAAAACTATGGCTTTGAAAATAAACCACCGCGATTTAAACGTCAAATGGAGCACATTTCCTTTAGTCTGATGCCAAATATCCTTTTACTGAATCTTCCCTATGAACAAAACATTGCCAAAGATACTAAGATCAATGAAGCCAAGTCTCTGGCCTCAAAGAGTTTTTCAGAAGCTTATGGTGCAGGCCATATCTGACACAGAAAGAAAAAAAAAAACGACAAACAAAACATGTCTGGCTTCCAAACTTTTGACCAGGTGTGTTAACAGAGCTTAGAGAACACTTAATCATAACCAGAGTCAAGTAACTTCAAAATGGCTGAATTTCCTAATTATCCGTTTAAAAAAAAAGAGTGTGAAGTGGAAATGCAACTTCAAAATGATTGACACATGTAACAAACATACAGAATGTATACAAAATGGGGCCAGGCGCGGCGGCTCACGTCTGTAATCCCAGCACTTTGGGAGGCCAAGGTGGGTGGATCACTTGAGGTCAGGAGTTTGAAACTGGCCTGGCCAACAGGGCGAAACCCTGTCTCTACTAAAAATGTAAAAGCTAGCCGGGCATGGTGGCACATGCCTGTAGTCCCAGCTACGTGGGAGGCCGAGTTCAAGGAGAATCCCTTGAACCCTGGAGGTGGAGGTTGCAGTGAGCCGAGATCACATCACTGCACTCCAGCCTGGGCAACAGAGTGAGACTCCATCTTAAAAAAAAAAAAAAAAAAAAAAAAAAAAAAGAATACATACAAAATGAGGATCGTCTACTTCCTTTGGAACACCAGAACCAAATATAGTGCCCAGTATCTGTTAGATGCTTAATTTAAATGACTGGATAAGGAAATGAAGCCAACAGCCTCCCACCTCTAAATTGATCAGTCCAATAGGTAAGACAGGTTAAGAAACAAATAATTACAAGACAATGTCTGAAGCATTGTAATATAGCTATGTAAAAAGCTCTGTGGTGTTTGGATAAGAAAATGACTAATCTTAAAGGAGAACTGAGTTTAGATTTCTAGGATGGTGGCCTCTGGAGTAGTTCATGAAGATTGCCTAGGATTTTACTGTACATTTTTAAAAAACAACAGACTGTATAACCACAATTCAAACTTCGTGGAGCCTAGCCCCATGGTGGGCTTCTAGTAAGCACTCTAAATTAATAGATGATCTCAAATGTATTGAACAAATTTGCTTTTCTTTAACGTATATTGAGAAAGTAGAGGTAAGAGCTGAAATAATAGGAAGGGAATGCTTCAACCTTTAACACTCGAAAATCTCTTCCCAATTTAATTCACCAAAACTGCCCCTTGAATTATTCAGTCTAGCCTAATTAACTCCCCAGAGAGTTATCTTCAAGGCACAGTTAGTTGGTTGTTGCCTAAGGCCAAACTCCAAGCTAGCTCTGGATGTGGGAAGGATACAAAAGTTTCTTTGCACTTGAGAATTTCAGTTACCTTAGGTGAGACAGGGAGACAAAACTATCCCATAAAGGTTACTGTTGAATCCAAAGGGACATACAGAATTTCATATCATAGGTTGTCATTGGCAGTTTATCAGAAAATGTCTCTTACAAAATAAAATTCCAGATAAGGGAGCATTGCAATTTTAAATATTTGGTTTGAGATAATAAGATTCTTCCTAAGACAAGGTGATAATTTTCCTTGTTTCCCAAGTAGACTGGGAAATCCTAAAAAGAAGACTCCAGCAGGAAATCCCAGAGGAACCTCCAAGCTAGGCCTGCTGAGATAATGATGCCCAAAATCCACAGTCGGGCATTAAAATAGCTTTTAGCAAGACTGGGTTGAAAGAACATTGGAAAAGCCAGAATAAGATGATCGAGTTAGGGGACTAGGAATCTGGCTCAAGAGAATATTCTGTGAGCAAAAGATGAAAACTAGCAGATCTGAGTCAGGTTTGGGTGGACAGAACACAAGATGGGTGAGGCAATGATGGAGATGGTCAAGTGTAGGGAAACAGAAGAGTTGAGCTCTCCCCAAGGCAGAGCCTAGCAGGCACAAGAGGGGATCAAGGCAGTAGCTGCAAAAGGAGTCACAATGGGAAACAGCTACCAACTCTAAGGCTATTCCAGGAGGCTCTCCCATCACTCTCCTGTCCCCCCAACACAGATACCAATGCAACAAACTTTTTCTTATTCATCCATTTATGTATACGTAAGACATAGCATTAGCTTTCCAGAAACCTGCTCTAGGGGAAAGTGGGATAAATATGTAGGGTCATTTTCTAAGCAAATGATAGGAAAACAGTCTTTTGTAAAATTTCATTTATTTTGCTTGAGTCTGCAGAGGACCAGTGTCATAGATTAAAGATGGCCACACATTCTTTGTCATCAACCCTGTGATAGAATAGCAAAATCTATTTTGTCTTTGTCCCTAGTTCCCCAGGCACAGAGCTTCAAAAACCATTGGAAATTCCTGAGTGACAGGAACATCTTTTGTTGTTCATAATGAACCCCTTCGAGCTGTATCTTTATGCTGTCAAGGTGACTCAAGGTGTGCCCTTCGTTTCCAGGAAGGTGCCAGCCACATGGATACATAATTAGAGGAACTTTCAACCTTGTCCCTGACCTCTGGGGAAATGACAGGAACTGGAGATTAAGTTAACCACCAATGGCCAGTGATTTCCTCAATCACGCCTATGCAATGAAGCCTGCATTGTTCACTCTTGAACAGTGGGGTTCAGGAACTTTCTGGGTGGTGAAAATATGATGTACCAGGACAGTGATATGTCCCATTCACGGGGACGGAAGTTACTGTACTCAAGACCCTTCTGGCCCTCACCCTACATAAATTCTCAGCTGGTTGTTCATTTGTATCATTTATAATAAACTGTAATTGTAAGTATAGCACTTTCCTTAGTTCTGTGAGTCATTCTAGTGAGTTGCCAAACCTGGGGGTTCTCCCAACCCCTAAATTTGTAGTCAGCCAGGAAGAAGTGTGGGTAACTTGGGCATATTCCACTTTCAGCTGGCATCTGAAGTGGGGGCAGTCTAAGGGGACTGAGCCCTTAACCTGTAGGGTCTGTACTAACTCTGGATGGTGAGTGTCAGAACTGAATTGAGCTGTAGGATGCTGGGTTGATAAAAGTTATTGCTGGGAAAACAGCGGTGCCTCATCATGAGGTGGGGTTTCTTTTCCCTCCCTTTGAATCTGGTCTGGCCCCCATGTCTGCTTAACTAAAAGAGGGAGTAACACAGTGACGGTTCCAGGTCTCAGCCTTTGGGAGGCCTGGAAGCTTCTCCCTTCGTGCTTTTTGGAAGTCCTGAGCCACACTACGTTAGAAGTTCAGCAGCTCTGCTGGAAAAGCCACACAAAGAGCAGAGGCCCTGAGAAGCAGACAGCCCAACATCCCTGTAGTCAAGCGGAGCCACTGGAAACCTCAGTCCCAGCTGCCTTCTGACTGCAGAACAAATGCCAAGGAGAACCAGGAGAACTGTCCAGTGGAAGCCAGTGAACCTCCATCTGCTGTTATAAGCCACTAAGTGTTGGAGTAGTTTGTTGTGCAGCCATAGAAACTTGACACAGCCAGGGTGAGGTGTGTGGAACAGTCTGAGAAAGGCATATTTCATAACAAATATCAACACTCATTTCAGTTTGTTCAACCATTTGTTTATTCATTAAACAAATATTTATTGAACCTTACTTTGGGCTGTACTCCAACTAGGGACTGAGGGCACAGATGAAAAAGAATTCTTGCTTTCCGGGAGCTCCTAGCCAAATTATCTCATTCACTTGTTTCCTTCTCTCATTAAGCTGTCAACTTTTATCTTCCAGCAGTATTTCCTTCTTTGGTGTCCCTACTGTCTGGGGTAAGTAAGATTCAACTCAAGTTCCCCTTCTCCATGCAGTTTTCTCAGCCCAACCTGGTCTCTAAATTTTCATTTCTCCAACTCTAAAAGAAAGCCCAAAGCAAGCTAATAAGATCTCTAAACGATCGATAGGAGCTTAAAGCAGAAATTTTTAAGAGACTTTATACCTTTTTAAAAAAAAACTGCTGAAGAGGTGACATTTTACTGTCTGTTCTAAAACATGACTGACTACAGAAATTCTGTGCATCACATTAAAAGCATTCACAAATGACCAGTACTGACAGCATCTGCCAGGCAACTAACAGGCTGGTCGTTGTGTGTCTCTGTGCGTCCTAGGGCTAATATGGAGCCTGAGAAGATGCACACACATACGTTGTGGGATCTAAGGGACTCCAGACAGGCTTTTTCTACTTCCTACCAACATAACCACATGTTTCCGGGCATCTTTCAACTGATTTCCTACCATCCATCAATAACCTATAAACTTCATCCACTATGCCTGTGCTGGCTCTGCTGTTCATAAGCGAGGGTTTATTTAATGAATCTGCTTCATCAGAGACACCAAGGGCATAAGGCTATATAATGTTTTAAAAACATCTAACAATTGGTCTTGGCAGCTAAAAAAAAAATCAACACAATCAAATGCTATCACATTTCCAGGTTCAACAAACACAATGAGATGTGAGAGCAGTGCTTAATAAAAGTGAGTATAGTGTACTATATTGTGCAGTCATTCAGGTTGAGAACAGAAATGCAAACATGAACACAATGTAACTATTTACAAATTCTATTGTGGACATTGGCCAATAATTTACTTAAGTTTGATTATTTAATCAAAAGAGAATACACTTATGAAATCAAGCTACTTTGATTTAAGGCATTTATGAAATACCATAAAGAGAATATATTTATGGAATCAAGCTACTTTGAGCTAGACTGTCATAGTTTATAACATTTGTTTTAATCCTAAGTGACTCTAAGTCTTAAATCTTACTCTCCTCATAAATATTCTGTAATAAGACACAGCCATAAGCATTTCTGTAAGTATGTTTTTTAAAAGCCCTGCTTGCTTTTTTATAATAAGCAAAAATTTGGAAACAGCACAGATGTCATTCAAATGTTTAAACTGTGGTCCATCCATACCACAGAACGTTACTCAGCAACACAAAGGAACAAGCTCTTGATACATGCAACAACTTCGATGAATCTTGGGCAATTATGCTGAGGGAAAAAAATCTCAAAGGTTAGATATTATATGATCCCATTTATGTGGCATTCTTTAAGTGATAAGTTATAGAAACAGAGAACAAATTAGTAGTTGTCAGGGGTCAGGGATGGGAATGAGGGGTTGTAGTTATAAAGGGGTAACAGAGGATCTTTGTGTTAATGGAACTGCCCTGTATCTTGACTATAAAATGTCAATATTCTGGTTGGGATATTGTACTATAACTTTACAAGATAGTACCATTGAGGGAACAGGGTAAATGGTAACACTAGAACTCTGTGTTATTTCTTGCAACTGCATGTTAATCTACAATTGCCTCAAAATCAAATGGTTTTTTTTAAGCCCTGGTTAATTGTGTTCTGTGCTAAAACTCTGCTGAAACTTTATGTGAATACTATTTTTATTACTTTACATTTTTAAATCAGTAATGTGTTCTCTTAGAAAACACTGTTAGTTTTCAAAGTAATGAAACCCAGCTTAAGAATTATCTTGTTTTCAAACCATAGTTTGAGAAAAAAACAATTAAATATTAAAATGTATTCCGGCTATACTTAGGCAATATAAACCTCATAATTTAAGAATTGGAGACAAAGATTTAGTGCAGTAAACAAAGTGCTCCTTTACATACTAATTTCAGAGTAAAGGTAACAATTCATACTTTTTCAGTAATAACTACTTCATTTGCCTACCATTTGCAAGGTGGTTTCATAGCTCAGTGACTTTATATCTAAAAGTTTTTTTCCTATTTTTATAACTTTCCCCATCACTTTGATTGTTAGTCATAATCTCGTCTCCTCACTTGGGTAGCCCCTAGAGTTTATGGCAGTCTCTTTAAACAGGAAAATGCAATGGTACGGGACATCTTGATAAGACAATTTTAACACTGCTCTTTTAACTTGGGTGCTTTGTAATAAAACCTAAAACAATTTTTTTCTCCCAAGTAATATGTGATACACACATATATCCCCAACCTCATGCCTCTCCAGTTCCCCACCATGGGATCAGCTAAAGCTGAGAGATGAGATGAGAGATGATGGGATGTGGAGTCGGGGATGAGGTTTAAAGGAAGCAGTGGTGGTGAGGGACCCATTTTGTGCATTACATACCGATTTAAAAGGTAAGCAAGCCAACAAAAGCTGCGTTTTCTTCATTGACTCAGCTGTATAAGCCCAGCCAGGTGACAATGTCCTCCCAGTTAAAACAGCCTATGAAATTGGCTACATACAGTTGGCCACTTCCAAGGCCCTGATGTAAGGATAGCCACATGCAAAATAGAGAACTCAAGTATTTTCTATTTTCTTAGTAAGAATTGCCTAAATATTTAGCACCCACCCAAAAGGCCTTAAGGAATTCAGTGGCATTGGAGACAAAAATGCTCACAATGTCCAAGGACTAGCCAGCAGGGCATGGAAAATGAGCATCACCACTGAACCAACGGCTCTATGTGAGCAGAGGGAACCCTCTAGAAAGTGTAAGACATCTATGCTGGAAACAGAAAATCTAAGGCTACAATTTACTGTACCCTGGAGGTGGTGGGTAGAGATGGGTGGGGAGAGGTTCCTGCAGAGCTGCAGTCTACACAAGCCAAATGGCTTTCTCCTTTACCTAACAGAGCTGCCCAGACAGCATGGGCCACTCACAGCGGAGGTCCCTGCTAGCTGGTTGGCCAATCCCCAAAGGCTACCCTTCTCTGGCAAACTTCCCACAGATTTCTACTAACAGCAAACAAGTTAGCATGTGAAGTAAATGAGGACTTTCCTCTATGAAGGGGAAAGCTAAGAAGAAAGAGCCCAAACCCAAACTTCTCAAAGTATCTAAGTAGTAGCTGGATCTGTTTACCGTACTTGGGCAGATGACTCTGAAAGCGAGGGCTAACCTGATTAGGCCTGCCAAACTTAACCTGCCTCACTTGCTTTTAGTTGCTTACTTCTAGTTGATCTTAAAACCTATATACCTAAAAGTATCTAAACTCTCACTAGCTCCCTCATAGGTAACATCTCTAATGTATAGGTCATCATGGTAACAGTTGCTTACACTGTTTTACAGGAACTTGAGGTCAGTTCTTATCCAGTTCAAACTGGCTGAGACCACGAACCCATCAACTAGGCCTGTATGAATGTCTGATGGGTGACTTTTGACATCAGAGGACCAAAAACTCCACCCTCAGATCATGCTAACAATGCCATTTCATGAACATACATCCTATAAAGAGCCATGAATTTTGACTATGTCTGTGCAGATCACCAATTACCTCCCTTTTCCTTACCTCCAATCACCTTTCCCCCCTCAACAGACCACGTTGCTTCTTTATTCCATAAATATTCCTAAACCTCATCTTTGAGGAGGCAGATTTGAGATCTAGTCTCCTGTCTCCTTGCTTGGCTGCCTGGTGAATAAAATCTTTTCTCTACTGCAAAGCTTGTTGTCTCAGTGATTAGCTTGCTATGTGATGGGCATAAGGGGTCTGGTTGGGTTATCAGTTCCCTATTCTACTTGAAAGGGGATGTGAAGGAGGAGGCATGGGGGTGCTGGGAAAGGCAGGGAGCCAACCCACCAGTATGCACACAGCACAGCAGTCTTGCAATCCTGAAAACCCAAACCTGATACCTCAAACTGGCAGTGGAGCATTCTCACAGCATTAGCGAGGAAGCAGAAGGTGCACAGTTTTCACACCCAGCCAGGGCACCTGGATAGGTGGTAAAATCTCCTAGGATGCCTGTCCTTGAAGCCACACAATACATGCTTTCCTGAGGTGCTAGGAGTGACTCAGGCTTGGGGTGCCAACAAAGACTTCCCCCCATCAGGACCCCTGGAAAGAAAGATTGGAGGGCCTTCTAATTCTATTACAAGCATCTGGAGTCTGGTGGGAGTTGGCATCTTTTATATTTGTTAACTAGTAAAAGAGAACCTTTGCAAAAGATTGTAATTGAAAATCTTTGGAAAATGTCAACTGGTGTCCTTCCATTACATGAAACAGCCTCATCCTCATCTCTAGTGCTGCCACCTTCTCTTATGTTGTTTATCTGACTTTTGGCCTTTATATTGTGTAGTATTGGAGAAGGCCATGGGAGTTACGGAGGGAGCTTCAGTCTCAAGTCAGTCCTTAATTTCCAACACTGTTGTCACTGAACTGTTCCAGATACTTTTATGTAAACTGAGCAAGAAAGAGAGCTCTTTCTATAGTGAAAGTTACTAAGGAGAGATAAACAATATATAATTCAAAATTTATACAAAAAATACCTTTGATTTCTATAGCTATAATAATGGCTAGTTACTGCAAATGCTTTTCTATTTTTATTTTAAAGAATCTAGATTTTGTTCGCCAGCAATGAATGGCTTAAAACCTAGGGTAAACTGTTAATAGATTAAATTATATTTCAAATGCCTAAGACACACTTGCTGTTTAAAGACATGCTACAGTGATTTGTCTTGTGCAGTTAAGAATCCTAGCAAAAAGCCCCTAATTTAAATATAGATTTTCATATAATAAGTCTTTACCTAGAATCAAAGGCTCATTCGTTGCCATGCTTTCCTGTGTATTGTGTTCATTATCAAGAAAAAACCTTGATTAAGCCTATCTTTGCCTGTAGTGGTTTCCTGCGAACTGTACAAGGCAGATTAAATTGATGAGATCTCTGGGAGTTTCTAAAATGAAAAATGCAGCTGCAGACCCAGTGACATTTTTATAACTAACATCGAAAGCTCACACAAAATAAACAACATAATAAAGCAAAGGAGACTGTATCAGCAAACAGATTAAACGGCTGTTATTATTATTATTAAACAGTAAGTGAAAGAACTGCATTCTGTGCCTCTGCTGCAGGACACAAAGCATCTGTCACCTACCTTCCATTTCAGATCTTAATTAGTGCTTCAGCCAGCAGCTTAAGGGGAAATTCTAAGTGAATGTTACAGACTGTGACTTTGATAACTCTGTCACTTACTGATATTTTAAGGTCATGTAGGTCATTACTGAAAGTCATCATGCTCTGACCAGTGTGGGGTGTACTCAGTCCTTCAGCAAACGAAGGACAGGGAACAGCTGTGATAGAGTCAAGTGGAGGGCATTTCTATTTACATATTTTTAATCTGAAGCTTCAGAATGTTTTTCAAAGTTTGGAGAAATACTTATTTATTAGTAAAGATATACCACTCTTGCTTTCCATAATGTGCTTATATAAGGTTTTGGGCAGGTCAGACTTTGGAAAATAAATATCACCCAAACTTCAAAATTCAGTCTGTTATTTTAAGGAACTCTCTTGTTAATTTTTCAGCATTACACATAATTTTCAATAAAAAAAACTAAGGTGACTCCTAATTGACCTAAGTGTGATTTCTGCGACACCAGGTTTCCAATGTGCTAGTCACACTTTCATTACACAATTTCATTATGATGCTTAGAGAATCAAGAGTGGAAATAAAAGAAACCAAGACACCCATCATAACGCAAAGCATTGGTCCCAGCCTTGAGGATGTTGTTGATCTATTATCTTCTATACACTTCTATAAGGTCACATGTCATGCATGACCATGCTCTATGTTTGGTCCCCCCATTAAAATATGGGGAAACAGAGGCAGAAATTGTCTGAGAAGCTAAACACTCTTGGAGAAATAAGAAATAGCTTCCCAATCCACAACCAAGCAAAGCTTACAAAACTGTGCTTCTTGATTTCTACCAACTTCATCAAACCTTGCCTTTCCTGCTTTAGGACGATTCTTTCTTAATTCCTGCATCCTAAGTTGTTGGATACTAGAGGTATAAATGAAGAAAAAATGGATATATTACAGTAAAAAGGAACTATCCTGGCTGGACACTGTGACTCACACCTGTAATCCCAGCACTTTGGGAGGTGATGGAGGGGGAATTCGAGACCAGCCTGGCCAACATGGCAAAACCCCGTCTCTACTAAAAAATACAAAATTAGCCAAGTATGGTGGTGCATATCTATAATCCCAGCTACCTGGGAGGCTGAGGCACGAGAATCGCTCAAACCCAGGAGGCAGAGGTTGAAGTGAGCTGAGATTGTGACACTGCACTCCAGCCTGGGTGGCAGAGTGAGACTCTGGCTCAAACAAAACAAAACAAAAAACTTATCCCTATGATCATAAATGTTAAGATCTAGAAGGTAATCTTATCTTAATGATGAGAGATTTATAAGCAGCTTATCATTAGTAACAGAGTTAATTAGTGACATAACTAGGAAATGTCTGGCTTTTTATTTTAATCTAGTTTTTTTTTCCACATTTAAATTTGTACCTTAAGCATAAAAAAGATTCTTACGGAGTACATAGAGTGAAAAAAAAAAAAGATAAATTAGAACCCAGAGTGCTGGCCTCATGCTGGTTCAGACAGAGGAGGTGAAATAACAGCGTATAACAAACATGGTGATGTCCCTGCTCTTATTTAAGAATCTAAGCCCTGGACCAAAATTCCTAGAGAACCTCCTGATGATGGAAATCAGCTTCACTAGGGAGAGATGGGAACATTAAAGGAAATGCAAGAAAGCTAAGAAGAAAATATACAGTGATAAATGATGACTTTTGGAGCCTTCAGACAACCTGGGTTTGAATCTGGCTCCAAAACATACTGGCTGTGTGACTTTGGGCAAGTAAACTTAATATAACCTCATTTTCTACCCCCACGAACCCCTTCTAAGCAGTAGACATCAATGGTCTGTGCTAAGGGCTACTATTACTATGGCTACTGATGATCAGATGAGGTATTTGAGCTTGAGTCGAGGCAACATTGACGACTTGGGTTCAAACTCTGCAGAAAGGCTTATTCCAGTTTGCTCAGTGGCTACCTGACTCAGTCAGATACACCTCATCTCAGAGTTTGAATATGATGCTTAGAGAATCAAGAGTGGAAATAAAAGAAACCAAGACACCCATCATAATGCAAAGCATTGGTCCCAGCCTTGAGGATGTTGTTGATCTATTATCTTCCATACAATAAAGTATAATCTAGAGAAGGGCTTCTCGATCTTGGCACTACTGACATTTTGGGGTGGGGTAATTTTTTGTTATGGGGAACTGTCTTCTACACTGTACGAAGATAAGCAATATCCCTGGCCCCATCCACCAGATGCCAGTAGCACCCTGTCCCCAGTTTTGACAACCAAAAACATCTCCAGACATTTTTGATGATGGTCCTGGCAAAATAGCTCCCAGTTAAGATGTTCTTTTCTAGATTAAGGCACTGTTGCAGACACTGGGAACACAAAGATGGTGAAGAGGCAGTTCCAGTCCTTGAAACATCCTCAGGAGACTGCAAGAATCTGACATGAATACATGGGATACTGGGGATGGGCAGTGTAGCCCCGGACTCTCCAGGCAGGAGACCTAGTACAGAAGAGGTTAAATGAGCAAGATATTCTTATGGAGCAGTCAACAATTCACTAGGGTTGCCCTGCTGTCCAATGCTTCCATGAGAAAGAAGGCAGCAATAAACTCTCACCACCTCTCCCATTCTTTTAGAGCTATGCTTTTAACATATATGCCAAAGAGCACATCACAGTGTGTGGTACTCTGGGATTCCTAATGGAGTTAAACTGCACGTCTGTGCAGATGAGCCTCCAGGCCATCTAACAACAAGTTGTGTGTGGGCAGTTGTCATTCCTTCAGTGTAGACAGGCCTACAATGGAAGCCACTGGTGTCTTCTCCCCTGTCTCATTCCCATGGAGCTATAAAATGGTTAAGCTATTCAAGACCCTCAAGGCTATGGAATAGAGCCATTTATCAGCAGGTTGGCAATACAGGTAAAGCACGGTACAAGAAAAGTGTAGCTGTGTTTGCCAGTTCTGGTTTCACTGGAGGAAAGTTTAAAAGCTGAGTCAGAAAGAGCACAGTGCCATCAAGTTAATACTTCACAGCCACAGTGGGGTTTGAGTGGGGAAGGGGATGTCCAGGGAGGGAGGAGCCAGCCTTGATGCTGTGTTGGTGAACAGGAAGATGACTCTGAGGGAGAGAGATGTGATAAAAAGAGCTGGACCAGGAATCCTGTAAACCTAAGTTCTAGCTGCTAGTCTTTCTCATGACTGGCTATGGGAACTGAGCAAATCTCCCTCTAAGAA
Source organism: Nomascus leucogenys (assembly GCF_006542625.1). Taxonomy (NCBI): domain Eukaryota; kingdom Metazoa; phylum Chordata; class Mammalia; order Primates; family Hylobatidae; genus Nomascus; species Nomascus leucogenys. The sequence continues at coordinate 89,171,165 of NC_044381.1, read as the reverse complement.
TCTTCAAACTCAACTTTTATTAATTAAGGTACAATTAACATACAATAAAACACACATCATCCACGTGATGAGTTCTGACAACGGAATACACAAATGTAACCATCCCGCAAAATAAGATAGAGAAGATTTCCAACATCCCAGAAAGTTCTCTTGTGCTCCTTTTGAATCAATTCTCCTCTCTGCCACCCAGGCCATCACTTCCTAATTTCTTTCCCCCTAGATTCGTTTTACATGTTCTTGTGTATCATATAAGTGAAATCCAAGGGTCATGCTTCTTTTACTTAATATTTCTGAGATTCATGTACGCTGCTGCATGAATCAGTAAGTTGTCCTTTGCACGTCTGAGAACTATTCTATTGTATGAACACAACGCAGTTTATCTGTTCTCCTGTTAAACATTTGGGTGGTATCCTGCTTTTCAGTTATTATGAATAAGGCTGCTGGTGATGTTATGGTACGTGTGGTTTCACAATCACATGTTTTCATTTCTTTTGAGTTACTCATCTTTAAAATGGCAGGTTGTTCCATGATTTTGTGCTTTCTACAGAGGTACCTCGGGGATTGCTACAGGAATGAAGAAACAGAAAGCAGCAAATGCAAGACTCTTCCCATCATGCTTCCACCAGAACTGCTCTTCTGTTTTATAGCTGAGGCATTTGTGTAAGGTGTCATTTGAAGGAAGGTTTCCACTGTGTTAAGACAATATTTGGAAACCACCTCAATAGATAATCTCTAGTGCTCCTTTTAGCTCAAAGAATCTATCATTCCTTAATAGTGTCAAGGAAAATATTCCATGGTTTAAATCTGAATTATATCCTCTAAATATTCCATGACAATCTCCTACTCTAATCCCTCTAATGGATCTTGCATTGCATGGAAAATACAGTACAAATCTATCAGCAAGACCTTCACAATTGCTCTCTGAGTCAGTCTGGATACTTTCAAGGACAATCTCCAATACGTCTACTTCCTCCGCAGCTCCAGTTACAGGAATTGATTGTCCTCACAAAACAAAATAGGCAACACCCCACTCCTCACCTTTACCCAAGCTCATTCTGCTACCAGAATATCCTCGCTGACTTCATCTGCCAAGGTTTCAGGCTTTTCTTTTAAACCAGACTGGAATCCCTATCCTTCTAGAAACCTTCCTAAGCCCATTAGGATATTTGTGCATTTCCATTAGGACATATATGATATCCATGTTTCACATCAGAGCTCCTTGTGCATATACCTATAGTCTCACTTCTAAATTATAAGAACCAAGGCAGTCCATCACATCTTTCTCTCTCTCTTTCCTTCTCTCTGTCTCGTTTGTTTCATGTCTAACACCAAGAATAGCCTTTGCTCATAGATGGCTAAAATCAGTACTTGAATTTGATCTGTGAGTATATATGACTGTTATTTTCCTAATCTTCAAACCAAATGAAAATTCAAGCTGTTCACAGAAAGAATAAAACTTGCAGGACATCCATGGAAAATTCATTCTCAAACGTACCTTCATCATTGACCTTTCAAATGCACGGTCATTTTTGTAAATCCTGCTCCCAACAAAACTACCACTAGCACAAAAGGCCCGTGGAAAACTATTGGTGAATGTCTCTTATGACCACTGGGGTATGGTTTCCTATGAAACCCAACAGTAGCTTAAAAACATGCTTCCTAAATCCTCGCATTACCAGTTTTGAGCTACGTCCACAGCTATCTTCAACTGTGTTAAAAAGCTCTACCCGACTCCTATCTAGTCATGCTCCAGCCCAAAAGTTTCCTTCCTTAGCTTCAGATGTTATTCCTTCCCTTCCTTTTTACATCTATTTAGGTAAACTGAATTTGTATTCCTTAAACCACCTCTCCCAAATCAACCTCATTACTCTACAGAATTATTTTGCACCAACCATATATCCTCCAACTTTTACGTATCCTGGAAACCTTACAGCATTACACAAAAATAGATAATATCTATCCAAAAAAACATGTACTGAAGCAAAAGAATGGACTAATGTCTTTTGGAGATTCCACTGAAATTATGCCAAATAATAAAATTTTGGGAAAAAGGAAACATTAAAGAAGCATTCTGGATAATTCATAGTTCTCTCAGATAAATAACTCTTTCAACACCGAAACCACTCCTATTTTTCTAGCATTTTATAATTAAGTATAACTAAAAAGTGTAACATTTTCCTGCATTATTAAATAGACTCTTCTAGGAACAAATTAACTTTTTATCTCAATGTTTCATTATTTTCATTATGAAATCCACTGCCATGCCATGGGGCCTGTCACACAAAGAATGCCTCAGGATGACTTAGGGATGGTACTGTCCTGGGCTATGACCCTGTAATGACCTCAGAAAGATATTTTGGAATCCTGGGTTTATTGTTCTGCTCCTAGTCTGTAGCAGGAGTCTTCTTTCCATCTACTTCTCTGTTTCTATGCAGACAGCCGGGTATATTCAAATGGTATCCAATATGAAAGTAAATCATTTTTCCAGGAAGGGCAGGGTGCCCTTCTATGAGTAAAGAGCATGAATGGTCATGCTTGTGTAATTCAAGTATAAATGGACATAACGCCAGTAAAGAGTAAAACCTTATGAAGGCATGGGGTGGTAGTGTACGGTATAGATGGAGGGAAATAATCCACAGAGAAAAGGCTTTCTGATCCAAGGGAAAAGAGTATTATAGGTAGTAACTGGACAGGAAGGTATTTTAGCCAAACTCAAAATCTATGAAGGTGTCTCCAATTATAGCCTTAGGGAGAAGTTGATGTTCACCAGAGGCTGTAGACACCTGTTTTTTTTTTTTTTTTTTTTTTTGAATGGCAGTGAGGGTGGGGCCCAGCACTCACAGCAAGGATGTTCATGTACACACACGAGGACTAGAAACAAGTGGCCAGTGCTCAAGAAATGCTGATGATAATGGCGCCATATTTTCAAGCCCAATTTTAATCATTTGTAGGCACAGAGACTACTATTAGTTCATAACTTTGGATAGATGGAAAGAGCTAGCTGCAGGTGAGTATCATGGGTCCCTGTGGGTTACAGGGCAGAGAAGATGTCTGTTATTAGTTGACAACTCTGAATAGATGGAAACACCCAGCTGCAGGTGGGTATCATGGGTCCCTGTGGGTCACAAGGCAAAGGAGGCAGAAGGGGAAGAGGTGTTTGTGCATCCACCACACAGTAGCCAGCATGGCTCTTTTAAGGCATAAATCAGATTGCATCACTCCCCGATCACATCTCTCCCATGACTGCCCTGAGTAACCAGAGTTAAATGTAGATCATGCACCATGACCCGTGCACAAGGTCCCCCATGTTGTGGCTGTCCTTCCCTACCCCATGCCCTCCTCTCTTCCCTTCCTCACCTGCAGTGTTAGTCCTTTTGCATTGCTATAAAGGAATTCCTGAGACTGGGTCATTTATAAAGAAAAGAGATTTAATTGGCTCACAGTTCTGCAGGCTGTACACAAAGCACGGTGCCAATATCTGCTTCTGTTGAGGCCTCAGGAAGCTACAATCATGGTGAAAGGTGAAGCAGGGCGCGGGGGGGAGGCGGGCAATGCATCACATGGGGAGAGCCGGAGCAAGAGAGATGATGAGAGATCCCAGGTCTTTTCAACAACCAGATGCTGTGTGAACTCATGACCTCAGGGAGGACACCAAGACATTCACGAGGGATCTCCTCTCATGATCCAAACACCTCCCACCAGTCCCCACGTCCAATGTTGGGAATCACATTTCAATATGAGATTTGGAGGGGACAAATACCCAAACCGTATCACCCATGCTGCAAGTCTCCCAGCCTTTTTGCTATTTCAACATGCCATGTTTGTTCCCCTCCAGGGCCTGGGCACTGGCTCTTCACTTTGCTTGATGCATTTTGTCCCCAGATCTCTGAAGGGCTGCCTGCATGTCAAATCAAAGGCCCTTCCTCGGCAAGGGCTTCCTCAACCACCTTGGTAGTCATGTAACCATATCATCCTACTTCACACTTTTTTTTTGAGATGGAGTCTTGCTTTATCACCCAGGCTGGAGTGTAGTGGCATGATTTCGACTCACTACAACCTCCGCCTCCCAGGTTCAAGTGATTCTCCTGCCTCAGCCTCCTGAGTAGCTGGGATGACAGGTGCCCACCACGACGCCTGGCTAATTTTTGTATTTTTAGTAGAGACAGGGTTTCACCATCATGGCCAGGCTGGTTTCGAACTCCTGACCTCAAGTGATCTGCCTGCCTCGGCCTCCCAAAGTGCTAGCATTACAGGCATGAGCCACTGCACCTGGCCTACTTTATACTCTTAAGAGCACCTATTAGCACCTGAAAGTATCTCAGTGGTATTTATCTGTCTCTTCTGAAACACTGGTTCTCGACTGAGGATGATTTTGCCCCCATGTGACACTTGGCAATGATTAATGACATTTTTTGTTATCTCAACTGCAGTGGGGATGGGGATGAAGAGAGGGAGGAATACCAGCGTCTAGTAGGCAAAGGCCAGGAACACTGTTAAACATCCTAAAATGCCCAGGACAGACGCATACAACAGAGAATTACCCAGCAGAAAATGCCAGTGATGTCATGGTTGAGAAAACCTGGAAAACAATGTAAGACCCTCAGGGCTGACACTGTACCATTAACTGTTGTATCCCCTGCACCTCTAGAAGCTACCTGCCACGTAGTAGATGCTCATCAGCCTGTGTTAACTCGCTGGTTAAGCCTCTTTTCTTCTACAGTTTCATCAATGCACTGATGAGGACTGTCTGCTATCAACACTAGATCATCCTATGTCAATATTTGTATATTATTTGCATCATATGTGTGTGTGCAATATCCATGTCCATTTATGTTTAGGTATCTCTACATCATACAGGACTGTAAGTCCAGCTTGCCACACACTATTACTGCTTAGTCTCAAATAATGCTTTCGAAGTGTTATTACAAATTCAGGAGTTTAAAGATTCCTATTAAGGAAGCAGATCCTTAACAGGGAATACAGAACTGACGTCTGCATCTAAGAACTTAGTGCCCTAGGTGGACAAACTGGTAAAGGTTGGCCCTTATAAAACAGTGAACCAACAAAGGTTATTCCAGTCTGAGTGGGCCACACATGACAAATGGGCTTAGTGAGACGAGGTGTGGTTGATTTATAACAAGTCAACCTAGCTAAGCTGGAACTGTGTTTCCCAGATTTCTCTCTCTTGCACAGTTCTGAGTTAGTATAGACCCCTAAGAGGCATTTCATATGACACTTGGAAGAAGGAACTGAAGCAGTAGCTATAGTCTGTTGCACTGGTGCCTGTGAAAGTTGATGAGGGGCCAGGGGCTGCTGAGGCTTTTGTGGGTTATCTGCTGGCTCACCAGCAGGTTGAGGGGGGCAGGAAGCAGATGGGCCTGTCCAGCCCTTCCCAGATCTCCTCCCTCACCTCCTCTGACTCCTGGGCAGATGTAGGCTGAGTTCCATGGTGAAGGGCAGTCGGCTTCTCCTGGAAGTCGCCTCCATCATGGAAGTTCCTTGAAAGGCAGCAAGAGACCAATGTGGGTTTCAGTCCATCTTGATGGATTCCAGCTTATCCCCACGGGTTCTAATTTGTCTTTGCTTCCCCAGCTTCACATCCATTTTCCCTTCCCAACTGCCTACCCTTCTGGCCTCAGGTCCCAGCATCGGAGAGAGACACAGCAACTTTCCATTGTCTGCTTAATTAGAGCCCACAACTGCGCGAGTCAAATCCAGAGAAGAAATCCTGTAAAATAATCCCGTGATCCTGCTTCTCTAATCAAACCCTGAGTGAGCACTAGGGTTGAAGATTTGGTGTCTTCTCATGCCCTTCCATATTCTGAGACGTGTTCTATGTCAAGATTGCCACATAACTGAGATCCAAGTGGATGAAATCTTATTAGATGGAAATAGATTTCAGCATGTAGATAAACTTGACTTTGACTCCAGATAGTTAGTCAATGATCTGTTAGATAAAGTAGCTGTACGTACAGAGCGCCTCTGTGATTCTTCCCACAAAACAGGCTGGATGTGCCGTTTTTCTTGTTTTTCTTTATCATAATTACTTGTTTGTTTCCCTTTATCATACTTGTTTGTTCTATAAGATAATCACTTTCTCACTCAGACATTTGGTGAAAAGCCCTTCGATCACTTGGGATACGTGACTTGCAATGTTTAATGATTGTCATCCAAGTAATTAAGCTTACGGGGAAAAACAGCCTTAAGTCAGTTCTGTCTCCCTAATCCTCTAGAATTAAATCTTATTTTGCAACTCTGATTCTGTGCATTAAATATTTTGCATTTGTATTTATGAACTCCACATAGAGTACACCTCACTAAATATTCTACTGGGTAACTCCTGCACCATTTTTTAATTGTTGAGATAGAGCAATGCCGGCATACTGTGTTCTAGGGAGATTTCTCCTTCTTTGGTCTCTTACCCATTTTGCTTGAACCACATTACGAAGATGACAGCATTCAATGACCTTAGCAGAATCTGACAGTTTATGAAGGCAAATTAACCAGCCTAGGGTCAGAAATTATAAACTACCATAGGTTGTAATGATTGTCCTAGGAATGGCTTTCAGAAGGTAAAGACTTAGAGCTCAGAGGTGCAGTGACACCAGGGCAACAAACTAAGAGAGAGTGGCAGGGGAGAGACTGGATCTATAGACCCGCCTGCAGTAAATGCTGGGGGAGAGCATTGACAGAAGGGAGAAGATAAAGCACAGACTAAACAAGGATCAAAGCTGACAATGCTGATAGACAGAGGTGTGCTTCTATTTTGTACCTCTCTCTGTGTCTGACACACACACTTATACATCCACCCTACCTGAGTAAAGCTGATGAAAAGATGAGAACACTGACCACAATCCAAACTGGCAGCCATTCAGAAGCAACAGTCCTCAGGCCTGATTATCTCTGGGTAGAAGTCCTTTGTCTTTTACAATACAGTGGCCACTTCCTCTTGATTTTATGGATAAATAAGGCTTGAAGGACTTTAATAGCCTAATTTAAACAGAGTAGCAATAATACAATTTTTTCATGGACTTGTAGATTGCATTATCGTCCCCAGTTCTTCACCCCTCTCTGCGTCCACTCCCTTGCCATAGCCTCATTATGAGCAATGTTCTTCCCTACCCCTTGACTTTGGGCACGGCCATGCGACCTGCTTTGGAAGTGACAGTACACCAGTTCCAAGTCTAAGCTTGAAAGATGTGCAGAACATGCACCATCTATCCCCCATCCAAGGAGAGTGACAGGCCTGAGGAACAGAGCCATCCCAGCTGCCCCACAGCCACCACCTGCAGCAGAGCAGTCTGGCAGAGCTCTGCCAAGCCACACAGGCATGGGCAATAATAATTAACTAACTTTTGGTAGTGGTTTGTTACATAGCAATAGCAAACTGTTAGAACATCAGACCCTTCTATAAAATAAAACGACATGCAGAACCCTCTATACCAGTCAGATAAAAGCAGAGCTGCTCCAGTTGAAGCAGGATGTAGGTCTTTGAGTCCCCTGGCCCTCACTCATTATGATGGCTTCTGGGGCTCCTCCACCCACCACAGCTTGAAAGCTATTACTTTAGCAGAAAGTGCACTCCATAAGGAAACAGGAGTCCTGGGTCTGAATCTGCTCCATCTCAATTACTCTGACACTCAGTTTCTTCCTACATGAGGAAAAAGGGACTGATAATATTTGGTCACTTACCTTGAGGTAGATCAAATAAATATGTGTAAACGTACAAGGTACACTACTATAAGGCACCATTTTTACCATCACCACCACCATAGTCATCCACATGTCGGGGGGCTTGCCCCAGCTACTCGCTTTATCACTGTCTAAGCATGAAGTGGGGTGTGTGTGTGCGTGCGTGTATGCATGCATGCATGTGTGTGTGTGTGTAAGTGTAGGAAGCCTGGCAGAGGAAAGAGCTGGTCGTTTTCAACAGCCCCTCCCGTGGTCCCCACTAAATTCAAATGAAAAGTGGGACAACCCATAAGAGAATTGTTCTCTGCATTTGATTCAGGGGAATGAACTTTATATTTTCAGAGTCTGCTTGTCCCCCTGTGTGTTTCTTATGTTCAAGGTAACAACAAATGACCTCCAGAATCTGATCCTAGAAAAAGCAAGGCACCCATACATTGGGGGGTCTCAGTCAGATGCCCAAGACCAGGGTTTTGGAATCACATCAATCTGGGTTAGACTTGGAGCTACTTACTAGCTGTGTGACCTGGCTGGCAAGTCATTTAGCCTCTGTGACACTCAATTTTCTCATCTGAAAATGGTGATGACATTCCTCATGCATAGGACTATTAGAAGGACTAACTGAAATGATGCCTGTAAAACGATTAGTTCAGTTTCTAAGAAACAAACAAATGATTCTTATTGTAATTATCACTGGACAATCCACGATTTCACACCCATTATTTTGCCCTAAGAGGACCATTGTGATTTCTATGATACGACAGGCCTTCTAATTAAAAGCCTGAACTTTGGAGACTGATGAATGAGGCTTAGAATCCTACCCTGCTACCACTCAGCACCTTTGTGACCCTGAGCATAGTGTTGCATCTCTTAATCCCTGGAGGAGAAGCCGGGCCCCTGCCCCTAAAACCTTGGCAGCCTAGTATGGGGAGCACACATCAAAACAGATGACTATAACCACCACCAATGAACTGCATGAAAGAAATGCAAACGTAAGTGGTATAGGAACAAAGAGAGGGAACAACTAACTACATGGCGTGTGTTGGAGAGGATGAGGTGCTGCTGCTGGGACAGCCTCCCAGGCCATCTGTGTCTGAGAGCACAAGGACTCCTCTCCCATCAACATGGTAAATGCCACCATCTGCTAATGTGACAGGGACCATCAGAATAAACCTCGTACAATTTAGAGCCATATTGCTCTAAGACCCAGAGCTCTGCATGCCAATGGATTCTGGCTTCTCAAGGGGATTAAACCAAAGAGCCAAACAGCACTGTAGCCAAGGAGGAAAGTAAAACTGATAAACTGGCAGTAGAGAGCAACCTATCTGGCTCCTTTAACATGTTTAGTTAAGAAACATCCTGGACCCAGACTAACTACCAGATCTCTAGTTGAGGCTGCAGATCTGCCCATCTTAATGAGCACACAATGATTTAAGCAAATGGTCTGAATGCTCCTCTGAGGATCCCCTTTGAGTGCGCACTGAATGGCCATTTGAAGCTTCCTTGAGGTACTTGTACCCTGGTGAATGCTGCTGGCCGCATATATACAAATGTGGTCTTCTTGTGGAGGTTGTAACCTCTGTTGGGAAAAGGCATTTTGTCAAAACCCTGTTTGGAGTGGAGTGACTAACAGATCCTGGCAATCAGGATTTTCAAGTGTTCTAGAAGTTTACTAGGCCTTTTAACATGTATATGTGGCTTTGTTGTTCAAAGCGTATTTTGAAGACATAAATGTGGATTGGGCATATGACTCATTCTTGTCTTCCCATTTAAGATTCTATTAGATGTGTAATTTGTAAGTGGAAATTATATAGAAATACCATGAATCCTACTGAGAAGTGTACTAGGTTAATCTAGTGCACTAGGTTACCACTTCCCTTCCACATGGAATGGCCACTCACCAGTTAAATTTGTTTCTGATTGTCCCGGAAGGGAAACAGCAAGAATATCCATCCATTCCTGAGATGGTATCTGTCAGCACTTTAGTGCCTTTTTTCCATGTAAGGAGAGTTGGATGTCATTCACTTTAGCTAAAAAGAATCGACTTCTTTTTACAGTAACTGTGGAAAAGAAAATGTTACTCCATGAACTGGCAGAGCTAGGCAAGGTGGAAGGAAAGGATCACAGATTATTATCAATCTAAGCCCTCTTCTCCAAGAGCTGTCAGCCAAGGTGGTCAGGAAAAGAATAGAAGAGTCTCGCAGACAGAGGAGTTCAGATTTGATTTGGGGAACAATGAGAAAAAGCCAATAGGTTTAAGACTGGAAAGTAACCTCACAAAAGAAGAGTTTTAGGGCCTGAGTTGGTTGGTATGTGCAATGGATTCTAGAGGGATCAGAGAGAGGCAAGGAGCAAGGTCAGAGGCTGCTAGGTGTGACTAGACAAAGATGTAGGCCTGGTTCAGTTTCTTCATCAGCAGAGCATGGGCAGTGTCCCAGGCTCCCCAGTCTCACATGGTCCTTGTGACACTTGTCTGGGTCAATGAATATAAAAGATCAGACAAAAACTTCTTTCCCCCAAACATTTCTGGTTTTCGTTATTGCTCATTCTACAGCCTTACATACCAAAGCAACAGGCTATAGACTTCATGTAAAAAGTTTACACACAAAGTGGCATAAGAATGTCCATGTTGGCACAAGTAAGAAAGAGAGACTGGATTTACACTCTGATGCTCAGGGAGCTAATTTAGTAGAGAGGTGAATGGAAAGGAAGAAGGCAGGGAGAGAGATGTCGCTGCCTCCCTCTTACAAGACCATTAGACATAGTAGACTTTCTGCCGAGAGAGTCAAGCATTTAGGATGCTTCTCTCCTCTCCTCTCTTCTGTGTATGTGTTGGGAGGGGCTAGAGCGGCCAATGAGGCACCCAGACCATGGTGCCCACAGCGATGAGAAGAGTCTATTATTTGCTGCCCAGAACACTTTACATATAAAAGAAGAAAGTGTCTGTTTCCATAGAACCACCAGTCTATTAGCAGGGTAATTTTGGACAACATACTCTGAGTTAAAATAAGTCTCTTCATGTGTAAACTAGAGATGAGGACAATGCTTTGCCAGGTGGTGAGGGTTAAATAAGAATATGTATACAAAGCAGCCAATGATGTCTGGAATACAGCAAGTCATCTGGTGAATGGTGATAGTTGTGTAAGCCTGAACGAAAGAACTCTACAGTGAAAGCTGCACTACTGACTTTTTAAGAACAGAGAATTCACAACATTCTTCAAAAAACAGCACACACTCAGGGTCAGAAAGTTTTCTTTTTTGGTGGTAACGAATCCACTCTCTTGACATTTAGTAATGAGATTGAATATTGGGGTGGAAGAAATCTTGGATTGGGAGTTACAGATATCCAGGCTTGTGGTTTAATTCTCAAAGTACTGTGTGGTATTGGGAAAGTCACTTCCCTTTCACTTCACTTTGCCACATCTGAGGTCTTCTGGGTGTAATTTTGTTATACACAGCATTGCAAGGTAGGCCAGACAGGCAAGGGTCAACATATTTTTTAAGCACCTAATACGGTATCTGTCCCCTGTAAGGCACTATATAAATTTATTCACTGAATGAAGAAATAAAGTGTATATAGTATAAATAAGTCTAAAGCATGTGGATTAACCTACTTCTACTCCAGACCATGTTTATTTCTGTATTGTCATCTATTTTGCTCTGTAATTGGGCAAGACAAAGAAAATACATTTATGCATCTCTGCATTGCATTTTAGAAGTCAGTTCTTTTCATTACTTCCCATAATTACGTTAAAAACTTTTTTGTCCCAGCTCCAAAAATGCTGTATCTCTCAAGTTATAGAGCCTAAAATTTCAAAAATCATCACTTGAAAAACTGAGGAATTCCTGAGGAGATGGCAGGGGTAGCAGTGACATAGTTTTTGGAACTCCTAAAATCCCTCCATGTCAAGAGACAGAGCAATGAAATCAAACAAAATGTACAAAAATTAATGGACATTTACAACAAAACTAGGAGACAAGGTATCCTCACAAACGTCAAGACACAAATAGGTAAGGATAAATCACAAATAGCTACACAATTAGCCAGCACTTGCTCTCAAAACAAGGTCCCACACTGGAGAGAAACTGCTGGGAAAATAAAACAAAATTGAGCAAAACAGAAAGAAAAAAAGAAGAGAAGATTCAGGTAACAGTGGAAAAGGAAAAAACAACAAAAAAATTTACAAAGCAAATTTTTTTTAAAACACTACATAAAAACAATAGAAGATGGAGCTCTATGAAGTTGGAAAAAATCTATCTGAACAAAGTCTCTTTCTAAAATGTGAGGAAAATGAGCAACAGAAAAGCATGGAGAGAAAATTCCACATATTATTGCTGTAAGGATAAAAGAGGAAAAGGAATAAAACAGCATCTCCACAGATAATGAAAGCACACCAAGAAAACTGGCTCCAAAATCAGATCACAATTCTAACATACAATTTCCAAATTTGCCAAAAGACACTAAGAAAACATGTTAGACATGAAGAAACAATATAAATTGGAACTAGAAAAAGTTCAGAAATAAGGTGACAGAGCCCAGAAAAGAATTAGAAATGTTCTTAAAAAGCCTTAACTAGAAGAAACTTAAGAGTGAACAATAAAGCCAAATAACTTCAGAAGTATAAGGGGGAAATGAAATTTTTTAAAAAATCAAAAGAACTGAAGAAAGATAGGAAGCCTTCGAGAATGTGACGAATTTTGAAGACAGACAAGTAAGATGCAACATAAGGACAACAGGAGTCTCTAAAGAAGGCAGAAACAGTAAAACAAGAAAACATAACAGATTTTAAAAACTGTAATTCAAGAAAAACTTTCCTAAGATACAAAAAAAGAAACTACTTATGTGAGAATAACAACCCATAACTATCAGCATCAAGACATATGCTAGTAAAATGACAAGACTTTAAAGAAAAAAAAATCTCTATGGGCTTCTTGCAAAGAGAATGTGACTTGTAAGAAAAAATAAAAACTGGATTATCACTAGAATTTGACAGTGTTTTATGCCAGAAGGATATGATCTAATGTATCTAGGGTACTCAGTGAAAGAAAATATAAGCCAAGGATTTTATATCCAAGCAAAAATGAACATTAAGTAGAGAAAACACTCTTTTCAACATGTAAGAACTCAAGGTATTCTGTTCCCATAACTTCTTCCTAAGGCAACTACTACAGAATGAGCTTTGGACAACCAAGTGTCATGTCATTGACATGAAAATGGTGATGACCATCAAATATATGAAACTAAGAACATTAAATGGGGGTTAAATGGAAGGGAGTATAGCATTAATAACTATTATCTGATAAAAATAGATTAGGTATAACTATAAAATAATAGAAGAAAATGAGAATAACATATGCACAAAAATGTTTTAATTCTTTTTAGTAATCATCATTGGCGGTGGTAGTATTAATATTGTGTGTGTAATGTGGAAGTATGCAAATGAGTAATTATGAGATATTCTAATCTAGCATACTCTATGTCCTTGAGAACCAAGATTGTTTGGGCAGGAAAAAGAAGATATAGATGCCACACAGAAGAAGTTAAAACTCTGTAGTCCTGAATTGGAAATATCAGTATAAACTCATGAGGAATTTTAACTTTAAATATATTTAAATACATATAACATCTATGTATAGGTATAGAGAAAGCTATATAGATACAGATGTGGATATTTCCCAGCTTTGTCCATTGAAAAGACTCAGTAAAAAAGAATCAAGTCAGCAGTCATGACTAGTTGGTTTGTGGTTTTGACATTTTTTTCCTATCAAAAAGAACTAGGGGAGCAGGGTGCATTCTCAGAGAAAAGGCTGACTCTTGGTCTGGGGCAGGAAATATACAAGATGAGGCTGTAATAGAAAAGGAAGGAATCAAATAGTGCTAGAGCTGTATCAAAAGGAATCAAGAGCCAAGTTGAAGAGACTCCCACTGGCCAAAAATGGGACAATTTGAGCTTCAATAGGGATAAGGTTTGCTATGGTTTGATACTCTTTCACTACGTTTAAACCTAGTAGTTCATGGTTTTTTTTTTCTTTAATTGGTCACCTTCTGAACATGACAGGGAAGCAATTCAGTATCTTGAAAACTAGGTAAATATAAATAAAAGGAAAAATGAGCATTCAACCGGCTTTTCAGATGTGAAATCTACCACAAGGTAGCCATATAGTGATCTAAATTTATTCCATCTAAGATTTGCCAGCTAATAAATGAAAATGAAATGACAGAATATCACCATTATGCTTTTCTCAATCAATCTAAGTATTGAGTATCTATGGCTGTTAACATCAAAATACAGTGAGAACTAGACGTCCTGTGCCTCCTGATGGAAAACAAAACAAAACAAAACAAAACAAAAACACTGCAGTCCCACCTGTAGTCTTAGCAAAAGGATAGGACTAGGATTTGATGAAACCGCCATATCCAGCTGCTGATATTCAGGAAATTCAGAGGAACATGTTACACTGCACCATGAGTACACAACCAGCAAAAAATCCACTCTGGGAACCTCCAATAGGTCTAACAGTCCAAGTTCTTCATCAGACACACTGTATGGAAAAGGAGGGGAAAATGAGGGAATGTATAGACTGAAAGATAAGTTAATATCCATGGAAAAGACTAAATGATTGCAGCTAGGGATATGCAATTCGTGACAAAACTATATAAAGGCAAGGGAGTAATTACTGGAAAACGCAAGAGAGTGGGTAATTTGGAAGGAGAAAGGAATTATGGCTGGGAAGGGACACATGGAGGGGCTTCTGAAGTGACTGGCAGATCTACTTCTTTAGCTCGGTGGTGGTTTCAAAGTGTCCACCTCATACTAGTTCATGCTAACCCACTGGTTCTCAAACTCAAGCATGCATGGGAAGCTTCAGAAGGGCTGTTAAAATAGACGCCCCACCTCCATAGTTTCTGATTTAGTAAATCTCCACTGCAGTGCAAACATTTGCTTCTTTCACAACTTCTAAGGCAATGCTGATATGGAGACCATATTTTGGGAATCTTTGCATTAAACTATACTTATCTTGTGTAGTTTGAGTCTGTGTTTAATTTTTCAATAAAATGTTAAATGAATGATTGAATGGGTGGAAAGACAGATCAATAGAACTTAGAAAAAAGTTCTTATCAATATCATGAGACTACTGCCTTACTATGCATTTATGTCTGGTCTCTCTGTTCTCTGATGTGCTATACAGCTGATTCATATGTTTGTTAAATATCCCAGTGCGAGCTCTGGATCTTTTTCTCCCAACCACTACCTGAGAGTTTCTCAGTCCAAAAGAAGAGTTGGAATGTCCTTGGGACCTACACTGAAGACATCTTACAATGGTTTATTGATAAGGTCAGGCACTGTTTTCCTTTTTCTCATAGGAAAAATATTTTATGCATAAAGCCCACACCTGGGTATCTCCCTACAAACTTGCATTTCCTTTTTAAAGAACAACTCACTCTACTTCCTCTTCTACCAGAACTTCTCTCTAGAAGATTGCTATGGAACTATTCAGAAAAGATACATTCTGGCCACACAGATTATCAACTAAATAAGTGTTTCTAATCTTCTCAACATTTATTCTCAGATGAAAATTAAAAGCAAAGCGCACCTGAGAGCCAAGAGCAATAAAAATGTAGTTTATGTTCAAATATCAGAGACTAAGCTTTAGTCATTTAAATCTTAGGAATCTTTCCTAGAAAGAAAAAAAAAGCAGCAGTTGTAAATAAAATAACGAGTCTGAAATATAACGGAAAGAGCAAAATTCCTGGAATTTTCAGAAAAAACTTGGTTATGCAAATAGCAGAGGACACTCTCAAGATTCATCTAGCTAATACATTCAATTCCACAAATTTCTGTATGCCTGCTGTATGAGAAGTACAAAAATGAATAGAACATGATCCTTGCCCTCAGAATATTAACATCGAGAAAGAAAGCTGTACCACATTTTAAACTGTAAGACCAGGCAAAATGTGAGTGGTGATAATAAGGAAAGTACAAATACAATTTTACTTGGGTAAAAATGGAGAGATTTGATTTATTAGAGGCAAAACCACATCAGGCCTGTCCCACTGGTTGAGGAGTCATCATCTGTGAGTTGCGTCTGGAACGTCCAGGGAGGTCTTTGTACAATCATCATTCCCTCCCTATATTACTGGCTGATGCCTGATACTCAATACATGCAACTTCATGCTCGGTGTCTGGATCTGAATCCCATAGGGCTAGTATAATGCTCTAACAACCTAACTGCTTGTATGTTTTAGTGCAGTGACTAGACTAGAGACCAAGGACCTACCCAAAAACATGTTTTCGACTGATTCTTAAATACTTATGTGTTTAATAATCTAAACAAATGATGGAACCATAGTCAGATCCTTGTACTCAAAGTCTCATTCCCAGATCAATCAACAGGCATAACCTGAGAGCTTATTTAAAACACAGAATTCTGTACCCTACCCCTGCCCCTCTGTACCAAAGTGAGCAATTTAACAAGATCCCTGGTGAGTTACCTGCACATTAAAATTTGAGAGCACTAAGTTAAACAGCCATCTTATAACCAAGCACTGTCAGGTAACTTCAGTTCTCATATTTGTGTTTATAATCAACTTGATAATAATTTCACAGCACACTGTATTCGAAGAGCTTGCAGGAGTCCAAACAGAGAAGGTGTGGGGAAACTGAGGCATCAAAGGCCACGGGGGCTTTGCGTCTGGATGTAGTTTTAGTAAAAATAATATCATCTGTCATGTTAGGTTAATGCTGCCATTTTGAAATTCTGAAGTTTTAATTTTTAAATCTGTTCTGTTCAAGTTTCATTTCCTTTGTTTTGTAAATGCATAAAAGTTATGAGCAAGCATAATTAGTTTATACATAGCTTTATGTTTGTACATATTTAAGTAACATAATAAAAATATAAATCAACAACTAAATTCACAAGACTGCTGTTCTTTAAAAGGGAAATATATCACTCAAAGTTGGTAAACACTCAGTGGTAAGAATCAAGAATGAGAATTCGTTTTGACAGAGAGGAAAGGAAAAGCAAGACAACATGGGACAGCTGGGGATCCCAGACAGCGCCACCTAGAGGGGGAGAGAGCAAAACCAGGAGCACCCATGGGAGCCAAAGAAACACCTCTAAGATACCATTCCATATGTAGCATTTCCAGGGCCTGAAAAGTCACCGTTGTTCCTCCCACATCATTTTTAAAAACAAAACAAAAGATTAAAGGACGTTCAATAAGCTCCTGGGGGAAACGCCTAGAGAGAATACAATAATAATAATAAATAGCAAAACAACAATTGTCATGCACTAGGCATTCTAAGAGCTTCACCTACATTAACTCCTTTAAATTAGTTAATATCCTCGACCAAGTCACTCCTTTGGTAAATTGTAAAAATGGTCAAAATCCTTCTCTCATAGGCAACCTCTGTTTCCTCCGCCCTTTGAATCTGGGCTGGCCTGAATGGCTTTCTTTGATCAATGGAACATGGTGGAAGTGATGATGTGTCATTTCTGAGTCTAGGCGGCAAGTGGCCTTGCATGCTTCTAGCACACTTCCAGGAGCCCTGTCTCCACTGTGGGAACAAGCCCAGGCCTATTCATTTCAATCTGGGTAAGAAACCTTTCACAATTTGATTTTCCTTCCTTAATTAGCACACTAATGATTTTCTGTGATTTTTCTTACTTAGGGGAAAAGGTTTTTTTTCCTGCCATTGTGTTTTTCCCTAAGTTGTTGCATACACAAAAATATGTAAGTTCAGAAGAACAAGAAGCTGGTAGATGTTGGTTTGATGATTGCTGCTATTCAGAGCAAAAGAGATAATGAAAGTTGTTGTTTTCCTCCTATGCTTTCAAGAAGTTGGCTAAAATTGCACAAAGGGTATTAAGTTGCACAGATAAAATGGGACTTTTCCACCAAAACGTTAATTTAAAAATCATTTCAAAGGGCTGAGGGTTTTGCTTTTCTTCCTAAGTGATACTTAAATATAGTGCATGCCACATTTGACACTCAATATCCACATACTGACTCTTGAAGACACCTTAAAAGGTAGTACAAGCTTAGATTCCTAATGGGAAAGGGAGGCACTGGAATTGCTGTAATGCAATGTGAAGGGGCTCCACAGGCCAGCTGTTACCACTGCAAGGGAGGCCTAGCTTCCTGAGAGACAGGTACCATTATATGAGAGATAAGAAAGGGCTATTTCCTAAGTCTGAAATAATGGAGCTCTCAAATCCCTCCTAAGGTATTTTGTACACAGTGTTTAACTCTGAGCAGCAAGCCAAATCTTTGTTTCTTCTTTGGGGCCTTAAGACAATCTTGTAAACGTAGCTTTTCTGGAACATTCCCAACTTTAAATATTCTGTTCTGTTCCACTGTTAAATCATGGACCCTGACTGTGAACTTGTGATTTCACGAATGAGTAGACGTTTAAGAAAAAAAAAATATATAATGATTAGGGGTCTGACGTTAGATTGCCAAACTTTAGCCAATATAGGTATTTTAAAATAATGAACAGGTTTCTTAAAGTTAATTGTATTTTGCTTTATCAAAAATCTTCTACACTGTCTTCATTTTCTTGTTTCATTGTGTATGTGTGGAAACTTTCATTAGGAACTGTCACCGGCCTTTAGACCAAGGAAAGGTGCTTTACAGTCAGGCACGCTAAATTAAAATCTTGACTCTACCATGTAGCAGCTACATGCCCTTGAGTTTCAGAGCCTAAATGTTCTAATCCATAAAATGGAGATAATACGTATCTTGTAAAGTTCTGTGATTAAAAGAAAGTATCCAAAACCTGGCACATGGTAGAACTACAATAAATATGCACAAAAAACCCTCCAGCTTGGTCAACCTTGAGATTTTGGAATTCTTTTCCAATTCTTAAGTTTTTATTTTCATTTCTTCTAAGGTTTTTAATATTTCTTTATTCATATTTTCTGTACACATACTAATATTGCTTATGTAAATGTATTTTGGTAAAGCAGAAGATAAAAGCGAGAAAAAAACATACATAGGAAAATAGCAGGAGCTACTGTGTTAGGAATTAGAATCTTTTTCAACTTCCTAAGGGGACCTTCTGGAGAAGCAGCACGTCACTGATGAGTACGTTTGGAATGCACTCAGAGAGATGTCTTGAATATACCCAGAGGTTAACAGACAGACAGACTTGCTGTTCCTTGGCCGGAACCATTTTCTATGTGGGACTGCCTTTTCAAAACCCCAATGGAAGGAAATATTAAAGCACCAGACACTGACAACCACTCTCCAGAAAATCCCCTTCTCGGCTGCTCTTGTCCTTCGACCTGAGTATTGTAAGGTTTGTCAACACCAAGAAGCCAGCTCCAACGATGCAAGTGGAAGGCAGGTAACAGAGAAGAGGAGGGAAAGGAAATATACTTCCAAAGGATCAGAGAATGTCCTAATCTTTCAAAAGCAGTAATTCCCCTGAGGGTCTTACCCTTGTGGCCCCATCTAAGCCTGATTATCTTCCAAAGGCCCCATTTCCAAATAACATCACACTGGGGGTAGAGATTCAATATGCAAGTTTTGGAGATACACAATTCAGTCCATAGCAGAGAATGTACTTGGGAACAGAGATGCACAACACATATCCAAGTGTTCACTTAGCAAAGTCTGACTTCACGCTCCAAAGTGTACACCTTTCCCAGGCAGCAACCCCTCTGCCTTGAAGAAACGTGAGAGGATAATAGCACAACAGTCCAGACAGAGAGGCGTCAGAAGCAGAAAGCCTCCTGCCACAGCTACAGACACTGATGGTGGTACGTTACTAGAGCACAGTATTCTCTAAGTGCTCAGAATCATAAAACATTCATTTATTCTACAACTATCTATTGAGCACCTATTCTGTGCCAGGTACTGTTCTGGTACTAGGAACACAAAGGTGAAGACATCCATGCTTACTTGTAAGTTTCGTGGAGCTCAAAACAGTGGTAGACACTCAAAAATGAAATTGATGGATGAGTAAAAGAACATCTCAGTAGACCTGTTTCATCTGTTGTTTCATTAAAACTGAAGCAGTGGCTGTCAGACCTGGCCACAAATTAGAATATCTGTGGACACAAAGGTTTTTGTTTGTTTGTTTTTGAGACAGGGTCTCACTCTGCTGCCCAGGTTAGAGTGCAGTAGCGCAATCATGGCTCACTGCAGCCTCAACCTCCTGGGCTCAGATGATCCTCCCGGACTCAGGTGATCCTCCCACCTCAGCCTCCCAAGTAGCTGGGATTACAGATGCATGCCACTAAGCCCAGCTAATGTTTGTATTTTGGGTAGAGACAGGGTTTTGTCAGGTTGCCCAGGCTGGTCTCGAACTCCCGAACTCAAACAATCCACCTGCCTTGGCATCCCAAAGTATTGGGATTACAGGCATGAGTCACTGTGCCTGGCCGAACATACATTTTTAAATGTCAATGCCTAGCTCCCATCTCCCAGAGACTGATTTAAGTGGTTGGAGATGAAATTCAGACATTAAGATAAATGGTAGGAGGGGATATTACTTGAGTTGCTTACAGATAGATTCATTTAGAAAACAAATATTTACTGAGTAACTGTGGAAATCATGAATTCATTTAGGGAACAAATATTTACTGAGTAAGCTGGGAAAACTACGTGAAGACACTGGGAGCTCCTTGTAGTAATCTTGTGACATCTTCAACTGAAAGTCACAGAGTACATCAAACTGACAATTTGTGATTCTTCACTCCCCTGTCCCCACGATGCCTTCTTAGCCTTCTTACATTCTTTCTTTCTACTTTTTTAAATTTTGTTTTTGAGAGTCTCGCTCTATTGCCCAGGCTGGAGTGCAGTCACGCAAGCTTGGCTCACTGTAACCTCTGCCTCCCAGGTTCAAGCGATTCTCCTGTCTCAGCCTCCCGAGTAGCTGGGATTACAGGTGCGCACCACCACGCCCGGCTAATTTAGGAGAGAGGAGGTTTCACCATGTTGGCCAGGCTGGTCTTGAACTCCTAACCTCAAGTGATTTGTCCACCTAAGCCTCCCAATGTGCTGGGATTACAGGCCTGAGCCACCGCACCCAGCCCCTTATATTCTTTCTTATCCATGCTGCTGTCCAAACTGTAAAACTGGAAATCATTCCCATCTTTTACCAGGCCTTGCCATTACTATCTTCTAAGTCTCTCTCAAATCTACCCTTCTCTTCACCATCCCTTTAGTTCAAGCCCCAAGCAACTCTCCCCTGTACACAACAGTCTCAACCAATTTTCCTGACTCTTACTACTGTGCTGGTGACCCACTCTCTGCTTGGATTTCGGAACCAAATCCATGAAACACCAACCTGATGACGACATTCCTATGTTTAGGATCTTTCAAGAAGTCCCCATCACTCACACAGTAATACTCAGTTTCCCAAGTAGAAATGGGGAGAGTAACACAGTTTGAAAGTGCTTACTACATTTGGCACTGTAAGTGCTCAACAAAAGTAACCATGACTACTAATGACTATCACTACTGTCACTTTCACAAAAAGGAACAAATCTAAAGACAAATAATCCCCGCCAAAGCTACGAGGAAGAGTGGCAGAGAGTTGTTTACATGGTCAATGGCAGAGCTGTCTGAATACAACTGCCCCAAGCTTTTTCTAGGTCAGGAATTCTCCCTGGAAATGGGTGTTTCTATCTGAGAGCTCAATGAAGTGCTCCCAAAACAGACATTTAAAGAAAACGATATTGTCCTGGGAATAAATCTTAAAGATGTGTGACTCCCTCCACCTGTGCCTGAGTTGAAACATTAGCTAGTCTACTTCCTGGCTGTGTGACCTGGTATTAAAGCTGCTTCTAGGCCGGGTGCAGTGGCTCACGCCTGTCATCTCAGCACTCTGGGAGGCCGAGGCAGGCAGATCACAAGGTCAGGAGATCGAGACCATCCTGGCTAACACGGTGAAACCCCGTCTCTACTAAAAATACAAAACATTAGCTGGGCGTGGTAGCGGGCGCCTGTAGTCCCAGCTACTCGGGAGGCTGAGGCAGGAGAATGGCATGAACCCAGGAGGCAGAGCTTGCAGGGAGCCGAGATCGCACCACTGCACTCCAGCCTGGGCGACAGAGCCAGACTCTGTCTCAAAAACAACAAAAAAAGCTGCTTCTCGTCTGTAAATTGGAGATAGTAAAAGCACCCATCTCAGAGTTGTTGTGAGATGAATGAGTTTAGACTTAGAACAGTAACTAATATATAGTAAATACTCAATACAAACAGACTATTTGATCCTCATTGAATAAAGCAAATAATCAAAAAGCCATACAATTCTAAGGATGCATGGACAGAGACTGATGCCTCTTAAAATGTGCACAATAAGAAAGAAATCCGCACGGAAGTTCTTTGTATACCAGGTTTGTTTCTGTGTGCCCTGTGGGTACTAGGGCTCTACGCACTTAGCAGTACAGCAGCACATATGATAGACATTTTCTAGAACAACTTCTCCACCAATGAGACAGGTGACACAAATGAAAGAGGAGAACATGCAGTACCATTTTACAGGGAATGAGGGAAGGGAGGCGCATTCTGTGTGAAGGGAATAGTTACTGCTTGGTTAGAAGCAATTTTTGGTAATTGGGGCCCGATTTTGCCAAAACTTCCAAATTTTTGAGAGAAACTGGAACTCTGTATTTTTATGTACAGTCTCCTGATAAATGTTGGCAACTCTTTCAATTATCTCCAAAAATCCTGTGCCTGTCAATCAAAATATATCTGCAAGAAAAATTTGGTCCAAGCTCTGACAGTTCGTGCTCATTAAGCTAAAGAACAATGCCACTAAACTCTGCCCCTGTCCACACCGTCAAAAGAACAAATGCCCCCTGCCTGATGGCATGAAGGCACGGGGAGTGCTAGTGTTCAGCAGATAAACAATAGTGGCGCCTGCCACATGTCCACATGACTTCACCCCTTTCAGGGGACAGAGAAAAAGCAAGGACAGGAGCTTATTATCTTAGCCAAGAGGCCAGACAAATGAAATGACAGGAAATGCTGTGACATCGAGGTACCAGAGGCTTCTGGGGGAAGGGTCCAGAGGGTTCAAAGAGGACCTCCAGGAGGACAGGGGTCCCAAACCAGATCCCGAGAATGGGGGCGGTTTTGGAAAACATGGAGGGGGTTGCTCTAGGTGACAGAGGTGAAATGAACAACAGCACAGCTATGTCAGGATATTATAACATCTCCCCCACCCCGGGCTTCTCAAAAAGCTTATATGGTCCAGTTTGTTATTTTTAGAATTTGCTTTGTGTGGTCCAGGAGAGGTATAAGCCACCTAACACAATTGCTACCAGACATTGGAAAAATGACCCAGACATCGACTATACATTCCCGCTTTCAAAGTTTTGCCAAACCTCTGCATCCTATACATTGCTTGGCTGATGGTATCAGGCTAAGAGCTGGTCCCTGCCCCCTAAGGAGCTACAATCTGAGGAAGGAATACAGAGACAAAGTGATAGGCACAGAATTGTGGGTGTGGGGGACAAGAAGCCACCCTGTCCAGCAAGAAGAGGTGGGCTGCGTGCAGAAGCCAGCAGCTGGGCTGCATCTGGGCTAAGTGGGAGTCTTCCAGGCAGAGGAGGGGGAGGAAGGGTGTTCCAGGTAGCAGCAGCAACACAGACCAAGGCGTAGAATGGTGAAAACTAGTAGTTTACATCAACAAAGACACCCGCCCTCTTCTCCACCTCTTCATTCTTGGTCTCTGCTAATTGCGGCCTTCCTGTTTCTTAGCAAGACAGGAATCTCTGGAGATCCCTAAGGATTTTTAAAACTTGCTCTATTGCCATTCATTCAGATGAAAAGCAACAAACATAAAAACCCACCAAAGACCAAAGTAAAGAGAATGATTTAACCTGCT
This sequence comes from Nomascus leucogenys, assembly GCF_006542625.1. Classification (NCBI taxonomy): domain Eukaryota; kingdom Metazoa; phylum Chordata; class Mammalia; order Primates; family Hylobatidae; genus Nomascus; species Nomascus leucogenys. The sequence continues at coordinate 89,147,631 of NC_044381.1, read as the reverse complement.
GATGGTACATTCAGATGTGCTTACTGTATCCCTGTGTTCTTGGCACAAAGATGCTGTTAATAAAATTAATTCTGATTCTATTTATTTTGGAATGGAGCATTCTCTGCTCAGCCACTAACACAAGAGGAGGAAAACCTGAAATCAAAGAAGAGTCTTTTCCACCTGTGTACATGATATTGAAATTTGTAGCCCAAATGAGGTTTTGTTTTTTTAGCACATTTGTTAATTATCTTAGGGCTCCTGTTCCTCGTGATCACCTAAAGATAATCAAGGCATAAGAGTATGCATTTTCTGTGAATATATATAGAATAGGCTCTATTTCATATATCTGTGTGTTTTTCCTTTTTTTTATTTAAGACAGAATCTCTCCCTGTAACCCAGGCTGGAGTGCAGAGTGCAGTGGTGCAATCTCAGCTCACTGCAACCTCCACCTCCCAGGTTCAAGCAATTCTTCCTCCCTCAGCCTCCCAAGTAGCTAGGATTACAGGTGCGTGCCACCGCACCTGGCTAATTTTTTTGGTATTTTTTAGTAGAGATGGGATTTCACCATGTTGGCCAGGCTGGTCTTGAACTCCTGATCTCAAGTGATCCACCTGCCTCGGCCTCCCAAAGTGCTGGGATTACAGGCGTGAGCCACTGTGCCCAGCCCTCCTCATTATTTTTAAGGTTCCCTTTTTAGCTGGGAAAAACAAAAGCAAAATCTTCTGAAACAAAGCAAAACTATCTGGTCCCCACTGATATTTTTTTATGCAATAAAGTCAACAACCAAATACATTGATGTAGACAATGCACCAGCATTTCCTATCTTTTCATTTCAATTATGGCATTTGCATGACATTGAAATACGGTTTTCCACTTTCACGGTGATGACATTCATTTTTATATTTGCTGCCGCACAGCAAAACTCTATGTATGTGTACAGTACATAACAGGCGGATGACTGGCAGTTACTTGCCCCATCTACATACATTCCCTCTCTGTTCCTTGTGAATGCTCTCATCTTTGTTTGAAATCGTAACGTGTCTGTGAAATACCCAACTTTCCGAACTTTCTTCGAAACAGGTGCAGCCAACGTGACACTGTTACAGCCATTTTGAATTAAGAGAGCAAGTCCACTGGGGAGTTCTGATGAAACTTTTGCTGTCCTGACAAAGAAGGAAAGCTGTGGCCAGCACCACCACTTTGCACTTCCCTCTTAGAAAATCTGCAGTCAGACCAGTCATTTTGCAACCCTGAGACAATAAGCCCAAGGATAAAGGCTGAAAGGCTACAAAAAATAGGGCGGAAAGTCCAAAAGAAACTGGGTCTCTGACAGTATTGCCAATCTGTGTCACGTGAGAAAAAGAAAACCTACTTGTTAAAACCACCAATGATTCAGTTTTCTATTACCTGCAGCCAAATGCACTTCTGCTTGATAGGGATAAATTATTTGTTAAAACTCAGTAAGCTTTTGCAAAATGGAGCTCAATCACAGCTGCTCAAACATGATTTTCTTCAGACCATACCGTGGTCCACATAGCTGATGCAGAGGTACATTTTCAACCACTCATTTAGATAGCTGACACATTCCCACTGAGAAAGGACCTGTCATTTAAATAGCCTTGTACCAAGGAAGAGCCAACTACTCAGGCTGACAGTCAAAAAAACATCAGAAGAAAGGGCATTAGGCTTTCAAAAGCACAGCGGCTAAGAAAAATATCAGAGTGATTTGTGGGAGGTGTTTCTCCCCCCTTGCTTGTTGTGTAATTGCAAGAATATTCTTGCCTTTGGAATATACTGGCAGAAACAACTGTTGTGCTTATCAAAGATCTCAGCTTTGCTTTAGCATTTAATCACCCACAAAACCCCATTTATTGTCTCTCCTACTCCTCCATGGTTATCAGAATCCCATAATTAAGGTATAATGAAAGTAAACAATGTCACAGAAAACTAAATGTCTGTAAAAAAGAGAGGAGTTAAAGCAAGATAAATGTTCCTAAAGATAGCAGTACAGCCAAATGGAAGTGCTAAGGAGTTCTGTTTGTGTATGTGTTGGTGGTGATTAAAAAAAAATCATCATCTAAGTGAAATATTTAGAGGACAAATTGACTCTTGATGGATAATAAATTTCATAAATTTATATTGAATTTAAGCAAGCATGCAAATACAGTAAGATCCCTATATAAACACATCAAGACCAAGTAAAAGCAAGGTCATTTGTCTCTGAAAAGAAAAGTGGGGGTCACCAACCACTTATCAACGATATCTTGTCCTCTCTCCAAGATCTATACCTCATTACATTCAAAATGACTCAGCATGCAAAACAAGACATAGAACAATATGAAAACCATTTATTTAAAAAGCCAAAAGATAAACATACTAAATGTAGCTGGGATGTTCCAGGCACTGCAGCTAGGCACAGCATCTACATGAGAGCTACTCCTAGTAGCTAAGGCAAAAAAGAAACACTTTGCTTTACATTGCTTCCATTGTTAGGTAAAGAAAGCACATAAATTCAGTAGGAGAGTAGCATTTTCCTGTCCAGAAATTCTTTAGGTAATTTATGATACAAGAAACATTAAGAAACATCCCTTAATAAGCCTTATCTTTTTTTCATGGCACACAATACATTGTTCTTTATTTTTATGATACAGCTGTATAGTACATACATATCTTTAATTACTTCTTTAATGTTCATTTTCCCAATTAGATTGTAAACTTCTGATGAGTGAAGGATTATTTCTGTTCTGTTTACCTCCAGAACCTGGCTCAGTTTTTACATAGTCAATCAATATTTATTGAATGAATGAATAAACGGCTTTGTTAAGGATAAAATTTGAAACCCCAAAATCCCTCTCTCCAAGCAGAATGCTTGCTCATGTGCATAAGGTGACTTGTAAAGGGTGTCTGTTCAGCACTGTTTGCAATGACCATGACAGTAACAGAAAGGAAAACACCCAGATATCCATCAACAAGAGAGGGGATTCATATAATAGAGTCTGACTTAGAAACTAGATACATTAGAGAAATGCAGATTAAAACATGTTATGTGGAAAAACAGCAAACTGTAGAGCAATGCTTATAATACTCATATTGTTTTAAAATGTGCAAAGCAGGCTGGGGGCAGTGGCTCACTGCTGTAGTGCCAGCACTTTAGGAGGCCAAGGAGGGAGGATCACTTGAACCCAGGAGTTCAAGACCACCCTGGTCAACATGTGAAACCTCATAACTAGAAAATTTTTTTCAAAATTAGGTGGGCGTGGTGGCATGCACCTTTAGTCCCAGCTACTCAAGAGGCTGAGGTAGGAGGGTCACCTGAGCCCGGGGAGGTAGAGGCTACAGTAAGCCATGATCACACCACTGCATTCCAGCCTGGGTGACAGAGTGAGATCCTGTCTCGATAAAATAAAATATGCAAAGCAACACTATATATAGTTGTTTCAAAACACGCCTGGGACAAAAGCACCAAATTTAAGATATTGGTTGTCCCTGAAGAGGGAAGGAGAAAGAGAACGAGGGATGTACATGAGGCTTCAATCATGTTGGTCATGTTCTGCTTCCGGGCTGAATGCTGGTTATATTGGTATTCTTTATACACATACACACACACACACACACTTTTGGTATGTCTAAAGTGTTTCATAATGGAAACAAGGGAAGTCTAAGACATTGCTGTGGAGGATCCAGGGACCCAACGACTGTAAGTGACATGGTATGGGATCTTGGAATAGAAACAGGTAACTAGGTAAAAACTAAGGAAAAATGAAAAACATGGACTTTAGTTGATATACTTGTATCAACATCAGTTTGTTCATTGTAACCAATGTACTATTCTAAGGTGCTAATAATAGGGGAAACTGGATGCAGAGAATATGGGAACTCCTTGAACTATCTTTGCAACTGCTCTGTAAATCTAAAACTGTTATAAGATAGGAAGTCTATCTTTAAAAAGTAAACGGAGCTGAGGCCGGGCGCAATGGCTCACGCCTATAATCCCAGCATTTTGGGAGGCTGAGGCAGGTGGATCACCTGAGGTCAGGAGTTTGAGACCAGCCTGGCCAACCTGGTGAAACCCCATTTCTACTAAAAATACAAAAATTAGCTGGGCGTGGTGGCAGGCGCCTGTAATTCCAGCTACTTGGGAGGCTGAGGCATGAGAATCGCTTGAACCCGGGAGGCAGAGGATGCAGTGAGCTGAGATTGCACCATTGCACTCCAGCCTGGGCAACAGAGCAAGAGACCAGCCTGGGCAACATAGCAAGACCTCCCCATCTTAATTAATCAATAAGTAAATAAATGACACAAAAACATCCTTCAAGTGGACCTTTCCCATAGCCATCCTTCGAAAAGACATAAGCTCACTTTGGGAGGCCAAAGTGGGTGGATCACTTGAGGTCAGAAGTTTGAGACCAGCCTGGCCAACGTGGTGAAACCCCGTATCTACTAAAAATACAAAAATTAGCTGGGTGTGGTGGCATGCACCTGTAATCCCAGCTACTTGGGAGGCTGAGGCAGGAGAATTGATTGAACTCGGGAGGCAGAGGTTACAGTGAGCCGAGATTGCACCTTTGCATTCCAGCCTGGCCAACAGAGACAGACTCTGTCTCAAAAAAAAAAAAAAAAAAAGGAAGAAAGAAAAGGCTGAAGCTATAGCTAATTACTAAACCTAGTGAAAGTCTTTCTGTAGGAAGCTAATACAGTCCAAGTATGTCATTTGTCAATGATCTGACTTATTCTAGAAAATTAGAGAATAGAGTATTAATACATCTTCTGGGTTGCTGTATTCTTCTCAAATATCAGATGGCTCAAGTTATCCTGTTTTAAGAGCTGGAGAGCAGTCAAATCTGATTTGGTTCCCATGAAGTGAGTACTTCTGAGGACAGGAGCCTGCAGCAAACGACTTAGAACCAGCTTGGCCCCTTCCACTCTCCACCTCTGCTCTCCTGGTAGCTTCTCCGTCTTGCTTACTTAGGCCATTTTAATAGTGATGTGCAGCCAAACCATTTACATTCTCTTTAAAGTAAAATGGAGTAAGATTCCACGGTGGATAGGGTCATACTACATGGATTCCAACATATCTAAAAGGGATTGCCTTCTCAAAGTCAACCTCAGATGAGTCAAAAGTCGCAGGAACATGGAGCCAGAGAGAAGTGGAGCTCAGCTCATCTGGCCTCTTTACTGAAAGATGAGTTCAGCAGAATCTAGGGAGGTTGGGTAGTCTGGTCCCGGTCCCGTCTCCAGGCTCCAAAGCTCCACTTCCTCCAAAGCTAAGAGCACCTAATGCTCTCCTCACATGAGGAAGGGAAAATGCATCCTCAGTGGTGTCCGGGACTCCTCTTAGGGAAGTCTAAGCCTAGCTGCTTACAGCAGAGAGCACAGGCAAAGGCAGGAGCCAATACCACACAGAGAATGGCCCAAGGGCTCTATGTGCCAGCAGGCAGTGGGGAGGGGGAGAAGGCCAGAAGCTGGAGCTATGGCAAGGGCATTGCAGATCCTTGGAGAGGCAGCCAGCGTGAAGTCCCCTCCCTGGAGGAAGGCAGCTGGAGGGCATGTTGAAACTGGTACTGACTTTCTCACCGCACTGCACGATAAACATTCATGCTACTCCCTCTTCCCCTAAATGCTTAAAAGAGGGGTTTATTTAGTGGAAATCACTGAAGGTGATAGGGCAACAGAGGTAGCCCACCAGGAGCAGGACTTCAGTGCCCAGATGGCCAAGAGAAAATAAGGGCCCTGGAAATGAGAGCTACTGGAGAGGAGGGAGGACCTTCACTGAGTGCTGCAACAGGAGCCTACGCCAATCCCATGTTGACTTCAAGGACCACCACGGAAGACATCAGCAAGGCCAAGGTGGGCCCTAGCAACTCTCCCTGGCTGGGCACTCTCCAAAAAGGGAGCTTTGTGGCAACTGTCCTACTTTCCCTTTAACCTTCTCTAAGAAGACCCACCTTTTCACTGTCCATATGTGAACATGATCATTAAAAGAAGCAGTCCCCAACGTTTTTGGCACCAGAGACCGGTTTTATGGAATACGACTTGTCCATGGATAGTGGGGAGTCGCGGGAGACCATTTTGGGATGAATAATTCAAGTGTGTTACATTTATTGTAATCATAGAAACTTTATTTCTATGATTACTACATTGTAATAGATAATTAAATAATTCTACAACTCAACATAATGAAGAATCAGCGGAAGCCCAGAGCTTGTTTTCCCGAAACTAGACAGACCCAACTGGGGGTAATGGAAGACAGGGACAGACCATCAGGCATTAGATTCTCATAAGGAGCGGGTAACCTAGATCCCTCGCATGTGCAGTTCACAATAGGGTTCGTGCTCCTGTGAGAATCCAATGCTGCTGCTGATCTGACAGGAGGTGAACAGAGCTCAGGCAGCAACGCTCGCTCAACTGCTGCTCACCTCCTGCTGTGCCACTCGGTTCCTAACAGGCCAGGGACCAGTACTGGTCCCTGGCCTGGGGGTTAGGAACCCCTAATGTAAAGGATATAAAAAACAAATTATTAACTTTGTCCAAAAAGGACCCATATTACAAAAGAACTACAAAAGCATTTTAAGAAATCTAAACGGATTCTGGTTTTGTGTTTAGCCACTGCTGAAGGCTTTTTTTTTTTGAGATGGAGTCTCACTCTGTCACCCAGGCTGAAGTACAGCAGCACCATCTCAGCTCTGTTGAAGGCTTTTAAAGAATTTTTATGATTAATAAAATCTGATGTGCTATATTTACCTGATGTCTTACAACGTGGCTTATGACAGTATCAAATCTACTATAAAGCTGTTTCCAATCTCCCTTCCTGTCAGCCCACTTGGGAGTTGGCACCCTGGTGTAGGGATGGCAATTGGGGGAGGGAGAAGGAAGTACTGTCCTTTGGAAACCTGAGGAGCTCCCAGCCAAGCTAAGCTGTGAGGTGGTGGTGTATAGGAAGTGCTAAATCTGGCCAGGGGAGGAGGCTGGGTGAAGAAATTTGAATCATCCTTTTCATTCTGCTTTATGCCATGCGGCTCTCCCTCAAAGGAACTCAAACACATTAGCATATGCGAAATACATAAAATGTTCTAATTATCTGACTCTAGTAAATATATTTTTTCCATAAACCATTTCCATCAAAAGACCAGGAAATGAGGGCCAGGCAAGCTGCTTTTAAAATTCAACAGTGATTTCTCAGCTAAGAAAACACAAATTGGATAGAGCAGATAATCTTCGGATCTAACAGGAAAGATACATTGTAGACTAATTAATCCAGTTTTGATCATCAGGAAATGAATACACAATGTACAGGAAAGTTAACTCAGATTACCTGATGTTGGCCTACTTCCTTTGGCAATATTCACTGAAATGTACACTACTGGGTCACAGCGTTTATTAAATGCCATCCAGGTGATGTGCACTTATTTTCCATCCTTTGTAATATTATTCCAGAAAAATGGGAAGGTTTTCCCCATCCGTATTGGCAGTGATTTAATTTGGTTCTATATGTGGCAGGCATGCAGTGAGTATGTTTTAATTTTCCATTGTGCTTTTATTTCCTGAATGCTTTCCATGTGCCAGTCACTGTTGTGGGCACAAGGAATTGAAGGGTGAACCAGTCAAGATTCTTGTTCTCTTTATGAAAATTAATTCTAATCAGGACAGCCATAAACACACAAGTGAATAGAATAATTTCAGAGAATGGTAAATGCAGTGAAGATAATAAAAGGTGCAATGAGACAGTGTCCTTCAAGGTGGGGCTGGACTACTTTAGATTGGGTGGCTAGGGAAGACTGTTCGGTGAACAATGAGAACATGCAAGCTTTGCGAAGACCTAGAACAGGAACGTTCTTGACAGGGGAAATGGTATATGCCAAGGTCTTGCAGAGGGAATGAGCTTGGAGTGACTGAGGAGCAGAAAGCAAGCCAGGGTGACTAGAATATAGTGAACACGGGGCAGAAGAGCAAGATGAGGAAGGCAACACAGGCAGGGGCTAGAGCATGGAGAGCCCCCTACTGCAGGATAAAAAGTGTGGATGTTGTTCTAAGAGCAATGGGAAACGACTGGGGGATTTTTAAGAAGGAGAATGATCTGGTCTGACTTAAGCCTTCACAAGACCACCCTGGTAGAGGACAGAAAGGGGCTGGGAAGTGATGGGGCGGGGGCATAAAGGGAGCAGAAAAAGCTCATAGTTATCCAAACAAGAGATGATGGTAGCTTGATGTCAATAAGTATGAGTGAGATGGTTCCCCTCCCCTCTCCCCAGCCCATCATTTCAAATGAAGTCCCACTTCTGTTTTGCCAAGAAGGGCAGAAGTCTTAATAGAAATATAGTGATACATGGTGAATGCTGAACTGAGACCTCTCAGCCAGCAATCGGCGCAAGGCAAGAGAGCCTGCAAAATCCAGGAACCAGTCACACAGAAACACATTTGTGTGATAATGGGAAGGAGGAGTGCATCACAGATGGCACTTGCAGCTCTGATTCAAATGAGTGATACATTTATGTCTTATGAACAAAATGTGCCCCGAAGGTTACTCATGAGCAAAGCGTGCCATTTAATCAAAACCCTACCCCCAAAGGTAGCTCAGGTGACTGGCAACACAGAGGACTGGGGCCGTTTGTATTTTAAAAGACTAAGATTCATCTCAAAAGCAGAAGGAGATGGTACCAAAAGATTCTGGTCTTCTCTTTGCTCAGCCCAAAGCGTAAACTCCTCCACAAAGGTCTCTATCTGATGGCTCTCCCATTCTCATCTGACCTTTATTTCTGCCATGAGAAGGGAGAGATCTGTTGCCCTCTAAGGATCATAGCTATGAATCCAAAGAACTGAGAACAGCAGAAACTTTAAAGACCTACAGATTTGGAATGAATGAGCTCATCCATGCAATTTATTTCCAAGGATCCTGGATGATCAGAATTGATGGCTATCAATTCTGGAAAATCTATCATCACTGGCCCATTTGTGGGTCTTTTAAAACTTAGTTTTAATAATATAATGAAGAATTGTGAACCCATGACTTAGCCCAAACACTACAACATTATCAGTATTTACTCATGTGCTTACCTCACCCCAACTATAACCACTATTCTGAATTTTGTCTGTTTTCTTCCTTAAAAAAAAAGTATATTGTTGAAGTTTGCATGTTTCCAAATATTATAAACAAGCTATAATACCTGTATTTCTCTGGAGCTTCCTTTTTCACTCACAGTCATTAGTAAGATTCACCCATGTTGTATGTATCTATAGTTTATTCATGTTTTACTACTTCACAATATTCCACTGCATTCCTTTAAAAAAAAAATATATATATATATATATATATATATATATGCGCATTTTGGCCAGGTGCAGTGGCTCATATCTGTAATTCCAGCACTTTGGGAGGCTGAGGTGGGCCGATCACTTGACGTAAGGAGTTCGAGACCAGCCTGGCCAACATGGCAAAACCCTGTCTCTACTAAAAATACAAAAATTAGCCGAGCATGGTAGCATGCACCTGTAGTCCTAGCTACTTGGGAGGCTGAGGCAAGAGAATCACTTGAACCCAGGAGGTGGAGGTTGCAATGAGCTAAGAAGGCAGCACTGCACTCCAGCCTGGGCAACAGAGTGAGACTCCGTCTCAAAATAATAATCATAATAATGTAAAATAAAATAAAAATGCATTTCATCTTATCTGATGAAAGAGGCAAAAATACTCAGAGAAAAATATTCTGTGTCTTCCTACTTAACATTTTATAATTATGGTCCTAAGAACACAAAGGAATAAACACTTCAGCGAAAATACATGGATTTGAGTATTTAATAGTCGAGACAATTAACTGTTTGTGGGATGTTGCTCATTAGCTACAACTATTCAGAGACCATTTAGCTGACTGGTTAGAAACTGAATCAAGAGAAAAACTTGTTTTTAACTTCCAGTTTGAAATCTTACATTTGTTATCCCATGCTTCTAGAACCCAGTTCACAAGATCTTTAGGTTTCAGCCACTTACTTGCAGAGGAACTAGTTAGCTTCAGATAGTTCAGGGAATATCTTCAAACAAATTCCATAAATCTCATGCCCAGCATTTTGGATGTAGATTATTGGAGGCAGGGTGGTTCACAGTAGCAACCAGGAGATGGGAAGGTCCAGAGAGCAGATACTCCATCAAAAACATGGCTCAAATCAGTTACAAAATTCCTCTGTAGAGGGCTCAGGGAAGAATGAAATATGTTCTGATAATAGTGTCATAAAGGGGAAAGAGATGCAAGGGGAAAGAGATGCAAGAGCAAAGGATAGAAGGCCTTACAAAAAAGCAAAATATCACTGGGCTTATTTTCAAGGTTGCATAGTATTACAAAAATGCCCGGCTTAAAGTAAAATGTATGTACTGGTTCTTTTGGAGGTCAAGAGTCAGGTATGAATGCAAAGAAAAACACCAACAACCAGGTGTCATAAATTCAAAATAACAAAGACTAATATTGTGGGAGAAAAACTCTAATGCCTTTAGATCAATGGAGGGCACAGGTGTCGAGCAAATGTCTCTGGACCCAGAACACTTTTGAAAAACGACTTCATCTCCCATCACGTTATCAGTAGGGCAAGGGAGGCAGAAACTGGTCAGCACGGTTGCATTTCTGGATGCACACAGCTTAACTGGAGTCTTTTCTAAGACATTCATCATTTAGTGCATTTTATTCCTGACATTTTTTCTAAATGACTTTAGCATATCTCAAAGGGAAGACAGCAGAAATAAATATCACAGCCTTGGCATCCTAAGCAAGAAGAGGAGAGGAAAAAAAAGATGAACAGGAGGAAGTCCAGGGAAGGCAACTTTTTCTCATTTATTGTAACCAGGAAACAAAGGTAACCTGCTATGAGTCAGGAAATGTCTCCCTCACCAGCATCACTGTAGCTCCTCTGATGCCTTTTTTTTTTTTTTTTTTTTTTTGAGATGGAGTCTCACTCTGTCTCCCTGGCTAGAGTACAGTGGGGCAATCTGGGCTCACTGCAGCCTCCACCTCCTGGGTTGAAGCGATTCTCCTGCCTCAGCCTCCCAAGTAGCTGGGATTACAAGTGTGCACCACCACACCCAGCTAATTTTTGTATTCTTAGTAGAGATGAGGTTTCGCCGCGTTGGCCAGGCTGGTCTTGAACTCCTGACCTCAAGTGATCCGACCACATTGGCCTCCCAAAGTGCTGGGATTACAGGCGTGAGCCACCACACCCGGCCCTTCTGATGCTTATTATCTTGCTATTAAGCACAGCCCCAATTTCTACACTCTTGGAAGTAAGCTGTGTTTGCTGAAGGAATGATAGACCAACAAGCCTCTGGGCTGGGACCCTGTCTCATATCTGGGCCCAGGTACTCGGTGCTTCCAGATGGAAGCCAAACCTCATAGAGTGTCCTAGGTCGATACCTCTGCTTTATCACTTAATACTGAGGGACACTGAGCAAGTGACTTAACCTCGCTGGACCACAATTTCCTCACACATAAATTAAGATAATACTGCAATAATCACCTAACATGATTAAAATATGTCATTTATTGACCGCCTTCTGCTGTCATGCAGAAAGTGGCCGATAAATGTTAATATCTTTCCCTTCCGCTTTATTGATTTCTTACCCTCACACCTTACTGTTGCAAAGATAATTACTTTCAGTAATTCTATACATATGGAGTATCCACCATTCTGTGAGGAAGAAAGTTATTCCAAGTCAGGCTCATAACAGGTCATTACCACATGTGCAGGCTGATGATGAAGACAGTGTTGCCCAAAGTGGTTGGCTTCTTATGTAGCAGATTTCCCCTGCAAATAAATCCAACGTGTGGCCAGGGGATTGAAGCTTAAGCACCAAATGCACAAACACATTGTCCTCCCAGAAAGGCTTCCCACCTGGTCAAATACGTTAAAGATTATACAGCTTAGTTTATTATCTGAGAACAATTCAGTCTTCAGGAACATGAGCAGCCACAATACTATACACTGAGCTGGTGAAAATTAAATTTGGTTTCTTCATTTTTTTATATATGTGCAAGTTTCAGCAGGAAAAAAAAAAATCAATGAATGAGCTTTGACCAGATATAAGCAGGCCTGAGAGATTTCACCTGATGCACTTCCCATTGATTGCTAAAAACAATAAAAGCATGAGCAAATGCTAACTCTAGCTGCTACCAAAATCATGAGTTCTCCTGAAGGGAGAAAGGGATCTATTTTTTATCTGAGGTAAGGGGAATTGCAGGACCTGTAAGTGCCTGTAATTCAATTTCTTTATTTTACAAATGAGGCACCCAAAGCTGAAAACAGTCCAACAACTTTTCAAAGTTGAGCAATTGAGCTAGGATTTGCAGAGATCCTTAATTGCTTAATCCAGGATGTTCTAGGACAGGGATCCCGAACCTCCAGGTCATGTACTGCTACCAGTCTGTGGCCTATTCAGAACTGGGCTGCATAGAAGGAGGTGGGCGATGGGTGAGTGAGCATTACCACCTGAGCCTCACCTCCCGTCAGATCAGCGGGGGCATTGGATTCTCATAGAAATGCAAACCATATTGTGAAGTGCACATGCAAGGGATCTAGGTTGCCCGCTCCTTATGAGAATCTAATGCCTGATGATCTGAGGGAAACAGTTTCATCCTGAAACCATCCTCCCCCTGATTCAAGATCCATGGAAAAACTGTCTTCCACAAAACTTGTCCTTAGTGCCAAAAAAAGCTGAGGACCACTGTTCTAGGATATTATTAATTCCAAAACCACTGTGTTTTTAGGAGGGATGAAATGCAAACACCTATACAACATGGAATATCATTACATGACTATTTCTGGCAATTCTCAATTCCCAATGCTTGGAGTTATAAGTACTAGTGAACCTCTCAGTGAAGCTTGAATGATCTCCCTACCTGTATTCCAGATTACCCCAGACACCAAGTACAAGACTGATGGGCAATCATATTTAATTAGTGCCATTTTCCCCATGCAACGTTTCTTTTGGCTGCCAGTCAAGCAACACACAGCCTCACAGATATTCTTTTATAAATACCTTCTCAAATTCATTAGAATTATCTTTAGCAGAAAGTTTAATAAGCAAGAAGACTAGCAATGAATTAGAAAAACATGAAATCCAATGTGCTTGGTTAATTTTTAGTAGCCTAAAACCCATAAATTTGAGCTTCCCTTTCTGAGCAGCTCAGAAGACCAGCTCCATCTGAGGGACATCATGGCAGTGGACACTCCCAGTGGGCTACACGACATCCACATAGCCCCTCCTTAGCCCTGTGCTTCAGTGAAAAACAGCCCTTTCCTTGGCCCTGAAGGGTGAGATCCTAACTGGTCTATGTTAAGGCTTCTCAACCTTGACACTATTAACATTTTAATCAGATCATTCTGTATTGTGGGAAGCATCCCATGCACTGCAGAAGGCTTAGCAGCGCCTGGCCTCTACCCACTAGATACCAGTAGTAGGGGATTCCCAGCAAGCACAATCAAAGATGTTTCCAGACTTGGCTAAATGTCTTCTGGGGGTAAACCTCCACCTAGTTGGGAACCGTTGATCTATGTCAGATCAATCTATGTCAGATTCAATAGAATTCCCATGAATTCTATTCTTTCTTTCCACCAGTTGGTACAAGAATGAGCATATGAGTGAATTGTGGCTACTGAGACCTTATAGGCAAGTTTTCTAGGGAGGCTCTGGAAAAGATTTTCTCACTTCCAAATAAGAAACACAAAAGGCAAATGGCATTTCTCATTCTTGAGGACGCTGGTACATCTAGAGGTACGTACACAGGTGTAAGTACACATCAAATTTCTGTACCCACCATGTGTTTACATGATGGCTTGGATTGAGGCAAAGCTGAGTAGCCTTTTGTGTGAGATGAGCAAATGCCTTCACTCTTTAAGCCAATTTGAGTTGGGGTTTTATGTAACTTGGAGCCGAAACCATCCGATGTAGTATCCCTATTGCATTGTATGTTACAAGTATTTATGAAACAATATTGACATTCAGGATTCAATTTCCATGACACTGTGAAATATGCTTATTTCCCCCAAGAACTTCTGTTCTTTTTTCCATCATTCGTGAATTTTAATTATTACTTTAATTTTGAAAACCAATGTCGTATATAATTTTTTATTTATAATTGACACATAATAACTAACTATATATATGTATGGGGTAAAACATGATGATTCAATACTTATATAAATTATGTAATTACCAAATTAGGGTAATTATTATATCTGCCACCTTAAACATTTATCATTAAACTATCATCTAATAGTTTAATAAACAAATTCAGTAAAGTCGCAGGATACAAAATCAACATACAAAACTCAGAGGTGTTTCTATACACTAGTAGTGAATTACCTGAAAAAGAAATCAAGAAAGCAATCTTTTTTCAATAGCTACAAATAAAAAATACCTAAGAATGAATTTAACCAAAGAGATGAAAGAACTCTACATTGAAAACTATAAAACACGAATGAAATAAATTGAAGAAGATACAAGAAATGAAGATACCCCATATTCACAAATTAGAAGAATATTGTCAAAATGTCCATACTACCCAAAGTGATCTAAAGATTCAATTAATCTTTATCACAATACCAATGAAATGCTTCACAGAATTTTTTTTTTAAATCCTAAAATTCATATGGAACCACAAAAGACCCCAAATAGCCCCTAGAATTTCCTTCTGCTGCTCTGGCATGTCTCATATTTCATTATCCTCCAATTCACGAACAACTCTCTAAGTACTATTAAGAAATAACTGAATGACTTTAACTCCAGTCTTCTAGACATTTTAAAATATAACCATACGGTTAAAAAAGATCTAAAACAAATATGACAAAAGATTATCTTTTTAACTCTCTGCTTGGGCTAAATGAGAACTTTCTGCATTATTTTCTATACTTTCTACATTTTTTAGGGAAAAAAGTAAAAAATTACAAGAAGAAGAAGTAGGTGTGGTAATAATATTTAAAAGTGGAAGAAAGCCTCACTGGTTTTAAAACTTCAGTTTTCAGTTTGAAGTTTTTGCTGAGTTGAAGATAGACTTGCATTTTTAGCATAAAAAGGCTCAGACATTCTAGTCAGGCTAAATAAAAAAGACATCTGGACATATTCTAGAGAAATTTCTCCAAAGACAAAGAGAAAAATTCTACAGCCTTCCATTCAGATGAGAGAAGTTAAAAAGGAAAAATAATTAGTCTACCATCAGACTTCTCGTCTGCAATGCTTGACCACAGATAACAACAGAACAGTGTTTACACCATCTGAATAAAGAGAACTGCAATCCAAGACCACACAGCAGAAGTACATATTTGAGGAGGAAAAGATAATTTAGAAACAAACTCAAGAAAGTATACCAATACTGGTATCTAAGAAAGCATCTCAATCAAATAAATAAAAATTAAACAGAAAAGATCTCAAGGGAAAGATAAAAGATATAAGAATTAGTGCTCATGCAACATTTCCATATACAACAAACTATCTGAAAAAGAAATTAATATAACAATCCCATTCACAATAGCAAAAAAATAAATACATGAAGTACTTAGGAGTAAATTTAACCAGGAGTTGAAAAATCTGTACACTGTAAACTACATGACATTGATGAATGAACTTGAAGACACACATGTATGGAAAGATATCCTGTACTCATGGATTGGAATAATTAACATTGGTAAAATGTCCATACTACCTAAAGCAATCTACAGATTCAAAGTCTGTATCAAAATTCCAATGATATTTTCACAGAAATAGAAAGAGCAATCCTAAAATTCATACGGAACCACAAAAGACCCCAAAGAGCCAAGCAATCTTGAGCAAAAAGAACAAAGGTGGAGGCATCACAGTACCTGATTTCAAAAACTACTACAAAGCTACAGTAATCAAAATGCATGGTACTGCCATAAAAACAGACATATAGGCCAATGGAACAAAGTAGAAAGCCCAGAAATAAATCCACATGGTCTATGGTCAATAGATTTTTTTACAAAGGTGCCAAGAACACACATGGGGAAAAGACTGTCTCTTAAATAAATGGTGTTGGGAAAACTGGATATCCACATACAGAAAAATGAATTGGACCCTCATCTCATACCATATACAAGAACTAACTCAAAGTGGATTAAAGACTTAAACCTAAGATTCGAAACTGTAAAATTACTAGAAGAAAACATAGGGGAAAAGCTCCAAGACACTGGTCTGGGCAATAATTTTTTGATCAGGTTCTAAAAGCACAGGCAACAAAAGCAAAAAATAGGTAAGTGGGATTACATCAAACTAAAAAGCTTCTGCACAGCAAAGGAAACAACAAAGTGGACAATCTACAGAACGGGAGAATATATTTGCAAATCATAATCTGATAGGGATTAATACCCCAAATATATAAGGAATGCAAACAACTTAATAGCAAGAAAGTAAATAACAATTTTTAAAATGGGCAAAGGACCTCAATAGACATTTCTCAAAATAAGACATATGAATGGCCAACAGGTATATGAAAAAAAATAACAACACTAATCAGGAAAATGCAAATTAAGACCACAATGAGATATCACTTCACACCTGTTCGAGTGGCTGTTATCAAAAAGACGAAAGATAATGTGTGGCTAGGATATAGAGAAAAGGGAATCTTTGTACACTGCTGGCGTAAACGCACATTAGTACAGCTATTATGGAATTGGTCTGAAGGTCCTTCAGAAAATGAGAAACACAACCACCATATGATCCAGCAATCCAATCCCTGAGTATATACCCAAAGGAATTGAAATCAGTGTGCTGAAGAGTTACCTGCACTCCTGTGTTCACTGTAGCATTAGTCACAATAATCAAAGTATGGAATCCACCTACGTGTTCAAAAACAAACCAATGGGTAAAGGAAATGTGGTATGTGTATGCAACAGAATACTACTCAGCCTTAAAAAAGAAGGATATCTGTCATTTATGACAACATGGTCAACCTGGAGGACATTAATGTTAAGCGAAAAATGAACCAGGCACAGAAAGATAAATATCACATGATCTCACTCATGTAGAATAAAAAAAGTTGAACTCATAGCAACAGAGAGTTCAAACAGTGGTTACCAGAGTCTAGAGGAGGTAAGGGGACTGAGGAGATGCTGGGCAAAGGACAAAAAATTTCAGTGAGGTAGGAAGAATGAGTTAAGAGATCTGTTACACACCATGGTGACTACAGTTAATAACAATGTACTTGAAAGTTGCTGGGTGGGTGAATTCTAGGTGTTCTCACAAAAAAATTGTAAGTCTGTGAGGTGATGCATGTGTTAATTAGCTTGACTTAGCCATTGCACAATGACTACATATATCAAAGCATCATGTTGTATACATAAATATATACAATTTTTACTTGTCAGTTAAGATAAAACTGTAAAAGAATAGTGCTGAGCAATATTTTTATAAAAATAAATATATGATAATATAGCTAAATCTACATAGATAATATATATGTGACTAGTGATGTGTTTAAAAAGCTTTGATTCTTTAAACAGAGGCATGCTGTAGAAAAAAATTTAATAATATCTTAAAAGTAAAATTCTAAATTATTTCAAAAAGCTCCAGAATTTTCAAGGAAGAAATAGGCGGAAAAAACAAAGGCACAAAGGCCTTCTAAATATCCTCTCTCAATTAGGGAGAATTCACGGGTTTGGATGCAGTAGTAAACACTTTAGCTGAGGGAGGGCATCTAGGTGTCCTTTAATTTTGGTGCATCGGTTGAGAAATACAGTTTGATATATGACTGTTAAAAATAGGAAGATGAGCATTGGCAAAATAGATATATTTAATTGAATTAACTAATTAATAGGGTTAAAGGAGATTTACAGATTCTTATAAATCTAGTACAAGTATAGAAGGAGAAAAGAGAAATGAAATATTAAAATAATAAATATAAGGGAAGATGGAAGAAATAAAATCAAAATATAAGCTAAAACTGTGATGGGTAGATAAAGTTGGAGACTTGGATTCAGAAGAATAATGAAGAGGATCCTAAGTGTAACATCGGGCTAGGTGTATTAGGCTATTCTCACACTGCTATAAAGAAATACCTGGCGGGGCATGGTGGCTCATGCCTGTCATCCCAGCACTTTGGGAGGCCAAGACAGGTGGGTCACCTGAGGTCAGGAATTCGAGACCAGCCTGGCTAACATACAGTGAAACCTTGTCTCTATTTAAAAAATACAAAAATTAGCTAGGCGTGGTGATGGGCACTGTAATCCCAGCTACTTGGGAAGCTGAGGCAGGAGAATCACTTGAACGTGGGAGGCAGAGGTTGCAGTGAGCTGAGATCGCACCACTGCTCTCTAGCCTGGACGACAGAGCAAGACTCCATCTTTTAAAAAAAAGAAAGAAAGAAAAGAAAAAAAGAAAAGAAATACCTGAGACTGGGTAATTTATAAAGAAAGATTTAATTGACTCATGGTTCTGCAGGCTGCACAGGAAGGATGGTGGCTTCTGCTTCTGGAGAGGCCTCAGGAAACTTAGAATTATGGCAAAAGACAAAGGGGAAGCATCCTCACCTTACATGGCCGGTGCAAGAGCAAGGGGTTTGGGGAGGTGCCACACACTTTTTAACAACCAGATCCCACGAGAACTCACTATCATGAGAACAGCACAAAGCGGAGGGTGCTAAGCCATTCATAGGAAACCGCCCCATGATCCAATCACCTCCCACCAGGTCCTACTGCCAACAGTGGGGACCACAATCGGACATGAGATTTGGTGGGGACAGAGATCCAAACTATACTACTAAGACATTTTAGGGTTGAAGAGCTATCAGTGGGAGAAAAATACTGGTAGAGGAGATCTGAGAATTTTGGTACTATTCTTGAGAATTTGAATGTACTTAGAGGGATACAGATAGACAATTCCTGTACTCTAACTTAAATTAAAAGATATAATGCCTCAAATTCTCCCATGAATTAGCTAAAAATTTAATGCACTCTAAATACTAATACCCCTAGGGGTTTTCCTGAAATTTTACATGATGTTTAACATTGATTTGAAAAAAATAATCATTGAAAAAGAGGCTGAAAATTTGTTTAGCAAAAGGGCAGAACAGGTGTGCTTGTTCTTTAGATGTAAGTATGTCGCCTGCAGTAGTCAAGACAGTAAGGAACAGGCACACAAAAAAAAGACAGGCAGATTAAAGGAACAGAATTAAAGGGCTTCAAAATAGAATAAATTATGCAAGAGTGTTTAGTAAATATTAAAAGTGACATTGCAACATCATTTTCCAATGAGCTGATAACTCTGGGGTGGAAAAGGGCTTTCAGTGCATGCCATCAAAGCCAGAAATAATATAGAAACGGACTGAAAGATATGATGACATACAATTTAGCATTTATGAAGGAAGGAAAAAAAACTAAACAAAGGTTAAAAGACTAATAGGAAACATGAAAGACTATTTGTGCTATTACTGTAAAATAGGCAAAAATTAACATCCTTTCTATATAGAGAGCCGTTACAAATCAGTAGGATCTAAGTACATTCAAATTCTCAAGAATAGTACCAAAATTCTCAGATCTCCTCTACCAGTATTTTTCTCCCACTGATAGCTCTTCAACCCTAAAATGTCTTAGTAGTATAGTTTGGATCTCTGTCCCCACCAAATCTCATGTCCGATTGCGGTCCCCACTGTTGGCAGTAGGACCTGGTGGGAGGTGATTAGAAATGGAAAAGTTAGCAAAACTATTAAGATGGAATTCATATACATAGTACAATAAAGATATGGAAAGGTGTTCAATTATACCAATAAACAATTACAAATCAATATAAGTTTTCATTTATCTTAAAATACATACAACTTTCATACAAAGTTTGAAAGGGTTATAAATAACCAGTGTTGGCAAGGCTCTGGGGAAAGGGAATTCTAATGCCCTGTTACAAGAATGTAAATTGGTACATTTACATTATTTCCTGTAGGATAATGTGACTATATATACAGCTTTATATAATTTGGCTATATATATAACATTTATATATATATAGAATTTGGCTGTATATGTATAATTTGGCTACTTATAGCCAAATTTAGAGGTATATTTGGATATATGTATATAAAATAATTTGACTATAGATAGCCAAATTTTATAGACAGTATAGCCAAATTACGTATACATAGGCCAGGCCCAGTGGTTCACACCTATAATCCCAATACTTTGGGAGGCTGAGGTGGGAGGATTACTTGAGCCCAAGGAGTTTGAGACCAGCCGGGGCAACATAATAAGACCATGTTTCTACAAAACGAGATTTTAAACTCAGCTGGCATGACGGCATGTGTCTATAGTCCCAGCTACTCAGGAGATTTAGGTGGGAGGATTGCTTGAGCCCAGGAGGTAGAGGCTGCAGTGAACAATGATCATGCCACTGCATTTCAGTCTGGGTGACAGAGTGAAACCTTGTCTCAAAAAAAAGTGTGTATAGATATGTATATGAATGTTAAATGTACATATATTTTTAGCCAGTAATCTTCCTTCTAGAAATAAATCCCAAACAAAAGGATATTCACTAGAGTGTTCATTAGAGTTTGAAAAATAGAAAATAAATCCCAAACAGTTGATTAAATAAGGGACATCCATGTAATGCAATGTTATCTATTCAAAACTATGCTGAATAGGAGAAATGAAAATAATTGAGATTCAGAAATGGAAAAATACAACTTGTAAGGTCAGTAAGAGTGAAAAAGCCAAGAACAGAAAAGGAACAGCTACAGAATATTTTCTCCTCTTTCAATCATGGTGGAGTAAAGAACAGGCTAAGGTGCCTGTGGAGGGCGCACGCTGCTCTGGATGGCCCATCCTCCCTCTAGTAATGGCATGACAAAAAGGAGCAAAATGTAAATGCTGTAAAGATAGTTAAAAGTCAAGTCACATGTGGTCTCCCAGGACTGCTTAGAGAGAAGGTCTAGGTAGGAGTTTGGGAGGGTGTCACTGTCTGGAAAACAAAAGCTTTCAGAATTGGAAGGAAAAATTTGAGGAATGTATCAAGGCTAGCCAGAGCCTTGTGTCAGAAGAGCTCCGGGATATCACCAGCATCTTGCTCTTCCCACGGACTTTGGTCAGACAAATAGAGACAACTGATCAGGTTTTAGCATATTTGCAGCAGCCTGCCATTTCCAACACTGACACCACCGTCTGGAGGTCACCTAAGGTACCAGGACAGAAAGAGGGAGGCATTCATCCTGGACCTCCAGAGGCTGGGGTGGGACTTGAACAACAGCAGCTTTGTATGAATATAGAGAGAGAACATCTGCAAGGAAAAATGTCAGCCTATGGACACAGAAAAAAACTGTACAAGTAAACAACAAGATGTTAACAAGAGTGATTACTTCTAGGTGGTGGCATCACAGGTCATTTTCTCTGGTCCTTTACTGCCTCTCTTTTATAGTGAACATGTCATATATTTATAATAAAAAGTATCCCATTCTATTTTGTGGGAAATAAAAGACAGACTAGATTAGGGGAAAGACAAATGTAAAAGAGCTTGATTTAGGTCCCATCTTCATCTTAAGTCTAGTCATAGTTCAGGCATGATAAATATATACACGCCATAAAATCGTCGAATGCAAGGCAGTATCATATTTACTTATCTTGTTGGGTATACCAATAATGAATAAATAAATGAACATAGGAAATAAGGAAACTGCGTCTTTACAATGGAAACAAAGTAATTAAATTATATTTCATAAATGCTGAGTAGCATGGCATCACAAGTCCTGGTTTACTTTTAAACACCATGGGAAAAGTGGCAAGTTTTCTAATGATAATATGCCTAATTGGAGAAATGAGACTGAGAAAAATAATCAGAAACTATATTTGTGCATGCCTTTCAACACAATAAAAAAGGCAAAGCCACATCCAGTATGGAGGCAAAGGCTTAGAGAACATGGCAGATTTCTCAAGAAAATCCTGAACAAAGCATTATTTGCATTACAAAAAGATCCTTCACTTTACTAAAATATTTCTTTTAAAAGGCAGTTCATTTAAAAGCATGTTTCCACATCAGTAAGAATGGAAGCTAAATAAAGGGCTGGAGTCAGGGATATTGACAGCTGAAGACAAATCAGAACTGAGAATAAAGTTTCTCTGAAATGATCAAATAGTTTAAAGAAAAAACAGAGTATGATCTCCAAATGCAACCTCTGTTGATGACTGTCTTACTTGCCCACTTGAGAGATAAATAAAAACGTAAAAGCAAGGCACAAAAACATTTACACCCTCTTGCATATGAGATAGGATAGAAACAAGTGAGGGGATGCTGGAAAACTGAAAAAATAGCGTTGAGCATGTAGATGTTGGGAAAAACAGGCTCTACACTGGTACAGCCTCAAAAGGTTATACAACTTAGGTTAAAAGAGATTTCCTCTGAAAATCTGACTATTTTCAACAATAATGGTACATGTGAAATTATTATAAAGGTGCTAATTTCCAGTTTAAAGAAATGCTCAATTGGCCAGGCATGGTGGCTCATGCCTGTAATCCCAACATTTTGGGAGGTCAAGGCAAGAGAATTGCTTGAGGCCAGGAGTTCAAGACCAGCCTGAGCAACAGAGCAAGACCCTGTCCCTACCCACCCCTACAAAAAGTCAGCTAGGTATGGTGGCAAGCACCTATAGTCCCAGCTACTCAGGAAGCTGAGGCAGGAGATCCCTTGAGTCTAGAAGTTCGAGGCTGCAGTGCGCTATGATCACACCACTGCATTCCAGTCTGAGTGGCAGAGTGAGACCCTGCCTCATAAAAAAATAAATGAGAAATGCTGACTTTTGTACTACCATTTTTTCTGTCCATTATGGTAGGAAGCACTTTCTCCAGTCTACCTGCAAGCTGTCAGTCATTCCTCCGCAAATATCTTGGTTTAATTTCTGCAGTCTTTTGGAAACAAACACCTTAAATGATTCCAACAGATATCTGCTAAGTTGACAGGGTGATTAGAAATAACTTTTAAATAAAACCATGGAGAAAAAAGTTAAAGCCAAGAAAACACCAAAGGGGGCTCAGCACTATGCAAAATTTGATTTAATTTAAAATCTTAGCCCCCAAGATACTTTTGAGAGAATATCCAATAATAGTAATAATTTTTTCTTAGTATATTTAAAATAGCTCACAGTAAAGGATTTTGTGCCAGTCACTATTCCAAGCAATTTATTAATACATATATATTATACAGCAGGTCCTACAGTAACATGCTTCATTATAAAATTGGTGAGAAAAAAAAATTAATTCCAGCCAAGGCCATTGTCTGTGTGGAGGTTGCGTGTTCTCACATCTGCATGGATTTTCTTCACATCCTCCACTTCCCAAAGCTGCGCCCATTAGGTGAACTGGCATGTCTAAGTGGTCCCAGTGTGAGTGTGGAGAAGTGTGAGTGTGGCCTGTGATGGGATGGTGTCCTGTCCTTGGCTGGTCCCACCTTGCACCCTGAGCTGCCAGGACAGGCTCGGACCACCCACTATTCTGGAGTCGAATAATTGGGTAAATGATTGAATTAATCTTTCTTAAATGTGTGTATAACCTACATTTCCCTCAATGTTTAATATTAGAAATGTTTTAGTCTTTATGTAGAACTTTGATGATACTTTTAGGAACAAAAATATGCTGTAGGAACTTAATTCTCATTTATATCAATTAACCTATGGTAATACTGGTTTTGTTATACATTGTTTCACCTAAAGTTGCAGTTTCCAATAACCTACAGACAACGTTAAATAAGGATTTACTGTACCCCTTTAATCCTCATAACAACGCTCTGAGATATAGACACTATTTTTATCGTTCTTTCACATTTTACAGATGAAGACATAAAGAAACGTTAACAAAACTTGCCTAAGGCCATACATCTAGTGAGTGGCAGAAGGAGGATTTGAACCCCACTAATCAGAATGTGGCACCCACATAATTAATGATTATCGAGTAATCTTCAAGCTTGGCTACACATTAGCCAAGATGGAGAGATTTTAAAAGTCCTGGTGCCCCAGACCAGATAAATCAGAGCTTATGGGAGTGATCCCCAGGCAGCAGTATTTTTTAAAGTTCCTCGGGTTGTCCAATGTGCAGCCAAATTGGAGAACGACAGCACGATACCATATTGCTCTAATAATTACAAGACTACCTTTGACTTTAATGTGATGCTGCTTAATATATTTTGACATAAAAATTAGCATTGATTTAAAATTAACTTTATCTGTAAGACATATATTGGGTTGCTAATTAAGTGGAGGACCAGTGATTACCTAAAAGGCCTGTGAACTAATAAGTAAACCACTGCCTCCTCAGACCAGAGCTTCTGTTTCCCCTAAGTGCTCTCTGCCTCCTAATATAAAACACAAATGGCCAAGCGCAGTGGCTCACGCCTATAATCCCAGCACTTTGGGAGGCTGAGGCAGGTGGTTCACCTGAGGTCAGGAGATCGACACCATCCTGGCTAACACAGTGATACCCCATCTCTACTAAAAATACAAAAAATTAGCTGGGCGCGGTGGCACGCACCTGTAGTCCCAGCTACTCAGAAGGCTGAGGCAGGAGAATTGCTTGAACTCAGGCAGAGGTTGCAGTGAGCAGAGATCGTGCCACTAAACTCCAGCCTGGCGACAGAGCGAGACTCCATCTAAAAAAAAAAAAAACCACACACACAAACAAGCTTCCCAGACCTACATCCACTTCCCAAAATAAAATGGGGGTTTTAGATTAGAAAAGGAGAAGGTCCATTGAGAGTAAGACTGTGGGACCTTGATCAAGACCCTTAACCTCTCCATGCTTTAGTTCACTCCTCCATGAAAGGGGCTTAACAACAGCACCTGCCCCAAGGGTGGGGGAGAGAATTAAATGAGACAATGCTTGCCATGTGCTTAGCACTGGGCCCGAAAACACAGGAAGCTGCAAAAGAAATTTCTGCTTTTTAAATTTGTATTACTAAGGTTAAAAAAAATTTACAACAAGTATTACACCTGATTGTTACAGAGAAGGAACTTAAATATGGCACTGAGAACAATAAATCTGCAATTCCTGTAAGTCAGAACAATGCAAAAGCAGTTGATGTGGCCTATAACACAGAGATTTCTATGAAACATGAAGGATAATATAAGACATCGTGAAAACATTTAATTCTATATATTCTGTTCATATTTATGCAAATAATTATGATTATTTTCAAATGTAGCAATATGAAGACTGTAATATATATGTTGCTATGGCTAATTTCTATTGAGTCTACTAGAGTATTGCGTAAGTACCTAAATGACAAGACAAACATGTATGACTACGAATATGTACACAGATATGTTAATTCTAAGAAACAAGTTATAACAACTAAACTAAGAAGTATTAAGTCCACCCACCTAATAGGCAAGAATTAAGAAACCTGACAATACTAAGAATTGGTAAGGACGTGGAGCCACAGAAACTCATGTGTACCGCTAATGGAAGCATAATTTGTTACAACTACCTTGGAAAAGCATTTGTAATTACCTAGTAGGGTAGAACACATGCTTACTCAATGAATCATCAATTCTACCCCCCAGGAATATATTCTAGAGAAAATCCTGGACAATACACCAGAAGACATGTACGAGAGTGTTCTTAGCAGCAAAACTGGAAAACTCCAATAGCAAAAAGTGGAAAGAATCCAAAAGTCCATCAACAGTGGAATCTGAATAGTTAAACACATTGTTTTGAATAGCTAAAGAAATTCATATATTGGTATAAAGTAAATATGAATGAACCATACTCCATATAGAAATGTTGAGGAAAACCAAATTGCAAAAGATTACATAAAGTTATTCAATTCATATAATGTTTAAAAATAAGGAAGCACTAAATAATACATTGTTTATTGATACATACATAGGTGGTAAAACCAAAAAAAAAAAATCAAAGGAGACCGCATCCAGCTGGTCCAGTATATCTGGTAATTTACCCTGACCTACATTTTTGCTGAAAACCATGAGAGGAGATGAATAAAATATTTTAAATGTTTTATTTAAATGCATCAATGAATTGTAACAAGGGAGTAATTAACACTCAACGGTGAAATACACACACACAAAACATACATATGTACACATAACATATATTCATACACATGCATACATACATACAATCCCTGTGCAGTAAGTTAAGCACTGAAGCTGGCTTTTGCCTTAGGCCACTTGTTTAACTCCAGAGTACTTGAGCCTAGGTTTAAGGACTACCAGGCAGAACCATAACAAACAGGAAGCTTGCTGAAATCCAGCCAGTGCTCCCTTTAACAAGCTGAGTGCCTGCATCTATTTAGAGTGGAACCACATGGGCTAGCAGAAGCCCTGCCCACAGGATTCAGGGTTCAGGGTGAAACAAAGCCCAGAGCCTGCCAAAGATAGGATGGCTAAGAGGATCTCCTCTCCAGCAGCAGCACCACCAACACCAGGAACAGTAAGTCAAGCTACATTCCTGGAGTGCAAGGAAACTTGCCTGTCTCACATCTTGGCCATGGATGGAAGAAGAAGAAAAAAATCAAACCTGAGAATTTACTATAGTAAGTCAAAACTCATATTAGTTTGCAGCGCAAGTTCATACAACTCTTAGACTCCCAAAACCCTGAAGCAAAAAATTTAATGTGAAGAGTCATGGTTGGTAATAACCCAGGCACATAGCAGAAGTAACCTTAAATACTTTCTAAGAGAATCCTTCTATAACTCAGACCTGGAAGAATCCTCATAACAAAGCTATAAGAAAAATGAGCAGCTCACAGTGGAAAATTTATCAGCTAATTAGCAAATTCTCTCCCTTACACACACACACACACACACACGCACACACACAGAGAGTGAGAGAGAGTGAGAGAGAAATAAAGCAAAATCAATGACAGTCAGCAAATCAGACACACTAATACTTTAGATACTGACAATACTTCAGATACTAGAAATAAAACATACTGAAATATAAACAAAAAACAAAATGTAGAGTTTAGTAACAGTTTAGAATAAGGGCAAAATAAAGACATTTTTAGACAAAATCCAAGACAGTTTGCCATGAAGAGATTCTCAGTTAAGGAAGGTCTAAAGAATCCAAGTTGAAGAAGGTGATTCCAAGTAGAAGGTCTAAAATGCAAAAATGGGTAGTAAGCAACGAATGTGGCAAATGTGTGAATAAATGTAGACAAATATCCACTATTAAACAACAAAATCATATGTGATTGGCTGGGCACAGTGGCTCATGCCTGTAATCCCAGTACTTTGGGAGGCCATGGCGGGCAGATTGCTGGAGCCCAGGAGTTCAAGACCAGCCTGGCCAACATGGTAAAACCCTGTCTCTACTAAAAATACAAAAATTAGCTGGGCATGGTGGCGTGTGCCTGTAGTCCCAGTTACTCTGGAGGCTGAGGTAGGAGGATCATCTGAGCCCAGGGAAATCGAGGCTGCAATCATTGTGACTGCACCACTGTGCTCCAGCCTGGCTTATAGAATGTGAGCCTGTCTTGAAAAAAATAAATTTTAAAAAATCATCGATGATTAATAATTTTTAACAATAGAATAAACACACAACAAGAATAATATACAGCATAAGAGAGGAAACGGGGAGTTAAAACATTCTGAGCTATTGTTTAGGAGGAAGAAAAGATATTGACTGAATTTAGACTTTTATAAATAAAGTATGCATGCTAAAATTTCTAGGATTACTGCTAGAAGAGAGAAATAGGGTATATAACAAACTAGCAGAGGAAGGAATAGGATGAGAAAAAAAAATATCAACCTAAAAGAAAAAGAGGCAGGCGCAGTGGCTCACGCCTATAATCCTAGCACTTTGGGAGGCTGAGGCAGGTGGATCATTTGACATTAGGAGTTCAAGACCAGCCTGGCCAACATGATGAAACCCCATCTCTACTAAACATACAAAAAATTAGCCAGGTGTGGTGGCATGCACCTGTAATCTCAGCTACTCGGAGGCTCAGGTGGGAGAATCACTTGAAGCCAGGAGGCCAGAGGTTGCAGTGAGCCAAGATTGCGCCACGGCCCTCCAGCCTGAATGACAGACCAAGACTCTGTCTCAAAAAAATAAATAAAATAAAAGAGAAAGAAACAAAAGTAGAAAAAACAGAAAGTACAAAAGAGAAGAATTCCAAATATATCAAGAATATAATAAATGTAAATAAATAGACTAAATGATCCATTTAAAGTCAAGTATTATGAGACTTATTTTTAAAAAGAAAGAAAGAAGAAAAGGAGGAGAGAAAAGAAGAGCGGGCCGGGCGCAGCGGCTCACACGTGTAATCCCAGCACTTTGGGAGGCCAAGGCAGGTATATCAACAGGTGGGGAATTCAAGACCAGCCTAGCCAAGATGGTGAAATCCCATCTCTACTAAAAATACAAAAATTAGCCGGGCGTGGTGGTGGGTGCCCATAATCCCAGCTACTCAGGAGGCTGAGGCAGAGAATTGCTTGAACCTGGGAGGCAGAGGTTGCAGTGAGCCAATATTGCGCCACTGCACTCCACTCCAGCCTGGGCGACAAAGCGAGACTCTGTCTCAAAAAAAAAAAAAAAAAAATAGGAAGAGTGGGAGGGAGAGACAGAGGAAATATTGAATAAAAAAATTTAAAAGAACTGATATTCGGCCAGATGCAGTGGCTCATGCCTGTAATCACTTTGGGAGGCTGAGGCGGATGGATGGCTTGAGCTCACGAGTTCAAGACCAGCCTGGCCAACACGGCAAAACCCCATCTCTGCAAAAAATACACAAATTAGCTAGGTGTGGTGGTGCATGCCTGTAGTCCCAGCTACTCTGGAGGCTGAGGTGGGAGGATGGCTTGAGCCCACAAGGCAGAGGTTGCAGTGAGCCAAGATTGTACCACTGCACTCCAGCCTGGGTGATACAGTCAGACCTTGTCTCAAAAAAATAAAAATACATACATACATAATTAAATAAATGATATTAGTGTAATCTGGGCTCACTTTCCCAGGATTTAAACAACTGAAGTATCCCCCCATCAGCATTTCCCTTTAAGACTTGGAATCTAAATTACAGCCAATATAATACTACAGCAATGCTTCTTGATCTTTAATGCACGCATGAATCACCTGGGGATTCTATCAAAATGCCGACTGTGATGCAGCAGCTCTGTGGTAGCACCTGTGATTCTGCATGTCTAGCCAGTTCCCAAGGGATGCTGATGGTGCTGGCCTCTGGACCATCCTCACAATGGCAAACTATTACGGCGTTGGTAAACATAGATTTAATGTGTTTAAAAGACTAATAGGGGAAATATAATCTAAAGAAAAGCAAGACCAGACCTACACTCTAGCTGTAAGCGCAAACTTCAAAAGTTTTGAAAATAAACTTTTTTTATTTTGTTTTTTTAAGTTTTTAAAGTTTGTTATCAAGACTTAATAGGAGGCAAAACCTTACCTGAACTGATGTGAAGTTATTCATAGTCTTTATCTCAGTGTGAATATTCAGTTTCACTACAGAAATATTAGTGTGTGTGATTAAAAAGTGCTGCACTAAACCCTGCTAAATCTAAATGTATTATTTTTCTAAACTCCAAATATCTTTTTTAAATGTCACTTTAAGTTCTGGGATACATGTGCAGAATGTGCAGGTTTGTTACATAGGTATACGTGTGCCAGGGCGTTTTGCTGCACCTATCAACCCATTATCTAGGTTTTAAGCCCCACATGCATTAGGTATTTTTCCTAATGGTCTCTCTCCCCTTGCCCTCCACCTACCCGACAGGCCTTGGTGTGTGATGTTCCCCTCCCTGCATCCATGTGTTCTCATTGTTCAACTCCTACTTATGAGTGAGAACATGCAGCGTTTGGTTTTCCATTCCTTTGTTAGTTTGCTGGGAATGATGCATTACTGGCTACGTACCCAAAGGATTATAAATCATGCTGCTATAAAGACATATGCACACATATGTTTATTGCAGCACTATTTACAATAGCAAAGACTTGGAACCAACCCAAATGCCCATGAATGATAGACTGGATAAAGAAAATGTGGCACATATACACCATGGAAAACTATGCAGCCATAAAAAAGAATGAGTTCATGTCCTTTGCAGGGACATGGATGAAGCTGGAAACCATCATCTCAGCAAAAAAATCTTAAATTCCAAAATACATCTGTCCCAGAGGTTTTGGAGCCACAGTGCATTGCTTTCATTCTTTGACTAATCAGACCTTTTGTGGTCTTTACAAAAAAAAAAAAAAAAATTGCCTCTAAAGTATAAGAACACTGGGAGAAGGAAAAATATATAATTATTCAGTAGTGTAATAATTATTCAGTATTGGAAACTGTTTTTTTTTTCCTGTAAATTAAGTACTTAAATGAAATCCCAAGTCATTACTCCCTTGGGGTCTTATTTTTGTTATCTCAAGACAAAGTAACACTGACCTAATTTCAGCTTTTAAGTGGACAGCCACGAACACCTTCCAGGCAGAGCTATTCCTTGGAGATGCCCCTCTTTGAAAAGAGAAAGATGCCACAATAGCTTAAAAGCACCAAAAAAAAAAAAAAAAAAAACCTTCTGACAAGGTTAAATAAAATATATCTTTATATATAACATGTAAATTCCAGTTGCAATTCTATTATCTTGTGTATTTAAAGAAAACACAATTTCAGTGAAACTAAAATTGCTAGTTGCTGGACTTGAAGCAGTAACATACAGAGCTATATATAGACGTAAAAACCTTTAGAAAAAGCTTTAGCCCCTACAGAGTTTTTCCAAACTGTTACCTACCTTTGATTCCCAAAGCATGAAACCTGGAGAGATAGCAAAATCTCCAGTGACCCATTCCCTCCCCACAGTCAAACCACAAAAGTACTTCTAAGGCAGTAATAAAGTGGTCACATCAGGCATTGCTACAATTGGTACTTCTGAAATCGAGGCATATTTTATAGAAGATATTTAAGTTTCATCTCCACAGAAAGAAGATACCTTCCCAAACATTTGCAGTAGACACTGATCTCAGACCATAAGCAGATAGTTAACATCAATCAACAGGCAGAGACATGGTTTAATAATGAGGGCCACTTTCAAAAGCCAATTCATGTACAAATGACTTCCATTCTTTAGTCCTCTGAAAACCCTCTGGGTTAAGGAGAAGCTTTGGTAAATATTTGAAAATAAAGAAACATCTTTTATTAACCCCGATGACTTTTGAGGATCTGTTATTGTTGTTTTTAAGGACAAGAAGAATATGGCAATAGAAAAAGATCATTGTAAAGGGAAGACATTATACTGGGTAGTCAAGCATGGGTAAATTATAATAAACAATGAGTGAACCTGATCCTAATTCTGCCATCTTAAACCAATAGTCACATTAAGACTTAAGGGATTGTGCATCATATACCCCAAAACATAAATTAATGTAGAAATCTATCTAAAATTATTTCAAGAAATAGCTGTTGCCTATAGTTTTGGGATAAAGCCTGTGGCAGATCCACAAACTTTGACCTGTAAACCACTTGACAAAAACCAATAATGCAGGAAAAAATGCAATTTGTAACCCTGTTCCCCACTGTCTCACGCTAAATTGAGCAAAATAAAATAGGAAAATGAGAAACCAAAATGAAGCCAATGCTAGATGCTGAGATAACATTTTCAAAGTCTGCCAGTTGTATATTTAATAAAAGTGGCAATTATATTTGAGTTTCGATTCAGATGGCTCTGCTTCTAGATAATATATGTTAATCACTGGTAAAATTTCCCCTAAAAACACAATGTATGTGAAAACACTGTGGATTTTAAATAAATATGAAATGAATCTGACTATTATAACATTTCTGGCCAGTAACCTCCAAGATATCACAAAATATAATGACAAGATTCATTTGTGACATTATATTTACATGGGTAAACACATTTCACCGTTGCCACATGATATCATTGCCACACTTCATCATTTTTATGTTTTCAAAGCAAGTTGGTTTTTTTAATCACTGATGCTTCTCAAGATAAGTACACATGATAAACAGTAGAGAGATTTCTTTGTGTGTTATTATTTAGGAACCAAATAGATGACATCTATCCAATGATCTCTCCAAAGCTTCTTTTGTTGTACCTACTAAGACTTTATCTTCCAGTTTTATCTCCTTATTCGAGGCTTGACGGCCCAACTAAAACGACAGCACTGCAATCCTAGCCTGCTCATTAAACTGCAACAAAGCAGTGAAATTCAGTGGAATCTAACAATCACTAAGTATTCAGTTCTGCTTTCTCACACGTCTCCTTTTATGGGTGAAGACACAGAAATAGTTGACTAATTTTAATGACTTACCCAAGAATATCAGTGTGAATGCCCTGGTACAAAATGAGTTGAAGTCATGCTTGAAAAATACATTTTTCCCCAACCATGCAGCAAAAAAGTAAGTAATTTTTAAATGTCTCTTTTGAGATTAAGCTTGAGGAAAGCTGTCAACTTTTTACTTCAAAGGAATTTCCAGCTCATTCCCTCTCATGCCTCTCAACAATTTGGCATCAATGTCCTCTGGATCCATTGACTTGACCACCTCTCCATGGTCCATTCCCCACTTTATGTCTTCACCTTCCTCCTTCACCTCCTTCAGTCTGGTCTAGGGCACCACCCAAAAATCACCCCTTCCTCCTTCACCTCTTCCAGCCTGGCCTTTGGCACCCCCAAAAATTGCTCCCTTGCATGTACCCCAGTCCATGCCTGCCCATCTCCACTTCCACATTATTCAGATGGCAAAACTATGACCATGATTACCTACCAAAGAATCCTTAGACTCTTTCCCTACACCACAGCAAATGACACAATCTAGAGAAAAATAAAGAACTACACTGGCTGATTTTGCTTTAAAGATATGATAGTAATCTCAACGTGCTTTCAGTTCTGCTCAGCAATCTTATTACACTTTCTTGGCTAACTTATACTCCTACTCCTAGAAATGACCCCTTCCTCACACCCATCTGATGATCTTGATTCTTATTTTTCTTAGAAAACAAAGGCAAGCAGATGATAATCATAGCATCTTCCCATAAGTGTGTGCATTCACCTACATGTCTGTACCAATCTAGAACATGCAATGCCTTAACTCCAGCTAATGCAGCAGCCAACCCACCACTTACACTAGGTCCCATCCCCTCTTGCCTACTTAAGGAGATCCTTCTGTCAATTTCTTTATCTCTACTAAATAATGATCAGCTTTCAAGTGTAATATAACTCCCATCTTTAAAAAATTAAATTTTTCTGACTTCACATCCTAAATAGCTATCCTCCTTTACCTCTCATCCTATAGCAAAAATCTCTCAAGAAATGTATATTCTATCTTTATTTCCTCATCTCTTATTCTCACTTGAACCAGCTTCAATCAAGCTTGTGCCCCCACCCAATCAATGACATGATATTGTCAATGTCACCATGATCTCCATGCTGCTATATCCTGTGTTCCAGTCTCAGCCCAGGCCCTCAACCTCTCAGTAGTATTTTCATGTCTCATTTCTCCTTCCTCCTTGGCACTATCTTCATGTAGCTGTGGATCACTTCACTTGTCTGACTGTCCTCTCTCCTCAATGGCTGCTCTTTTTCAGTCCCCTTCACTGGTTCCTCTTCAGCTCTTCAACCTCTAACTGTTGGGAGCACCCCAGATTCAGTTCTTCAACATCTTTTCTCCTCTCGGTACACTCCTTTCCTTAAGAATTTCATCCAGGCCAGGCATGGTGGCTCATGCCTATAATCTCAGCACTTTGGAGGCCAAGGCAGGCAGATCACTTGAGGCCAGAAGTTCGGGACCAGCCTGGCCAACATGCCGAAACCCTGTCTCTGCTAAAAATACAGAAATTAGCTGGGCATGGTGGTGCACATCTGTAAATCCCAGCTACGCCGAGGAATTGCTTGAACCTGGGAGGCAGAGGTTGTAGTGAGTTGAGATCGTGCCACTGTACTCTAGCCTGGATGACAGAGCAAGACTATGTCTCAAAAAAAAAAAAAAAAAAAAATCCCATCCAATCTCATGGATTCAAATCCACCTATCCATTGAATGACCAACCTCATATCTCCAGTCCTAACCTTTCCCCTGAAGTCCAGGCTCACATATGCAATATGCAATGACCACCTTCTCTTGAATAGGTAACAGCATCTTGAACATTCTCCTCATCTGAGAAAATAGCATCATCAGTCAATCAGATGCTCAGGCCAAAGTCCACAACATATCACAAAGTCCTAATAGCAGTATTTTCAAAAGATATCCTGAACCCAACACATCTCACAACCACCACAGTTGCTAACTGTGTCCAAACCCCATCATCTCCCCTTTGGATTCATGCAAAAGTCTCCTTGCTGGTCTGTTTGTTCTCTTGCCCTCCACAGACTACATCAGTTTCCAACATAAAGCAGGTCATGGTTCTCTCACATTCAAAATCCCAATGGCTTCTCATCAGATGCAGGGCAGGCCCTGGTTCTGTGACTCTTGACCATGTCTCTGGCTTCATCTCCTACCCATCTCTCCTCACTTGCTCACCCTGGTCTCTTTGCTGTTCTTCAAACATCCTACTATATTCCTGCCTCAGGGTCTTTGAAATGGCTATTTATGCCACTTGAAGGATTCTTCCTCAGGGCAGCCACATGGCTTTTCTCCCTGCTTTCTTCAATTTCTTGTTCAAATGTCACCTTCTGAAAGCAGCCTTTCCTGACCACTCTATGTGAAATCATGCACCTTGCACTGTCTGTCTCATTTCTGTGCTTTGTCTTTATAACTCTCATCACTGATACCACACTGTACCTTTCTTTGTTTGCTTATTACCCAATTCTCTCACTAAAATGTAAGACACAAAGTCAGAGACTCTGTCTTGTTTCTTGCTGTACCAGCAGCATTGAGAGCTATGCCTGGTTTATACCAAATGCCCAATAAATGTTTGTGGAATGAATCACCAAACAAGGAATGAATGAATTAGCAATTTCCCCAATATTAGCCATGAGTATGTGTCGTCCCCACATACTAAAAAATAAAGAACAATTTTGATTAATAGACACCATCAAAGCAAATCTGTACTGTTATAAATATTCTCATTCCATTTCCTATGCAGATTTTTAATATAAAAAGAACAATAAGAGATAACTCATAATTGGTCTTTTTTAAAGGTATCATGCATCTAGTGGCTAATTTGTAGCAAGTTTAATTCCTTGTATAGGTGTTTTGATCAATTGTGATCTGAATGTCTCAAGGAAAAGAAAAAGTTACTTTTCCCAGTTGAAACCAGGGTCTCAGGAATATACTCAGAATCTCAATATTATGCTATAATCAGCTTGTCTCTTGTTCAGTAATGTGGCTAAATAAAGAGTACAGTTAAGCATCTGGTTCCTTCTTCATTATGCAAACACATCTTCTCAACTATATTAAATCATAAGCTCCCTGAGTGTAAGGACACTTCTCTGATTCCCTATAACAATCAGAATAGGTTAGGTTACACTGAGTATGCCAAATCACAGACCCTTATCCCAACAAAATCCCAACCAAAGGATACTGCTAAAGATCTATGTCTAGTACAGGTTGGCAATAATTTGTCTTACCACAGTCAATTAAGGACCCAGAAAACAGAGGGTCCATCTCAACACTTGCTTTCACAATCACTGTGGCAATGGGATGGGAACATGATGAATCATGCACTGGCTCTTAAAACTTCCAATACTTTGCTCACATTTCATTAGCCACAGCAAGACACATGGCTCCCATCTACCTTCAGAGGAGGAGGGAAAGTGCAATCCTACAATGCTGCCAGAATATCTGCAGCCTTTTGGACTGCCGCATTCCCCTCACAGGTCTTGAATAATAACTTTTCCATGATAATATACTCCTGTTTACCTCTCTTCTACCTGGTCACATGTTTGAACACATAGATGGCAACCAATGGATAGACCCAAAAATCTCTGGAAAGAAGAAATGAAGGAGAAAGTTCACGCTAAAAAAAATTAAAAGTAAAATTAAACTACATTACATTTTTTATGAGTTCTACCAATAACAACGAAAAGCTCCCATCACCAGGGTCTAAAATTTATTTCAGAATAAGACTTCAGTAAGCAAAACACTCCGCTGATGCGTCCTTGGCAATGCTTCTAATTTTGTAGGCACTTGGTGTAAGATCTTTCTTGGCTATAATCCAGGTTTAGCTGCATTCAATCTATTTAAATAAAAACTGGCTCTGACCTCAGATGATTTCAACTTCAGCAAAGTGATTCAGAAGCCAAAGAAACAAGATAAGATTAATAAATAGCTAAAAAGACATTGGTAACTATACAGAAATTTGTATATGATAGACTAAGTACCCGTAATAAGAAAATGACAGATGTGGCAGATAGAATATCTGCAGTATTCTAGTCTTTTATAGCCCAGGTTACATAAAAGCATATGAACCACGGCAAAAAAAAAAAAAAAAAAAAAAAAAAGGTGGGAGGGGTGGCACAGGAGACAGGAATATATTAAAAAAAGTTTATAAGCAATTACGTAAATGAAGAGTAAATGAATAAATACTTGCAGGGAAATTATTTATGTAACATACAAAATAACTGTATTACAGAGCTTTTATGTTCTATAAAAACCTGTGAATATTAGCACTCTACCAGCTCTTGATTCATATGAGATTTTAAATCACCAAAGACCTAATAGAAAGGAGTTGGATGACTGCTCCTGTTTGAGTCCCTGGCCCGACATCCCCTCATGGAACAGGACCTTGGTAGGTAGAGACAAACCTCGATGCATCTGAACAGTCATGCCTCTTCCATCGTGGAGACATAGTGAAAGTGTATAATGTAGGCAAATAAGGAAGTATATCATTGAACAACACACACTCCAGCATAGGTCTCTCAGTCTGTTCCAGCCCAGCTGCCATAACAAAATATCATAGACTGAGTGGCTTAAACAACAGAACACAGTTCTCAAGCCTGGAAAGTCCAAGATCAAGATCGGACAGTGTCTGGCTTCTAGGGAGGCCTCCCTTCCTGGCTTGCAGATGGCCACCTGTCTGCCAAGTCCTTACATGGCCTTTTCTCTGTGTTCACATGGCCTCTTATTATAAGGCCATGAATCCCATCAAGAGGGTCCCACCAACATGAACTAATCTAACCTTACCCACCTCCCAAACGCCTCATCTCCAAATACCATCACACTGGGGGTTAGGGCTTCAACAGAGGAACCTAGGGCTCACAGGCATTCCATCCACAACAAGAGGTAACACATGCCTTAACTAGGTGGCAGCGAAACACAGACCACTCTCTGAAGCATGTGTTCTAAACAGCACCAGGTTTAAAACACAAAACAGGTACCATATGGTACCTGTTTGAAGTGCCAAGATACCTCACAGTTAAATGAGAGCGCACCAGTAAGGCAAAAACTACCTAATTCAGCTTCTAAAAGAACTAATATGTGACAAGCTATCATTAGACTCCCTAAGTCCCTGCTCTTCTTCCATATTAAACCCTTCCAAATTGCATTAGGAGAACTTTTAAATGATGGAGCAGATATACACATACAAGACTTCTAAACAAAGGCATTGTAAAAGCTGAAAAACTGCCATTCTGCTCTGGTTATCAAGATCCCTGAGAAAAGAGTATTGAAAATAAGTGCAGCAGGAGGGCACGGTGGCTCACGCCTGTAATCCCAGCACCGTGGGAGGCTGAGGCAGGTGGATCACTTGAGATCAGGAGTTCAGGACCAGCCTGGCCAACATGGCAAAACCTCATCTCTACTAAAAATACAAAAATTAGCCAGGCATGGTGGCACCTATAGTCCTGGCTACTTGGGAGGCTGAGGCACAAGAATCGGTTGAGCCCAAGAGGTAGAGGCTGCAGTGAGCCAAGATCACACCACTGTACTCCATCATGGGCAACAGAGCGAGACTCTGTCTCAAAAAAAATAAAAATAAAAATAAGTGCAGCTGTGAAGTGGCTAACATAAATTAACTACTTATTTGATGGTAGGCACTGGGTTAATAGCATTCTTGGATGTAGTCTAATATAATATTCACCATAATCCATAATACGGGTAAAGAAACTGAGGTCCAGAAGCGTTAGATAATTGACACAACGTCACATAGTCAAAAGTATCAGTCAGGTCTCAGACAAAGTTGTGCCTCCAGCCATGACTGGGAAGCAATTTCAGGGCCATTCACCAGCTATAGGTCCATAAGTGAGTGACTTAATCTCTCTGAACTTCAATTTCTTTATCTGCAAAATGACGGAATTAGACTAAGATGACCACGAATTATGTTTTTCTCAGGTTTTATGATACTCTTAAATAACAGTAGACAAAAAAACAAAAAACCCTTTACATACCAATCCCACAGAAGCTGTTATAAAGAATAAATTAATTAATGGATATAAAAGAATGTTTTTAATGCTGATAAATAACCACGTGATTTTAGAGTTCTGTCATCATTTTATGACCAAAAAAAGGCACCCTCAACTCTAACCAGCTGTCTTAAAATATTTAACACTGGAAAGAGAGTGTGGATGAGCATATACTCATCTTTCTTTCTTTCATTAAAGAAAACTACCTCAAAATGTGTGCTCAATTGGCAGCTATTATATTGCATCAACTTAAAGATTTTTTGGAAGATGAGTATTCCAGCACAAGTTTTAAAAACCCTTGTTGAAGCCTCAGCACATCTGGGGAAGCTGGACTGATTGCAGGCACACCTTCTGCAAGCCAATGCCTCTGCTCTGGAAATACTTACATGGAAGAAGACAAGCAAAAAAAAAAAAAACCTCATAAACTGACAATATGATAGCCAGAATCAAATAGCAGGATAAGCAAACACTTCCACCATGTGGGTTTAGTGGCAGTCACTCAGATATGTCATTCTTGCATGCAGAGATGGTGTGATCCTGAAGTAGAACTCAAAACAGAGGCTAGCACATCCTTCAAGAGACTTGGAAAGAGTATTTGGAGCTAATCCGGCATTGATTGCCAAGCCAGATGGAAACTCGACAGAGTGAAATTTTAACTTTCTGAACATCCTGAGAACTTGGAGGAGAGATCATGGGTGGCAGGTCTGTCTCTTGAGCTGCTGACTTTGTACCACCTCTGAGCAGTAAGTAAGAGCACAAAATGACCTGCAAAAGGCCCTGCAATTAAGTTATTTAAGAAAAATTCACTGCAATCAAGTCTGCTAGTTTAATAATGACTTAAAATGAGAACACTTAAAGGAAAGCACTTACAGGAGGTGATAGGAAAGCAAAACTTCCTAGAAGTATCTCAGCAGTGAGTATCATCATGGGAAACGCATTAACAGACAGATAGATACACTTTGCATGTAGCCAGCAGAACCAGTGGCTCTCCTGGAGCAAATACACTCAGAAATACCCAGATGGGAAGAGTAAGAGTGTAACCACAGATCCCAACACCCTTCTTGTAGCAGCTACAGATGCAAACTGGAATACGCCCTTGACATCATAATAGGTAGACATAAATGTGCCTACAGAAGCAAACTGTTTTTTTTTTTTTTTTAGATAGAGTCTCACTCTGTCACTCAGGCTAGAGTGCAATGGCACAATCTTAGCTCACTGCAACCTCCGCCTCCCGGGTTCAAGCGATTCACCTCCCTCAGCCTCCCAAGAAGCTGGGATTACAGGCACCTGCCACTACGCCCAGCTAATTTTTGTATTTTTAGTAGAGATGGGGTTTCACCATGTTGCCTAGGCTGGTCTTGAACTCCTGACCTCAAGTGATCCGCCTGCCTTGGCCTCCCAAAGTGCTGAGATTACAAGCGTGAGCCACTGCTCCAGGCCGCAAACATTCTTAAGAGGACTGTCTTTACATACAAAAATATATCTCACAAGGCCAACACATATGATACCTTGGCATTTATTACAGGTAACATGAAAAGGATATGTAATTAATGAAAGTAATTATGAGGTTTTTGTGGCCAAATACAGACATAAACATGATCAAATGTTTCCTTGACAAGCTACCATCTGCTCACAAATGGAATTAAAAGTATATTGTGTTTCATGTAAACACATACAGCTGTATTACAGATGGTTGCAGATACAGTACAATATGAACATGATTAAAAATACATAGGCCAAAGGCCCAGATTTCATAGTAAAGTCCTCACTCAGTGGGGTGGCAGGGGAGGGAAACATGCAATGAATATAAGTTTTCTAAATGTGCACAGAAATACTTCCATCCACTTGTACATGAATTTAGAAATAATTATTAAGGTTGCATAAAAGTGATTGTCAACTAAAGTCATTGTTTTAGGGTGAAATAAGAACAAAAATATAACACATTTGATTTTTTGCAAGCTCAATTTTTAATAAGAAATTCTCTCACGGGACCATGTTCAGAATGTAACACACCTGAAGACTCATAGGAATGAGATGGATTTAGGTAGGAGATTAAAGGCTGTTTTTTGATGAGGAGAGAAAGTCATGGCAGATTAAGAAAGAATGTAAGTATAGAGAAGACAATACATGTTTCAAAGCAGACTTTCCTAAGTTCTGGGAGCCTTGTTGGAGGCATACTACGAGCAAGGCTGAGAGCTTACAGAGCAAAGGCTGGTCCCCTAGGGAGCTCGGTGACACGGGGCAGGCTTCTTAACTTCTCTGGGCTTCCCATCCCCCCATCTGTAAATGAGAAGACTGCTTATACGGTAGGATTATTATGAGGCAGTTTTTATCCAAAGGTGATTCTAGAACCACCTACATCATAATCACTTTGTTAGAACACAGATGCCCGGGGGCTCACGCCGAGACTTACCGAATCAAAGTCCGCATTGTAAAACAAAACAAAATGCTTCCCAGGCGTTTCTTATGCACACTAAAGTTTGAGATCCACAGTTATAAGAATAAAACAAATGTCAAGCACAATTTCTAGCCCACACTAACTTTTACTGAATTTCTACTATTTACTTCTACCAACAACAAACACCAAAACAAAAACCAAAAAACTTGCAAAGGCTGCTGAGCTAGAAATGCGAGGCAAGAGGATTCTTCAAAATTATGCAAACTTTGTACTTCAGAAATGAGAAAAAGAACAATTAACAATATCAGGCTACCCTGAGCTTATGCTTGCTTATCAAGATTTCTGTATTTTAAAGCAGTGATTCTCAACCTTGACTGCATGTTAGAATCACCTGGGAAGCTTTTATTAAAAAAAAAAAAAAAAAAAAAAATCCCTATGTTCAATGCTGGGCTCCAGACAAAGAAATCAGAGTCTTCCGGAGGTGGGGTCCAGACATTCGCATTTTTTAAATGTTCCAAGGGATTCCACTGTGCAGAGGCAAGGTTTTCATATTTCTAGCGAGGGTGAGAAAAGAATGTCAACTACTAGTAGTGAGATAACTGGGAGAAAAATTTGGGTGCCATCAAACTAAGCAGGCATGATACTTTGTTTTCTAGCCTCTCTATGTGAAGGCAACCACATCCTATTTCCTACCTTTTTTCCCAAGTGATAGATAAAATACTTAAGAAGTATATCAGTAGATTTATAAACACAAAATTGGCAAAAAAAATTGGTGTCTGAAAATACAAAGAGTTGGTGAAGATGTGAACTGATAGGATCTTTTCTGCACCTCTGGCGGAAGTGTAAATGGATATAGCGACCCTGGAAGCCCTTTCCCATTCTTTTGTAAAGTTGAATGTTTTCCTACACCACAACACAGCAATGGTTGCTGTTCTTCCTCTAAGCATATACACAAGGGAAACCTCGGCACATGCATGCCAGGAGACGCAAATGCTTACAAACAGCTCTGCTTATAGATACAAAAACAGGAAACACCCTGAATGCCCAATGACATGAGTATTGATAAATCATAGTATAATCTATACTAACATTTATAGAAAAACTACAGTATAAGCACAAATAAAAATACTACATAGCAATGACAGCATGGATGAATCTTAGGAATATAAGGCTGAGTGAAAAAGCAAGTCTCAAGAGACCATATAAGCCAGGGATGATACCTCTTCATAAAGTTCAAAGCCAGGCAAAATGCAACAATGTATATGCTTAAGCATACATGTAGATACCTAGGGGTGAAACGAGAGAATGATAAACAATGTTCAGAGTGGTGGTTACCTCTGGCGGCAGAGGGATGGGGAGGCGAAGGAGTAAGACAAAGGAGAATTACAGAGATAGAGGTATAAGAGAATACTGTTCTGATTCTTAGATTAGGCACTGCACTCACAGGTTTTCATTTCAAATACAAGTAAAATGAAAGAAGACCATGCGTGGACTGTTGGCGGTTTGTCATGAACCAAGAATGGAAGGAAAAGAAATTTCCATCAGTAAAGACAACAAAATCCCATACCAATGAGAAAAAAAATCAAGGGACGTTCAATAATTCCAATTAAAGTCAAATACTTAGTATGCTAGAATCATCCCATCTTTCAAGTTCCATCTTATTTTAGAAGCAAGAATCTCAAAATTGTCAGGCCAAGGTGTAGAACTGTCATCTTCAAGCACAGTGATTCCTCCACCTTTGCAGCCAAAGATGCCTCTGGTATAGCT
This sequence comes from Nomascus leucogenys, assembly GCF_006542625.1. Taxonomy (NCBI): domain Eukaryota; kingdom Metazoa; phylum Chordata; class Mammalia; order Primates; family Hylobatidae; genus Nomascus; species Nomascus leucogenys. The sequence continues at coordinate 89,105,216 of NC_044381.1, read as the reverse complement.
AATTGAGTGAACTGTTATGAAAGAAGGAAAAACAAAACAAAACAAAACCTCCCAAGCAGTGGCCCCCAAAATCTAATGTATAATTTAACAATTCCCAGTTTTTTGAAGGTTATACTGTTTATATTTCTATAAGGAATTAATATAATGTAATCTCCGACACAGTAGGAATCCTTCAGTATGATGGGTGTATCAGTCATCTTCATGTTGGTTGGGAAGGGAAGGATTATTTCACAATATCCTCAACCTAAAAGATAAATGATAGAAGTTATGGAAATTGCTATTCTCTTCTCACCTCTATTCTTGTGATGTGAAATTAATCTCAACCATTCTGTCTTATCTCAATTTCCACCTTTTAAAACCAAGCGACAGGCTTAGTTCTTTTCCACTAGAAACTTTTGAAAATATGTTTTGACTTCCAGGAAGCATTTGAATACATAAGTGTAAGGTCAGCAATTTTGACAGGTGGCAGCGAGATACAGGACAGATCTGTTTAGCATTTGACTCAGCCAGTCTTTTTGAGATCAATTTCGTGGAGGGATTTTGAAGAGAATATCTCTCCTACACAACAAGACTCTTATTAATTTGAAGACAGTGTTCTAGTTTCACCAAAAATAAATTCTTAAACTCCTACTTTGTATGACATAAAATGAAAACAGAAAAATAGGCTTGCCTGCAGAAACGTAATAGCCCTTAGAGGTGGTTTTCAAACTTTGGGGAGCCCCCAAGCCCCCAGGATATTATGCTAAATAAAATGCAGATTTCCAAGGCTCAGTCCAGACTTACTGAATCAGAATTGGAGGGGAGGATCAGGAGACAGCGTTCCTAACAAGTAGTTCAGGACATTCTGATGCAAGAGACCCCTGAACAACACTTCAAAGAAAACATGGTGCTGGCTGGGTGCGGTGGCTCACGCCTGCAATCCCAGCAATTCGGGAGGCAGAGGTGGGTGGATCACAAGGTCAAGAGATTGAGACCAGCCTGGCCAACATGGTGAAACTCTGTCTCTACTAAAAATACAAAAATTAGCCAGGCGTGGTCGTGGGCACCTGTAGCCCCAGCTACTCAGGAGGCTGAGGCAGGAGAATCACTTGAACCCGGGAGGCAGAGCTTGCAGTGAGCCAAGATCATGCCACTGCACTCCAGCCTGGTGACAGAGTGAGACTCCATTTAAAAAAGAAAGGAAGGAAGCAAGGAAGGAAGGGGAAAGGAAAGGAAAGGAAGGGAAAGGAAAGGAAAGGAAAGGAAAGGAAAGGAAAGGAAAGGAAAGGAAAGGAAAGGAAAGGAAAGGAAAGGAAAGGAAAGGAAAGGAAGATAGATAGAGAGACAGACAGACAGACAGACAGATAGATACAATGAAACTCTGAACATGTGCACTGTCCTGGACATTAGACACATTGGAAGAACCTCTGGGGGTCTGAAATCGCATCCACACAACTTGATCCGTAAGTTTAAAAACATACTTTTGTGGGCTTTGAGAGTTAACGCACTTACAACAATGCCTCCACTTCCTTAGTTACAAAACCCGGTAGCAATTTTAAAGGAAAAGTATAGTGATGGACCAGATTTAATCACTTGAACTTGCTAATCACTGCCATATGGTGGCATTAAAAAATCCAGTAAGAAAAATTCCTCATGCTAGGGAATCTAATTCTTTGAGGTCTTACTATAGATTAAGACACTAAGCAGGGAAGATTCCAACTGCTGGTCTGCCCTGTTTTCAGTCCATGTGTTAGAATAAGCCTTGTCTACCATCTGGGAACAAGTAGATCCAGAACGAGGCTTCTAATCACTGCAGCAAGAGATTGGGGAGAAGCTGCTCACTGAGTTAATTTGTCTGTATTGATTTCACGAACATTTCAAATCAGTACATTATGAAAAATGGGAGGGGGGATGAAAGTAAGGACCTGCTACCACTTAAGTTTATTCTAGTTATCCATTATTAAACTCCTTTACAGGTTTTTGATAAAATGGCACATTAATATGTTCTTTGTTAAGTATCAAATGAACTGAAAATATCTGTTGTCCATATACGTGACAAGATCACAATGCTATTTGATTAAAAGGTATATACCAGGAGGCTTTTTGGGGGGATAAACAAAATGCACTCTTCTGACTTAGATGTAACTCCAAAGACATTTTTCAAGTCTCTAGAGCTGGAAAAGCTGTTTGTGGTGCCCAGAGCCTATCTCTCTCGGTCCCCTGCATGCCTCCTTTCTATTCACTGTCCCACCTGACATTTGCACGGGTACCTAGCAGATCTCCTTTTGGCCTCAATCTTAGCTTCCCTCAGAGAATGCAAATCATCCGCCTAGAATTTCTTAGATAGACTAGAATCTATAGAGGCAGGAAGGACATTAGGGTTGCAGGAAGGAGAATGAAAGTCCATAAAAATGTTTTTCATTTTTTGGTCAGGTCGCTCTGTTTTACTAAGTTGGGAAAATCAGCAGCCTTAGCTCTCAGTGACTTAGTGATAAGGACAGGATTTATAGCTCACATACTAAAAGTCATGGCAATAACTCCTGATAATATTTTTATCTCAAAGTATTCAATTTTACGGGATTTTACATTGAGATGGTGTCACAGAAATAAAACTTCTCCTTCCTTCTACAAGAAAGTGATTAAAACCTACGATTAGGATAAACTATCTGCACCCCTTTCACTGCCGCACACACCCCATCCCCAACAGCCCTGCCTTTCAAGTTTCCTTTGCAGGTGCAGACTTTTGTTTAAGTATGTTTTATTTTTATACCTTAAATTATATCATTGGCTATTATAATTTTCTAAGTACTAACATTTTTTGCCTTATTCTTTAATTATTTTATCTCCTAACAGTTTTTGCTTTACCAATTTCGGCGCTAATTTTCCATATGTAAAGAACCATGGCTGTATAAATTCTTGGTGAATTCTAACCCCTACCATTACAAAATATCACCTTTTGTCCACTTAATGCTTTTTGTCTTGAAATTGCCCCCATGCGAATACTGCCAGCCCTGTTTTCTTTTTTTGTTGAGACGGAGTCTTGCTCTGTCGCCCAGGCTGGAGTGCAGTGGCGCAATCTCGGCTCACTGCAAGCTCCGCCTTCTGGGTTCACGCCATTCTCCTGCCTCAGCCTCTCCGAGTAGCTGGGACTACAGGCGCCCGCCACCACGCCCGGCTAATTTTTTGTATTTTTAGTAGAGACGGGGTTTCACCGTGGTCTCGATCTCCTGACCTCGTGATCTGCCTGCCTCGGCCTCTCAAAGTGCTGGGGTTACAAGTGTGAGCCACCGCGCCCGGCCCCTGTTTTCTTTTTGCTTGTGCTTGTCTAGAATCGGTACCCATCTATTTATTGTCCAAATGGTACCATTTTATTCAAGTGCTCTCCATGAAAACAATGCGGAAGCAGGCAGATTTTGCTTTTTTTTTTTCCACTGCATTTGAGGCTGTGTCTTCTCCTAGGGAAATTTAATAAAGTCGTGCTAGTATAATTGTTAATCAAAGTTTCTTGTAAATCATCTGATCACCATTTTTTCAGTTTCAAAAGATGTACATGGATAACAAAAATACAAACAAAAAAACCCAGAAATTAAACAAGAACATAGTATGAAAAGCACAAGCCTGCCTAACTCCCATATGCCTCTACAAACGTTAAACAATCCACAGTCGCCCCTCAGTATACTCACTTGGGGGATTGGTTCCAGGACCTGCTGCATATACCAAAATCCAGGCATACTCAAGTCCCGCAGTCCACCAGCAGAATCTGCGTATGTGCAAAGTCAGCCCTCCCTATATACACAGGCTTTGCATCCTGGGAATACTGTATTTTCAATTCATGTTTGGTTTAAAAAAGACTGGGATATAAGAGGACTCCTGAATTCAAACCCGTGTTGTTCAAGGGTCAACTGTATATTGATTCCCTGCTAGAGGAGCAAACAATTTTGAGACACAGCATCTCCTTTCCCCTCTGTCCTCTTCAGATATATAATCTTTCATTTGTTACCTTAATCATGTAATCATATTCCCAAATCTCTACTTCTCTATGTATCAAGACTAAAGAGTACCATTTCAACCACCCACTATGAAACAGAAGAAAACATATGCTCTTGTACTCCATTCCACCTCAAGCCCCCCCTACATTGTATCACCTATAATAAGCATTATTTTACAACATCAAGTTTTAGAATATTTCCATTTTGTTCAGTAAATATAATTTATCTTCCATGCTTTGCATACAGGTTAATTATGAAAAATGAAAACTAATAAAATATTTTCAGTATTACAATTAGGTAAATATTTTTATTCAGTGCAGTTGCAGATGGTGAAACTAAATGAGTTAAAGGAGATATAGTCCATTGTCACCATACTAGCTGTAAGCATCAAGTTCCAATGTATTCTTTTTTCTTATATACCATCAATTATGCAGAATTCTGTCACACTTCAGTTTACCTCATATTAAATTGGGATCTTATTTGCAAATTTCTGTTTTTCCAAGAATTTCTAATTGCCTTTTTTCTTGTTGACATAAAGACAAGTTTACTGTCTTGTTGACAGTAAAGACGAGTTTTCTTAACTCGTCTTTACTGCATCAAAATCATCTAGCTGGTCAGTTTAGGGTAAGTCTAGTGTACAGCTATATATGTATATATTTAGTGTCACTGTTTTGTTTAGTTTTGGTTGTTATATTTCCTACTTTCCTACTTTCTTAAATTGCTTTTGATACAGCATACCTTCAAAATAAATTTTTAGAGACTATACATGGCAGATAAAATTACAAGTGCTTTCCAGTCTGAAAAGCAGGGATGAGTCAACAGAAGGCTTCCTGTTCAGAGTTTCAAGAACAGAAATCAATCAGCAAATAAGGCAGATGACTGCAAGAGGACGTCAGAGACAAAGCTCCAACTACTGTTAACTGCGCTCATTAGGAGATCCTAAGGGTGAATGCAGTAGCCAGCCACTCTGTGTGGGTTGTTGGCAGTGACATGTCCACACCCATTTGTGTGCTTCTGGCTGATTGCTTCTGACTCACCCGTTCTTTCTCTGTCTACTGATGGGATCTCAGTGCATCTGCAAAAGATGAGAGATTTTTGCCAATAGAAAGCAGTAAGCATAAAGGTAGATATCACGAGAGACTTGCACCATTTTGCTGAGCTTTCCCAAGACCTTAACTTGTGGCTCGAAGCCCTCACTTTGTTTTCCCCTTATCAATGCCCCTGCTAAGGACAAGTAAAGCCAGGGGCCAATCCCATAACCAGCTCTTCTGTGTTCCAAAAGGTAGCAATTTCCAAATTAAAATCCTTCAACTTGCCATTTCCTACTCCCATATTCCTCCTGCTATTACTAGAAAGTTTTCCAAGGTTTTCTTGGGAAAACAATTCTATTTATTTCTAAGAATGAACCATGAAAGCAGGAGTTCAAAACTTTCTGTTTTGAAATTAGAACAATCCAACAAAAATACACACCTAAGAAAAATTTTTTTCACTGTTATACCTTTCTCTTCTCTCTACTTTCCAACTGAGAAGATAAAATCCTGACTTTCAATTATGGCCAAAATTTTTAAATGTCTGGGAATTAACTCTGGGAAATTGTTTACAAATCATCTTCATAATAAAAGTAATGCTATTCTCTTAATATGAATAGGCAACATGAAATGCAATAGTTGCACAGAACTTGTGATATGAATGGGGCCAAAACTCATCTCTGGGTGATGGGATTATAGAGGTTTTTGTTATTTTTAAGCTCCTCTCTATTTTTTAAAAAAATTACTGCAATGGCTTTGTATTGTTAGTGAAATTTAAAAGTTTAAAAAATAGAATAGAAATAATTATGATTTGGTTTATTATTGTAGAGATTAAGGAAATAATTTCATATCTCCATTTTCTCTGTTTAAGAAAAAAAAAATCTGCAAAAAGAAAGTGTCCTTGTAACAAAGGGCAGTCTATACTGTAAGAAAGCTAACCTAGTATTTCCCAAAGCCTTTAAGAACGCCTGATAAGAGCAATGATTGACTGGAAACTTCTAAATACCTCATGGAAAGCACTATGACCATAAATTTCCATTCTGATTCAAAAGGAAAATCAGCCCAGAAAAGTCCTTCATTTTATACTGCCTCTTGATTTCTCTTTCTGTTGAATTGCAAAGGGAGACAGAAAGCAGTAGGGTGCATGGGAAAATGGAAAGGAGAATCAGTACTAGAAGGCGTTAGCATAGATTCACCTTTGGCAGAAAAAAGACTTAAAAGACTTTTGATACCTGGAGAAGTGAGTTAAAGGACTCACTGATTCAGATAATCTTGGAAAAATTCTAAGAAAACATTTGTGGTTCTGAAGCTTGATAGAAATTCAAGTTTAAAGCCCGATTTGGTAAGCCTGTTAAAGTGAAAACATTTAAAGATGGGTCATAATTTAGCCATCATTTACCCTTGAACACACTGTGACTACCCATTCAGAAGTACGACTGCATAGGAAACGTCTGAATCCACAGTCTCTCTTGTTCCGTTCACTTTGCCTGGGAAATTTCTGGTTTGGTGAAACATAAGATGCTCATCCAGGTACCATGTGGTAGTTTACCTCAATGGTGGGCATCATACACTTAAGGCAATGCCCCCACCTGAAGTTTGTCAGGAGTTCAAGACCAGCCTGGCCAACATGATGAAACTCTGTCTCTACTAAAAAATAAATAAATACAAAAATTAGCCGGGCATGGTGGCACGTGCCTGTAATCCCAGCTACTCTGGAGGCTGAGGCATGAGAATCACTTGAACTCGGGAGGCAGAGGTTGCAGTGAACTGAGATCGCGCCACTGCAGTCCAGCCTGGGTGACAAGAGGGAGACTCCATCTCAAAAAAAAAGAAAAAGAAATGAAGTTTGTAAATTCAAACCATGATATAAAGGCAAAAGTCAAATATTGCATTTGGATAAGGCTACCAATCACTGTTAATGCCGTATCTGATAGGTATTATTTCAAGAACTGCAGACTCATATAAGAAAGTGATCTTTGTCCAGCCTGTGTTCTCAGTCACTACTTACTTCTCCCGTGCCCCATTCTCTCAGTGGTCACTTGCCTGGCTAACCAATCTGATAAAGTGTGTCTGTATGATGGAGCTGATAGATGTTAGTAGCTAAAACAGGACATATCACCAGCTTCACTTATTAGTTGTTGGACCTTCAGTGTCTTCACGGGAAAAGGGGGATAATACCTCTTAGATATGTTGTGGGGATTAAACAAAACTAACACATAAAAAGCCCTTAGTGCAGGGCCTGGCAGACAGTAAGTACTCACTAATAATAACCATTTCTATTATTCTTTCCAGAAACAACATTGTTTAATCATGGGCTTCTATAGCTTAACCACTCAGCTAGGAGACAATTCCAGATGAGAGTATCCAGTAGATTATCAGTCCAGTTGGAAACTCCAGAGTAGACTGTTGTCTGGAGCTGTCACCGTGCTCAGTGTGCATTATGTTGTGTCACAAGAACAGCTGCCTACTCAAGTTACTGCCCAAACTGGAATTTTATGTAGAAGCATCTACTATAAAGAAAATGGAGACTTACTATTTGTCCAAGCATTGGTCCTGGTGCATTCTTCAGCCATAGGATCATCTAACAAAATCAGAGGGTCACAAGGCTAGGTAAATAAAGGTGTTATTATGTGAAGTCAATTTTTACTATTTGTTGACACTGGAAGGCCGTGAGCTTTTCAGTACAGCTGAAAATAAATGTGTCTTCAATAGAGGAAATAAATTTCTTGCCATGTTGGTACTCGAAGAGCCATATCCTATATGACATTTGCCCTAGAATCCTGTTATCAGCTAGAAAATTCTGAAGTTATAATATCTGAAAAGTATAGCCATTAAGGAATACTTCTAATGCTAGTATAACTCTTTTTAGTGAAGGATGAGATAAGATAAAGGAATAAGCAGAGGAGGAGGAAGAGTAGAAGGAAGAAGGGTTGGGGGAGGAGGAAGAGGAAAGGAGGAGGAGGAAGAAGAGGAGAGGAGCAGGGGAAGAAGAAGAGGAGAGGAGCAGGGGAGGAAGAAGAGGAGATGGGGAGAAGAAGCAACTATTCACTTTCACACACTGGTACCTTTCAATCCCCTTTTACTACATTGATCAAAATAAGTTACTTACTCTTAAAAAACAAAACGAAAACCTTGAGTTGGATTCTAGATTCTGCTCTACTGATGTCATTACAAGCCATGTAGATGTTGTATAATTAGAGAATTAATTTTAGAAATAAAATGTTTCAGGCTGCCAAACATAAGATTAAAATAGACATTGGACATGGGAATTTAAAAAGCAATGAAAATAAAATGAGAGGTGTGTGTATGTGTCATGCTAAAAAGCCCAAAACAGAAATTTCAACATTTAAGCCATAATAAGGTTTAAAAAAAAAAAAAAAAACACAACAATGAAATTCAGGGAGGACATTTCTCCCTAATACTAGCCTGGCAATTTGGCAATGGTGGAAGACACTCTTAGGGAGAAAAATGACTTTAACGCTTTGATCTCCATCAGGAGGATGGATGACATCCGTGAGCCTTTGATGAAGAAAAGGAAAGACTCAAGAAGACCTCTGAGGACTTCACTACGACCAAACTTTTGGGAACCTGAATTTCCCAATACCTCCACACACATCCTACCACACACGCTCATATTGGGTGTCAGGGCTTCTACATATAAATTTGGCAGGCTGTGAGGGCGAGGGGGGGAGGCGGGGGACAGAAGTATTCCATCCCTAATGGTAACTATTGTGAAATATGCCCAGAGGAGTTTCAAAAACAAAGGCCTACTCTCCAGAGTGGAATCCAGAAAGACTTTACTAGAGCCTTATCCACCTGAGGGAAGGACATTTCTCCTACTCTGGCCCCCTCTAGCCTTCCTATCTCATTTATGGGAGCTTTTTTTTTTTTCTTTAAGAAAATAAAAGCTAAGAAACACTTGTGAAGGTCATAGGCCATGAATGCAAGCCCACTAAGAAACTGGTATTTAATCCTAAGATTACAGAATGCTTCCCCTTCCCTACACCTTAGCACCACACCTCACTAGTAAAATAACAGATTACATTACATTACGTCTAAAAGAGCTGCAAGATGCAAACTCTATCTGAGGAGTTCTTACGGAATCCCAAAGACAACAGGGGATACTAAAACAATGACGCCAAAGGAATTTGAAGCCTCTGGCACCTACGGCTACAGCAAATACTAAACACAGGCCAAATGTAGTCTGTTATTAATCCAGTCTAGATTAACATAAAACCTTATACTAAAGGTCTATTACCCAATCCATTATTTTCAGCTTTCAATGAAAACTACAAGGCATGCTAAAAGGCAAGAAAAAACAGTTTGAAGAGGCAAAGTAATAATCAGAACCAGATAAACACTGGACTTATCAGATAGGAAATTTAAAATAACTATGATTAATATGTATATTAGGGTTCTCCTGAGAAACAGAACCAATAGGATAGATGGACAAGAGGGGATTCATCAGGGGAATTAAATCTGATTATGGAGGCTGGGAAGTCCCATAGTATGCCATCTGCAAGTTGGAGAACCAGGGAAGCTGGTAGCATGGCTCAGTGCAAGCTCAAAAGCCTGAGAATCAGAAGAGCCAACAACGTAACTCTCAGTCCAAGGCCAAAGGCCTAAGAAACTGCGGGACTGCAGGTACAAGACCCAGAATCCCTAGGATGGAGAACCTGGAGTTTTTTTGTTGTTGCTGTTTGTTTGTTTGTTTGTTTTTTGAGATGGAGTCTTAACCATGTTGCCCAGGCTGGAGTGCAGTGGCGTGATCTCGGCTCACTGCAACCTCTGCCTCCCAAGTTCAAGCGATTCTCCTGCCTCAGCCTCCCAAGTAGCTGGGATTACAGGCACCCACCACCACACTTGGCTTATTTTTTTTGTATTTTTAGTAGAGACAGAGTTTCACCATGTTGGCCAGGCTGGTTTCAAACTCCTGACCTCAAGTGATCCGCCTGCCTCGGCCTCCCAAAGTGCTGGGATTACAGGCATGAGCCACCGCACCCAGCCAAGAACCTGGAGTTCTGATGTTCAAGATCAGAAGCAGATGAATGTCTCAGCTCTAGAAGGGAGGGAAAGAGGGAAAAGGAGAGGGAGAATGAGGAAGGAAGAGAGAGAAGGGGAGAGAAAGAGAATATGAATTCATCTCTCCTCTCCCTTTTTGTTGTATCTGGGACCTCAGCTGACTGAATGGTGCCTGCCAATATTGGGACAGGGCAGATCTTTCTTATTCAGTCCACTGATTCAAATGCCAATCTCTTCCAGGAACACTCTCATAGACATACCCAAAAATAAGGCTTTTCTAGCTATCTAGGTATCCCTTCTCCAGTCAAGTTGACACCTAAAATTAACCATCACAATATGTTAAGAACACTGATGGGAAAAGTAGACGATATGCAAGAACAGATAGGTAATGTCAATAGGGAAATGGAAACTGTAAGAGAGAATCTAAAGGAATTGCTAGAAATCAAACAGACAAATGGAAATGAAGAATGTTTTTGATGGGCTCATGAGGAGACTAGTCATGGCTGAAGAAAGAATCAGAGAACTTGAAGATAGCTCAGTAGACACCTCCCAGATAAAAATGCAAAGAGAAAGAAGAAAACAGAGTGGGAGGTGAGCAGAGAAGAAAAAGAGAGGAGGAGGAGGAGAAGGGGAACAAGGAAGAGGAGGAGTAGGAAGGAAAAGCAGCAGTGACAGCAGCAGCGAGCTTCCAAGAACTGTGGAATAATTGCAAAGGTGCGACATGTGTGTAACTGAATACCAGAAGGGGAAGAAAGAATGAAGCAAAAGAAATGTTGAAGGAATAATGACCAAGAACTTTCCAAAATAAATGACAGACACCAAAATACCAATCTAGGAAGCTTAGAGACCACCACTAAGCAGAATAAATGTCAAAAATACCTACACCTAGGCTATCATATTTATACTGCTGAAAGCCGAAGTCAAATAAGAAATTTTGAAAGAAGCCAAAAGGAGGGAAACATCTTACCTATAGAGGATGAAAGTTGCAGCAGACATTTTGTTAGAAACCATGCAAGAAGAGAATGGAGAAAAATATTTAATGTGTTAAATGGGGGGAGTACACCAACTTAGATTTCTATATTCAGCGAAGTTATCCTTCAAAAGTGATGAAAAAATAAAGACTTTTTCATACAAATAAAAACTGAGGGAATTCAATGCCAGCAAAATTGCCCTTCAAAGAAATGTTAAAAGAGGTTATTCACAGAGAAGGAATACAGTATAGTCAGAAACTTGTATATATATAGAAAATTTAAAATCTAGGTGATTTATCTAATATCTGGATGGTGTGTGACTGCAGGCACAACAGCAAAGGAAAAAAGTTACTAAAGAAAGTTGTACGAATTTGACTAAATAAAAGTTTCAACCCACAATAACATAAAACAATTAAAAGCTATGCAGACTACGAATCAGGAGAAAATATTTACCACAAATCTAAAAAAGTATTAACACCCTTAATAAAGAGTAAAAACTAATTGAAAGGGACGTTTCCAATACCACAATAAAGAAAAGGGCAAAGGGGATAAGAATAAACAAGCCACAGAAGCAGAATTAATGTTCAAAGAAATACAAATAAAATTACCTATCAAGTTAGCTAAAATTTTTAAAAGATAGTATTCATGAGAAACAAAAGCAATGTAACGTTCTCACACTTTTTCAAAGGTAACTGGCAAAGGCAGAAAAAATTCTAAAATCATTTATGTCCACCCTCTTCTTTGACCTAGAAATTCCATCTCCAGCAATCTACTTGAAGAAAACAGGATATTTTAAAAGCATATAGAATATTTCTACAAACATTTTCATGGCCCCATATTTATAATAACCTCCCAAAATAGAAATATGAGTTATGGTTACATGGTCAAATGAGGTATATTACAGCAATATATTAGGAAAATATGTAGATATTGAAAAATCAGTGAATGTTTAACATGAAAAAAAGTTTATTATATAAAGCCTGGTGATCAGAGAGCAAACAGATCTGTGTATAGAGAACATTTAAATATACATAATTTTGAATACATTATAGATACATACAAAATGTAAAGAAAATACTATAAAATGTTAACAGTAATTACTCATGTTGAATGAATTACAGATGATTTACATATATATCCTACTAAGCATTCATCAGGTTCATAATTAGAAAAGTATTAGAGGCTGGGTGCAGTGGCTCATGCCCGTAATCCCAGCACTTTGGGAGGCCGAAGCAGGAGGATCATCTGAGATCAGGAGTTTGAGACCAGCCTGGCCAACATGGTGAAACCCCATCTGTACTAAAAATACAAAAAATTAGCCAGGCATGGTGGCATGCACCTGTAATCACAACTACTCGGGAGGCTGAGGCAGGAGAATTGCTTGAACTTGGGAGGCAGAGGTTGCGGTAAGCTGAGACTGCACCACTGCCCTCTATCCTGGGCAACAGAATAAGACTCCATCTCAAAAAAAAAGAAAAAAAAGAAAAAGAAAAAGGAAAGTATTAGAGGAAATTTCTCTAGTATTAATACCCTGAACGTAGGCAGAAGTTAAGCAATAAATTCCTTCAGATTTTAAAGTTTCAAAAATATGCTACTACAATCTCTATTCTAGCAGCAATTTACATTTTTATAATTTAGCAGTAGTTCTATCAGTGATAGAAACAGATATGGAATCTTATCTACTGACCCCCCAATACAATGACATTTCTACTCTCATACACTGATAAGTATAAAATTTGATCTTCCTGGGAGGTGATATAAGTAAGATTACAAAATAGGATGCCCCAGATCTCATTCCCTGCCCACCCCCCACAGATTTACCAACAATATACCGTACAAAATGCCTTTATAAGACCTCCAGAAACCAGTTATGAAACCACAGCACCCCTAGGCAAATGCAAAGTGAAGAACAGCAGAATTAAAACAGGTAAGAAAAGTCATTTTATTTTGCTATTCTTAGCCTTTCCCCAGGCTGGCACAGCTCAATGAATTGGGAGAAAATGACCTACCCAAAGCTTCTCCTTTGGAAGGAAAAGAGAAGAGTGAATGCATATCCCATGTTCCAGTTTTTCAGGGGGCTGCCTGAGAGACTAGTTACTATTTTGCTTAACACAGGCTCTAATGGGAAACTGGTATACTTTGGACATCTAGGGCTACAGAGAACAAAAGAACTTGATGTTTTCTTGCTGTACTGGAGAACCTATAGTACTGTGGAGTGTCGCAGAGAGAGCAAGAGATCACAAACTCTTGAAAAAGACATTAGCCAACTTCTCTAATTGGGAGATTACACGCAAGCCCAGACAAGACACTTCTCCAGAGAAGGTTGCAGAGACCCTCAGAATCTCTAGCCAGGCTGACTGGTAAAGGTCTTCCCCTACACAAAGCCAGTCCATTAAGACTGGAAGAGCTGGTTGTTGTTGTTGTTGTTGTTTTTCAAATGCCCAAATCCCAGAAAAAGTCAATGCATATTAAGAATCAGGGGAACATGGCCCAATCAAAGGAATAAAATAAATCTCCAAAAGCAGACCAGAAAAACAGGTATCTATAAATTACCTGACAAAGGATTCAAAATAACCATCTTAAAGAAGTTTAAAGAGCTAATTGGGTGTACAGACAACCAACAATCAAAAATAAACCACCCAAAAAATGAAGAATGAATAAAATGAGAATGTAAATAGAAACTATTTTTAAAAAGAACCTAAGAGAAATTCTTGAGCTGAAGAATACAATCACTGAATTGGAAGATTTACCAGAGGAGTTTAACAGCACACTTGATCAAGAGCAAAAAAGAATAAATGAATTTGAAGACAGGTCATTTGAAATTTTCTAGTCAAAGCCAAAAAAGAAACAAAGAAAGAAACACCACTGAGCAAGTCAATATACACATTATGAGAGTCCCTGAAAGAGAACAGTGAGAGAAAGGAGAAAATAATGACTGAAAACTTCCCAAATCTAGGGGGAAAAAGAACATCTCAATTCAAGAAAGTCAATAAATTCCAACTAGGATGAACCTAAAGAGCCTAAACTGAGGCACATTATAATCAAAGTGTCAAAATCAAAAACAAAGAGTCTTGAAAACAGCAAGAGAAAAGTGAGTCATCATGTACATGAAATCTTCCATAGGATTATTAGCAGATTTCTCAGCAGAAATTTTATAGGCCAGAAGGAAGTGAGATAATACATTCAACATGCTAAAAGAAAAAAAAAAGCCAACACAAAATACTACAGCCAAAAAGGCTGTCACTCAAAAATGAAGGAGAAATAAACAAAGGCTGGGAGAGTTCATCCCCACTAGACCTGCCTTACAGGAAATGCTAATGGTAGTCCTTCAAATGAAAGGATCCTAGATATCAATATGAAAGCATATGAAAATGAAAAGCTCCCTGGTAAAGGTAAATATATAGACAAATACAGAATTCTGTAATACTGTACTGGTAGGTTGTATGTCATTTTAAATTCTGGTATAGAATTAAAAAATAAAAGCTTAAAAAAGAACTACAATTATAAAACTCTATAAATGGATATGCAATATAAAAAGATACAGTTTGAAAGATTATTGGATATGCAATATAAAAAGATATAGTTTGAAAGATTGATAACGAAGTAGGAGGGGGAATGTAAGGGAATTTTATATGTGATCAAAGTTAGGTAGTTAACAGTTTAAAATAGATTATTATAACTATAAGATGTTTTTTGTAATCTCCATAGCAACCGTAAAGAAAATACCTACAGAAGACACACAAAAGAAAATGAGAAAGGAATTAAAGCATGTCACCCCCCCCCAAAAAAATCAATGAAACACAAAAGAAGGCAGCAAATAAAAACGAAAAGAGGAACAGATAGGTACAACATATACAGAATACAGTTAACAAAATGACAACAGTAAGTCTCTCCCAATCAGTAATTACTTCAATGTAAATGGATTAAATGCCTCAATCAAAAGACAGAATGGCTGAAGGAATTAAAAAACAAGACCTCACTATCTGATGTATACAAGAGATTCCCTTTAGATAAAATGGCACACATAAGCTGAAATGAAAGAATGGAGAAAGATATTCCATGCACATAGTAACCAAAAGAGAACAGAAGTAGCTATACCAATATCAGACAAAATAGATTTTAAGTCAAAACTGTCAGAAGAAACAAAAAAGGACATTATACAATAATAAAAGGGCCAATTCACAGGGAAGATACAATAAGTATAAATGTGAGGCCCTAAATCTTTCAGGATATATATCCCTCCTATAAACTAGCCCTAAAATTGAGTTCTGTTGACTCTCACCCTCACAGTGTCAACTACCAGCTTATCTTTGTGGGTACAGGACAAGGACAAGACCAGAAATTATCTCTTCACCTACCCTGAGACTAATGCATAATTGACTTTTCCTCTACTTCCTCTTTTTATGTTTACTTCAACTTATTTAGTAAAATGTAGATTCACTATGAGATGAATACATGATTTACTTTTTTCATCTACTCCCTCTTTTCACATGTAAAATGTAGATTTGCTACAAAAAGAGACTTTTGTCAACCTAATAAAGGACATATCATTGGACAACCAACAAGGATCACATCTAATGATGAAGACTGAATGCTTTCCTCCTTTGAATGAAAACAAGGCAAACTTCTATCTCCATTCCTATTTCACACCATACTGGAATTCCAAGCCAGAGCAATCAGGCAAGGAAATGAAATAAAGATATCCTGATTGGAAAAGAAGAAATAAAACTGTCCCTGTTCACAAATGATGTTATTGTTTACATGAAAAATCCCAAGAAATACACACATATACACACCTCCTAGAACTAATGAATTTAGCAAAGTTGCAGAGTACATATAAAAAAATGGATCATATTTTTATATGTTAGCAATAAGGAGCTGGAAACTAAATATTTTTTAAATGCTGTTTAAAATAACTCCAAAAATAATCTTTAAAACAATTCCCCAAAATTGAAATACTTACATATAAATCTAATAAATATTTATGTAAATGATTAGAGGGTATGCTGAAAACTATAAAATGCTAATGAAATAAAGAGGACCTAAATAAATGAAAAAAACATGCTGTGTTCAAAATTTGAAGATAATACTGTGAAGATGTGAATCTTCCCCTAATTCATCTATAGATTTAGCACAAACCCAATCAAAATCCCAACAAGATTTTTGTAGGTAGAACTAAGGTGATTCTAAAGGTATATGGAAAGGCAAAGAAACAAGAATAGCCAAAACAATTTTGAAATAGAGTTGGAGGAATCACACTTTTCCACTTCATCAAGGTTTCTATAAAGCTATAGTAATTGAGATCAAGATAGCATGGTTGGCTGGGAGTGGCTCACACCTGTAATCCCAGCACTTTGGGAGGCTGAGGCAGACGGATGGCTTGAGGCCAGGAGTTCAAGACCAGACTGGCCAACATAGTGAAACCTCGTCTCTATTAAAAATACAAAAATTAGCCAGATATGGTGGCACATGCCTGGAGTCCCAGCTACTTGGGAGGCTGAAGCAGGAGAATAGCTTGAACCTGGGAGGCAGAGGTTGCAGTGAGTGAGATTGCACTCCATTGCCCATTGCACTCCAGCCTGGGCAACAGAGTGAGACTCAATCTCAAAAATAAAATAAAATAAAATAAAATAATAAAAAATAAAGATAGCACGGTATTGGCAAAAAGATAAACATGTAGATCAACAGCACAGAATAGACTTCCAGAAATAAACCTACACAAATATGGCCAACTGATATTTTAATTGACGTATAACTCACATACAGTAAAATTCACTGACTTAAAGTGTGTAAATTGATGTGTTTTGACAAATGCATATGCCCATGTAACACACCCTGTAACATGTATTCCCATTTCCATTACTTCAGAAAGTTCTGCTCTGTTGCATATACCCATGGGCAACTACAGTTTTACCAACTGAGTTTTTGATAAATGTTCAGAGGCAATTCATCAGAGAAAGGACAGTCTTCTGAATAAACGGTGTCTGAAGCATTCAAACATCTAAATGCAAGAAAATGAACCTTAACCTAAATCTCACACTGTGTCTGGAGCTGGTTCCTTCTGGTGGGTTCTTGGTCTCACTGACTTCAAGAATTGCACCTTCGCAGTGAGTGTTACAGCTCTTAAAGATGTTGTGTCCGGAGTTTGTTCCTTCAGATGTGTCCAGAGTTTCTTCCTTCTGGTGGGTTCACGGTCTTGCTGATTTCAAGAATGAAGCTGCAGACCTTTGCAGTGAGTGTTACAGCTCTTAAAGGTGGTGTGGACCCAAAGAGTGTGCAGCAGCAAGATTTATTGTGAAAGAACAAAGCTTCCACAGCGTGGATTGAAGGGACCCGAGCAGGTTGCCACTGCTGGCTTGGGTGGCCAGCTTTTATTCCCTTATTTGGCCCCATCCATGTCCTGCTGGCTTGGGTGGCCAGCTTTTATTCCCTTATTTGGCCCCATCCATGTCCATTTTACAGAGTGCTGATTGGTGCATTTACAATCCTTTAGCTAGACACAGAGCACTGATTGGTAGGTTTTTACAGAGTGCTGATTAGTGTATTACAATCTTTTAGCTACAGAGCGCTGATTGGTATGTTTTTACAGAGTGCTGACTGGTGTATTTACAATCCTTCAGCTAGACACAGGAAAATTCTCCAAGTCCCCACCTGACCCAGAAGCCCAGCTGGCTACACCTCTCAATACCTAATACCAAAATTAACTCAAACTAAGTTATACATTTAAATGTAAAATATAAAATTATAAAATTTTTATAACTAAAGGGGAAAATCATGATCTATAACAGAAAAATCACGCCATCATAATTAAAAACTCGATTTTAGAAAGACACTGTTAAAAGAATAAAAAGGCAAACTACAGACTGGGAGAAAATATTTACAGATCACATATCCAGCAAAATACTTGTATTCAGAATACACTAAGGACTCTCAAAACTCAATATGGAGAGAACAAGCAGTCCAATTTTTAAAATAAGCAAAAGACCTGAACGGACACTTCACCAAACGGGATGCAGGGTCGGCAAATAAGCACATGAAAAGATGTTCAGCATCATTGGCCATTTGAAAAATGTAGATTAAAATCATGATGAGATACTCTATACACATATTAGAATGGCTGAAATTCGAAAATACTCTGGCAAACAGTGTGGCAGTTTCTCACAAAGTTACAGGCACATCTACCAGTCGACTCAGCAACCTTACTTCTAGGAATTACCTAAGGATTACAATATGAAAACTTATCTGTTCCCCAAAACCTGTATAAGAATGATCATAGAAGCTTAATTCTTAATTATCAAAAACTGGAAACAGCCAAATGCTCCACAGTGGGTGAAAAACAAAACAAAACAAAATGGGTTATGTTCACACGTGGAATTCTGCTCAGCCATAATAATAATAATAATAATAAGAAGAAGACTACGTTTACATGCAACAACTTGGATGAGTCTTTGAGGTATTATGCAGAGTGAAAGATGCCAGTCTCAAAAGATTATATATGGTATGATTTCATTTATGTGACCTTGTGGAAAAGACAAAACTTTGGTGATGGGTAAGGTAACAGGGTAGTGCTTGCTAAAGGTTAGTGTCACGGGTGGGGCTGGGGATATTGACTACAAAAGGATGACATGAGGGAGTTCTCTGGGGTGATGCAACTGTTTTGTATTCTTATTATGGCAGTGGTTACATAAATGTATACGTGTCAAAATTCATAGAACTGTACTCACACACAATATCAATTTTACCGTATGTTTATTTAAAAAGTAAAATTTTAAGAAGTTAAAACAAATAAATAAAATGTAGTTGTGCTGAGCACTAATCAGAGCCTCATTTTTGCTATTTTCCCTTTAAATACTGAAGTTCCCAAAACGCTCTTTGGAAAAGCACAGGGCACAAATGCTACTGTGACCCGTGTTTTTCTTGGGCATGTCCTCAAACTTTGGCTAAATAAACCTCTATCAATTGCGATTCCTGTCACATTGCAAAACATATAGGATGCAGCAAAAGCAATATTAGGAAGGAATTTTATAGCGGTAAATACCTACGTTAACAAGGAAGAAAGAAATTAACAACCTAACTTTACACCTCAAGGAACTAGAAAAACAAACTAAACCCAAAGTTGCAAGAAAGAGGGAAATAATAAAGATTAGAGTAAAAATAAACAAATTAGAGAATAGAAAAATAATAGAAAAAAACAACAAAAATTGAGTTTTTAAAGACCAATAGAATTGATAAATCCTTAGACTAAATATAGAGAGGATTCAAATAACAAAAATCAAAATGAAGGAGGAGATACTATACCTGATGTCCAAATAAAAAGGATTATAATATATTGCTATGAATAAGCATATGCCAGTAAATTGGATAATCCAAAAGGAATAAATTCCTACAAACATACAATCTACCAAGACTGAATCATAAAGTAATAAACAATCTGAACACAGCAATATAGTAGTTCCCCCTTATACATGGGGAATACATTCCAAGGCCTCCAGTGAATGCCTGAAACCCTGAATAGTACTGAGCCCTCTATATACCATCTATTTTCCAATATAGTAATGGGGGAGTAGTGTATACAGTATAGATACACTGGACAAAGGGATGATTTATATTCTAGGTGGGATGAAATGGGACAGTGGGAGATGTTATCATGCTACTCAGAATGACATGCAATTTAAAGCTTATTATTTCTGGAATTTTCCATTTAATATTTTCAGATTGCAGTTCACTGCCAGTACCTGAAACTGCAGAAAGTGAACTCTCAGATAATAGGGGAATATGGTAACTAGTAAGGAAACTAAGTAAGTAATCAAAAACCTCCCAATATAGAAAAGCCCAGGACCAGATGGTTTCACTGGAGAATTATATCAAACATTTAAAGAAGAATTGGCACCACTTCTTCTCAAACTCTTCCAAAAAAATTGAAAAAGATGGAAAATTTTCAAACTCATTTTTTTGAGGCCAGCATTACTCTGATGCCAAAAGCAGACAAAGATACTAAAGAAAACCACAAAGATCCCTGATAAATACTGATGCAAACATTCTTAACAAAATACTAGCAAACCAAATTCAATAGCACATTAAAGTAATTATACATCATGACCAAGTGGGATATATTCCTGGAATGATAGGATGGCTCAACATACAAAAATCAATCAATGTGATATACCACATTAACAAGGGCTAAAAACCACATGATTGAATTGGTGCCAAAAAAAAAAAAAAGCATTGAAAAGAATTCAATGCCCTTTCACAACAAAAACACACAAAAAATTTCATTAATAGAAAGAAATTACCTCAAGATAACAGAGACCATATATGAAAATCCCACAGCTAACATCAAACTTAATGGTGAAAAACTGAAAGGTTTTCCTCTAAGTTCAGGAACAAGACAAAGAGGCCCACTCCTGCCACTTCTTGTCAACACAGTACTAGAAGTCCTAGCCCAAGCAATTAGGCAATAAATAAATGGCATCCAAATTGGAGTAAAATTATGTCTCTTCACACAACAAAACAAATAAACCAATCTTAAAATTGGGCAAAGGACCTGAAGAATAGAGACATTTATGTAAAGAAGATATACTATAAATGGCTAATGAGCATTATGAAAATATATTCAACATGACTAATCATCAAGAAAATGCTAATCAAAAACCATAATCACTTCATACCTTTTAGGATGGCCACTATCAAAAACAAACAAAAACAAAAAACAAAACAAAACAAAAACCAGAAAATACCAAGTGTTGGTGAAGATGTGAAGAAACTGGAACCCTTGTACACTGCTGGTGAGAATATAAAACCATGCAGCTGCTGTGGAAAACAGTACAGCAGTTCTGGAAAAAAAGTAAAAGTAGAATTGCCATATTATCCAGCAATCCTGCCCTTAGATATACAGACAGTCCTCAACTTACAACAGTTTGACTTACTATTTTCAACTTTAAAATGGTGTGAATGTGATATGTATTCAGCAGAAACCATACTTTAAATTTTGATCTTTTCCCAGGCTAGCAATATGCAGTGACATACTCGCTTATGATTCGGGGCAGTGGCAGAGAGGCACCATTCCCAGTCAGCCACACGATCATGAGGGTAAATAACCAAAGCATCAGCCGGGCACATTGACTCATGCTTGTAATCCCAGCACTTTGAGAGGCTAAGGCAAGAGGACCACTTGAGCCCAGGAATTCCAGACCAGCCAGGGAAACATAGTGAGACCCCATCTCTACAAATAATAATAAAAAAATTAGCCAGACGTGGTGACTCACGCCTGTAATCTCGGCTACTCGGGAGGTTGAGGTAGGAGGATTACCTGACCCCAGGGGGTTGAGGCTGCAGCAAGCTGTGATCACACCACTGCATTCCAGCCCGGGTGGCAGAATGAGAGACCTTGTCATGATAAACAACATCAAAAACCCACCAATGCAACCATTTTGTTTTTTACTATTGGTATAGTATTTAATAAATCACATGACAATTTTAACACTTTGCTATAAAATTGACTTTGTATTGGAAGATTTTGCCCAATCATAGACTAATGTTAAGTGTTCTTAGCATGTTTAAGGCAGGCTAGGCTAAGCTATTGTGTCTAATTGGTTAGTTCTATTGAATGAATTTTCACCTTATGATAGTTTCAACTGATGATGGGTTTATCAGGACGTAACCGTAAGTTAAGCATCTGTATATTCAAAAGAATCAAAAATAGAATCATGAAGAGATAAGTGCACACCATGTACATTACAGCATTATTCACAATAGCCAAGTCGTAGAAGTAACCTAAATGTCAATGGATTAACAGATTTTAAAATTTGATATATATATATATACAATAAAATATTATTCAGCCTTAAAAAGAAGGAAATCTGGCAATATGCTACAATATAGATGGACCTTGAGAACATTATGCTAAGTAAAATTAGCCAGTCACAAAAAGACAAATACTGCATAATTCTAGTTATATGAGGTATACTTAAATAGTCGAAATTTTAGAAATAAAAAGTAGAATGGTGGGTGCCAAGTGTTGGAGGAGGGTGAAGACCAGTTACTGTTCAATGAGTTTCAGGTTTGCAAAATGAAGTTTCCAGAGATCTGTGGCACAACAATGTACACATATTTTACTGTACACTTAAAAGATGGTTACTATGGTAACTTTTGTTATGTTTTTATCACAATAACAAAAACCAAATGTATGAAAAATACCCAGTCTTATTGATAATCAAAGATATGCCAATTACAATGCTAAAAATATCGAGATATTATTTATTTTGACTTTCCATTTAGCAAACGAAAATAACCAGTGGTGGCAATGGGTGGTAAACTGATAAACCATTGCTGACTCACATGTGAATTTGCTATAATTCTTTTGGAAAGCAATTTGGGAACATATAGAAAAAGCCTTAATAATAGTTTTACCAATTTACCCTTCCCACTTCCCCAATTAATTCATTCCTTCATTAATGTTCATTTAATATCTATTAGGTAACGGTTAGCAGACACAGTGCTGAAAAAACGGTGTGGTCTCTATATGAAATTTATAGCGTGTTGGCAGAAAATAAGTGCTACAAAGTAGACATACAGCAGTCCATTAAACTATACAACAGGGGACTTAATCTAGGATTAGTTTAAGTACCCCAGAAAAGGAGCAGTGTGGAGGAATGGTGACTATACCAAAATGTCCATTTCAGCATTATTAATACAGTATTGGCACTGCAAACATTAAAATGGGCTAACTCTGTAAACCATGGCATAGGCATTTACTGGAGTCTTATCTCAATCATTTAAAAAAGTGTTGTCCGTAGCAATCTGGGGTAGTCAATTAGGCTGTTCCCTAATAGTCCAGTCCTGGACATGCAGGAGTGCGCTTGTTCACCTTCTTTGAAGTTAGCATGGCCACATTACTTGCTTTGGTCAATGAAATATAAGCAAGTGTTATTTCTCTTCTAGAAAGGCTTTAAGAGCCAGTGCAAGGATTGCCATATTTTCCTATGGTGCTTTGGTGACTGTGAGTGCCTGTGTATGGATGGAGCCTCCCATCAGTGTTAGCATGGGGTCTTCAACTCCAATGAGCAGTTTTCCTGTTGATCTACCTTAGCCATGTAATAAACCTTTGCTGTCTTAAGTCACTAAGATTTGAGGAGTTATGTTACCACAAGCATCTAAATAGTGTTTTTACTCCATGGGAAATATGTCAATTATATTAAATAGTCCATTTAAAAGAACACAATAAAAATTGTACACTCTATAAGTACACCTCTACATTATAAACATCTTATTCATAGAAAAAAGCCTAACAGTCTGTACACTCAAATATTAAAAATAATTATCTTTCCATGGACATGTAGGAAATGTTTCCTAAGTATCCATTCATAGCATGCATTCATGGATTATCACTAATGTGTAAAATACCATTCCTTAAACAGCACAATAAAAAATTTCAGGGGGAATTCTATCATTTGATATTTTCAAAATAGAAGTTTTTCAGAAAGAAGAAATTATGCCTTTGCATGAACATGATCTCCTGAAAAAAACTGAGTCTACTTGGCCAGTGTCTGAATCTATTCAGTACATATTTATGCTTACCCACAATTACAACCTAAGTGTCTTGCATCCTATTAATAACTTATCTCAAATCCTAAAAAAAAAAAGTTGTTGCTAAAGTTCTTATTTCTAGATTTCCAGTTTAATATGTAAGTGCTATCAAGCCCCAGAATCCATATCAGCTGCAAATGAATCCAGTTAAATTTTGCTTTATTTGAAGAATATCATTGACCTGTTTTAAGCTAAGTCACTGGTCAGGAAAAAATGACTTTACTTTTGGCTGTAAAGTCTATTCCCCAGGGAACTTGATTTCTACTGCATTCTTCCCACCCCTTTCACCTTTAGGATAATGATATTGTTAACACAAGAGGTTTCCAATTAAATTATAATTGTTTGAACAAAGTATTTACGCTCCACTTATCTTACATAATGGTACATAATTCACATCATGGCTGAAAGACCTCTTCAGGCACAGCAAAAAGCCTACACCTTTATCTAACAGAAAAAGAAATCAGTAACAATTATGAAATCTTTCTAGTAATTATACAATTTGATCATCTAATTTTTTCTAACTATAAGAAACTCTGATTGTGAATACTTACAACATAAGGCACAAACTCACACCATAATCAACCATGTCCATGATATGATCAACATTGATACCAGCCAACCTACAGCTGCTTTCCTTTAGTATTTGCATAATATTTTTCTATCCTTTTTTTTCAAACTTTTATTTCCTTATCTTTTAAATATGTCTCCTGAAAAGTTTTTTCATCTATCTGTCTTTATCTTTTAATTGCATCATTTAGCCCATTTATATGTAATATAATTGCTGAAATATTTGTGTTTACATCTACCACCATTGTCCCAATGTTCAAATTTTCCTCCTCCTTTGTTGCTATTGTTTGGCACATCTTTAACCATTAATATGGAAGTTATATGCTCTTCACTATCCTTTTAGGAGTTATCCTAACAATTACAACATGTGTCATTAATAACTTATTAATTAACATTATTAACATTCCATCAATGATAGACTGGATTAAGAAAATGTGGCACATATACACCATGGAATACTATGCAGCCATAAAAAATGGTGAGTTCATGTCGTTTGTAGGGACATGGATGAAGCTGGAAATCATCATTCTCAGCAAACTATCGCAAGGACAAAAAACCAAACACTGCATGTTCTCACTCATAGGTGGGAAGTGAACAATGAGAACACATGGACACAGGAAGGGAAACATCACACACCGGGGACTGTTGTGGGGCGGGGGAAGGGGGAGGGACAGCATTAGGAGATATACCTAATGCTAAATGACGAGTTAATGGGTGCAGCACACCAACATGGCACATGTGTACATATGTAACAAACCTGCACGTTGTGCACATGTACCCTAAAACTTAAAGTACAATAATAAAAAAAAGACTAATATTAACATTTCCACTTCTTCCCAGACAATGCGAAGATCTTAGAACTCTTTACCTTTTAGCCCTCTGTAGAATGATGAGAAAATTGACAGGATAAGAATCAAAGAAAGAGAGAAAGATTGCATATTTTGCTCAGAATTTAAACTCCTATCTATGAAAGCAAACTACTGACCTCAAGGAAGAAATGCAAATTCCATCACTACTTATTAAATATGACACTCAGTATTCACCTTCAGTTCTCAAATGAGCTGGTTCTCATCACAGAAAAAATAAAGCACTTGACCTTCCTCTCTCCAGCTTAAGGTCCAAGATCTTCTTTATCTTTTTTCCTTATCCAAAGTCCTTCCTCTATCCAAATGAAGGGAGGAAAATGCTTCTTGTCACATGTAGGTAGGGGAACACTTCTACCAGGCATTGCTTTGGAATGTATTTATCACATCCTACTGCTAATTAGCAGGAATCAGAACACACATTCCCACCCCATCCACAGTTGGGTTCAGTTCCTGCTCCTGCAGCAAAGGAAAGCACTTATGGGTGCTGGATGCAGACTGTGTAAGAGGCAGGCCCTCTCTGTGAAGATATAACTTAAGAAATCCAGCAGAATACACGCAGGGAACTTTCATAGCAGTTCACGTCACTGAACATGAGGTACTCTAGATACTTTCATAAATCCAACAGCTGAATCATACTCAGAGGACACAGAGTCTGATGCATCAAAATACAATGATGGCTGCAGTTTTCTTATGTGGCCAAATGACAAAAGAAATGTACATCACTACTCAGGAAGGCCACTGTTGTACAATTTCTGTCAAGATCTGCAGTCTTTGGGTGACAAGGATTATGCAGTGGCTATTGCATTTGAAACTGTACTACGGGACTCCAACATAGAACCCGGGTAGCTGTCACAGAAAGAGGGATAAAGAAAAACTGGTTCCTGCTATAGGTGACACTCAATAGTGTTTACAAGCGTCCTGCAACTTACAAGCAACGTCCACGTTCAAAACATGTTATTCATCCTCTGTTGACTCTTCCTGATGTAAGAAAATTCTTAAAATATAACCCTGCCTAACTCATCAATGGAACCCAAACAATAAAAGTGAGCATTACTCTAGAAACCACCTAATGTGTTATGGAGATTCTGCTTTTATGACTCCAAATATTTATGTTATATTTCAACTATGACTTGACCTACAGATGAGAAACTGTCAGAAAGACGTCAAGAAAATGTTAGTTTTTACTTTGCAGTCCCTAGACGACCAAAAGCAACAAACAGAGGGCCAATCTGTGTTGGTTTTTCAACTACAGCTTCTAAAAATTTCACTAAAGCCAAACAGCACCAAGTCTTCTCTAGTTACTTCAACTTCCCACCATGAATCACCTAAGCCTTCCATACTCACTAGTGGAGCACAGACACAGCCTTAGAATGAGGTCTCCATGTGCTGACATTTAAAACAAAAACCTAAGATAACAATATGTTCCAGAAGGATGCCTGTCCTTTGAAACCATATCATGAGGATATTTCTCTACAGGGCTTATTCACTGCACTTTGAAGTGTAGCATTAGCATGCTATTACCACAAAAGATGTAAGAGTCACTATGCACAGTGTTTAGTATGTTTAAATAAATTCTCCTTTCAGAGCTAACTATAAGACGTATTAGCTAAGAAGGAGGAAGGATGAAAGAATACCTTGAGCTCTACTAGTTCCTCGTTTGTCTTTTATTTCCTGCTACTGGATGTAACTGGTACTCAGGAATTCTGCAAACAGCTGCCAATCTAAGGAGAGGGTGTCTGCAAACCAAGCTGCAGTTCAAATGTGAACACGCAAAACATATCCTCGAAATATCCAAGGCAGTCTGGAGGTGTGCCTGAAGAAATGGGTTCAGTAGTTCAGATCGATGAAAAAGAAAATGACTTCCAACCAGATAGAAGTTCATGTTTTCGGAAGGGCAAAGCAACCACAAATTCAAGGTAGCCTACCTGCCCACACAAAACTGCAAGGTTGGCTTTGTAAATCCAGTATCAGTGTCAGCAAGGGCCAGCAGCACCAACACACAGTCACCCAGCACAGCAGCAGTCCCCAAACGAAAACATGAGCATGTATGGCATTCATATCCTAAACCAACTGAGATCATGCTTCAAAAATTAACAAAAACACTCTCAACATCAGAGAGTCAAGTCATCTCACCGAAGACACAACTGTGCAAAAGAAAGAAAAGGAAGCCTATTCCAGTCTTCTGATTGGCATCTACCCCTTTCTGTAAGAAAGGTGATCCGGATAAATCATAACTGACAAATGCAGACATGAAGCTTTACATGTAATGACTAAGGGAAAAAATGGTGAATATATTTAGGAGTAGACCAACTCCACTCTGTCTTGGGCAGGCATGCACAATGGCTTGAGACTCTACTCTGACTCTAGACGATGTACCTCCCAGACTATGTACCTGAAATGATACAGCAGCTTTGCAACAAAGTGACCAACTTCTCCAGAATCACGCTTTTGACATCACTGATCATCTGTCACTGGGCTACAACAGGGATAGTAAAATCACTTCATTTATGGGACTCCCAGTGGAAGAGGGTGGGCAGATTTGGTAGCACACGGTGGAGGCTGTACTGACTCACATTTTCAATGTCATAGACATTTTTCTAGACCTACAGGATCTTTGAACCTAACTGCAAAATTTGTGGGTATATATGCATGTATGTGCATTTATAGACATACAGTAAAGTATAAAGTAAGAGACTCTAAGAGGCACTCCTGACCCTAAGCCCCCATCCCCTTTCTTTCAGTATGCACATATGTGCGAGTGTATATTACACACACACACACACACACACACACACACACACTCACTCTCTCTCTCTCAAAGCAGAGGACATAGTCCTTCCCTGGGTGGTTTCCTGCCTCCCCATTGGACTTGAAGCAAAATCCCAAATCCTGACCATGCCGTGACCCACAAGGCCCTGAAGGATCAGCCTCCACCCATTTCCTCTCCAGCCTCGTCTTCTACTCCTTCCCCAGACACACAGGCATCCTCTCCTACCTTAAGACCTTTTCTTCTTTTTGGAAGCCCCAGGCCTAGATCTGTGAATGTCTGGACCCTTCTCAAATCGTATAGGTCTCTTCATAAACCTTCCACCCACAAAGAGGCTCTCCTGAGCTTCCCATCCAAAGTAGCCCCACCACCACCTGCCCTACCCAACCTCTTACCTGTGCTATTGTCTCTGTAGCCATACACTACATACTGATGTGTGCTTGTTTTTTCAAATAACAATGAGATCACCACTTAGTATCTGACACAGAACTCCAAGGCTGAATACACTGCTCATCGTAGAAGAGAGCTATGCTGGCCAAACAGTGTCTGTGAGCAGGACAGATGGCTGATGGCTTAGAGGGCTTTGAAAGCATGGAGCTCTGTGGTTGTGAGATGTTCAGAGGCATACGTGGGCTGACAGCACGTGGGTGCTCAGCTGAGGATGTAATTGATTCGTTGATTGGCTGGCACTCAAGAGAGATGTTTACTGGAAACTGTCCATCCCTGATGGGCTGAAGTAAGGATTTGACACAGGTCAGTTCTGCCAGTTTTAAAACCAACTTTCACTAAGACAAGTTGTTGTTGACCAAATGAACAGATTTTAAATGGGTTCTGATGGCTACTTTTTTTTTCTTTTTGAGACAGAGTTTCTCTCTGTCACCCAGGCTGGAGTGCAGTGGCACGATCTCAGCTCACTGCAACCTCTGCCTCCTGGGTTCAAGCGATTCTTCTGCCTCAGCCTCCTCAGTAGCTGGGATTACAGACATGTGCCACCATGCCCGGCTAATTTTCATATTTTTAACAGAGACAGGGTTTCACCATGTTAGCCAGGCTGGTCTCAAACTCCTGACCTCAGATGATCCACCTGCCTTGGCCTCCCAAAGTGCTGGGATTACAGGTGTTAGCCACCACACCCGGCCCCTGATGGCTACTTATTACCAAGGCTATGAAACAATCAG
This sequence comes from Nomascus leucogenys, assembly GCF_006542625.1. Lineage (NCBI taxonomy): Eukaryota > Metazoa > Chordata > Mammalia > Primates > Hylobatidae > Nomascus > Nomascus leucogenys. The sequence continues at coordinate 89,076,264 of NC_044381.1, read as the reverse complement.
GTTTCTCCTACGTTCGAGGGAACTTTTTATTCAACTATTCTCTGAAGTTCAACTTCATGTGATGAGGTTTGTCTGTTTTATTCATCCTACTCATTACTGAATGAATAATTTTTTTTGCTGTGTTACTGACAGTGAGAGATTTTACTTTGAGGTTTGCCCCTTTATTCTTACAGCATAATATAGTGGTAAGAGCATGACTTTATAACCACACATGGGCTTTGGATCTTGGCTCTGCCATTAACTATCTTTGGGCCTTCCTAAACCTCTATTTCATTATTTAAAAGAAAGGGGGAAGAAAGAATAACAGCATCTACCACTCAAGGCTCCTCTAGGGATTACTGAAGTAATGTCTAGTTCCTAACATGTAAGTGTCAAAAATATTAATCACGTATATTACTAATTTGAAAGTTTCTGAAGGGCTCAAAGATATTTCAGACCATAAAAACAGGATGATCAGACTTGGCCCTATGGAAAGGCACAGAGTAAGGTCTGAAATAAAACACTCTAAGAGGCTCTCCCCACCTGAAATCCCCTATCTCCTGTCCTCCTATCCTTCCTGTCCAATTTTGCTTCCCTTCAACCTCTCTCAGAGGTTAATCACTCCTGATATTCCCAACATTAAATCTTTTATGCCTGGAGATATTTTAGGCGAGTTAAGTCATTTTCTCCCAAAGAAACACTATTCGGCAAGTACATTACGTTAATCTATTTTTGTTAACCCTGTATAATTAATTGTGACCCACCAAATAACAGAACCCAGAAACACCAAGACACGGGACAGATACAACTTGAAGGGGAGTATCGGATGCTGATCTGGCCCTGTTGGAGCAGAGGGCTCAATGGGCCTGAGGTTCAAGGCAAAGTTCTGACTTAACTGAAATTTGCTCTGCTGTTTTGCTCAAGTCCAGTCCTGGCAAAATGATAGTTTTCCAGGTCCGCTTAGGATTTAACTCACTCGTTCTCTCAAACTCCCTCTTTCTGTCTTTATATACAGAAACATAGGGACACATATAGTCTCACTCAGCCTCTCCATCCCTAGCTCTTGCTAATCAGAATCTCTAGTACCCTTAATTAGGTTTATGGGCATGAAGAAGCCTCAGGCTAAGTATCTCTTTGCATCTGTCTGAAAACTGCCAAGAGCTGAGTGTGTTGGCTCACACTGATAGTGAACTGTCCTCCTTCTATAGGACATTGCTTCACGTTCCTTGAATTTTGTAATATTTTTGTCCCTGGATCTCGTTAATGCAGATACATTAAACTCACTCCACATAAAACAGAATAGAGATCACAATACAACCTAAGGGCAGATGGTCCTGGGCTGGAATCCTCTCTGCCAACTCACTTATCTGTGTTACTTTGGGAAAGCCACCTAAGCCTGCTGAGCTGGTTTCTTCATTTATGCCCATCTTGTGGGACTTTTCTGAGAATTTCGACCACAGAAACCTATTTCAACATAGGTACTCATCAGGTAGCTGCCTAAAATACACAGGGGTACCCAGTTCTTCAACCCATGAGTGCAAGAGCTGGGTATGAATCCATTAGTGATGCTGGGGACGGATTTCTGAGAAAATACGGAAGCAAGGGCAGCATGTTTTCTCCTGGAGGACAGGGTTAGATAAGCAGGAACAACAGAAACCCACTTGGCCTGGGATAGAACTGGTTTTAAATCCCAGAGCTCAGCCAACGATGAAAACCTTACTTGACCTTGACTCAAGTAAAGAAAGTCAGTGCCAGCCACGTATCTAAATCCTGTGTGCACATTCAACGTTAGGAACAAGAAATTGTGATGTACTGTTAGACGCTGTGCACAGGGGCAAGGTTCTGAGTCAACCCCAAGCCTTCTGTGTTCGCTGGATTTCATTTCCTCCTGTTCTTAAGAAGGCACCACCTGGTGGTCACTACCAGAAATGACAGTGCAGAATCACAAGGCCTCTCAACTTCTCCCAGCCAGCAATTATTTTTCATTCATTCAACAAATATTTACTGAGTCCTCGTTATGTGCTAGACACAGTGCTAAGTGCTACATGTACAAAGCAGAATCTAATCGAGTAGCAAATCTCAATGAGCTCATTGTCGAGAGCACTTCTGAGTGCTGGAGGTATACATGGCTTTCTCCCCAGAAATGAGAGCAAGGAGTAAGTTCACCTTCTAACTTGGACCAAGCCCCCTGCGGTTCCACCTCCGTCTCTCTGTGAAATCCCCTCCCTTACCTGAGGAGAAGCATTTGTAAATAAATGGCATTCCCTTCCACTGTATTCCTCCTGCCTCTGTCATTTATCTTTCCAAACACGCCAGGACCATGTCTCATTCCATTTTTCAAGTGAAATGTTCTGTTCAATTTTCCCCTGAGGAAGGCTTGAATTAGGAAGAGGATGTCATTCAGTTTCTGTTTTGGAAGTTTTAGCTGCTTCCTCGTGACTCAAACTGCCTCTGAACATTTCTCTTTTTATTCTAAAGCTTTCCTTCCCTCCCCTTCTTTCTGCCAAGCAGGTAAGTGAGGGACAGTGGATTAAGAGAAATGTTCCAGTTGCCTTCTCTCAGTTTCACCCCTTGACATTTGGAGCAAACATTTTCAGAACTCTTATTTCTAAATTTTCCTGTGGAATGTTCTAGTGAATATCTAGTTTTAATCCCTTGAGAATTGATTCAATTTAGGGAAAGAGTCAAATTTTAAATGGAGTCCCTACTGATGACTCAGATAGGTGACTGAACTGGAATCGTGCCATCATCAGTCCAAAAAGGAGTCACAGCATTAAAGAAGGAAATTGACTTTCTTGGGTAGCCGGAAGGCAATTTAGAAAAAGGAGCTCCATCAAATATATTTCCAGCCCTGGGAAGCCCTAGTGAAATACGTACCTCTCCCAAGACCATTGCCTAGAAAAGTTAGACTCATTTTGGATATGTAAGCTTTCTCAATAGTTTAGGATCAAGGGCTAAGGAAATTCATGGGAATGGCAAGTTGGTAATAAGAACTATAGGAGCTATGTCCTCTGATGTTAGCAATGGCATGAAACAGGCAGGACATGCCTTCTAACTGAGAGGGGAGGCTGGAAGTAAAGATGAACACAGACGAAGGTAAGAGAGGAGGTGGAGTCTGAGCTGGGGCATGAAGAAAGAGTTCAGGTAAAGGGAAAGAAAAAGCGCTCACTGTAAAAACATAGGCATCACTGTGTTTACCTCCATGACACATCTGAGTGTGTTCAGCAAAGGTTGTTACAGGAGGGAGCTCAGCTACAAAACCAGAAGACAGGCAAAGTATGGTCCAGGCATGAAAGACCTCAAATATTATTCCAGAACATTTGGACTTTTATCCCACAGATAATAGGAAGCATGAAAGAATCCTGAGCCAAAGAGTGAATAAGCAAAGTAGCGTTCTCCATGGTGCTCCCCAGCAGGGTATGTGAAGCTTGGGCTGGTGGCTAGAAGGAGCCTGTGGATTCCATTGGACCTGAGTTCAAATACTGGCTTAGCCACCTCCTGGATTAGCAAGTGGCCATAGGAAAGTCTGTTTCCTTCTCTGCAAAATGGGAATAATAATTGTAATAGCAACTGGTCCAAAGGTAAGAGGTATCTCCATTGATTGTTCAGTCGGTTACAGAACAAACTCCTTGTTCTACTTTTTTCTCCCTTCTCACTAGTATACTTGACTAGTCTTGAAAAAAACTTTGTAAAAGAAAAACAAATTAGTTCAACCATTGTGGAAAGCAGTATGGCAATTCCTCAAAGAACTATCATTCGACCCAGCAATCCCACTGCTGGGTGTATACCCAGAGGAATAGAAATCATTCTACCACAAAGACACATGCACATGAATGTTCACTGCAGCACTATTCACAATAGCAAAGACATGGAGTCAATCTAAATGCCCATTGACAGACTGGATAAAGAAAATGTGGTACACATACATCATGAAATACTATGCAGCCATAAAAAATAACAAGATCATGTCTTTTGTGGGAACATATATGGAGCTGGAGGCTATTTTCCTTAGCAAACTAACACAGGAACAGAAAACCAAATACCGCATGTTCTCTCTTATAAGTGGGAGCTAAATGATAAGAACTTATGAACAAAAAGAAACATCAGGCACTGGGGTCTACTTGAGGGTGGGGGGTGGCAGAAGGAGAGGAGCAGAAAAAATAATTATTGGGTACTAGGCTTAATACCTGGCTGATGAAATAATCTGTACAACAAACCCCCGTGAAATGAGCTTACCTACATAACAAACCTTCACATGTACCCCTGAACCTAAATAAAACTTTAAAAAAAGGCCAGGCGCAGTGGCCCACGCCTGTAATCCCAGCACTATGGGAGGCCGAGGAGGGTGGCTCACCTGAGGTCAGGAGTTCGAGACCAGCCTGGCCAACATAGTGAAACCCCATCTCTATAAAAATACAAAAAAAAAAAAAGCCAGGTGTGGTGGCAGGCGCCTGTAATTCCAGCTACTCAGGAGGCTGAGGCAGGAGGACTGCTTGAACCTGGGAGGCAGAGCTTGCAGTGAGCTGAGATCGTGCCATTGCACTCCAGCCCAGGTGACAAGAGCGAAACACCATCTCAAAAAAAAAAAAAAAAAAAAAAAGTTAGAAAAAGGAAAAAAGAAAAAAAACGTATTGTAATAGCATCAAGTTCTTGTGAGGACCCAGTGTGTGGTATGGAGTAAGCACTCAAACAATGGCTTATGTGTTCCAGTGCTTTGGTGGCCACAGATGGGCGAGAAGAGCAAGACTAGCAGCTAAGATCATTGAGGAGGCTGGCACAGCGATTCAGAAATAAAGTGGCAAAGCGCTCAGCCAGGCAGCGGCTTCCTATCCACAATGGCTGTGGGAGAGAAAATTTTGCTGTCACTTCTGTTTCAAAGAAAGGACAAAGACGTCTGGCCATTGGGAAAGAAAAGTGAAGAGAAGGATCAGGGTTCAGACCTAGAGCCTGGGCTCTGCGAGAAAGTGGCTCCACCAGCAGAGAACAGAGAGTTCATTCCACGCCAGTCATGCTTGGTCCCGGTCGGCAAGACACAAGGAGGACGAAACCGGAAGCAAACTGGGCTTGCTCCTTCACTTCCTTGGAGAAGTGCTCTTCTCAAATATCCCCTTATCAGACAGACTTTCCTTGACCAGCTCATCATGCACAGTCACTCTCTACTCGGACTGCATTTCTCCTTCAGAGCACATGTCACCACCTGCTGAAGTCTATGTTTGTTTACTGATGTGTTCTATCATCTGGCTGGATCTCAATAAAACAGAGTTTCCAAGAGGGATGGTCTTTGTGTGGTTTATTTCACATCTTTTGTACCAAAAGCTGTGCCTGGCACACAGTAGATGCTTAATAAACATTAGTTATTGTTTTTAAAGTGCTTTAAAAAGTGCCTGGCACACAAAACATATTCAGTAAGTATTCGTGCTTATTGGTGAATATCTCAGAAAACTTGCAAAAAGATAAAGACCTTGGAGAATAATCACACTTAGTCATCAGGAAGAAGAAGAAGAATTCACAGAGCAGTTACAGAGATTAGAAAACAGTGGCTTCCTTTCAGGCAGAGAAGAGAGACAAGTCGTGCCCACCATGAAGGTCACACCTCAGACCATGCAGACACAGGCTTTTCCAAGTACTAATGCAGAAAACAGCAAAGGGAGGCAGAACCAGTTCATCCTAGGACAGGTTAACAGTTGTGAGAAACAAAGAATGGGTATTTTCTGACAACAGAAAAGAAAGGCACTTGGTCTGAGTAAATTTTTGACTTACAAGAAACTGACTTGCAATGGCCACTTTGGCCCAATCCTTTCCTTTCCTCCTGTCAGATCATTTGGAAATCCAGATTCTAGCAGAGTTCACAAGAGCTCACTTAGCTGAGAGACCAAACATCAAGCTAATTAGAAAATTCATAATTGACTACTCCAGATATACTGGGATTACAAGATCAGCTCATTCAGCAAATATGCCTACTGTACACTGAGAAAATTCTTGTCAAAGTCATTAATATAACTTCATGGTGACATCGGTCTTTGCAGCTGGTAGAATCAAAGTTTTGCCACTTCTCAACCTCTCCCCGACAGGTCAGGGCTCAGAGAGGCTATGACTGCTCAAGCACGTACATCTCAGGTAGCATCAGGTAACATGCAGCATTCCAGAATGCTCTCGCAAGGGCCGAGCTAACATTCCCAGGGCTGTCTTTTAATTCAAATTAAGATGCTGCTAAATTAGATCACGAACAAGAGTGAGCTGTGGTGAAGTACCCTGGAGTCCATCCTCACTCATTAACTGAGATTAAAATGTCAGCCATCTATAAACCCCTAATCAAAAAAACAGAATGACCACTGACTCCACCTTTACCGTCTGCCTTGATTTCAGAGTATAGGCAAATCAGTCTACAGAGAATATAAAAATCCACGTCCCTATAGCCTTCCACAAGCCACATGCATGACAATGTATCTTTAAAACATGTCTTAGTAAACCTGAGAGTAAGACAAATTTCTCTAATATCTTGCCAACATGGAAACCAATGGGTTCCTATTCCCTGGAGAGCTACCTCACTCAGAAGGAAATGCTAATGATGCACCCATCTGCCTTTTTACAAATGTTGAAAACTCCTGAACTGCTACTTTCTGATTTTTCTTGAACTTAAATCCATGAAAAAAAATTGCTAATTCTCACAGACAAGCATGATCATTATTCTATCTTTTTTTTTTTTTTTTTTGAGATGGAGTCTGGCTCTGTCGCCCAGGCTAGAGTGCAGTGGCGCAATCTCGGCTCACTGCAAGCTCTGCCTCCCGGGTTCACGCCATTCTCCTGCCTCAGCCTCTCCGAGTAGCTGGGACTACAGGCGCCCGCCACCACGCCCGGCTAATTTTTTTGTATTTTTAGTAGACACGGGGTTTCACCATGGTCTCGATCTCCTGACCTCGTGATCCGCCCGCCTCGGCCTCCCAAAATGCTGGGATTACAAGCGTGAGCCACTGCGCCCGGCCCATTATTCTATCTTAGAATTACCAGGTGAGACTAATGTGTAAAAGTATATTAAGAATGTTAGATGGAAAATAGTGTTGACCTTTGTAGTAGTTACCTTTAGGAAGGGTACACTTAACACCCACTGTTATTACTGTTCAGACATGTAAAATGAGGTAACAGCCAATAAAACAGAGGGGTTTTTGGCCTGGCTCTGCCCTGACATGGGATTGGGCCAGTTTCTTAACTTCTCCATTTAAAAAAAGTTACAGAGTTTCATAAGAATGGCACGAGCTAATATCAAAGGACTTCATGTGCTGCCTGGCTCATGGTTAGGGAGCTGATTTGGGGGGTTGCTTTTTGTTTTATTGGGGTTTTGTTTATCTTTTAAATATTGAAATGTCATTTAGAGGGCAGCCTCTCATTTCAGCAAGAGGGTGAGAAGACACACATTCACACTCACCTCCTACAAGCACCTGGAAATCCTACAAGCACCTGGAAATATTATATATATTTTTAAATTCATAGCTGAGCCTGCAATAAGAAAGAAGAAATTACCAGGTGCCAGAAACAAAGCAACAACTAAAACCAGAAACAAGCATAAATTCACTCCCCTTAGAGAGTGACAGGATCATGGTGAGGGAGAAGGAGAGAAACAAGTATTGGTCCAGGGGGAGTAGGCATTTAGATTTCAACTAGCAAAGGGGAGAAACAGGCAAAGTCTGTGGGCTCTGCCCGAGGTAGAAGGCTGCTGTCCTGAGTGAGGCCCCTCAAAGAGCTGCAACCACCAAGAGACTCGTATGTTTCTGTCTGTCTCCAGGGGAGGAGAATAAAAGTCTTCCCTTGCAAAGTTTAAACTCCAGACCACCGCATCTGGAACATTTTGGTGGTACAAATTTAGGCTTCCTATATGGTCCGGAAACGCCCAGTCTGAGAAATTCACATAAAAATTGGTCCTGGACTAATGAATGGGCAGGGAAAAAGCTAGAGCAAAATTCCCAGAATCCATGCTGCAGACAATTCCTACAGAAAAAATGAGACCCACTGAGCTCACAAGTTATAAAAGCACATCAAAGGGGAGGATTCTAGCCCCAAGGACTAGAAATAATAGAAAAATTCAAAAGAATATAATTGCGTATGTTTAAAATGAGAGAAAAACTAATCAGACGCCAAAACTACATTTGATAAAATCCAACATTCAATCATGATTTTTTTTAATAACAAACAAAACAAACAAGAAAAGACCTCTTACAAATCTAAGACAGACATTTTCTTGTGTGGTACGTATACACCATGGAATACTACGCAGCCATAAAAAGGAATGAGATCACGTCCTTCGCAGGGACATGGACGGAGCTGGAAGCCGTCATCCTGAACAAACTAACACAAGAACGGAAAACCAAACACCGTATGTTCTCACTTATAAGTGGGAACTGAACAATGAGAATACATGGATACATGGGAGGAAGCAACACATACTGGGGCCTGTGAGGTGTGGGTAGCATCAGGAAGAATAGCTAACGGATGCTGGGCATAATACCTAGGCGATAGGACGATGTGTGCAGCAAACCACCACGGCACACGTTTACCTATATAACAAACCTGCACATCCTGCACATGTACCCTGGAACTTAAAATAAAAGTTGAAGGAAAAAAAAAAGACATTTTCTTAACCCAATAAAAGTCATACATCAACCAATCCAGAAGCAGCAATTATTCTTGGTGGCACAAGCTCTCCTTTTAAAGCCAGGGATGAGACAAGAAAGGTTACTATCACTGCCTCTGTTCAACACTGTTTTGTGAAGATAGGCGAACTTTCTATAAAGGGCCTGAAGGCAGGTATTTAGGCTTTGCACACTAGGTAGTCTCTGCTGCAACTATTCAACTCTGATGTTATAATACAATGGTACCACAGACAACATGGATGTGGCTGTGTTTCAATAAAACTTTATTAACAAAAGCAGGTGATATCATGAAAGTCCAAGTCAGTACATCAAGACAAGAAAAATAAGTGAATGTCACATAATATGAAAAAGAAAAGACCTGTCTCATTATTTTAAAAGATTTTATCTGTCTGCATAATGTATATCTGAACCATGAAAATTAATGAGTTCAGCCAGTTATACAAAAATAACATTCCTATATACCAGCAACAATAGGAAAAGATATAATAAAAAGATGCCATTGACAGCAACAAAAAATGTGGGATAAAAAAAATTTAAATTAGCTGGATGTGGTGGTGAGCACCTGTAATCATAGCTACTCAGAAGCTGTGGTACAAGGGTCACTTGAGCCCAGGAGGGTTGAGGCTGCAGTTAGCTCTGATTGCACCACTGCACTCCAGCCTGGGAGATCTTATCTCAAAAAAAGGAACAAATGAAAGAAAGAAATGAGATACTTACAAAGACATTTAACAAAGATATGTAAGAAAAGTATGGCAAAAATTACAAAATTGTATTGAAAGACCTAAAGAAAGAACTAAATAAACATAGCTATACCGTAGTTGTAGATGAGAAGACCCAGGATAAGAGAGCAAATTCTTACAATTTATCTGTAAATCATCTGAGTAATTCCAACAAAAGCCCAATAGGGCTTCCACATTCCTAAAATACAGTTGAAAGTACAATGAGCTCAGAACAGCCAAAACAATTCCAAAGAAAACTGAAGTAAAACTTAAACTACCCAAACCTATAAGACTAAGGTAATTAAAATAGGGTAGAGCCAGAGTAAGCAAACACACCATTAACAAAGAACAGCTGGGCGCGGTGGCTCACGCCTGTAATTCCAGCATTTTGGGAGGCTGAGGAGGGCGGATCACAAGGTCAGGAGATTGAGACAATCCTGGCTAACATGGTGAAACCCCATCTCTACTAAAAATACAAAAAATTAGCCAGGCGTGGTGGCGGGCGCCTGTAGTCCCAGCTACTCCGGAGGCTGAGGCAGGAGAACGGTGTGAACCCGGGAGGCGGAGCTTGCAGTGAGCCGAGATCCAGCCACTGCACTCCAGCCTGGGGAACAGTGCGAGACTCCGTCTCAAAAAATAAAAATAAAAATAAAGAACAAAAGCCACACACAGCCACACGTGTTTGGGAATGTGGTGTGTGACAGTGGGAAAAGATTTGATACATGCATCTGAGACAACTGGACATCCATATGGAAAAAGATAAAAGTGGATTCCAATGTTACATATACACAAAAATCAATTCTAAGTGTCTGTGAAACACAACATTTGAAAACTTTAAAAGAATGTATAGGAAATTACTTTTATGACATTGGGATAGAGCAGTATTTCTTTAAAAAGACACATAGAAAAGTACAAACCACAAAGGAGAAATGGATAAATATGACTACATTAAAATTTAGCACAGCTGTTTAGAGACATCATAAAAAGTGAAAACATAAGCCACAGACTAGTAAAGATATTTGGGGCCCATTAAACTGACAAATAATTAATAATAGACTATGAATGATTCTTATAAATCATTAATAAAAAGGCCAACGGCAATTGAAGGACTAGCAAGGAATATAAATGGGCAATTCACAAAAGACGAAACTCAGACGGCCACTGAGTACAAAAGAGACACTCAATCACACTAGAACACAGAGAAATGCAATTTAAAACAATGAGATACAATTCTGTGCCAATCAGATTAGCAAAAATTAAAAATCTGATAACTAAGAAGATACGGGGAAACCACCAATGGAAGCATAATTACAACCGCTTTGGAGAGCAATTTGGTAATGTCCACTAAGTTAAAAATGTGCACGTTCTAGAACCTAGCCATTTTTCCTCTGAGTGCTGGCTCTAGACAACCTCTAGTACATATTTCTAAATAGATATGCACACAGTTACTAGTGTATCACTGTAATAACAAAAAAGGTGAAAGCATCTGAACTTTCTCTCAGGTGAACAGATGAAGACTCTGATTTATTTGTAGATACTGGAATTCTATGGAGCAGTTGCAATAGTTTGGTTTGCTTGTCCTCTCCAAATCTCATGTTGAAATTTGATCCCCAATGTTGGAGGTTAGAACTGATGGGAGATGCTTGGGCCATAATGGTGGATTCCTCATGAATGGCTTGGTGCTGCCCTTGCAATAATGAGAAAATTCACTTCACTAGTTCCCTCAAGAGCTGGTTGTTGAAAGGAGCCTGGCACCTCCCTTTCTCTCTCTCTCTCTCCTCCTCTCCTGAAATGTGATCTGCACACAGTGGTTTCCCCTCACCTTCCGCCATGAGTAGAAGCAGCTGGGAGCCCTCAGCAGCAGCAGATGCTGGCACCATGCTTCCCTGTACAGCCTGAAGAACCAGGAACCAAATGAACTTCTTTTCTTTATTAATTACCCAGTCTCCGGTATTCCTTTATAGCAACACGAATGGACTAAAACAGCAGTTACAACAAATCAACATGGATAAACCTCAAAGACAATGTCAGAAGGACACATACAAGATAATTCCTTTAAATTTCTAAACATTTCCTCAAAAGGCACAAGCACACCTGGGAATGAAGAATGGCGACATTGGCAGAAGTATGAATATTGATGGAAAAAGGGGAGAAGGGAGACGGGTATGGAGGGAAGCGGGGGGTGTTTAGGAAAATTTAAAACATTTTCTTTCAAAGAAAAAACAGGGAAGGAGAGCAAGATGAAAGAACACACGCAAACAAATTCAGCACGTTAACATCTGTTTAACATCCACGCTGGGAACGTGCCTATCTGGCATGTAATGTTGTGTTCTGTAGGCTTGGACTATTTCATCATTTCAAACATTATTTTAAAAGGAAATCTTGTTTGGAACAAATGCACAAGTCTCACGACATTATTAAAAGCCTCTAAAACCGTATGTTGCCCTAAACAAAACCAGCACTCTCTGCCCTCATCACCCACCTCAGTTGCTGCACTCGATGCCAGTGACTCTTCACTCTTTTCAAAAATCAAAGCCTCATACAAAGAATGAGTATTTGTTAGACTTAAAAATATTCACAAGAATGTGCCACATGCTTTAAAGGTAATTTTTAAAGGATTCCAGAAATGTTTGGGGCGATAGCAACATCAATGGAAGCATCAAAGAGTTCTATCTATCCCAAGGTCACTACTTTGAAGACAGCAAAATCCATTTACGCTGTATGTCTGATTTTTTTTAATTCAGCAGCAGCAACTAAAGTCATTCCTCTCTTAACTGTCAACGTTATCCAATATCAGAGTCAAGGCACCGCACTGAGAAGGCCCTAGGAGTGGACGTTGGGGCCAGCATTATAAATTACGCCATATCCTTACAAAGAGCACGTCATTCAACACAAGGCTCACACGGTGGTTGTAAATTACTGCAGATCCTTGTGTCGTCCAAGGGGGATTTACCCAGGTATTTTTCTCAGAAAATGGGAAACTTGTTAATCAAACACTGAGCCCTATGGGTCGGCAGAAAGGAAACACGATTTTCACAGTGAGCTCAGACCCAGTAGCTGCAATAAGGACCGAGCACACACAAGGGAACAGCACACGAATTAAAGAACACGACCAGCATGGAGTAAGGGATTCACTTTGAGCAACAGCCTCTTGCATTATTTCTGAATCTATAATCAGCAGAAAAGCCTGAAAGGCCCCAGCCCACTTTGCAGACAATAATTTCATTGTCAATTGTCAGTTCATCACACAAAGCCTTCATTATGTTTACAACATACATTCCGATACATTCAATAAAGTATAGATATGTTTGCTCATGAATATTTATGTATTTCACAAATATTCACTGAGTGCCTACCACGGCCCAAGAGCTGGGTCTGTACACAAATAGTAAAGTGAAATAGCTCCATCCTTGCCCTCACTGAGCTTGTGATAAATTAACTACATTGTTCACAAACGAAATGGCAAGTTTCTTCTAACAAGACTAATTCTTCCTTCATTTGTCAATATATGAATCTGCCTACCGAAGGACTCCTATTTACCTTTTAAATTTGCAAGATTACACACTATCCCGATAAACTACCATACGTTGAGATAGCTGTGTTCATGGTTCATGGTTCCTGGATGTAAGAACTGATCAAATGGAGTCATTAACGTGTCATTCACCTTACTGAATACTATAACTATGCCTTATTTTTATTTTATGGGTTTTGTTTTGGGTGTTTGTTTTTTTTTTTTTTTGAGATGGAGTCTTGTTCTATCACCTAGGCTGGAGTGCAGTGGCGTGATCTTGGCTCACTGCAACCCCCACCTCCCAGGTTCAAGAGATTCTCCTGCCTCAACCTCCCGAGTAGTTTGCATCACAGGCACGCACCACCACACCCGGCTAATTTTTGTATTTTTAGTAGAGATGGGGTTTCACCATGTTGGTCAGGCTGGTCTCAAATTCCTGACCTCAGGTGATCCGCCCACGTCAGCCTCCCAAACTGCTGGGATTACAAGCATGAGCCACTGCACCTGGCCCTATGCTTTATTTTATAGGAGCCATTAGATGATTAACTTTGCTTACTTGACAAGAGAAATACCTTATAAACAATTGGTAAAATGTATTGTTTGCTTACACTATTATTTGTTTATTGCTTGCTCACAACCACCCAGCAATGTTGGTATTAGTGTTTCCCCCAGTTTACAGATGAGGGGAAATGAGGAATAGAGAGGTTCACAACTAGCCCAGAGTCACACAGTAGTAACTGGTTGAGCCACAATTCAAATTCTGTCCTGAGTTCTTCACCATTACAGAAAATTGCCTTTGCCTTAGAGACAGACAACAAAGGTAGAGTAAAATCTCACCTATGAAAGGAAGGTGCTACTTTTAGGAGTTTTGTCAGGAAACATCACAGATATGTAAGGTGTGGCTAATAGCATCTGTTTTTCAGAATTATAATAGCAAGCAGAGAAGTGGGGAAAATGCTGCAAGCGCCTAAAAATCCAACAGCACATGAATTAAGGTATCAAAATAAATTATTTTTATATGTTCATATAATAAGGCCACTAAAATACATGGGGAAAGAGTTTAGTATCTAAGGAAATGTTCATGACATTCTTTAAAGTTCAAAGAGCAAGGTATAAGAGTTTTACAAGTTAAAAATATATCATGATCGTTCCTTTTTTAAAAGAAAATCATGTCCACGTGTATAGAAAACTAGCTGCAAAGATACAATAAAACGTTCATTATGCTTACCTGAGTGGTCATATCACAGGTGATTTTACTAACTTTTGCTTGTCTAAATTTTTTTTAAATGTTCTCTACAAAGCAGAAACCCATCTAATAAGCAATTAAATGAGAAGTGTCAATCAAATCACTTATATCCAAAATAATATCAAAGACTATTTATAAAATGCCTACTGATATATAATTGTTATTGGTTTTCGTATCTTTTTGGTTGTGTTCCCAGCCACCCAAAAATTTGAACATGGATTTCCAAACATGAATATTTAGTTATTTCAAAACTACATATATTCCCTAACTTCATATACACTTAAAATTTCAGAAAAACAAAAAAAAAGTAAATAGAACTTCTAATATCTTATTTTCAGATCCTAATGGACTATCATCCACAAACCCTGAGAAACAATAGACCGTTAAATACACTATTACCAAAGTACTGAAAATAAGTTACAGTCATCCCTCGGTATCCCAGGAAGATTGCCTGCAGGACCCCCCCCAGAGGACACCAAAATCTGCAGATGCTCACGTCTCTTATATTAATATAAAGTGGTGTAGTATTTTCATATAACCTATGCCACCCTCCCCTATACTTTAAATCATCTCTAGATCAGTTATAACACCTAATACAATATAAATGCTATGTAAATAGTTGTTATACTGTGTTGGGTTTTATTTGCATTATTGGGTTTTTTTTTATATTTTCGAGCTACATGTTTTCTGACAAATATGAATTCCTTCCAATCTCCTGGGTTTTTGTTGGATCTCTGGAATTGCCTTCAAAGTTGTCTTCCACTCATTGAACCTAATTCAAGGGAACGCCATGAGCAAAATGGAGGCAGGAAAGCAGAGAAAGTTCACCCTCCTCAGGAAACAGTCATCGGAGGTTTTCAAATGATGCCATCATGGGGCCAGAATTTCACTTTCGAAAGATCCATCAGGCCCAAGTATATGGGATTGAAAGCAGGACTAGAACCCTTTGAAACAAAGATAGATGATGCTCTGACACAAGAAAAAACAATAAAAATTGTAAAAAATTAGATGGAAAGAAGATAAATGAGAGAGTTTCTATTAGATCACCCTGGTATTCTCAGGAAACTCATAATCAAGGTCATCTGCTGAACTGGAAGGAGACTCGGAGAGGAGGAAAAGGATCTGTCAAAGGACAAAATTACAACAAATTTACTTTAAGGAGCTCAAGTAGCTTTATTTGCAATTTTAGAATAGAACAACACTTCATTCCATTAAATATTTTGGTGCAAAAGTATTGCCATTAATAAGTGCTGCAATGACTGGGCAGAGATGGTTGGCTTTGTAAGCAGAAAAGGGCTAGAAAAAGCAGAAACACAGAACAAAAGCAATTGGTCACTGCATAGTTACTTTCTTTGTAATCCAGGAACAGGGAAACAGAACAATAGGGAAAAAATATCTAGTTAACATCATGTTCCTTCAGGTTACTTTTTGTTGTAAGGATTAAAGCAGAGAGAACTTCATCATCAGGCTGATTGAAGATTGAAACTGCCCTGTTTGGAAAATTAGATTGTTATCTCCTTCCCCTGATTTATTGGAAGGTGCCATGGAACTTTAGCATGAGCGACTCCATTTCGATTTTCAATCTGGTTTGTTGGGGCCAAGTGCAGAAGCTTAGTCCAAAATGATGGCCTCCTGTAATTTTTATTTAACAGTGCCAACAACTACCAAGAAGTGTGCCACAGGAATGAGTATGGGGTGGGGGGCAGTCTATGTGTATACTTGTGCACACACTCAAATACACCTTTGGATTAAAATAATTTTTAGCTGTAAATGACTCAAAGAAGTCTACTTTTAGTGTATACTTCGAGTTTCTTCCCTACATTAAAGTCATTTTAGTGGAAATGTTTCCTATCTTTCTATATAAGTCTATTTCAAGACAGTTTGCAGAAGCTGGGAAAGTGGGGTGCAATGTAAAATGGAAAGTTAATCTGTCTGAACTTTTCTCAAGGCAAACATATGACAAGAGTAAGAGGCAAGACTCGATATGGAAATATTAATATCTTATAAGGCCCTGAAACATTTGGTAATTAATTTTTCAGCAGGAAGAAGTTTTTATTTCAATGGTAAGAATAGCTACCACTGCCATGACATAGAAGGGGGAGAAAATAAAAATCAAAGGACCTAAGAAAGTGAGTAAAGGAGAAGAGGCATGGTCATACACTAATTCTTATACCCATGGATCTCATTCAACAGGGAAGATGGCAGAACCGGACAACGTTAAGGCAGGCTGTTGCCACTGCCATCGATTCTTCTAGGCCAAAGAAAAAAGAGAGTAAGCCTGCTTCGTAATACCAAGCCAGGATTTAGATTCCTCCAGCAAAGGAACGAAATGGACTATGAAATTCTTCAAAGGCAGAAATAGCGTCAAGTCACTCAACAAATATTTCTTTAACACCTATGTTCCAAGACACTAAACTAAATGCTGGGAAGAGAGAAATGACTAGCTTCCAGAATTAGTTACCTATTGCTGTGAAGCAAACTACTCCAAAACTCAGTGCCTCAAAATAACAAATATTTATTATCCTATGGTTTCTGAGGGTCTAGGAAGATCTAGGTGCTCCTAGCTCAGGAGCTCTGGGTTGGAGGTCCTCAAGACCACCCCCAGGTTCAGTGATGGCTAAGAGGATTCACAGGACTCATATAATATTATTCATAGCTAGGATTTATTATAGCAAAAGAATATAAAGCAAAATCAGCACCTTTTCCCTTTGCCAGACAAGGAACCAGATGCAAGTTTCCAAGAGTTCTCTCGCTGTGGAATCACACAGAATGGCCTTAACTCCTCCAGCATCATATCGTGACAAGTGGAAAATGCTGTCTACCAGGGAAGCTTATCACAGACTTAGTGCTCAATGTTTTTGTCTGTCTGTTTTGTTTTAGAGTTTGGGGTTGGGGGTGTCTCACTCTGTCACCCAGGCGGGAGTTCAGTGGCACAGTTAATGGCTCACTAAAGCCTTGACTTCCTGGGCTCAAATAATCTTCCCACTTCAGCTTCCCGAGTATCTAGGACTACAGGTGTACACTACCATGCCTGGCTAATTTTCTAACTGTTTTCAGAAATGGCATCTTGCTCTGTTGCCCAGGTTGGCTTGAACTCCTGGCCTCAAGCTATCCTCCTGCCTCAGCTTCCTGAGTCACTGGGATTACAGGTGTAAGCCAGCACCCCTGGCCCAAGGTTTTTACTGAGGGTTGCTCATTACACACCGTCTGCCTAGCACATATAAAAATCCCAGACTCCCATATGGAAAGCAGGTGCTCAGCATAAATAATATTGTTTACAGTTTAGGCACAGTGAACCACTCTTATCCATTAGGAAATGGTGTCAGGCCTCCCCTAAATCCAAATTCCTGGATGCCAGCCAAGCCGATTTTGCAAGAAGCCTTTGTAAGTACAGAAGTCTAAGGCCGACAGCAGTTTTTTTCTACATAGTCTCTCATGAGGTTACGGTCAAACTGTCAATCTGGTCTGCATCATCTGAAGCCTTGACTGGAACTAGAGGGTCCACTTACAAGAAAGCTCACTCACATGGCTATTGGCTGGAACTTCTTCACCATGTGGGCCTCCACCAGACTGCCTGAATGTCCTCAACTTATGGCAGCTGGCTTTCCCCACCATGGGGGATCCAAGAGAGCACAGGATTAGAGCAGGCCCAAAATGGAAGCTTCAGTCTTTAATAAACTAATATTGAGAGCGACATACCATCACTTATGCCATTTGCAATTGGTCACACAGGCCAACCCTAGTACAATGTGGGATGGGGAGGGGATTAACAACTCTGTGAGTCCAGGAGTCAGAGATCAAAGGGAGCCATCTTGGAGGCTGCCTAACACAGGGCACCCTTTGGCTCTCAAGGACTCCCATCTCTCCTACATGCGATACACATCACCCCTCCTACTGTCCCCCAAAGTCTCATCCCAACAGAGCATCAGTTCCAAGTCCAGACCCTCATCATCTAAATCAGCCCTCTTGGGTATAGTCTCTGACATACAACTCCTGAATGTGGTTCTTCTTGATATAGAGGCATGTGCAAATAAAGAAACAAGTTATCTGGCCCCATGCACCCAACATACAAGGGCAGGATAAGAAGAGGATAACTGCCATAGACACTCCAACTCACAAACGGGAAAATGGGAAGTATGCGAGGATAGTAGTTCTGAAATCCAGGCAAGCAAATGACGGAAGCTCCTTGATTTGGTCTCTAATTAAGGCCTAGGAATAGCTCTCTATGGCTTTAGTCTCACCCTTCAGACTCTTGAGTCTGCCCTCTCAGGCATCCTTTCATTTTCATGAAAGGTAACATGTGCTTGTGGAGTTAGTTTTCTCAGTCTGCTTTTTATTTGTTGATACTTGGTGGTCCAAAGGCCTCTTTGCATTTTGTACTCTTTATGTCTCTTTTCTTTCCAGCTGACGGTGTTTCTCCAAGCATAACTGCCTTTCAACTCCATGGGTCTTCTGGGAATCCCTTTAGGCTTAATTCCACTATGCAAAAGCCACACCCACAAATCTCTTTGAAACAGGTCCTTCTTGAGCTTGGACGGAGGTACAATGTCTGTGAGCTTCCAGGGAGCACTACTGGTTGATAGAGAGGATCTGTAAGGCAAGCCCTTCGTCCCAAGGGTGTCTAATCTTCTGGCTTCCCTGAGACACACAGGAAGAATTGTCTTGGTCTGCACATAAAATCCACTAACAATAGCTGATGAGCTAAAAAATAAAAATAAAGGTCCATGCATAATGTTTTGAGAAAGTTTACAAATTTGTATTGGGCCATGTTCAAAGCCATCCTGGGTTGCATGCAGCCGGCGGGCCAAGGGTTGGACAAGCTTGTCTTAGTATCTTTAGGTTTGTCTGACTAAACAGTATTCTGAGACACCATCTTTGTTTACTGAGATGTTAAGAAAAGATTTGATAGTCACATCCTTGGCTTAATGTTTGGACCTTGTTTTCCTAAAAGTGCCCTGAATTTGGTCTTTGCTCAGATGCCATTTCTTAATTTTAACATCAGGTACCATGTGGGGAGGCTGGGAATCTTTAAAACCAGCAAGTCCTGGCTCTTTTTTATTTAATAGTTTTGCCTTCAGTTTCTCCTCTCTTCTTGCGGTTTTACTCTAAGCAACAGGAAAAAAAAAAAATCAGAAAGCACTTTCAGCACTCTGGTTAGAAATCTCCTTAACTATATCGCCAGTTTATCAGGTACATTTTCTACTGCCTACATTACTGCAGGTGACAGTGTTGTTAATTTTTCTTTCTTTTTTTTTTTTTTGCCACTACATAACAAAGATTCTCTGTTTTCCAGTTTCCAACAGGATTTCTCCCATTTTCCTTGACGCCTTCACTGGCAGCCTCCTCGAAGTCCAAACTTCTACGGACAGTGTGTTCTAGGCACTTCACACTTTTACTAACATGGTCCTTAATCCTTACAGCTTTTCCACAGCCCACTGCCTCGTTCAAAGCCCTATCACATTTTAGTTTCTTGTTACACAAGCACTGCACCTCTAGTACCAATGTGGATTAGTTATCTACTGATGCATAATAAACTATCCTAAAACTCAAAACTGAAAACAACAAGAATTTATTGTTTCACGTATTTTCTGAAGGTCAGGAATTGGGAGCCATTTAGACAGACGGTTTTGACTCAGAGTTGTTTATGAGTTTGCAATCAAGCTGATGGCAGGGCCTGCAATATCTGAAAGCTTGACAAGGGGGAGGATCTGCTTCAAAGCTCACTCACATGTGTGTGGCCAGCTTCCATTTTTTATTAGCTGTTGCCACATGAGCCTCTCTGCATACATTGCCTATCATCACAACAGCTAGCTTTCCATAGGTCAGTGGGCCAAGAGAAACAGCCCAACACAGAAACCTCAGTCTTTCATAACCTAATCTTGGAAGTGACATATGATTGTGTCTGTCATCATCTATTTGTCAGGGGCTTGAATATGAGGAGGCAGGGACTGTTGGAAGAGTGTTGGTGGATGGCAACCATATTTCCTATCTGAAGGTCTAACGCATTGGTAGACATCAGCAACTACTTAAAATAAGATTTAATAAGAGGCATAATAAACATAAGGAGAAGTCAGCACCAGCCTACCCTGGGAAAGTCAAGGTGGGCATCACAGAGAAGTGATGTTTAATTTAGGACCTAAAGGATAAATGAGATTTGTCAGACACATTGAAGAGCTCCTGCCTATAGGAAGCATTTGCATGCATTTCTCTTTTTGCATGTCCTACCTGCTTGGTAAATTTTATAGCCTCAAAGCTTCTTCCAAGGACAAATATAGAGTGATTTAATTTAACATCAATATTTTTGGAGGACACATTACTATTTAATAGATGAGTCAAAAGCATAATGGTAGATGATGGATGCTAGGCTTGGAAATGCATCATCTAAAGGTCAAACTTTGCTTAAGAAAAAAACAATAATGAATAAAGTAAAAATGTACATCTTGATAACAAATGCAAGAGTCAGAATAACTGTCCTAATTAGGCAAAGCATACAAAAATTTTAACACAGAATTGTGATTATTTAAATAGGACACCAGGAAGAAAGACATGGAGAAAGAAATGCTATCCAAAGGACCCTTCAAATGAAATAGATGCAAGAATGGATAGAAAATAGGTCAGGCAAGTGCACTGAGATATTAAAAGCTTTTTTAAAACATTTCTCATTATAAGAGTGATACAATCTCATTATAAAAATCTGTAAAGTATAAATAAGCACAAGAAAGACAATAAAAATCACCCATGACCTCTAATTCCAGGGATAACTACTAATTGGATTATAGGCTGTTCCACTTTAAGCTGCTGAATGAATAGGGAGGGAGATATACATAGATAGATAGATAGATAGATAGATAGATAGATAGATAGAGATATGCAGGTGTGTAATTTTGGAAATATGTAATTTTTGGAAATAGCTCTATGCTCTTTATGAATATAAAATTAACACATAATTAAATAACATGTAATACTTTCTAAGTATAAATATTATAAAGAGATACGAGTTAGACAATAAAATTCACCCATAATTCTTATACTCGGGGGAAAAACACTGTTTACTGTAAACATCTGATATTTTTCTCAAAGTCATTTTTCAATGCAAATGTTTTAATGCAAAAATAGGCTCACACTATTTTATTAATGGCTTCTTTCATTAGAAGTACATAGGTATGTACCAGAACTTATTTAACCAATATTTTATTAATGACCATTTGTGCTTCTCCTAATTGCCAAGAAGACCCAGTCAATTACAACTTATGCACACATTTTTACATACTCATCTGTTATTTCCTCAGGATAAACTTCTAGAATTAGATTTGTTATGTGAAAAGGCATTTGCTTTTTATGAATTTTTATGTACATTGCATTGGTAGACACATGGATGGAGGCCACATGGTCCGCCATTCGTGTTACACCAATGGACATACCAAGAGGATCAGAATGCCTTCTTTTATGTTTTTTTTTGTTTATTTATTTATTTATTTATTTAGAGACAGGGTCTTGCTCTGTCACCCAGGCTGGAGTGCAGTGGCATGATCTCAGCTCACTGCAAGCTCCACCTCCTAGGGGTCAAGTGATTCTCCCACCTCAGCCACCTGAGTAGCTGGGACCACAGGTGTATGCCACCACGCCTGGCTAATTTTTGTAGAGACAGGGTTTTACCATGTTGCCCAGGCTGGTCTTGAACTCCTGAGCTCAAGAAATCCACCTACCTTGGCCTCCCAAAATGTTGGGATTACAGGCATGAACCACTGTGCCCAGCTTGAGAATGTCTTCTGCCACTACCTTCACCATTACTGAGCAATAGCAATTATTTTTCATCTTTGCTAATATAATAAGCAAAATATAGTTTTAACTTTCACTCTTTCAGTTGCTATTAAGACTATATTTTCAAGAACAGAGCCCTCAGAAATAATGCCACATATCTACAACTATCTGATCTTTGACAAACTTGACAAAAACAAGCAATGGGGAAAGGATTCCCTATTTAATAAATGGTACTGGGAAAACTGGCTAGCCACATGTAGAAAGCTGAAACTGGATCCCTTCCTTACACCTTACACAAAAATTAATTCAAGATGGATTAAAGACCTACATGTTAGACCTAAAACCATAAAAACTCTAGAAGAAAACCTAGGCAGTACCATTCAGGACATAGGCATGGGCAAGGACTTCATGTCTAAAACACCAAAAGCAATGGCAACAGAAGCCAAAATTGACAAATGGGATCTAATTAAACTCAAGAGCTCCTGCACAGCAAAAGAAACTACCATCAAAGTGAACAGGCAACCTACAACATGGGAGAAAATTTTCGCAACCTACTCATCTGACAAAGGGCTAATACCCAGAATCTTCAATGAACTCAAACAAATTTACAAGAAAAAAACAAACAACCCCATCAAAAAGTGGGCGAAGGACATGAACAGACACTTCTCAAAAGAAGACATTTATGCAGCCAAAAAAACACATGAAAAAAGGCTCATCATCACTGGCCATCAGAGAAATGCAAATCAAAACCACAATGAGATACCATCTCACACCAATTAGAATGGCCATCATTAAAAAGTCAGGAAACAACAGGTGCTAGAGAGGATGTGGAGAGATAGGAACACTTTTACACTGTTGGTGGGACTGTAAACTAGTTCAACCATTGTGGAAGTCAGTGTGGTGATTCCTCAGGGATCTAGAACTAAAAATACCATTTGACCCAGCCATCCCATTACTGGGTATATACCCAAAGGACTATAAATCATGCTGCTATAAAGACACATGCACACGTACGTTTACTGCGGCACTATTCACAATAGCAAAGACTTGGAACCAACCCAAATGTCCAATAATGATAGACTGGATTAAGAAAATGTGGCACCTATACACCATGGAATACTATGCAGCCATAAAAAATGATGAGTTCATGTCCTTTGTAGGGGCATGGATGAAACTGGAAATCATCATTCTCAGTAAACTATCACAAGGACAAAAAACCAAACACCACATGTTCTCACTCATAGGTGGGAATTGAACAATGAGAACACATGGACACAGGAAGGGGAACATTACACTCTGGGGACTGTTGTGGGGTGGGAGGAGGGGGAGGGATAGCATTAGGAGATATACCTAATGCTAAATGATGAGTTAATGGGTACAGCACACCAACATGGCACATGGATACATATGTAACAAATCTGCACATTGTGCACATGTACCCTAAAACTTAAAGTATAATAATAATAAAATAAATAAAGACTATATTTTCAAATGTTAAAAAGCATTTGAATTTCTTCTTTGTGAATTATGCATTCTTGTGTTCTATCAAATTCTGGAGGTGTTCACTGTTTTTATTTGTAAGTGCCCTCCCAGCCACCCAGGTGCACCATCCATTCATATTTTTTTAAAGCCTAGTAGCAAAATCTTAACAGAACATAAATAAGAACTCCAAAGTTAGTAAGTGGTTGAGCCAAGTTCAACTTTCTTGAATCCAAAGTCCAAGCATTTCCCATGATGGTGTATAGTATGCTGACTCCCCTTCAAGACTGAAAGCAGCCATTCCCAGTCTGTGTTGCCCATTCAAACCTCCTGGGGAGCTTTGGAAGTGTTCCACTTGTCTCTTTTTTTTTTTATTATTATACTTTAGGTTTTAGGGTACATATGCACAATGTGCAGGTTTGTTACATATGTATCCATGTGCCATGTTGATTTCCTGCACCCATTAACTCGTCATTTAGCATTAGGTATATCACCTAATGCTGTCCCTCCCCCCTCCCCCAACCCCACAACAGTCCCCGGAGTGTGATGCTCCCCTTCTTGTGTCCATGAGTTCTCATTGTTCAATTCCCACCTATGAGTAGAACATGCAGTGTTTGGTTTTTTGTCCTTGCGATAGTCTCTTACCCCATACCAATTAAGGCGTAGTACTTTTGAGGATGCAAAGGCGATTCCAATGGAGAGCAAAGTTTAGCGAAGTATGGACTGAGCATTTCACCCCCCAGCTGCTGGCTCTTGGCTCTCAGCTGTCAACCTTCTCTGACCCTTGGTTGGACAGAATTTGTCCAAGCTCACGTGCCTTCCTGGGGGCTGAACCCTATGACTGAATGATATGGTATAAAGATCCATCCCTGTTGCCCCAACTCAGGAAATGCCAGTTCCAGAGTTCCATTGGGTAGGGTGAGGCCTTCCAGTGACAACACAGTACACGTTCTCCTTTCACCCAGTCCTGCCTCCTTCCCTTCCCCCATCCCCTAGAAGTGTTGCTCCTGAGAGAGACTCTGGCAATGTCCCACATGCTACTCTAAGAGGCTGCTTTCTGGAGGAACCTAACCTGTGTCACCTACTGTATGGAACTGCCCCTTAAAAAATAAACTTTCCCTGAAAAAAACAGACTAAACAAAATCTTCCTCAAAGGTTTTACATACATCCAAAGCTAATATTCAAGGTATGTTTAAAAATTCATTCACAGGGAGGTGTTGATTAATAAGTACAGAGTTTCTGTTTGGGATGATGAAAAAGTTTTGGAAATAGGTAGCAGTGACAGTTGCACAAAACTGTGAACATAATTAATGCCATCGAACCGTACATTAAGAATGATTAAAGTGGCAAGTTGTATGTTGTACATAGGGCCATGATTTTTACAAAGTAATAACATACCAAAAACGTTGAATGGTAAATTTTGCATGGGTGGATTGCATAGTATGTGAATATCTTAATAAAGATGTTTTTAGGAATCCTTTCACTGCAGCGTGAGTACATGGTGGCCAGTGGGTAAGTAAAATAGTAGCCGCAGCTCTACTAATCCATAGAACAATGGCAATATTTTAAAGCCCTCACTGAGGGGTTCTCTTTCACTCATTGTCTCACTCCCCAAAATACAGAAACAAAATACTTACTGATTTGTACTTTATGTATCTTCGGTCAGCAGTAATTCAGGATTTATATGCTGAGTGATACAGGGAAAAGAATAAACAGTTTCTTGAGCCAGCTCCCAGGGCTAAGAATATTTAAAGACTACTGAGGGCGAAGATATTGGCAATGTCACTGAATTCGATTTTGCAGTAGTATGAGTGTTCGGTGTAACTGAAGCATAAGCTCACACATACAGAAAACCACCATGACTCTAGATAACAGGCTCATTTCTACAGGAGCAATAAAACAAGCTTGTTTATAAAAACAAGCATGCACCAAGGCAGCAGTGTCCAGAGGATAATGTATGCAAAAATCTGTCTCCCCAGAAACACACAGTCTACTGCCACACCTCCAGGACTTATAAAGTACTTCCCATTTGCAACCTCCTCCATAATCATTGTCATTAGCCAACCCCAAGGAGCCCAGGGGTTCCCGTTTTTTTGAAAGGTTGGCAAGCCTCTTGCCTCAATGCATACCCTTCTTTAACAAGAGACTTCCATTCAATAAAGGCCAAACCTCAGGTAAGAGTAACAGTCATTTAAAGACTGTGGTTTCTGCTTCTGGGCCCTCTCCACAATCAATGTACTACCAGAAACCAACCTGATGTTATACAAACCTTAAACACTGAAATGCTTAAGGATTAAAGAAAACACTAATGTCAAAAATGCCACTCAAAGCAGAATAAATCTGCAGCTGGGAAGTCAGACCTTTAGCCCTGAATCTGCCTCTAAAAAGTTGTGTGATCTGGGGCTAGTTAATAAGTCACTCTGAATCCTAATTTCTTTATCAGCATTTGGACTTCATACTTGGGGTGCCTATCTCTCAGATAGGCAGAAAGTGAGGTAGAATGAGATTAAGGATGCTGGGCACAGTGGCTCACATCTGTAATCCCAGCACTTTCGGAGGCAAGGGTGGGTAGATTGTTTGAAACCAGCCTGAGTGACATGGCAAAACCCTGTCTCTACAAAAAAATACAAAAATTAGCCAGGCGTGGTGGTGCAGGCCTGTAGTGCCAGCTACTTGGGAGGCTGAGGAGGGAGGATCATTTGAGCCCAGGAGATAAAGTTTGCAGTGAGCTGAGATTGCACTACTGAATTCCAGTCTGGGCAGCAGAGCAAGACCCTGTCTCAAAAAAAAAAAAAAAAAAATTAATGGATGTCTAAACACTTCAAAGACTAAAGTTCTGTACAAATGTCAAAGAGTACTTACAATACTTATCTCTAAATATCTCCAGAGAAACATAACTTAGGGCCCTTTAGGTGCAAAATAACTGTTTAAATATGGGTGAGGAAGAGAATTCCATCGGGGGAAAAGTATTCATTCAAGTTATCTCTTCTAGCATCCATGTCACAAACCATTCGAGACTCAGATGATTGTGTTATGGAAGCCACAAACTAAGGTATAAAAGAAAATAAGAGAATATGTCTTTAATTTGGACTGATAAAATCATTTCCATCTGAAACTCTAGAGTTAGTTTGGTGAGTTGTTTTGTTGACTTTTGCTGTTGTTGCTGTGTTGTGTGTGTGTGTGTGTGTGTGTGCGTTCTGTTTTTATTTATCTTAGAAAGCACTGATATAAAATATTCAGTTCCTTTTAGGATTTGGGCATAACATTTTTTCTAGAAAAGGCCCTAGAGAGAACCAAATTTTCAGAGAATTTTGTAGCAATTCTCCAATTTTTAAAGAATTCTATGAGGTAGGAAAAATCATCAACACACTGATTTCATATTCCACAAATGTGTAACCTCTGAGATTTCAAAGTCAGGGACTCATTGTTTCCCACTGAATGAAGACTCAGACTGGGACGAATACATGTTCCCAATTTAGCAGGGCCACAGCGACTGCGAGCAGTTGCTTAACAACTGCACACACTTGTGCGTGACCTCCCAGGTTGCCAGGAGAGGTTCCCCGACAGGGCCAAAAGTGGAGTCAGACTCAAACAACTGACCAAAAACCGAACCCTGAAATCAAGAGAGAACAAAACTAAAGGGTGTTCCTCTTTCAACTTGCTTTTTCTTAAGAAAAGTCTTTGGGAGAAATCAGGATATATTCTGAGACCAAGTTCTTTGTGGTCTTCTGGCACTGAAGAATTAATCAACTTTAAAACGAGCACAAATTTCAATTTCCCATTTTCTCTCCTCTTTTCTTTCAATATGAAACTCCTCAAGAGAAGAACACACACTAAACAGCTCTCTCAGGGTCGCCCATGACCTTGAAATGTGGTCACCAAATCCAGTGGTTTTTCGAGTATTTCTTGACCTTTCTGTGGCATGCAACATTCCTGGCTGTTTCTTTTTCTGGAAATAGCTCCCTAACTTGACTCCTCTGGTACAACATCCACCCTGCCACTCTGACTACCCTGCCTACTACATTTTCCTATCTCTTGTCCCTCCCCCGGTTCTGTAATACCTTTGTCTCCTGGGTTCTCCTTCCGGCATCCTCCACTGTACACACTCCCTCAGAGAGCCGAGCTCTTACATGGCTCTCTATCCACCTGTATGGGACGACTCCCAACCAACCCCATCTTGAAGATAAAGCCAACATTTCCAATCGCCTACTCCATATTTCCATTTCTGCCCCTCAGCACCTCATACCCAAGATGGGCCCCATTACTTTACCCACAAAACAGGCTCCCGTTCCTCATTTCCCAAGTATTGTTATTCATTTTGTATCTTCCCATCAAAGCCATCCTTCTATTCCACCTACATTTACAAGTTGCCCTGTCCCACGAATGGCCCAAGACTCATATCCACTTCTTCCTTTGCATCCTCATGCAAAGATATTACAATAACCGCCTGAGCAAATTCTTGCTGGCTGTATCTTCTGACTTACACAAAATTCTGCAGAACAAAACCAGATAATTCTTCCTGAAGTAATGTGTGAATCACAACCCTGCTCAAAGACTATCAGTGCTTCCTCTTTTTCAAGTTCAGATTCCTAATCCTACTATCTAAGGTTCTCCCTGATCCAGTCTTATCTCCACTAACACCATAGAAGGTCACAATGTTCAGATGAGTTTCCGTTTCTAGCTGTTTTCCTAAACTTCCCTTGCAGTTTTTGACTCCATCAAAAATTCTCTATTAGTCAGTTCTCACACTGCTATAAAGAAATACCTGATACTGGGTAATTTATAAAGAAAAGAGGTTTAATTGGCTCATGTACTGCAGGCTGTACAGGCAGAATGATGCTAGCATCTGTTCAGCTTCTGGGGAGGCCTCAGGAAGCTTACAATCATGGCAGAAGGTGAAGGGGCAGCTAGGCAATTCACATGTCCAGAGCACAAGAAAGAAAGAGGGGAAGTGTTACACACTTTTTTTTTTTTTTTTTTTTTGAGATGGAGTCTCGCTCTGTCACCCAGGCTGGAGTGCAGTGGCGTGATCTCGGCTCACTGCAAGCTCCGCCTCCTGGGTTCACGCCATTCTCCTGCCTCAGCCTCTCCGAGTAGCTGGGACTACAGGTGCCTGCCACCACACCCGGCTAATTTTTTGTATTTTTAGTAGAGGCGGGGTTTCACCGTGGTCTCGATCTCCTGACCTCGTGATCCGCCCACCTTGGCCTCCCAAAGTGCTGGGATTACAAGCATGAGACACCGCGCCCGGCCGGCTACACACTTTTAAACAACCGGATCTCATGAGAACTCTATTGCGGGGATAGCACCAAGGGGATGGTGCTTACCCATTCATGAAGGATCCACCCCCACGATCCAACCACCTCCCACCAGGCCCCACCTCCAACAGTGGGGTTATGATTTGACATGAGATTTGAGCAGGGACACAGAGCCAAACCCTATCAGCTCTTTTGACTCCTCCCCTCCCCATCTCCACCTGTCAGAGTTATACCTTTCTTCAACATCTAGCTAAAACTACTTTCACCATGATACTTCTGATTTCTCCTGTCAAAAATGCCTTGTATGCAAAAGCATTCTGCGCCATTCTTGGAGCATTTACAGTGGTCTGCACCAACAAAGCACCTATTTTATCTCCTCTTTTAGATCACAAGCCTTGTAAGAGGAGAGGCTGAGCATCATGGTTTCCTGGAGAACATGAACTTTGAAACCTAAATAACCAGGGCTTGTTTTCACTTTGACTGACTCTCTCTGGTTTTAATTCCCTCATCTGTAAAAAAAAGAACCTATGGTAATTATTGTGAATTGATTTGCTTACCTCAGAGGTCAATAAACTATGGCCTTTAGGCTCCATCACTTATTTTAATTTAATTAACTAACTTTATCATTATTATTTTTTAGAGATAGGGTCTCACACTCTGTTGCTCAGGCTGGAGAACTGTGGCACAATCAAGCTCACTCCTGCCTCAGCCTCCCAAAGTGCTGGGATTACAGACGTGAAACACTGTGCCAGGCCTGATTTTATAAATAAAGTTTTATTGGAACACAATATGCTCACTCACTTCTATATGATCTCTGGCTGCTTCCACACTTCAATGGCAAAGCTGCAGAGAGACCACATGGCTCACTAAGACTGAAATAGTTCTTAACTTGACCCTTACAAAATAAGACCCCTGTTCTAGCTCCATTTCACGCTCCTTTTAAGAAGAGAGGTGGTATAAAGATATCTTCCAGACTTCTCTGCATCTAGAGATTCAGGACTGAACTGAATTCCACTAATTAAATGTACTCACACAAGGAGTTCCAGATGAGAGCCATGCTTTGGCTTCTATTTGACTGTTCACTGCTATCAAGGCAGGTCATGAAAACAGATTTCTTAATACAGTAGTGTCCAGCATCCTTGCTTCAGCTCCATGAAGGCTGAGAAACAGCTGCAGCCATGGTGGCTTTCCAATCCCAGCTTGTCGATGCCAGGGTGGCAGCTACATGGATGTACTCTGACTTGGTTCTATATTGTTC
The DNA here is from genome assembly GCF_006542625.1 of Nomascus leucogenys. Lineage (NCBI taxonomy): Eukaryota > Metazoa > Chordata > Mammalia > Primates > Hylobatidae > Nomascus > Nomascus leucogenys. Next base: position 89,046,408 of record NC_044381.1, on the reverse strand, counting down.
TGGGAATCTTTCCCTGGGGCTGCCCTTCCGGGGATTTTGTAATGTGAAAGGAAAATACCTTGGGCCCCCCAAAGTCACTAAGTGAAAGGGAAAAGGCAAGCTGGGAACTGCTTAGGGCAAGCCTGCCTCCCATTCTAGTCAAAGTCATCCCTCCGTTCACTGAGATAGATGCGTATCTGATTGCCTCTTTTGGAAAGGCTAATTAGAAACTCAAAATAATGCAACTGTTTGCCTCTCACCTATCTATGACCTGGAAGCCCCCTCCCCGCTTTGAGTCTTCCTGCCTTTGCTTTCAGTCATCCCACATTTCCACACCGAACCAATGTACTTCTTACATATATTCATTGATATCTCATGTCTCCCTAAACTGTATAAAACCAAGCTGCATTCCAACCAGCTTGAGCACCGTCAGGCCCTCCTGTGGCTGTGTCATGGGTGCACATCCTCAACCTTGGCAAAATAGACTTTCTAAATTAACTGAGAACTGTCTCGGATTTTCTGGGTCCATAGTAAGCACCTAATTCCCTCTAGGAAATCCCTTCTTTAAAATTTATAGCCAAGTTTTCATGTCTTGTACTGAACCCTGATACAGAGCCAAATTATAAATATCTAGTTGAGTTCCTGAGAGATAAAGTGGCATCGTATGTAAAAGTGCTTTATGAACAGTAAAGCTGTTGCTATCTGTAAGTCTTTATCTCATTCCCGGTACTCTGACCCCTGGGCCTCTGACTCAGCACAGTGCCTCCCACCCCTGAAATGTTGATATTTTCTGCGGCACAAACCCTGGCTCTCTTCCCTTCTCGCTGCCTGAAAAATCTCATCTCTCCTTCTGGCTTCATTAATCATATGCACCAAGGGTTAACCTATTTGAGGACACAGGCATTTTGAAAAGTTGATACAAGGCTAGCTCTTCGGAACAATGCACATGCATTACAATTTCAATATAACTTCTGAAGTTCATAGGCCTTCTTAATTTTGTCGATGTCCTTTTAGGCTATGAAGCCCTGACCCTCTATGCCAATGAGTGTTCAAACCTATATCTCAAACCTGATCACTCTCCAGAGGTGAAGTCTGCTGCATACAACTGTGCTCTGGACTTCTCACAGGCATCTCAAACTCACCATGTCCAAGTGTGAATTTAACCTTCCCACAGCTCCTCTTCTCATCTGATTTATCACAAGTAAGTGGTGCCCACATCCCCTGGAGGCCTGAGCATCATTCAGACATCTCTCCTTCCTTCCCCAGAGACACTTAATTGCCAGGTTCTGACAATTCTACATCCCTAGTCGCTTCTGAATCTAGTCACCTCTCCATCTCAGGTGTCAGTAATTTGTCCTGCCACCACCATCTCTCAACAAGATTGCTGCAGTAGCCAACGAATGGCCTCTCCTCTTCCACCCTGTCCTCTCCAATCCACCTCCTGCACCTTGGACCATGCGTATCAAACCTCATCATGTAAAAACTAAGAACTCTATGTTATTCTCACCATTCAGCTCTGCCCAGGCCCCCACCTTGAAATGGCTCCATGCCACCCACCATACGAGCTAACAGTCCCCAGAACTGCAGTCCTTGTCACCCTCAAGGAGGACATGCTCCTCCCTCCCTGTACCAACCTTCGTCATCATTTTACTTCCTCCTGCCACCCCCTTCCTCCCCTACCTCCTACACTTCCTCCTGGCAGACTCCTCATCTTTCAGTTCTGAGCTTAGATGTCACTTAATTCCCTTACTCATCAAATGTTTATTGACCCTCTGTTATATGTCAACCACTGGGCTAGGACAAGACATAGAGCAATAAAAAGACAGTCACCGTCCCTGTCCTGAAAATGCCCAATTTTACTGGGACATTAGATCAATAATGACAAGTCTGATGATCCCCCAGTTGCCCCCAGTCCCAACCTCAGGCTGAGTCAGGATCCTTCCTCCCTGGGATCCCATAAGCAACACCTATAATCCCCCAGCTCCACCCACTGTTGGTCATAGGTCTCTTTCAATGACTAGACTGCACATCTCCTACAGGCAGGACTGTGTCTTACCTACCACTTTATTTATCACTTACATCTAGTAATGGATCTGATGCCACATGTCTGAATGATGCTCCATTTACTTAATACATCTCTATTGATTAACAAAAATTCAGTCAACAAATATTAGCTAAATAAGTCATCAGCACTGCTTAGGAGTGGCCCAATAAGAGGAATACAGCTGGGGGAAACAATTGGTGTGGGGAGGTTTGTCTGGGCTTTGTCAGCGTCCCAAATCACAAAAAAAAAAAAAAAAAAAAAAAAAAAACCCCACACACTTCTAACGAAAACCTGACTTGCTGCCTGGATTTCATGTTAAGCAACTATTCCAGCAGCCCTTCTTGCCTGCAGGATATATACCTGCATGCTCAACAGTGTACCTAATTAGAGGGATCCCCCGGTGACTCAGAAGGCCTCGGGAGGCCAGTCACCAAGCTGTGCCCTTGGTCACTGGAACCGAAACAACATAGAAGGCAGAAAGCACAGGGGATTCAGCAGCCAGGAAAGGCCCAGGAGTTCCACCAAGTGAGCTCCCGGGAGCTTTGTCCAAACTCCCTGGTAGGCCAGCCCTGAATCTATGTGTATAAACTATGGCCACGTTTTCTTAATGTGTGTGAAGCTGGTGGGGGATGGAGAGCAGCAAAGTAAAACCAAGAAGTAAATATGCCGTGCTTCATGAAAAATAATAAAGCAGTTTAGATAAAGGGTGACAAGATTTTCCTGACTACATAAGAATACAAGTGAATATTTCAGGTGCACCTGCTATGTGTCAGGTTCCAATCTCTTGATATGCATTAAATCATTTAATTCTCTCAACACCCCTATGAGGCGAGCACTATTATTATCTCCATTTACAGACTGGCATACGGAAGCACAGGGAGATTAAGGAAACTTCCCGTGGCTGCCCCCAGCCAGTAAGCGACACAGCAGGACATAAACCGGGCAGCTTGACTCAGAGAATGATCTGAAGCTTTCCACTTATGTCCCTGTGAGGCAGAGGCAATCACTTCCACCCTGCCAGGGGCCAGGCTCCAGTGCCCACAGGGTCTGGCATGTGAATGTCAAACAGGACCCAGGACACATTCTCTATGTTCAGGGGCAGCCCATCCGTCTGGCCAATTATGGCCATGCAGTAACAAACGCCTGGTGTTGCCAGATCTTCCTGATTTTCCAGAAGAACGCAGAATTGCAGGGTTTTTTTTAAATCGGGGATGAGAAAAGGGAAGAATTCCAGAGGGACTGACAGGGACACGGTAGCCATAATTTAGATGGGCTTATGAGGGAAAAAGGGTTTGGAGAGGAAAGATGTTTAGTTTTGACATGCTGAGTTGCTGGTGCTGAAGATGCCCAGAAGGCCGTGAGAATTCAAGAGTACAGATAAGAGAGGTGGCTCTTTGGTGACTCTGTTATCAGGCCACCCCACCTCAGCCCCCAGTTCCACATAGGACAGGGTCATCTAAAACATCCCATCTTGCTGGTTGTAAGGATGGTGAAAACCTCAGGCTTGTGGTACTTTCCTGGGGCCACAGCAACAAAGTACCACAAACTGAGTGGCTTAAACAAAAGAAATGTATTGTCCCACAGTTCTGGAGGCTGGAAGTCTGGGACCTAGGTGTTGGCAGGGCCATGCTCCCTCTGAAGGCGCTGGGGAAGGGTCTGTTCAGGCCTCTCTTCTAGCTTCTGGTAGTTCCTTGGCTTCTGACAGCATCACTCCAATCTTTCCACAATGTTCTCCGTGTGTGCACGCCCAAATTTCCAGTGTGACGGCCAAACTGGATTAGGAGTCCACCCTACTTTTGTATGACCTCATCTTTACTAATTACATCTGCAACAATCATATTTCAAAGTAAGGTCACATTCTGAGACATGGGTGGATAAGATGTCAACATATGGACTGGGTGGAGGGGGATACAATCCAATCCATAACAAGACTCTAAACAGTGGTTTCATGTCTCTCAGAGTCAGAATCCCTAAGAACAAGATTAAGGTATGTCATCATTTACCTTCGGAAAAATACTGTATTTGAGGAATCCTGCAAGTCCTACAGGGAGAAACTATCCTACAAATAAGAAGGTTATGACTGACTTGAGAGTAATATAAATAACTGTAAGAATCAAATAGGAGGAGAGAGATTGCTTTTGTCTGTAAAAATAAAAAATTCTTCGTTAGGTACTACTTAACCCTCGTATTGAGGGAGGCCCAGAATTCTAACAGCGGGAGACCGGGGCTGGAGAAATCAAAGACACCCCAAGTAGACGGAACAGGCTAAACAAAGGAAAGGAAAGTACAAACTGTGTTTGGATCAGGTCTGTTTGCCCAGATAATTGGGTAAGTATAATGCAGTCATGTGATAGAAGACCAAACTATAGTTTGGCATCAGTTTGTAGAACCCTGAATTGGCAGGATAAGGAGTTTGGATATAAATTTGTAGGCAACTAGAGGTAACTTTGGTGGCCAATAAAAATGATTCTTCTGTGCTAGAGGCTAAGATGCCTTCCAACTCTTCCTTTTCCCTATCAGAGACACTCTGCCAATTTGGTGGTCCTCAAGAGAAATTAGAATATATTGGTGCAGCTACCCCCTCGTGCGCTTCTAATCCAGTAAGCTTCAGAATTCTGATCTTCATAATAATACGAGTTATGAAATTCTGGGTCAGACTCACTGTGGCCCATTGATGACAGTGTCATCTTAGACTCTAGATGACATCAAGATTTGCCATCCATGCTACCACTGTTGAATTCAGTATATACCCTTAAAGGCTATACTAAACCTGTAAGACTCAGGCAGTAGAAAATCAAGGTTAAGGTCAAACTCCACTACTTACTAGCTGTATAAGCCAGAGCAAGGCACTTAGCTCCTCTGTGTTAATTTCTTTATGTATAAAATAGGGATAACAACAATATCTACGACATAAGATTATCATGAAGATCAAATGAAATAGTATAAAATACAGCACTGTGGCTGGAATACAGTAAGGGATCCATAGATAGTAACTATCCATTTCATTATTATTACTGTTATTATTATAAAAGTATGGGTCTACCATCCATTAATTCATCTAGACTCCATGAATACATTGGATAATGAATTCCATCTAAAAGCCACTCTCTAAAAAAATATTTTGTCAAAGTGTGTGCTGTTCATGGCAGCTACGATGTGTTGCCATGGCCACGGCAAAGCAATAGTTCCAATTAAAGAACACAAATTCTAGTACTTAAGAGATGGAAACTAAAGGGACAAGTTCTCCAACAGGAATAAGTTCTCTCTTACCTTACAGTTTCTGGGAATTTTTTCAATTCCAGGAGTCTAATGCTGTGTTAAAACTAAATACTTTTCTGTTTAATTCTCTTCAATTGTAAAGACAACATCTCCTTAAAGTAAAGGGCCGTATTCATAACACGTCATGTAGCATCAACTTAAAAACCACAGAAGTCCCTTACATAAAAGGCTCCAACAAATTAATAGAGAAGACAAATGCTCTTAATTGAACAATGGAGAAAGAACATGCATGAGACATTCACCTTAGAAGAAATATAGAGGAGAATATGCATAAGATAAAAAATGATGAGGCTTGTTTTACCTCTTAAAGTAGCAAAGCGTCAAAAGAGTTCTTGTTATAGATAAGGGTGTAGAAACGCAGCCCTGCTATATTCCACTCGAGAAATATGACTTGGCCAAATATATCAACCTGACAACAAATATCAAAACCTTAAAATGCACGTGTTATTCTAATTCTAGTAATTTATCCAAGCAAAGAATTACTAATGTGCATAGGCCGGGCGCGGTGGCTCACGCCTGTAATCCCAGCACTTTGGGAGGCCGAGATGGGCGGATCACAAGGTCAGGAGATCGAGACCATCTTGGCTAACACGGTGAAACCCTGTTTCTACTAAAAACACAAAAAATTAGCGGGGTGTGTTGGCAGGCACCTGTAGTCCCAGCTACTCGGGAGGCTGAAGCAGGACACAGCGAGACTCCATCTCAAAAAAAAAAAAAAAAAAAAAAAATTACTAATGTGCATAAAAACATAATGAGTAGTTAAAAGCATGGCTTCTAAAAATCAAACAAATTTAAATTTTGACTTTTCTGTTTACTAACCATCTAACCTTAGGCAAAGCTACCTACCTGTTCTTTATCTGAGTTCCCTCATCTGTTAAACAGAAAGAATAATACCTACACTACACAGAGCTGTGGGTAGGTATAAGTGAGAATGCAAACAGAACAAACGCAGCAATGTTGCAAGCACAGAGTGAGGCCTCAAACAACGTTAGCTATTACTCTGACTGGTTAAGTAAATAATGATATACCAATAAAATAGAACACTATTTAGGCACTAAAAATGATATTCTAGTGGGGTGTTGTGCCTCACGCCTGTAATCCCAACACTTTGGGAGGCCAAGGCGGGAGGATCATTTGAGGTCAGGAGTTCGAGACCAGCCTGGCCAACATGGCGAAACTCTGTCTATACTAAAAATACAAAAACATTAGCCAAGCGTGGTGGCGCAGGCCTATAGTCCCAGCTATTCAGGAGGCTAAGGCAGGAGAATCACTTGAACCCAGAGGTGGAGGTTGCAGTGAGCCTAGATCACGCCACTGCACTCCAGCCTGGATGACAGAGTGAGACTCTGTCTCAAATTCTAGACAAGCATAGGCAAACTACAGCCCTGTCCATGGGCCAAATCTGGCTCATTGCCTGTTTTCATAAGGTTTTATGAGAACACAGACATGTCCATTCATTTACACACTTTCCGTGAACACTTCTGCACTTACAACAGCAGAGTTGATTAGTTGAAAGAGACAGTAAGTCCCACAAGGCCTAAAACAGTTACTATGTGGCCCTTTAAACAAAGTGATCCAATTGCTGGTCTAGAGGAATATTGACTGTCACAAGAAAATATTCTCAATCTATTAAGTGAAAAGAAGCTTCCCAACAGCAAGTACAGAAAGTCTCTATTTCTGTTAAAATATGTACATAGAAAAAAAGTAGGGAAGTAGGTACTTCAAAAGTTAACCACAACTCTCTGAGCAGGGGGTTGTTACATGTTTTATTTATTTCTTTGGGCTTATCTATAATTTCTGAATTTTTCTTTTACAATTAACATGAACCATTTCTGAAACAAGAAAAAAAATATCAAAGGAAGAAACTAAGAAGGAAATAACCTGTTTTAATTGAGACACAGAGGGCAAATACCACATTTAATGGTAAAAACAGAACGGAAAGGTGTTTTTCATTGGTAAGAGAAATATGGGTTTGTCTTCTTGTCTGTTTTTCCTCATCCTCTCTCTCACAGATAGGAATGTGGAAGATGAGGAGAGAGGGAAGGAAGAAAACAAGGAAGGGAATGTAATAGCAGAATTGTTACATGATGTGGACAGCTGCCAAACTCAATCGTTCTGAGATAAATAACTGTGCAAGGTTTAGAGGCAATAACCAATGTTTGAACCTCAGAGTTACACAATCCACCCAATATGAGGATAAGCTATGTGGCAGAGAATCTCAGCTGAAAAAGATAAAGAATATGTCTCAGGAATGCTTAATCGACAGGTCTGTCCTTCACATTTATTTATCACCTACTTGGTGCCAAGCATTTACAATATCCTAGGGAGACAAACAGAAAACGTTATCTTTTTTTACATGGCATTGGATTCACATGGCATGTCATTTTCATATTGCATAGAGTGGTGAGTGATAATGCCTGTCAAAGAGAATCAGGTTCAGGTTTTGCCTCAGATGCCAACTGTGTGGAGGATGCTACACCAAGCACTGAAGCTCAGAGGGAGAACAGTTTTGGCAGGGCAAGAAATCAGCTATGTTCTACCTGTTATGTTTGTGGTAAGTGAGGAAGATTCAAACAGAGATGCCTTTTTGGTAGCTGGGTATAGGCATTTGGAGTTTGGAGAGAGGATAGCAATTTGGGGATCCTCAACTCAGCATGCAGAGAGGAGGAGATGGCCCCTGGACAGCATACAGAAAAGAATGGGCCAAAGTTTCACGGGGTGGGCAGAGGAAGCTGCCCCAGGAATGAAGACTAAGAAGGAATATGCAGAGATTGGGGTAAAACCAAGACAGAATGCTTGTGAAATGTGCCCAGGAATGATCCTCTCCACTACTTAAAATTTGCTTAAAATGAGCTGTTTCAATATATCCCTGTGCAGCTGTGAGCAGCTGTCCTGGTTAATAACATATTCCCATGTCCCAAAGGAGACAAACCTTTGAAGACGTGTTTCCCAATAACTTTTCAGCCTTTTTCTGAGCAGAGCGCATGAATTTTGCCCTTCCTCATTTGGAACCATGTGGAAAGGGGAACCATGAATGGGGATCTGCTTTTGGTTTGGTTTGGGGCTTGCTATGGTTTGGATAATAGGATTTTTTGTCCCCATCAAATCTCATGTTGAAATTTGCTCCCCACTGTGGTGGTGTCAGAAGGTGGGGCCTAGGGGGAGGCGTTTGAGTTATGGGTGTAGATCCCTCATGAATGACTTAGTGCTGTGCTGCTGTTCTCACTCTGGTGAGATGGGATTAGGTTGGTTTATTATATGTAAAGCCAGGATGCCCTTTGGGTATGGTGTCTCTTCACACGTACTCACTTCTCCTTTGACCTTCTCTGACATGTTGATGCCAGTGCCATGCTTCTTGTACACCTGCAGAACTGTGAGCTAAATAACCCTCTTTTCTTTATAAACCCTCTTTTCTTTATATCCAGTGTCTGGTACTCCTTTATAGCAACACAAAATGGACCAAGACAGGACTGAAACTCAAGCAATGGATGCGGTAATAGGGAAGAGAAAGGTACACTGCATTCAGCAGAGTCACAATTGTAAAGTAATGCCAACAAAAAAAAATCCTCTACAACGTGAAATTGGTCTCTGGAGGTCAGTTGATGACCTGAGGTTCACTGATGATAAACTTAATAACCATACAGCTTAGAGTCTATCACAGCCCCTGCTAAGGTAAGTGTGAGTGATGCAGCTCTATTCCCGAAGGCCTGGCCCATGGGAAGTAGTGTACAGGCACCAGACCCCAAGTCAGGAGGTCTGGCTCTGCCACTAAAAGCTGGTTGAGCCTAGAAAGGCCTCTTTACCCCTGAGCTTCAGTTTCCTCATTTACAAAGCAGAGATAGATATGTCTGCCTTATGTTTTTCACAGGCCTTTTACAAATATAACATGCAGGATGCAGAGTGCTAGAAGGAATTATAAAAATGGAAGTCGATATTATCACTGAACACCATAACTCAGTGATTAGAGTATGTTGCCTATGAGGTTGTGATAGCCCTGGCATCCCAGAGAAAAGATCAGAAGTAAGCAGCTCCCCAGGTGGTTGTCTTGTTCCTTCCAGGTCTTATGAAAGAGCATGGTCTGTGAAGAAGAGACAGCCTGACCTGCAACTCGGGATTCCCACTTACAGGGGCGGCCCAGGCACGGGCTTACCCAGTGTAAGCTCCTTTCTTCACATGCAGCATGGGAATGACGATGATTTTACAACAGTGCTCTCAGTGTGAGCAATTCACGTGCCCAAAGCACTGGCCCAATGCCTGGCACAAAGTGGGTCCTGCAGAAATTGACAGCCATTTGGACATTGCATCTGAGATGGAGGTAGCCAGCCAGCAAGTGGAATATCCTAGTGGGATATTTCAGAACACCCAGCTCAACACTTCCAGCAGCTCAATATGCCTGTTTTTTATTTTAAAAAAAACAAACAAAAATCTCATCAATAATGTACTGGCATAAATTATGTGACCCCTCAGGAAAGGAAACATATTATTTGAGGGGTGAATGGCAGGTCTTGTATATTTTTTGTAGCACAGGAATGTGCATTGGTTTCTAATTTATCTTGTATACCCCCTCCCCAGTTAGACCCTCCATGGGTTCCTGGAAATAAATCAGCACCACATGGAATCACTGGGTCTTGGTTCCTATGGAAATATTGTCCCAACAAGGACATTTGCCGATGCTTTTTCAGTCTCTTTCAAATCTCCTAAAACAGAAGCTGCAAACTTCTCTGTAAAAAGCCAGTTAGTAAATATTTTAGGCTTCACCGGTCATACGGACAGTCTCTGTCACAACCACTCAACTCCTCCATGGTAGCTCAAAAAAAAGCCATAGATAATTCATAAACAAATGATGTGGCTGTGTTTCAATAAAACTTGATATACAGATACTGAAATTTGAATTTCACATAATGTTCACGTCACAAAATATGGCTTCTCTTTTAAAGTCTTTCAACCATTGCAAAATGTAGAAACCATCCTGAGGCTCAAGGGATCAAAGGCATGGGGACAGATTCGGCCCAACGGCAAGTTGTTTGCTAACAACTGTCCTCAAGTTGTAACATGTCATCAGCCACAGGAGACTTTTGTTTCAACTACTGACCCCTCCTTCCCAGCAACGCAATGAAGTTAATGACAGCAATAACTCCCTTCAGAAAGAAAATGCTCACTCCCTGCTTGCTCACTGACAGCTAGACTTTATCATCTGTTTCTTTGACTAGCTCCTTGAAGGGGCTCATCTACCTTGAGTCACGTTAGCGCCCAGGGTCAGACTCTTCCCTGGCAGATTGGCCACCAACATTATCACTTGTGCGCCTTTTGTCAGCCACTATATGTCACAATTCCTGACCAGAACATGGAAATTGATGGACAGAGAGGCCTTGGCAGAGTCAACAAGCAGATTGGCACATGTCTCTCAAACTAAGGGAAGTGTGATATGCCAGCACTTTCTCTCATTGTCTGAAAAAAGCACATAAAGCCTTCTACTGTGCCAGCTACACAACCATGAGAAGGTTATTTATTCACCGTATTGTTTAGTATCATAATTAATATTTTTTAAAATATAGGCCAAGCGTGGTGGCTCACACCTGTAATCTCAGCATGTTGGGAGGCTGAGGTGGGAGGATATATTTGAGCCCAGGAGTTCAAGCCCAGCCTGGGCAGCACAGTGAGACCCTGTCTCTACAAAAAAGTTTAAAAATTAGCCAGGTATGGTGGTGTGTGACTGTAGTCCCAGCTATGGGGAGGCTGAGATGGGAGGATCGAGCCCCAGAAGTCAAGGCTGAGTGAGCCAAGATCACACCACTACACTCCAGCCTGGGGAACAGAGTGAGACTCTGTCTGAAAAAATAAAAAATATATATAAAATAAGAGACAAACAGTCCTATAAGGAAGCCACAGTGGATGCGACTACAGTAAATGAGGGCTTCCTTTATTCATTTTGAATGTATCTGCTCGGTCACTTCTCCTCAATGGCACGGGCTTGTTTGTGCCCTGAGTGGGGCCTAACAGAAGCACCCAGCGAGCAAGGTGTGAAGGTCTTTAAGCCACCCTCCCATCCTCACTGCCAGTCTCTGAAACTCTCCTTTTTTCTGCCCTCCAATGAACTTCAGCCAATACAAACAGACATCCCAGACTTAGTTTAGATTGCCACATATCAACCATCACAAATACAGGAAGGAAAAACAAAACTTCAGCGTACCCCCTCCCTAGCTATGAAAAAGACAAAAATTCCAAAATTATTTTCCTTTCCTTTTCTCAGACAGTGTGGTAAGTAGAATAACGGCCCTCCAAAGATGTCCACGCCCTAATCCCACAAACCTATAAATATGTTATCCGACTTGGCAAAAGAGACTCTGCAGGTGGGACTAAGTTAAGGACTCTGAGATGGGGAGGTACCCCTGGATTATGTGTGTGGGCTCCATGTAATCACAGGGGGTTCTATAAGAGAGAGAAAGGAGGGTCAGAGTTGGAGAAGGAGATATGATGCCAAGAGTAGCGGTGGGAGTGATGTGGGGCTATGACTTAGGGAATGTAGGCAGCCTCTAGAAGCTGGAAAAGGGGAGGAGATGAATTCTCCTAGAGCCCCTGAGGGCATGCAGCTCTACCAAATCATTTTTCCCTCCTGATTTCTAGAATTATAAGAAAATGCATTTGTGGGGTTTCTTGGTTTTTTGTTTTTTGAGACAGGGTCTCACTCTGTCACCTAGGCTGGAATGCAGTGGCACGATCATGGCTCACTGCAGCCTTGACCTCCCCAGGCTCAGGTGATCCTCCCACTTCAGCCTCCTGAGTAGTTGAGATTACAGGTGCACGCCACCACACCCAGAAAATTTTTATATATATATATTTTTAAATAGAGATGGGGTCTCATCATGTTGGCCAGGGTGGTCTTGAACTCCTGAGCTCAAGCAATCTGCCCATCTCAGCCTCTCAAAGTGCTGGAATTACAGGCATGCACCACTGCGCCTGGCCTTGTTTTAAGCCATTACATATGTGGCAATTTGTTATGGCGGCAATAGGAAACTAATCCAGGCAGCTGCTGAAAACGTCACAGACAAAGAGAAAGTGTAGTTTCTAATAAGTTAGCCACTGAACCTCATTACATCTAAGCCTGAAGAATGAAAGGAAAGGTCTACTCCTCTTTCATGCAGGGTCCCTAAACTCCAAAACTACTGAACATTTAAATAAAGTGAGGCATAAAATGGAAGGTTGAAAGGGGTGAGTGGGCAGTTCGAGAACACTGTAGTCATATACAAAAAGCATTACCCAAGAGGACTGCAAAGGATGAGATAGAAATGGAATGTGACTTATTTATAGCAAAGCCTGCCTCCCCTCTCAAGTGTGTGACAGAAGAGCTGTTTTAAAGTTTTATTCTTCAAACTTGGCTGCAGAACTTGGCTGCTTCTCAGAACTGTGCTTTTGTATTTAGCTTTAAAATATAAGAAGCAACCCTATGGTTAAACTGTAGGCAGAGGTGGTGCAGGCAGGAAAAAATGCTGTGGGGAGTGGAAAGAGGTTGAAATGTTATTCTTATTTAGTTAGTTGCTTAAGAAAAACAAATAGAGAATAAAATAGCAAAAGTCTTGGAAGGGTTCCAAGTTGAAAATTTCTGAATATCCCCAGGCATCAACAAAGCTCTCAGCATAAGGGTGGTGTTACAAAGCCAAGCGGACACTAGGATGGGGATGTGGTTTAGAGGTGAAGAAAACACTGGCCCTAATTGTTAGAAATCCCCTCACCGTCTTCCTGTAGTTCAATGACATAGAACTTTTACAACGACCCAGAGAAGCCCAGTCTATATATGCCAAAACCAATATTGACCTTCCAGAAAACCATATATATAATAGGAGTTGTAACACAGGTCATGCATTTTGACCTAGGAATTTTTTAACTTGCTATAAATAACAAACCCTAAATAAGTAAATCATGGTACATTATCTACTTAGAATATTATTCAACCTTTAAAACTATGACAGCCAGGTGCGGTGGCTCACGGCTGTAATCCCCGCACTTTGGGAGGCCAAGGTGGGCGGATCACGAGGTCAAGAGATCAAGACCACTCTGGCCAACATGGTGAAACCCCGTCTCTACTAAAAATATAAAAATACAAAAATTAGCTGGGCGTGGTGGTGCATGCCTGTAGCCCCAGCTACTCGGGAGGCTGAGGCAGAAGAATCACTTGAACCTAGGAGGCGGCAGCTGCAGTGAGCCGAGATCACACCACTGCACTCCAGCCTGGTGACAGAGACTCCATCTCAAAATAAAAATAATAAAAATAAATAAATAAAACTATGATAATGATGACATATTATGGCACAGATTAGTGCTTCGGCTATGGTGGAGAAGCACAAAATAGCACATACACTATGATTACCCTCTAGGTTAATGTGTTATGTATACTACTGATACAAATTCAAAGACCGTGACGAACAGACCAAAATGTTAACTTTAGTCATATTTGCATGACAGGAATATGTGAGATTTTCTCTCTACTTTATGCTTTGATTCTTTCGAAATTGAATTATTACTTTTTAAATGGAAAATGATTATTTCTGAAGAGGAATGGAAGAAAAATTCATTGGCAGAAGGCTCAGCTTTACCAATACCTTACCATGTGAGTTACAGAGCTAAAAATGTTTGTTTTCTTGCTTCAAGGTCTCCATATGAAGAATGAGGCTATAATTATATAAAGCACGTATCTTATATGTAGTATTACAAAATATATTTTCTCCTAAATACATGTGATATTTTCTATCACCTTGCCTTGGTTCACATAGCTCTCATCACCTGGAATCAGTTTTTGGCTCTTTTCCACCAGCCAACTCCTACCCTTCCTTAAAAATACAGTTCAGATGATTTCTCTTCAAATTTCTTCTTCCTCAATAAGCCTTCCTTGTCCATACCAAGTTTTATTTATTTTTTTTTTTTGAGACAGGGTCTCACTATATTGCATGGGCTGGTCTCGAACTCCTGGGCTCAAGGGATCCTCCCATCTCAGCCTCCTCAGTAGCTGGGACTACTGATGCATGCCACCACACCCAGCTCTCACACTAACTCTCTTATGGTTAATTTCAAACAGCTTTAAGGTTTTTTTTTTTTTTTTTTTTTTGGTAACATAATTCAGTTTCTTCCCCAAAACCACAGGCTTTAGAATACAGCAAATCTAGATTCAAATACTGATAGCACCACTTAATACTAGTTATTTACTCCTTCTGACCCTCAGTTCCCTTATCTGTAATATAGGGTGAACACCACTTACCTAGCAAGCTATTCTGATGATTAAATGGCTCAATATATGTACAGCATCCACTGCAGTATCTGGTACATGGTAGGTGGCCAACCAAAGCTTATTTTCCTCCTGAGTTCTGCATCACTCTTGGTCTCCCCAGTTGGACAGTAAAGTTGTCTAGGACAGAGACTGTGCGCTGTGCTACTTTTTATTCCCCACACAGTGCTTTGTCAGAAGCAACAGCTCAATAAGTACACTACTTGTTCATTTGATCTTTGCAAAGAGCACTAAGCTTCACGCAGTGATAAACCAGAAATTGTTGTGGATTGAGTTGTGTCTGCCAAAAAGATATTTTGTAGTCCTAAGCCCTGGGACTTGCGTATGTAAGTTCATTTGGAAATTAGGGTCTTTGAGATGTAATTCATTCAGATGAGGCCACGATCAACTGGGGGTACGGGGATGTAGGCCTAAATCCCACAACTAGTGTCCTTATAAGGCCATGTGAAACACAGACGTAGGCACATGAGGAAGGTGAGGTAGGACAAAGGCAAAGACCAGGGTGATGCTGCTGCAAGCCAAGGAACACCAAGGATCTCCAGCAGCCACAGAAATCCAGGAAGAGGCAAGAAAGGGGACTTCCCTAAGCCATCAAACGGAGCACAGCCCTGCCCATGCCTTGATTTCAGAGTTCTGTCCTCCTGAACTGTGACAGAATAGATTCCTGTTGTCTTATGCCATACAGTTTGTGAGGCTTTGTTATAGCACCTTAGGAAACTAATACAGAAATGTTCAAAAGTGTCATACTGACAGATACAAGCTACTTCCTATTCTCTAAACCAGAAAGATCTCTGGAGTCAGGTAAGGTTTCCTCCAGGTAAAGCTTCTTTTCAGGTCCATTTCATATTTGGAGGTATTTGCCTGGATTTATTCCCTCTGTCTAGAGTTTTACATAACTAGGTTGTGATGGATATCATTCTGTTACTGTGGTGACTTTAGGCTCCAGTGTCACTCCCCCAACCACTTATCCTAGTGACTGGACATCCAGATGCCCAGGCCACATCTTGGCCATTAGCCATGAATCCTCCTCTCTCATCTCCATCTAAAACTAATCACAGGTTAATTCTACTTTTAAAATATACTGGCAGTTTCACTTTTCTTCACCTCTACCACCATCACCCTAGACCACTAAGACACTCAGGATATATCTTTTCTAAAACAATTTAAGAGCAAACCAAGGCTATAAAAGATGGATCCAACTTCTCTGAAGGCCAATGTTCTGGGGTTCCACTTCTGGCAATGGCTAACTAGATGTTTCAGAATCACCCTCCTGCTGAGAGCAAATGGATATGCTGAAAAACATTTTGTCAAACATGTTTGAAGGCATTGGAAAGCAACCAAGACAGTAAGAGTTTGTGAGGCCATGACCTGAAAGAAGAAAACTAAGAAGATGAGCCCAGCAATTGGAGCTGCTTGTTCTTCTCAAGGGCATTGTCAATTTCTTAAACAAAAGGCATGATCAAGAAGCTGAACAGAGCTTTTGGCAGTGTCATAGAGTTTAAGGGACAAAAATTAGAGGTCAGAGTCCTCCAAGGAGGAGGGGCACCCAGGGTTTTGGTTGGAATCAGAAGGGCTCCCTAACAGAGAGTAAAGGAGATCTAGAAATATATCTAGCCCTAAGATGAACTGAAGTCCAGCTACAAGTAATCTTTGTGTCTGACTTGATTAAGGTAATCCATTCCTATTTTGACTGACATAAAAGAAAAAAGTAGTTAAGTTCTCTCAGAAGTAACATAACATCGTCCTAGAGCCACAAATGACTTCTTCTATATTACTTGTATAATGCCCGGAACTTAATAAAAAATAAATAGAACAAAAGAAAAAAGAAAAAAAAGAAAGAAAAGGTTAGTACAAACAGTCCAGCAAGTGATAAAGACTTTAAACTATCAGATATGGACTTTGAAGCAATTATGATTAATATGCTTAGGAATTAAATGACAAAATAGAGAAGTTTAGCAGAAAACTAGAAACTATAAAAAGAAAATTAAATGAAAATTTTAGAACTTAAAAAATCAATAACTAAGGTTACAAATTCAATGGCATGGCTTTAACCACAGATTATCTAATATATTGAAGAGAGAATTAGTGAACTGGAGGATAAGTCAGTGGAAAATATCCATGTTGAAGCACAAAACGACAAAGGAATAAGAAATACAGAAAAGAGCATAAGAAACACATGAAATCTAGAGGAAAAAAGGTCCTAACATATGAACACAATCCCAAGAAGAGAGAAAAGAGAAAACTAGGCATAAACAATATTTGAGAAGTTAATGGTTAAGAATTCCCAAGCATAGCCGGGCATGGTGGCTCACACCTGTAATCCCAGCACTTTGGGAGGCCAAGGTGGGAGGATCACGAGGTCAAGAGATCGAGACCATCCTGGCCAACATGGTGAAACCCCGACTGTACTAAAAATTCAAAAATTAGCTGGGCGTGGTGGCACGCACCTGTAGTCCCAGCTACTCGGGAGGTTGGGGCAGGAGAATCACTTGAACCCAGGAGGCGGCGGTTGCAGTGAGCCGAGATCATGCCACTGCACTCCAGCCTGGGTGACAGAGCAAGACTCCATCAAAAAAAGAATCCCCAAGCACCAATCAAATAAAAAGAAGTTTTATAAGCTCTAAGGAGAATAAATTAAAAAGAAAATCACACCTCATAACAAAACTGCTAAAACCAAAGTGAAATAAATCTTAAAAGCAGCCAAAGGAGAAAACAGATTACATTCGAAGGAGGAATCATAAAACTTACAGCTAACTGCCCAACAGAAACAATGAAAGCCAAAAGACAATGACAGTTATGATAAATAAAATAACTGACAATCTAGAATTCTAAACCTAGAAAAAACACCCTTCACAAAATGAAGATGGAACAAAGACTTTCTTTTTTTTCTTTGAAACTGTGCCTCACTCTGTTGCTCAGGCTAGAGTGCGGTGGCACAATCATGGCCCATTGCAGCCTTGACCCTCCCAGACTCAAGTGATTCTCCCACCTCCACCTCCTGAGTAGCTGGGACTACATGCACTAACACGCACAGCTAATTTTTTATTTATTTATTTATTTATTTTTGTAGAGATGTTGTCTCCCTATGTTGCCCAGACTGGCCTCAAACTCTTGGGCCAAGTGATCTTCCTGCCTCGTCCTCCCAAGTGCTGGGATTACAGGCGTAAGCCAACGTGCCCGGCCCAAAGATATTTTAGACAAACAAAAACTGAGAGAATTTATCTTCAGCAGACCTGCACTAAAGAAAATACTAAAAATTATTTCAGATGTAAGCACAGAGATGCAGAAACTAATAAAGAGCAATGGAAAAAATCACTTTTGAGTAAACCTACCTAACCATCATATTTAACAAATAAGGCAAAACATTTTATTTTAAAAAATGAAAAAATCTTGTAGGGTTTTAAAAATAAAGAATATTCTCCCTAACCATATCCCAGAATGTCAGTAGCCATCCCCCTTTCAAGACAATTATTAGGTTGACGAGAACAGAAATCCAGTAAACTAACTATGAGATCATTCCAAATGTGAATCCTGTCACCCTAAAATTAGTTTCCCTTCAATGGATATTTGATTTCTTTCCAAACTTTGGATATTATTTACCAGAAAGATATCACTATTCTTTTGGAGTGGGTGTATGTCTATATCTATATATATGTCTTTGCATATTCTTTCCCTGATTGAAATAAGTTTTTAGAATAGAGAATGTTGATCAAAAAAATGTGTCCATTTTCTGTTTTGATCTGTATTGGCAAACTAACAGAACTTTTAAAAGTAATCCTTCTATCCTCCAATAATTTTAAAATGTATTTATTTTTCTTTCACAGATATCTATTCACTTTCATTTTTTTTCTTCAAAATCCTGCCAATAGGGAATTTACAGCCATTCAGGTTCTCCATAGTGTAAGAATACTGCAAAGGAGTGTCAATAACAAGAGTGATCAACTGCCTGCCAAAATGAAAAATCTTAGACTCCCTGAAATGAAATGAGGGGGAAAAATTGGAAAGATGAAATGAAGACTTAAACACACCAAAGGCTTTTCAAATTGGAAAGTTATACTCATTGAAATGCATCATATTAAACCACACTGAGCTATTCCCCACACTAAAAATACCATCCCTTTCATCTGTGGACACTGATACCACTGGTCTGGGACTTGCCTGCACGTCTGTCTCCTGCCAACCAAGATAATGTGATGGGGGAGCTTTTCTTCCAGCAAGTCTAATCCTGGGGGAAAAGGAAAACAGAACAGTTTTTTCCTAAGGCAATAAAAAAAGCTTCAAAAAATTTAATGAAAGGAATCTTAAAATGTAGACTGAACAATTAAATTAGTTACCCTGAACACTTTCTGAAGTTAGTCCTTGAGACAGAGTCTCACTCTGTCACCCAGGCTGGAGTACAGTGGCACCATCTCTGCTCACTGTAGCTTCCACCTCCCAGGCTCAAGTGATTCTCCTGCCTCAGCCTCCCAAGTAGCTGGGATTACAGGCATGTGCCACCATGCCTGGCCGATTTTTGCATTTTTAGTAGAGACAGGGTTTTGCCATGTTGGCCAAGCTGATCTTGGACTCCTGGTCTCAGGTGATCCGCCTGCCTTGTCCTTCCGAAGTGCTGGGGTTACAGGCATGAGCCACTGCATCTGGCCAGGAATTTTATTTAATGTTTAAAAAAAAAAAAAGAGTGAAAAAAAAAAAAACAAGCCCTATGTGCTGAAGACCAAAAGCCATTTGCTTTAAATATTCTGACTTACCTGTTTTTGAAGTTTTGGCTCAGTCCACTTTTTAAAGAAAATTAAAGTGAAGGAGGCTATGAAGTAATACAAATAATAAAGTGTGGGTTTCTCTATTTTAGATTACAAAAGACCTAGAATGTTAGATCTAAAAAACGCTTTAGAGATCACCCAGCATAGCTAACCTCTCACTTCACAATTAAAAGAACTAGACTTAACAAAAAGTAGGAACAACTTATGCATGGCCACACCTAAGCTAGTAGGGCAGCCAGAACAAATACCCAGATATCCTGGTCCATTTACAGACTCTCTCTCTTGGGCTCTCTCAATTTATCTACATACAGGGAAGAGAGGGGCAGGCAATCCATTTCTACAGGTATTTGCTTCAAAAGTTTATCCCAGAAGACTTTCTGAGAACTCACAGATACAGCCTAAGGAAAAGACTCCTCATTTCCTCCTCATTATTCTCAAATTCTCGCTACGTCTTCTCAGTCACCAAATCCTGTTGCCTGAACCTCCTAAACATCTCTCAAACACATCCTCCCATCTGTATTACCACTGCCACTGATTTGGACATCATTTTTCCTCACCTGGATTCCTGTAAAATCTTTAAATTGTCCTACCTCTAATCCTACCACTTCTCCAACACTCTCCCTCCGCACCGAACCCCTCCACATCGATCACCCATTGACCTCCACACTGAATCTTCTCCACAATGACTTCCCCATTTCAGATCCCATTCTCCACTTTGAACAAATGACTCCCCTGCTTCAAATCCTTTCATGAAGAATTCCCTTATCAAGAAACGCAGAGTCTCAATCGCTTCCCTTTGCTTGTGGGATAATACCTGCATTCTTTAGAGTCTTATTGGTAAACAGATGACATACATAGGACAATTTAAGGAAAATTATTTCCAAAAGGACCAAGTTTAAAGGAGTTCTAGGGTACAGGGAAAGTATAAAAAAACACTCAGAAACCCCTGGCTAGTAGAAGTAGAGCTGTGTGGCAGATGGCTTCCAAAATGGCCCACAAAGATTTTCTGAATTCTGGATCTTGGTATTCACATCCTTGTGTAAATCCCTCACCTTGGGTGAGAGGTGGACCTAGTGACTTCCTGCTATCAAAAGGGATGGGACAATATGTCCAAAATTGGGCTGGGGGAGGGATAGCATTAGGAGAAATACCTAATGTAAATGACAAGTTGATGGGTACAGCAAAACAACATAGCACATGTATACCTATGTAACCAAACTGCACATTGTGCACATGTACCCTAGAACCTAAAGTATAATAAAAAAAGAAAAAATGTCCAAAATTAGGTTATAAAACACTAAGACTCCTACCACCCACCTTCCTTCTCTGCCTGTTGTCATTCTGATTAAAAAACTACCATGTTATGAGCTGCACTATGGAGAGACACGTGTCATAAATAACTAAGACTGGCCTCTGGCAAACAGCCAACAAAGAACCGAGTCCACCATTCCAACAGCCCTTAAGGAACTGAATCCAGCCAACAGTCACATAAGTAAGTTTGGGAGTAGACTTTTCCCCAGCTGAGACTTCAGATGAAACCATAATCCCAGTCAACATCTTGATTACAGCCTTTTAAAAGACACTGTGCTGGAGAACTCACGGAATCTGCACTTGGATTACTAACCCACAGAAATTGTAACATAATAAATGTTTTTAAGCCATTGAGTTTTGAGACAATTCGTTACACAGCAACAGATAACAAATACAAACTGGAACCACCCCAAGGCCCAAAAAGATGAGCAGATGAAAAGGATGTCCGCACCCAGAAGAGGAAAGTAGTCTGCAAAGGCCCAAAAGGATGAGTAGACAAAACGGATGTCTGGACCCAGAAGAGGAAAGTAGTCTGCCTTGAGAGAATCAACAAACTTCAGTAGAGGGATATGGCCAGTGCAAGGTTTTGCAGAGTGACACCCAGGAGAAGAAATTCTCTGACATTGCTCTTCTCCTTCCCTCCCATCTCTTTCCAGACCTTTACTAACAAAACCCAACTGAAACCCAGAGGTCACAGGAGCCCTGTAAATGTAGTCCTCACAGCTCAGCCTCTGGGGCAGAGAGCAGCATGCAAAGGAGTTGAACATGGGTGTGAAGGCCCAAAGGGAAAGATACTTTTACAGTGTCTAAACTCCTTGGCATGATACGTAAGGTCTTTTGTGATCTGGCCCTAATCTATCTATCTAGCTTTATTCCTCAACCTTTCATCACAGAAACCTAGCTTCATATCAACCACTTAAAGTCTCCTGAACTCGGTATACGACATCACAAATCTGCTCTTTTACGGGCACTAGTCCTGCCTCCTACACCTTCTCTCTCCTTCTTCACCTGGTTAATTCCTAGTCATCTTTCAAGAATTGAAGCAGGTGCCAAATCCTCTGGATGTCTTCTACATCATCATCCCCTCTCCTGGGATGGACTACATGACCCCTCTACTTCCTCCCACAACCCTCAGTTGCTTCTACCAACACTGTAATTGTCTAGTTCCCCACCTATCCCCAAGCTGGCCTGTGGGCTCATTCAGGGCTCCATTCTCATCTTGCATTCCTAGCATCTAATAGTGTCTGGCACACAAATGACACTCAATACGTATTTCCTGATTCCACAGTTTCTAATCCTCATCATGCCTTAGTCACCAGGACCTGCAGGTCCCCAGACTCTCAATTGTGCTGGCTTCTACCACTGCCCTCTATGAATTCCAAACCACACTCTATCCCTAGCTTCCTCCATAGCATCAGATTCTTCCAGGCTGGATCTTTCCCTTCTTGCTGCATAGCACAGCCAACGTAACTAAAATAGTGTGACATTTACTTTCTGGACGTATGCCTAAACCAACTACTGCCCAGGACTTCAAGGGCCCTAAATCATTAGGGAGAGTGACCTCGGGGTATCAGAGCCAACGTAAAGACTAGACTCAAATTCCAGCAGAAAAGGAGTCAGTGACTAGAAACGAATGGGTGAAGGAAGCCATCAATGACGCGGCTATGTAACTAACCTGTTGGTATAGAAGAACATTGGCTTTTTTCGTCTTCCTCTAAAACTCCTATTTCATCTATGACACTACATACTACTGGCAATGTACAGTGTTGCTACTTAAACACCACTTCTGTTATGTGTATAACATATAATTAGTACTACAAAATGATAATTTTATAAATGTCTTAAATGTTATTAGCAAGCCAAAGAAACAGGTTGCCACCAAGAAAATGTCATCTAACTTTCACTGTTGAATATTAAATAATTACAATTAAAGCTTTTTCTTCTAATGCCTGACTTAATTGGGCCTTATCTCAATCCAATTTAGATTATCTAGAACTATCTAAAATATTTCTTCAAAAGCTCAAAAGACCTTTAAACATGCATATAATCTCACAACATTGTTTTGATATCAGGGAAGTGTACTAATTCATGAAAGATCAAAAAGTTACAGAATGGAACTTTGAAATCATTGCAGAAAGGTGTTTGCACATTTTTAGACCAATTTCCTCCCTTTACAGAAGGGGAAATGAGGCCAAAGTATTATATTTTATTTATTAAGCTAATGGTGAATGCATATAACTCATTTTTTAATTCTTCTTTCTACTTTACATGGACACTGAATATATTCTTTTTGTGTTAGAAGTATCTCATAATTGAAAAGGAAGGAGGAAAAGAATGAAGAAGGTAGAAAACAAAACAAGAAGTAGAATCAGGAAAATGAAGTTCTCCACACAAAGCTGGGACCAGACAGGCAGAGCCTCCAGCTTTTGGATGTAGAAGACATCCAGAGTGTGACATCTGCCATGCCTCCATCCTTCTGGATATAGAAGACATCCAGAGTGTGATGTCTTCCATGCCTCCTGACCCAAACAAATCAAATTACCAGTCTAGTTAGGAGAACTCTGTCAAGAGGCATTGTTAACAGCAAAGATCCAAACAAAATCAGAAAGCAACCTACTCTTACTCAAAAGCAATCTTACCTATAAAAGAGGGTAAACATTTTAGAAAATCTTTACCCAAGAAGCAAAAGCACCAATGAGTAGAATGAAACTTTAGCATTAAAAATGTGAGACATTCCATCAATGATGGACTGGATTAAGAAAATGTGGCACATATACGCCATGGAATATTATGCAGCCATAAAAAAGGATGAGTTCATGTCCTTTGTAGGGACATGGATGAAGCTGGAAACCATCATTCTCAGCAAACTATTTCAAGTACAAAAAACCAAACACTGCATGTTCTCACTCATAGGTGGGAATTGAACAATGAGAACACTTGGACACAGGAAGGGGAACATCACACACTGGGGCCTGTTGTGGGGTGGCGGGAGTGGGGAGGGAAAGCATTAGGAGATATACCTAATGTAAATGACGAGTTAATGGGTGCAGCACACCAACATGGCACGTGTATACACATGTAACAAACCTGCACGTTGTGCACATGTGCCCTAGAGCTTAAAGTATTTTTTAAAAATCAATTAAAAAAGTGAGACATTAATCCAAGTCAACTCTCCCAGAATAAACATGAAAGCCAAAGATCTGCCACATATTATTTTCATTAATTTAATATGTCCCATGGCTACTCAGCTCCAACAATGTGGTAACAGTAGTCTGTGGTTGATAACATGGTAGTCGCATAGGGTGCTAGAAAGGCAACTGATTGGAGTGGCCAGGCTCCCTGGACACCATTATGGCTTCCATGGGAAAGTGCTGAGGAGCCTTAATCAAGTTACTCACCCTCTCTATACTTTTAGTTCTTTCATCTATAAAATAAGACTAGAAAATATCTAAGGAAAAGCTACTAAAATCCCTATGACAAGAGCTTGGTTCTTCGACGTTTCGAGGGATCTATAAATAATTATGAAATCAAAAATCTAATTCAAAACACCAACTCTCTCATTACTTTGCAACACACGCTATGTCTGGATATTGTAAAAGACTAAGTAAGTGCTTTCCATACTGAGTTGGGCATCAAACTTTCCTGAGAACATCTTGAAACTCAGATTCCTAGGACCCAGCTCAGACCTATTAAATAGAAATACCTTGTGGAGGGGGTCCTTTGAGGATTAACATTTTTATAAAGCACCCTAAATGGTGTGATGTGTAGCTAGGTTCAAATATCATCATTACACTGGGCAATTCAGTGACTCAGGATCCTAAGGATACAGGAATATAAAAAAGGTTAACAGGTCTGGGTGTCTTCATGAATAATAAAGGTCTTCTTTTAAATAGATCTTTAATATGACCAATACATTTTTCATACACACGTCCAATCCAAACTGTGAATATGAAGGATGAAAAACTAAATTAGAAAGTCTGTTCAAGTCAATAAATAAGTCATGCCTTGGGAAAGTACAACTTCTCACAGTTAATGACATGAAAACATGAAAAGGAAGAGTGTTCTGAAAAGTGTGGGCTTTAAAAACCCACCCATCGTTACTCATATGTCAGGAGGTTACCAACCTAAATGTCATTTAAAAGTCACAACAACATTATGGACATAATCATCCACTTATTACTCGAAAGTTTACCCAAAAGCTTCATTTCTCTAGATTTGGCTTTTTAAATGTCAGCATCTGAATCAACACAATGCAGTCCAAGCAAAAATTTCACACTGAAAGTGTCTGACAACAAGAGAAAAAAAAATAACAACAACAAACAAGAGAAAGAAAATAAAAATGAAAGCACAATTTTTTAAATGTAAATTTTAGTCGTGGGTATCTAAGGAAAGGTTTGGGTTTATGGCTATGACTTTGAATAAATGATTACACAAAAGGACTTCCAAAGAAAATGCTTTGAATTGTCATTGGCTTCACAATCCAAGCTTTACCGATGATACCTTGAGGATAATGTCCTACAGCAGGTAAGTTCTTGGTTGTAGCCAAAGGGCAGTCTACAGCATCAGGAGTAGAAAACTATATGAAAATCCCATAGTTCAAGTACAACCATGGTTTAAGTCAGTCAGGTTAACTAGGTTTAAAATGGTGTCAGGGCCTGAGCTCACACTGTGCAATAAGTGTGTCTTCTTTCTAATAGACTGAACCAATTCAATGTCCCTTTTATGGTAATTAATATAGCAAATAAACATGAACATATATATACACTCTCTACAGAAGTTTGTCACACGAAAGTAAGATATATTTTCATTACTAGTTGTCATTTCTCTAAAGAACTACAGCAATTGACATGTTAGTTACTAAATTAAACCAGAAAATTAACCTTACTACCATCAAAAAGCAAAAACCAAGTTCTCATAAACCTGCAGGAAGTTTTTTTTTCCTGTAAACATAATACAAACATTCTAGTAGAAAGGTGGTTGGGTCACATGACCTTTGCATTTCTTATTCTTTAATAATCATGAATTTGCAATCCTCTGAAGAATATAAAAATATTTTATTGTTTTCCTGTGTCTTAAAAAAACTCACTGTATAAATTTGCTCTAGATAACTTATTAACAGCACCAACATTTAGAGATTTTATCATTTATTTTCTCTCCAAGTGTCACTGACTCTACAAGACCTAAACATGAAAAGAAAAAGAGATATTCATTATGGACCACATTGTGGTCTAAGTAGGATATAAGATGCCTCATTCAATGTATCTAAAGTGATCTTCACAATTACCTTCCTCTCACATTTTTTTTTCTTTTTACAGATGAAAAAATTGTGGCTCATGGAAGTTAAAGAACTAACTTACAGTCACACTGCTATTGAGTGGTAAAGTTGGAATTTTAACCTAACTCTCACTCCAAAGCCCATGTTCCTACCAGCCTGGCATGGGGTCTCCCAGTTTGGGGGTGGTTAAGAAAGTAACAATGACTCAATGTCTATTATTCTGTATGTTTCACTAATTGCTCAGTCCCATTAACCTATTTTTTTCTTTACCACAATTTAATAAGCATCATTCTTAGAGATGGGTTATCTAGACATTCTCTTGCAAAGCAAAGAATTACAGAATTTTACACTCAAAGCAAGAATAATTTGAGAACTCTATTTTTACAAGGAAAAGAGAAAAATTCACCATATTGATCATCCAGGAATATCTAGTTCCACGTTGCCCATATAAGTAATACACAGAGCCTCTCAGAATGCACAGAACTGAGTAGAAACTCAAGTAGTTAGTGAAATGAATATTAACTTATTTCCTTATTAACATACAAGAGAGTTAGTTTAAATTTTCACAAACATGCAAACTAAAAAGGTGAACAAGAAGCAGCAACTATGTCAAATTCAGCATGTACTAAAATAAACTTACGTGCCATTTTCTTCCTTTAAAATGTATTCTTTTTCCAAATATCCCAATTTGAATTAATAGCACCAATGATTTTCATTCACCCAAGGTCAAAAACCCAGTCATCTTTGACCCTCTACTTGCCACCCATATTCCTTCAGTTTCCAAGTCATTTTTAATCCAGACTTTAATTCCTCTTATCAGCTTCTCTCAATTCTGAAGGTGATTTCACAGGCTGGATTAGTGTCTCTGCTTTCCCTCCTTACCTTTCACACAGACACAGAAATCTCTCTCCTAGAGCCCCCGCTCTATCTTGATAACAATCCATTCAGCACACTGGGGCAAGAGTCATAATCCCAAAGAGATCTCAATCTTGCAACTCTTGGCACAAAAGTTTTTCATGATTAAATTGTCTAATTCAACACTAGCATCTGGCTCCAGCCAGCCTCCCTTCCCAAAATCCTGTCTTCATTTACTCCTTGTAATGCATCCTATGCCCAAGCTAACCGGTTCCGGTTGCTGTTACTTTCCTTAGCTCTGTGCCCTTGCTGAAACATCTTATTACCTGGTATGTTCTTCCTCTCTGCTTTCCACATAAAGCAATCCTGCACATATTTTAAAACTGAGTTCAAAGACCATTCTTCCACAAGCCCATTCTCACCTCTGAGGCTGGGAGAACTGGCCTCCTCCTCTGAAATTATGTAACACTCTACTTGCACATCTATTTTGGAAATTAACATTTAGACTCTATAACAGTTATTTGTGTACATCTTATGTCTCCTACCCACTGTAAGCATCTCATACAAATATACCTCTGTATCTCCCACAGCATTCAGCCCAGATTTTGTACGTACTACGAGTTTGAAGAACTTTCAGTTCATACATCTTACACTAAGGCCTTTCCACTGAAGGAGAATGTGTCTTCCCATCTGCATTGCTTAGGCAACCTTTGGGTTGAAAGAAAACTAAATGGCATAATATTTTTCAAGTGTTAAATACCAAGTGCTCAAGTATGAACTTCCTTGAATTTTAGAACTAGAGAACCAGAGGATGTGAGAAGAAAATATGCCTTTATCAGTAAGGCAGTTTAGGCAGAAAACATTTGTCTTTTTATCAGCCCTACACAGAACACAACAGTCCACACGGACAGCGTGCACGGAACTTGACCAGATGCCTTACTTTGCAGTAGACAATCATGTTTGGAGAACTCTCCTCTGGGTCAGCAATCCCCACTGCTCTTTGATCCCCGGATCCTTGAGCCATCCTGAGTGTCTTCACTCACACTGCAAAAATAAATGAATAAACCATTAAGTCACAAAGGAATTATATAAAGAGGGCTTTGAAATGCAAAGAATTAAGTAACTTTTGGCAGATGCCATGAACACAAAACATGATATTACATGATATATTTTTTTAAAGTTAGGGGATGATTGTAGTCTTACTATCCACAAATATTCTTCTAATCCCCAAAGAACATGTTACTGATTTTCAGCTCAGAATCGCACACCCCAGGAGTGAATATACGGCAGTCTTTCTTTTTTTTTTTTTTTGAGACAGAGCTTCACTCTTGTTGCCCAGGCTAGAGTGCAATGACGTGATCTCAGCTCTCTGAAACCTCTGCCTCCCGGGTTCAAGCGATTCTTCTGCCTCAGCCTCCCGAGTAGCTGGGATTACAGGCATGCACCACCACGTCCAGCTATTTTTGTATTTTTAGTAGAGACGGGGTTTCTCCATGTTGGTCAGGCTGGTCACAAACTCCTGACGTCAGGTGATGCACCAGCCTCGGCCTCCCAAACTGCTGGGATTACAGGCATGAGCCACCGCACCCAGCCGCGGTAGTCTTAAATATCTCCTGAAGACAAATGAAGCCAATCATTTTGCTGTTGAGTTCACCTTGCCAAAGCTCATTTTCCGATTAATTCTATGCATTAAAATATGAATATTTTATTAGGGAAATCAAAATCCAGACCACAAGGAGATACCACTTCATACCCATTAAGATTATTATAATTTTTTTTTTTAAATACCTGAAGTAAGTCTTGGCAAGGATATAGGGAAATCAGAATCCTCAAACATTGCTGGTAGGAATGTAAAATGATACAGCCACTGTTGAAAACAGCTTAGTTGTTCCTCAAAAAAGTTGAATATAGAATTACCATATGATCTAGCAATTCCACTTCTAAGTACATACACAAAATAACTGAAAACAAATATCAAATACTTGTACATAAATGTTCATAGCAGCACTATTCACAATAGTTAAAAGGTGGAAACAACCCAAATGTCCATCAGTGGATGAATGGAAAAATAAAACGTGTAAATCCATACAATGGGCTATCATTGAGCAATAAAAAGGAATAAAGTACTGACACACACTACAACATGGATGAACCTTGAAAACATGCTAAGTGAAAACATGCTAAGTGTAAAAAGCCACATACAAAATGTCACATATTGCTGTGAAATATCCAGAATAGGTAAATCCGCAGAGACAAGAAACAGATTGGTAGCTGCAGGGAGGATGGAATGGGTGACTACTTAATGGATACAGGGTCTCCTTCAGGGGCCTTGATAGAGGTGATGGCTGTAGAACACTGTGAAAGCATGAAATGCCACTGAATTATACACTTTAAGATGGCTAATTTTATGTTATGTGAATTTCACCTCAATTAAGAAAAATAAATATATTTAATGTGGCCTTTTTGAAAAGCCTGAAAAGATAACAGTGAGATAAGAACAAGTATATGGAATTTTTGAGTGAAGAAGGAAGTTCAATCCTTGGTATGACACTATATTTATTGTGTGACCTTGAGCAAGTACAAGAATCTGTTGGGTTTCTTTTGTTAATTTCCCTTTAAAACAAACATATCGAACACCTGCTATATGCTCCGAGTCATGCCAAGGCGCCTTCCTCTACATTGTCCTCAGCAGTTAAAATGTGAATTCCACCAAGTTCCCCACAGGTAAGGGTCAAATAAGCTGAGCATGAGAGCAGAGTATAAAACCATAAAAGTCCTATACAAATGTTATCCCTAAACTAAAAGGCTGCCTGGGTTATTTGCACAAAATTCAGAGGCTTTTCATCAAAGAAACTCTTATAAATACCATATGTGACAGAAAAGGCCATTTCAATTCAAAATAAAAATTCAGGAAACATATTATTATAAAAACAAGTTGCTACCAAAGGTCATTCCATAAAAACAAATTTGGGTGGAAAATGGGAAAGAGAGGAATTTGTAATTTATGCTAAGAATTTAATTGCCGAAAATATCCCATCCGAATAACACTACCTGCTTTCTTCACTATTTATAAATTACAATGTTTTTTAAAATTAGATTACATAAAGAGGTAAAGAGCATCATTCTATAATATTATCTCTATACACTGTAATATCAGGATTTCTATGAATATAGTACTACATGGAAACACTGATTATCATTCTAATCAATGGCTTTTAAAATTGAATGAACAACACACAGTTTTATTTTTAAACAACTACTTAGTTGCCTACTCCTTTGCCTTAATACAGAATACAACAGAGCATGAAACATTGAATACACAGAACATTGAGTTCATTTATATATACTCATGTATCTATGTAATAGAGACATTTTAAGTTTCTGTTACTTTATTTTAAAATGAACACTTTCACTTTAATGAGCACATTCTCTTCTACCTAGAAAACTGTACTATAATAGCAAGGTTAGAAATGACCTAGAAACAAACGTCTCAGGCCTCCCTCTGCCCAGCCACCCCCTCCCACCAACAGAAGCATTTGTGTGTGTTAAAACAGGCTGATGTTCCAGAGTCTAGACTTGAAACTACTAAGTGAATGCAGATAGTCTCTGTGTGAGAATTTTAGTAAGCCTCGTGTTCAGTAGAAATGCTTCTATTTTGGGTTCCTCTATTAACTCGTTTTGAAACTCAGACAAGCTATTTAGCTTTCCTGTGTCTAGAAAGAATCATTTCTAAAATAATAATATACTTTCTACTCCGTATGTCAGCAGATGTTAGAGAGAACTGGATGTGAAACCTACATAGGTAAAGATTTTCTAATTAAATTCATTGACTATTAAAGCTGGGGCTTGTGAAATTAAAGGACTAGGTTTTCATTCATTATAGTATGATGTAAAATACCTCTTTTAAATGGAGTACAATAGAAATGGAGTGTTTAGATTTAGTGGTAGAGAAAAACAGAATGTTTTCCATTGTACTTATATATACATACACATACACATTGTAAACAACCCAGGGGCTTCTATATTAACATTTGAAGAATTTGAACATTTTTCTGTAAACATGTAACTGCGTATCAAAAGAAAGAAAGCATGTTAATATTATGTTCCTATATGGACTCACAGCTAACCCAAGAGGAAAACTGAAAATGGGCTAGGACCTTGCATTTCACAATCTCCAAGAAGAGACAATACAGTTTGACAGTTACAAGATGCCTCTCATCAGACAGATCCATGTCTGAATCCAGGCTCCACTGCTTCCTAGCTGTGTGATCTTACGCAAGTTCCTTCCCCTCTCTGTGCCTTTAATCCCTTACCTGTCACACACCATAGCCCCAGCATAGTGGAAAGCCCTCTGAACTAGTAGTCCTGGTATCGCCCCACCCCTAGCTCCTTTGCAACTAACCAGCTATCAGAACCAGGACACACAGCTTCC
The DNA here is from genome assembly GCF_006542625.1 of Nomascus leucogenys. Taxonomy (NCBI): domain Eukaryota; kingdom Metazoa; phylum Chordata; class Mammalia; order Primates; family Hylobatidae; genus Nomascus; species Nomascus leucogenys. The sequence goes on along the minus strand of NC_044381.1, from coordinate 89,015,196 downwards.
CTGGACCTCGGTCGGGCATTGGCTATAAAACCCAGCATCCTTAGAGTTCCTTCCAGCTCTGAGCTGGACCCTCAGAACCTCACATTTCTAACTTTCCTTCAAAGGCTCTCACCAGAATGTTCCATGCCACCTGTCTCTGTCATTACTGCCTATATCCCAGCCCATCTCCTCTATTCATGACAGCGCTCAATGTCTCAAAGAATAAATCACAAAACCACTGCGGTGGAGCATCCCCTGTCTGACTCAGCATCCCTCCCCATGACGGAATTCCTACACCACACCACCCACCCTTAGGTTCTTTGGAACTCAACATTTATTCTTTGAGCAAATACACTGAGCATCTACTTTTGTAAGGTTCCATGCTAGGCCCTGGGGATATAGAGAAGTCAGACACAGATCCTCTCCTTAAAATGTTCAGAGACCGGTAGGAATAACAGATGTGTTCACAGAAGGGACACTGTAATATGTGGTTGCTCAATTATGATGGCACAGAGTAGGAGGAGGTGACAGATGAGCAGAAGCCTGGGAGAGGCAAAGTTTGCCATTCCAGCCAAGGCTATGCACACACACAGGCACAGAAACCTGAAGCCCCAGAAGCGGCTCAGCTCTGTGCTAGACAGTCAAGAGAAAAAAGCCACAAAGATAATCTGATCCCAGAAAGATTAAGTGGGAGACAGCCAAGTGTGGAGAGTGAGATAACAGGGATTCGCAACTATCTGAATTTGCGAGACTTTGTTTACTTGTCTATCAGGGACTTCCTCTCTAGAAAGTCGGTTCTTCATAGGCAGGGACTTTATTGTTGGGGTTCACCCCTCTCTCCCTGGCACCTAGAGCAGAACCTGGCACATAGAAAGTACTTAAATATGTTTGAATGAATAATGGAACTGACAAAATTCCACCAGGATGCAGTGTCCTCCTTCCAGAAGATTCATCTGGATAACAACCCATTAAAAGTGGCCAATAAAGAAGGCTCTTGATCAACAAAGACCCATGTATAGCATCACACATAAAGATTTTCCCCAAGGTTTATTGATATGAACCAGCCTGGACTCAGCAATCCACTTCTGGAATTCACAAGCAATTTAGGTAAGAAGGAATATGTGGTGGGGGAAGAAAATATAGTGAGGGGGATGCTCTATGCATAATAGGACAATTGAGCACCTGTGACACAAACAGATTCGTGAATCCTTGAAACTCAGGATTGTGCCTGCAGTCTACTCCAGACTTACATTGCATCTGTAACTTGCAGTTACAATAGATGCCTGCTGTTTACTTTATAATGCCAGCCCCTCTGGAACAAGCAAAGCCTAGGGTTCAGCAGCTAACAATGTTGAGCAGAGCAGGAAGGAAGGGCCTCCATGGTATAGGAAAAGGAAGGGCTTTGAAGTCAGACTGGGAATCACATCTGACCTCTAGCCTCACTAAGGCTACTATGTGGCCTTTGACAGTGAGCTCTCCCACCCTAAATTTCCAGCTCCTTGCCTGGAAGATGAGACCCCTCCATCACACAGGGTTGCTTTTCAAGAGGGAAGAGAGTAAGTCATGGAAATGCCCCAGCACAGAATGAATGTCGAAACTGACCAGTGACCTTGTTCTAAGCCAGTGTTTGGCCAAGTGAAATTCCCAGGTCACTGGCATCAGATTCGATGGAGAATCCCACCCCAACCCCCACCCACAGATGTTCTGACTCGTGCATCAGAGATGAAGCCTTTAGCGGTCCAATGACCTCCTCAGGTGATCCTGACACAGAGCTAAGAGGAGAAGCGACTACAATTACCCTACAATGTCACTGAAATTACCATGGCTTGCAACTAAACACTTTAAACATCATGCCTGCCACTCTTAGTGCCCAGCCCTCAAAACCCTATTCAGGGAAATGCCATGTAGAAGAAGTAATCAAACCCTGACTGTAATACAGTTTGAATATTTATGCTGCCAAATAAGAATTTCTGTTGAAGTTATTTCCTCTCCTCCATATTATATCAAATGCTCATTGTTTGCCTCAGCCCATTAAAACCCAATGGATTTTTTTTTTCTGACATCAGCAATGTTAAGCACTTCAGGAAAAAAAATTTACAAGATGTGTGCTAGCTCAGTAGTACGAGCTTGTTTATATAGCTCTAATCTGACTGAGTGGGCAGGAATCCCAAGGGGAGAGAAGGAAGAACAACAGCTCTAAATAACAAATCACTCTTTCTGTTATAGCAGAGTATGCCAACTTGACATTTCCTATATATTCGAAGTTCAAATGCTCAATGACAGAGTGTCCGTTTCAGGTAATGCACCAAGATCTTAAAGTACGGCAATAGCACTCAACCCCTAAAGGCCAATTTTGGTGGCACTGGAAGGCACCCAGTATTTTACTGGGATATAATCACTTGATCATTTTAGGACATCGATTAGAATTCAGTGGTTCCCAAAAACTTGCCCAAGGACCGGAACTAGGCTAGCAGTCTCAGAATAACCTGGGAGATATTCTAAATATACATACTCCTGGTTCCCATGCTCCAGAAGTTCTGATCCAGTAGGCCTAGGGTGGTCCCTGGAGATTTACAGATTAACCATTTTCCCGATGATTTGTAAGTACAGCCAGGTTTGGAAACCGCTGACCTAGATTCCGTGGAGCCTGCCTTCCCCCCATCCCATGCTGCCTGATGTTTGGGCAGGCATGCTAATGGGGGGCTCCTTTAGCTTCCCATGTATTAAGGCAAAAACTCAATGAAATGGATACAACGTGGTTCTGGGGTCAAAAAAACTGGCTTTCAGTCCTGGCTATGTCACTTAAGTGCTGTGTGGCCATAAGCAACATATTTAACCCCCCTGGGACTTAGTTTCCTCACCTATAAAATGGAACAAATGCTAATCACTCTGCACAGTGGTTCTCAGCCCGGCCTGCTGATTAGAATTTCTTGCACAGCTCATCACAGCAACCACAACAGGTGGATGTTATTATTCACACTCTGTGGATGAGAAAAGACTGAAGAGCACAGGTCACTTGCCCAAAGTAACACAGTTTGTCAGCCGAGCAACTAAAATTCAAACCCAGGACTGACTCCAATGCCCACAGTTTTTCCAACATGTCCATCTTGTGAAATCACCTACGTAAAGTAGATGTTTGGCACAAAGCCTGGAACATAGTAGGTCCTCAACTAATCTGTGTTTCCTTCATTCTACTTGCTAGTTTTCAGTGAAGTTGATTTCTCCACTCCAATCCTACCTTAAGACTTACAAATAAATACAATGTTCTCTAAGCTATCGCAGCTGCCTGACAGGCTAATTAATTACCAAAGCTGTATATATATATATATATATATATATGCATGCATGAGGATTGCTTAAACCTGGGAGTTCAAGACCAGCCTGGGCAACATAGCAAGACCCAATCTCTACAAAAAAATACAAACATTACCCAGGCATGGTGGTGCATTGCCTGTAGTCTCAGCTACTTGGGAGGCTGATGTGGGAGGATCACTTGAGCCCAGGAGTTGGAGGCTACAGTGAGCTATGATCACACCACTGCACTCCAGCCAGGGCGACAGGGTGAGGACTGATCTCTGAAGTAAAAATAAAAATAAAAATTTTGCATTCCATCTGTTAAAGTTTCTAAAAATTAAGCTAGGAGGGAGAAGTGGAAAGATCGCCACGTAACAGGGCATGGTGGCCCTGGGAGTCCTGTTACTGCAATCTCTGCTGGAAAACCAGGTCTACCCAGGCATCCTCTCTCACCAGGGCTCTGAACTCCACACTGCTCTGGAAACCCCAACCCCTCTGACTCCCCACAGACTCAGCCCACCCTTTGAACACTTCTGTAAATAGTATGCCCACTATGTCCTTCCATCTCCTCCCTGAACTTTAACCTTCTGTGACCTTAATGGAAACTTGCCTTCTCCTCTCCTGCAGCCCTCTGTCCTCATGCCATATATCTGAAGACCAGGGAGTAGGGCAGGCAGCCTCCTGGCTCTCCACTGCTGCTTCAAATGATTTCCCTCCCTCCCTCCAACACAAATCCCTGCTCTGTGGCACTCAGGCCATCTGGCTCTGCCACTTTCTGCTCATCCTCACTGCTGTTTTCCACCTCCCTCCTGCTTATGCCTTCTCATTCCCTGAAGACTCCAGCTTCCGCCTCTCAGAGGGTTTCTTTTGCTTCCCTAACACCTTCACCACTTTCAGTGACTTTAACATCAGAGTCAAAGACCTACCAGAAAAGCCAGTTTCTCAGTTCCTTACTTCCTCACCTGAACCTTTTTCCTTCTGAGTCACTATCTCACATGGCCACATCCTAAACTTTGCCATCACCTCAAATCCCACTATAAGCATCCTCCACTCTGTCCACCCTTCCTCTGTTCAGCTCACTTACTTACTCTGCATTCACTGCAAACAATCTTCAAACTTATTTAGACATTTAATCCATTGAACACACAGCACTTTTAGTATCCATTCCTACCCTTCACTTCACCTTCACCATTCACACTGGATCCATCGTTATACTCACTCATAATCACTCCCGTGCACATACCCTCTACTTCTGCATCTCCCCTTGTGATGGTTAATACTGAGTGTCAACTTGATTCGATTGAAGGATGCAAAGTATTGATCCTGGGTGTGTCTGTGAGGGTGTTGCCAAAGGAGATTAACATTTAAGTCAGTGGGCTGGGGAAGGCAGACCCACCCTTAATCTGGTGGGCACAATCTAATCAGCTGCCAGCAAATATAAAGCAGTCAGAGAAACATGAAAAGGCGAGACTGGCCTAGCCTCCCAGCCTACGTCTTTCTCCCTTGCTGGATGCTTCCTGCCCTCAAACATGGGATTCCAAGTTCCTCAGTTTTGAGACTCGGACTGGCTCTCCTTGTTCCTCAAGCTTGTAGACAGCCTCTTGTGGGACCCTGTGATCATGTAAGTTAATACTTAATAAACTCCTGTATATATACACACACTATTACATATATACTATTGTATATATAAAAATAGAATATATACACACACACACACACACACACACACACACATACACACACACAATTAGTTCTGTCCCTCTAGGGAACCCTAATACACCCCCTTTCGGTGTCACACTATCCTTACAAAATTCCAACACTGATGGAACCCAACTATCCACCAACCCCAAGCTCCCATCCAAACAGATGAACACTTTGGGGCGGAGAGGAAGTCACACAACCAGGCTGACTAGCTGCATTAAATTCATGGCCACAAACATTAAATGAATAGTCAACACTGCCTGCCAAACCCAAAATGTATTCCTGCCAAGCTTGTTTCTCCCTTTCTGAGATGGCTATGTCATATCTTTTCTCAGCTCATATTTAACACATAGTCTTAGCTGATGAGCTCACTTCAAAATTCATGGAAGAAATGGAAGCCAGCAGAAGGCAAGTCCCTCATCTTCAGACACCCTCATTGAAGCCACCATGTTCTCCATCTTCCTTTTTCTTATGGGGAAAAGCTTTTCTGTCAGAGAAATTTGAACCAGAGCAACTCCATCTTGAATAGGGGCTGGGTAAAATGAGGCTGAGACCTACTGGGCTGCATTCCCAGACAGTTAAGCATTCTAAGTCACAGGATGAGACTGGAGGTCGGCACAAGATACAGGTCATAAAGACCTTGCTGATAAACAGGCTTTAGTAAAGAAGCTGGCTGAAACCCACCAAAACCAAGATGGTGATGAGAGTGACCTCTGGTTGTCCTCACTGCTACACTCCCACCAGCGCCATGACAGTTTATAAATGCCATGGCAACACCAGGAAGCTACCCTATGTGGCCTAAAAAGGGGAGTCAAGAATAATCCACCCCTTGTTTAGCATATAATCAAGAAATAGCCATAAAAATGGGCAACCAGAAGCCCTCAGGGCTGCTCTATCTATGGAGTAGCCATTCTTTAATTCCTCTACTTTCTTAATAAACTTGCTTTCAGTTTACTCTACGGACTTGCCCCAAATTATTTCTTGCGTGAGATCCAAGAACCCTCTCTTGGGGTCTGGATTGGGACCCCTTTCCTGCAACATTACCATTTACCAAAGGAAAGTTCTTCCATCCTTGCTCTTCATTAGATGGTTAATAGAACATTACTGCTCACATACACCCTACCACCACACCAACCAGGCTCAGGTGTAACAGTGGATTACAGATAAAAGATTTCCAAGACACAGTGTCCCTGAGGAAGAGTAGTTAGGGAAACCTAAAGTCAAGGGAGGAGACAAAAACAAGGACCCTTGTGGGGCATTTGAAGCCTCTAGCACCTACAGCTCAGCAAACACTAAACACAACCCAACTCCTAGCCAGCTTAAGTAAAACCTCACACTAAGTGCCTACCTACCTCAGTTCCTATGACTCAACACATCATGTCTGGCTTTCAACAAAAAATTACAAGGCATGCTAAAAGGCAAGAAAAAGACATTCTGAAGAGACAAGCAATCATCAGAATCAGACTCAGATATGTCACGGATGTTGGAATTATCTGTGTCATTAACAGATAGGAAATATAAAATAACTATGATGAAAAATGTTAAGGATTCTAATAGAGAAAGTAAATGGTAATGAAACCACAGAGACGGAAACACTTTTTAAAAACTCCTTTGAAAAGGAAATGCTAAAAATCAAAACCACTGTAACAAATGAAGAAGGCTTTCCATAGGCTCATCAGCAGACTCAAATGGCCAAGAAGAGTAAGACCTACCACTTGATAGCAGAAGAGGGTGACTAATGTCAATAACAACTTAATTGTACATTTTAAGATAACTAAAAGAGTGTAATTGGATTGTAACACAAAGGAGAAATGCTTGAAGGGATGGACAGCCCATTTTCCATGATGTGGTTATTATGCATTGCATACCTGTATCAAAACATCTCATGTACCCCATAAGTATACACACCTATGTACCCATAAAAATTAAAAATTTAAAAATTTTTTTAAAAGACTCCATGAGCTTGAAAGTCAATCATGAATTTCCAAACTAAAAAGAGGAGAGAATTAAGGGAGGAAAAAAACCAGAGCAGAATATTCAGGAACTCTAGAACAATATCCAAAGGTGTAACACAAATGTAATCAGAATTCCAAGAAGAGAAGAAAGAAAGGAGAAGAAATATTGGAAGGAATAATGATGGAGAACATTCCAAAATTAATGACATACAATAAACCACAGATCCAGAAAAGTCAGAAAACACCAATCAGGACAAACACCCCCAAAAAGAAAAACTACACCTAGGTATATCATATTCAAACTGCAGAAAACCAAAGACAAAGAGGAAATCTTAAAAGAAGCCAGATCCTTACCTATAGAAGAACAAGGATAAGAATTACAGAACCCATGCAAGCAAGAGCGTGGAGTGAAATACTTAAAATGTTGAAGGGGAAAAAAAAAAAAAACGCCCACTTAGAATTCTACATCTAGTGCAATTATCCTTCAAAAGTGGAGAAAAAAATAAAGACTTTCACAGACAAGCAAAAACTGAGGAAATTTATCACCAGCAAACCTGCTCTGCAAGAAATGCAAAAAGAAGTTCTTCAGGCAGAGGAAAATTATACAGGTCAGAAACTTGGATCTATAAAAAGAAAGAACAAGCACTGATGAAGGAATAAAGGTAAAACAACATATTGTATTTTTCTTATTCATAATTGGTCTAAAAGAAAAAAATAGACCCTTTTGAATAATGTTCATGGGACAAAAAAAAATTTTTTTAAAAGGCTAGCATATCATTGCCTAACACAGAGCTCTGGAACAGCCCTTGACAATTAACCAACTCAAAGGTTGGTAAACTTGGGCCCACGGGACAAATCGAAGCCTGTTGCCTGTTTTTATATGATCTGTTTGCTAAGAATTGTTTTTACAAGTTGAAAGAACAGTAGGACACATGAAAATGTATGAAGTTTGAGTTTGTGTCCATAAATACGCTTTTATAAATAAATGCCCATTTGTTTACTTATTGTCTATGATCACTTTTATGTCACAACAGCAGAGTTGAGTTGTTGCAACAGGGACTGTATGGCCCACAGAACTCAAAATATTTACTATTTAGCCCTTTACATTATAATTTTTTTCTGTCCCTTGAACGAGTCCAAGCCTTTGGTTTTCAGAGAATGGCACTAAGACCTGGGAAGGTCAAGGTCCCTTCTAATGTCACCCTGCTGGTTAGCAACGAGTCAGCATTTAGAGCTTGGGTCTTCCCTCTCTTCTCACATGAGAGGACTTATATTTTGTTAAGTATGGGTTCCAAGATTATAGTTTCTAATACTACTGACTATTGGGACTGCAGAAATAACATTTTATTATTCTCTTATTTCACATGAAAGATTGTATCACTGCTAGAGAAGAAGTGGGAGTGACAGAGAAGCGTTGCCAATTTTTATACACAAGAAGTGGATGACTAAGAGATGAAGAGGATGACATGTTCCCAGGGGACCTAAGAAGAAAAGCACTCCTATTGGCCTTTTCTTTTTTAAAGAATGTCAGTTTTATTCCTTGGGAGTTCATTGTTTTCTTTCTTTTTTAAAAAAGAACAGGTAAAATCAGTATGTTTATATGTAAAACAAGGCATTTAAATGTAATATAAGGTGCACCGTTTCAATGACTCCATAATGCCTCCATTTGTAGCAGCAATGGTAGACTTTTCCTCTTAAGATAGCAAAATTTAACAAAAGAAAATCTTTTCATAAAGCTTACCAGACAAAAGTAATATAGATCAAAGAAATAACGATTGAATAGGTTCTTGGGGGTTTTACAGTTTTACTCATACCATGTAGATGGCAGACAAAAATAGTACAATTTGAATTTACAGTACCAATTCCTACAATGATGATCTAACTTGTAACAGTCCAACCCTCAAGAACATCTAGAAAGGTAGATAGGGTATAAAAAGGAGAGCTCCCAAGGCAATGAGGACACATGGGATCACGATCCAAGAGAAAAAGGAAGTACAGAGGTGAGCCCACTACTCCGTGTAATTATGGCTTTAAGGCATTTAATCAAATTCAACACCTCTTCATGAAAATACTCTTAGCCAATTTTAAATGTAAGGGGGCTTGCTTGATCTGATAAACGGTATTTGTAAAACACTTACAGAAATATTTAATAATATTTAATAGTAAAACATGAAAGACTTTCCCACTGAGATTGGAAATTAGACAAGAATGCTCACTATCACCACTTCTATTCACCATTATGTTTGAGGTCTTAGCCTATACAAAAGGCAAGAAAAACAAATACAAGACGTGATAATCAGAAAAGAAAAGGTAAAAACTCTTTTACACGTAATTTAACTGTGTACATGGAAATTCATAATAATTTATGAATGCAGTTACTTTTGCAACAACCTAATACACAGAACTATTAGGATTAATCAGTGAATTTGGCAAAGTCAATGAATACAAGGTCAATATATAAAACTCAATTGTATTTTTTGTATATCAGCAACAATCAGAAAACGATATATTTTTAAAGGTATCATTTATAATAGCATCAAATAATTTCAAATACTAGGAATATATCTTTAAAAGATGTGCAATAATTTTTCAATATAGAGGGATACAAAAATGCTGACAGAAGTGAGAGACAGATCTAAATAAAGGAAGGGATATTCCATATTAATGGATTAAAATAGCCAACGCTGTAAAAACATTAATTTACTCCCAATTTAGGCTAGAGATTTAATGCAATCCCAATCAAAAGCCCATCAGAAGATGATTTTAAAATTTATACAGTAATGCAAATGGTTAGAAATAATGAAGCTATTCTTTTTAATTATATATTATAAGTTCTGGGGTGCATGTGCAGGATGTGCAGGTTTGTTACATAGGTAAACGTGTACCATGATGGTTTGCTGTACCTATCAACCCATCGCCTAAGTATTAAGCCCAGCATGTATTGGCTATTTTTCCTGATGCTCTCCCTCTCCCCATCCCCCCATCCCCAACAGGCCTCAGGTGTTGTTCCCCTCCCTCCGTCTACAGGTTCTCATTGTTTGGTTCCCACTTATGAGTGAGAACATGCAGTGTTTGGTTTTCTGCTCCTGAGTTAGTTTGCTGGGGATAATCGATTTCAGCTCCATCCACAACCCTGCAAAGGACATGATCTCATTCCTTTTTATGGCCGCATAGTAGTCTATGGTGTATATGTACCATATTTTCTTTATCCAGTCTATTATTGATGGGTATTTTGGTTGATTCCATGTATTTGCTATCATGTAAGTGCTGCAATGAACATACACATGCATGTATCTTTATCAAAGAATGATTTATATTCCTTTAGGTTGATACCCTGTAATGGGATTGCTGGGTCAAATGGTATTTCTGCCTCTAGGTCTTTGAGGAATCACCACACTGTCTTCCACAATGGTTGACCCAATTTACACTCCCACCAACAATGTAAAAGCATTTCTATCTCTCCACAGCCTCGCCAGCATGTTGTTTCTTGAATTTTTAATAATCACCATTCTGACTGGTGTGAGATGGTAACTCACCGTGGTTTTGATTTGCATTTCTCTAATGATCAGTGATGTTAATCTTTTTTCATGTTTGTTGGCCACATAAACGTCTTCTTTTGAGAAGTGTCTGTTCATGTCCTTTGCCCACTTTTTAATTGGGTTGTTTTTTGCTCGTAAATTTAAGTTCCTTGTAGATGCTGGATATTAGACCTTTGTCAGATAGATAGGTTGCAAAAATTCTCTCCGATTCTGTAGGCTGCCTGTTCGCTCTGATGATAGTTTATTTTGCTGTGCAGAAGCTCTTTAGTTTAATTATATCCCATTTCTCAATTTTTGCTTTTGTTGCAATTGCTTTTGATGTTTTCGTCATGAAATCTTTGCCTGTGCCTATGTCCTGAATTGTATTGCCTATATTTTCTTCTAGGGTTTTTATAGTTTTTGGTTTTACTTTACGTCTTTAATCCATCTTGAGTTAATCTTTGGATAAGGTGTAAGGAAGAGGTCCAGTTTCAATTTGCTGCATATAGCTAGCCATGTCTCCCAGCACCATTTATTAAATCTGGAATCCTTTCCCCATTGCTTGTTTTTGTCATGTTGGTGGAAGATGAGATGGTTGTAGATGTGCAGTCTTATTTCTGAGATCTCTATTCTGTTCCATTGGTCTATGTGTCTGTTTTTTGTACCAATACCATGCTGTTTTGGTGATTGTCGCTTTGTAGTATAGTTTGAAGTCAGGCAGTGTGATGCCTCCAGCTTTGTTCTTTAGAAGTTATTCTTAAATAAGAACACATGAGAGGGTGCACACTACTGAATATCAAGACCTCCTATAAAGCTCACGTAATTAAGACAGTGCATTATCAATATTATATTAGAGAAACAGAAAAATGGAATGGACTAGAAAACACAGAGACAGACCACAAATGTGACTGATAACAAAAGTGACATTTCAGAGTAGTAGAAATGAAGAGATTTTTCAATAAGTGGTGCTGGGTTTATTGGATACCCATAAGTAAAACAAAATAAATATGGATGGCTTTCTCACACCACAAACAACAATCAACCACAGGTAGATTTTTACAACCTAAAGATAAAAGGCTAAAAGGCAAAAAAAAAAAAAAAATAGAGCTTCTATAAATTAAAACAGAGTAGCTTCATAACCTTAGGGTAGGCAACAATTTCTTAAGTAGGCACAGGAAACAATAACTACAAAGAAAGAGACTGATAAATTGGTTTATATTCAAAGTGAGATCTCCAATTCATCAAAAGAGAGTAAAAGGCAAACCACTAGAGCTGGGAAAAGATATTTTAAATACGTATGACAGGCAAAAGTATTTGTATTAAAAATTTGTTTTTAAAAGAAGACTTCTACAACTCAATAAGAAAAAGATTAAAAATCTAATTTAAAAATAGGCAATAAGCTTGAATAGGCACTGCAAAAGACAAATAAAAGTGGCAAAAAAAATTAAAAAGGCACATCATAATCAGTCACCAGAAAAATGCAAATTGAAGCCATAATAAGACACCACTACGCACCCACCAGAATGGCTAAAATTCAAATATTTAACAATCTCAAGTCTTGCCAATGATATAAAGAAACTGAAACACTCATGAACTGATGATAGGAATATAAATTGATGCAGCCACTTAAGAAAACTCTTTGTAGGGATCGAATAAAGCTGAACATACGCGTGCCCCATGACCCAGCAATCCAGTCAGGTGTGTATACCAAACAGAAACACATTCATATGTGTGTCACAAAACACATACAAAAGTGTTCATAGCAGCACTATTCATAATATGTCTAACCTAGAAATATCCCAAATGTCCCTCAACAGTAGATGAATAGCTTGTGGAATATCACAAAGTAGAATACTATATAGTAATAAAAATAGTCTACTACTACACATTGCAACATAGATGAATTTCACAAACAATGTTGTGCATAAGGATCTAGAAAGAAAGAGTACAGGCATATATGTATGATTTCATATTTATTTCATTTGTTTCAAAAAAGAGAAAGCTACAGTGTTAGAAATCAGGTTAGTGGTAGCTACTTGAGAGGCTGAAGTGGGAGGACTGCTTGAGCCTAGGAGTTCCTGGCCATCCTGGGCAACACAGTGAGACCTCATCTCTTTAAAAAAAAAAAAAAAGAGAGAGAGAAAGGAAATCAGCTTAGTGGTTACCAATGGGAAAAAAGAAATATGTACTCACTGGGAGGGCCCATGAGGTGGTTTCTGGAAGAATGGTAACATTCTCTTTCTTGATCTCGGAGAGATAACATGGATGTGCTTACTGTTTGAAAATTTATTGAACAATGATTTGAATACTTTTCTGTAAATATGTTATACTTCAGTAGAACTGTATGTTTGAAAAGGAATAGTGCAAATAAACGCAGATATGGAGGAAGGATGCAACATATTGGGTTCTCAAGGTGGCATTGCAGCCCTCTCACGTACAGTGACGCAAAAAGTGACATCATGGCAGGGTTACAACTGCAGGGATGATGAAGGAGCCAGAGGTTGTGTCTGTTACCACTGTGGACTGTCCTGGCCAGAGTATGCCTCATTATCGGACACACAGATCGAACCATCGTAGACATGTGACTAATCAGGACCAAAGTCCTTCCCTGAGACTGAGATAAGGACGCTGGAAGAAAGAAGATTCCTCCCCTGTGAGGTGACCGTTGAAAAGATTTGAGGGTAGAAATATTAGTGACCATCTTCTTCTCTCGTGCCATAGAAGGAGGAAGTCAAGAAGACGAGGTGTCGAGTAAGAGTGCTGACCATGTCATTTAAGTCCCTGGATCCAGCTAAGCCTGAATTCTCAGATTATGTGGTCAGATAAATTTATTTCTGCTTGAGATACTTGGATTTTGCTTCAGTTCAGTTGGGGTGTCGGTATTTTTTTGTTTAGTCTGCATCAGAGAGAAGACTAAATCCCCATCACTATCATCACTATTATATGGCATTCAAGTTCCTTCGCACACTGGCCTCAACTTGCACTTCTAGTTTTATCCGTCACCGTTCATCTTCATATACCGAACAACATGGTAATCTCAACTACAGAAAACTCCCCCAACCAAGAATTCCCAATAAGGAAAGTTCAACTTATACCTATTTCCAAATACATTTTTGATAGTCAATTGGCCATTTTAAGAATAATTAGAAAATATAAGAATCTCGCACCAGTCTAGGCAATGTGATGAAACCCTGTCTCTACAATAAATACAAAATTAGCTCAGAGTGGTGGCACACGCCTGTAGTCCCAGCTACTTGGGAGGCTGAGGTGGGAGGATCACTTGAGTCTGGGAGGTCAAGGCTGCAGTGAGCCAAGACCACGGCACTGCAATCCAGCCTGGGCAAGAGAGTGAGACCCTGTCTCGAAAACAACAACAAAAAAAGACTCTTGGGATTAGAAACAGATTTTTTTAAGTGGGGGAGGGGGTTTTAAGGCAGATGGCAGGCAGGGGAAGTGGTTTTTGCAGAGAAGCTTTTGAAAGCTAAAGGAAACCAAAAAATGAAAACCTGGAATTGGCAGCATTTGCTTTGGCATGACACTAAATACCCTATGCACGGGGGTGAGGTATCTGAGGACCTCCTAATCAGTCATGCCAACTAAGTTAAATAAAGTTTATCCCAAGATGTATCTATCCACTTTACCCTTTAGCCACAGGGCGACCCAGGAGTCAGCAGTCAGCCTCTCTGACTGAAAGGCATTGAACATTTGTATAGTGAGCCTGACATGGAGGAGTGCCCTTGTGCATGAGAATTGTACACTAACTGTAATAAAGCAAAACTACCTGTAAGCATTTCACTGTAAGGGGGGGTGACAGCCTGCAAAACAGCAAGAAGTAACTGGAAATTCACTGTGGCACACTGCTCTTACCAACATAAGGTGAGCAAAATGTCACTCATAATCTACTTTTGTTTTCTCATTTTACTTTCAGTAAATATGACAAATACTTATTGAACAGTTTTGCTTAAACCTAGATTTCCCCTATCCTTGTTTTCACTGAAGTTTTAAGTTCATCAACATGGACTCCTCCTGCCAGAAAGGTTTTTAAGGACCTCACTCTCTGTATGGGGGGTATTAAATATTCTTTGCACATTCCTTGCATTTGATCACCTGTATACTTTTGTTTACATTGAAATGCCCCAAGTACATTCTTGCCATCTCTGTCCCCTGGCCCCATTTCTGCAGGCCCCAGACCTCTCGGTCCTCCAAGGTCCAATTCATCTACTTAGCCTCTTCAGTGAAATCTCTCAGCAGGAAGTCATCTCTCCCTAACTTTCCATATATAGGCCTTGCTTACCACATTCCGTCTCTCCATTTGTTTTCCTTCTTCAGAATTTTAAGTTTCTTGAACACAGGAGCCATATCCAATTAATCATTATCTGGAAATGGGTCCTTGGTAGGAAGACAGATGCACTGTCTGACACGGACCAGCAGGACAAGGAGTGGGGAGGAGCAGCAGAGACCCCAGGCCAGCTGTGACCTAGGGTACGGAACATCCCGCCCCTGCAACCCCATTAATAGTTGACTAAACCAGAGATTGTTTCCAGGTACACACTCTCCTTCAGTAACCACCTCAAAGCAATCACAATTTCTCAGTTCCTATTCTGGAACTGGGAAGAATGCAGATCAAGAGAGTTCAGCTACTTTGTCTCCTGCCACATACCCCTGGCTATCGGCAGAAACCAACAGCCAAGCCCTAAACTACCTGCTATTCTGAAAATGAAAATGCCTTCCCCTAAAAAAAAAAAAAAGTCTAAAATGTAATCAATAAATTTATTCTTTGTGAATGCGTCCTTTCTATTTTGACCAGCTGCTGAATCAGTCTTTGTATTAGGATGTATGGTCAGCAAAATAATATAGTGGCATCTTCCTGCTTGGTTTGGAATCTAAACACTGTAGCACTTCCACAGAAGTTTAAGGAGAAAATATATTGGATATGTTATTTAAAGTAATCTTTTTTTTCTAGAGAGTTCACACCACAAAATACAGCCAGCTCAAAAGGTGTTTCTCTTGGATTGGGCAGTGTAGATATACATAATATTTTTCTAATTGAAACTGGTTAATAATTTTTAAATGAATTAAAATTTGGCAAAAACAGGGCTTTCTGAGCAGCACATACTTCTCACTTAAACACATTCTCCACCTGTCCCTAATGCAACCCCAACCCTGAGGTCCAAGGTCAGGTGCCATTCATCATCACACGTGGATGGCTGTTTTGCTTTTAGAGAAAAGGAAATGTTATTTGGTATCCAGGTCTCTCTTGACAATGAGTCAGACGACCCCATATTTCAAGAAAAATAGATATAAATGTATTTCCGGGAGTAAAAACTTTCTATCTGTGTAATGTACAAACAAAACATGCTTTTGATTTGTAAAAATTACAACTTGTTACTATTGTGGAAGAAACCTCACTTCTTTCCCTCACTTCCTTTACCTAACTGGTCTATTGAGTGTTTGAGTTTGCAACTCATTTTTAAAATGCATTTTCTTCCTTCCTTCATTTCACAAATAGTTCTTAAACAATTAGTATGAATCAGAATCTGTGACAGATGCTGAATCTACAACAGGAAATAAAAGAGTCCCTGCTTTTACGGAATGTATATTCTATCAGAAGGAGACAGACAGTATATAAGTACATATAATGCAATATCATGGTGATAAAGCTGTGATCAAAAAGAGGGCAAGTAAGACAACGAAGAGCAATGAGAAGGGGCAGGAGTTATTATTTTAGCTAGGGTGGTCTGAGATGGCTTTAACTATGAGGAGTTTATATTAGCCCTTACTCTGAAATCAAACAATTGTTTTAATAACCAATTACAGTCATGCACCACGAGTCAGTGACGGACCACATATATGAAGGGGGTCTCATGAGATTATAACACCATATTGTTACTGTATCTTTTCCATATTTAGATATATTTAAGTACCACTGCGCTACAATCGCCTACAGTATTCAGTACAGTAACATGCTGCACAGTTTGTAGCCTAGGAGCAATATACCATACCGCCTAGGTGTACAGTAGGCTACACCATCTAGGTTGTGTAAGTACACTCTAGAGTGTTCACACAACAACAAAATCACCTAATGATACATTTCTCCAAATGTATCCCGGTCATTAAGTGACATGTGACTGTATTATTAACACCTCTCATCTGAAAACTTTGCCATTATCCGTTTTTGCACCTTTAAAATTTATTCCTATCTCCCAAAGCCTGTCTCTTCCAAATCTGATGATAAAATGCTCTGTCTCTGAACTAAACTATAATGTACTTACTGTCTTCATCATCTATTTGCTGCCAAATCTGACTTACAAAATCCCCTGCATTTTTTCCTAAACTATCATTTAACATCTTTTATTGCTAATTTTCTATTTATTCCTATCATCTCTCCAATACAACTGAAACAATCTCAAGGGTAGGGTCTCTGTTTATTCCCCACCTTGCGCTATATAAAAGAGCACAAGGACTTTGGGGTCAGAAAAGATCTGAGTTTAAATCTTGGTTCCTCAATGACTATCTGACTTAGGGCAAGTGACTGAACCTCATTTCCACTCGGTTTCCTCATCTATAAAATGGGCATAATACCACCTAACATCTCTTAAAGGACTTTGATTTGCAGAAAGCTTAACAAATGCTGATTGTTATTTTGTAAGATCAGCCCACAACCATATGACAGACCCATAATTTTGTAGGCTGAGCAAGTTTTTGTTTAGGCAACCAATTTTTATCAAGCATTTACTATGTGTATTGGTCTTGTGCTAGAGGTGGAGATAAAATTATAAACATAAATTATAAAACAAAACAAGCCAAACAGACCAAAGCCCAATGGAATAGACAAACAATAATGTAAAACTAGAAACTAGGATGACAGTCTCACCATATCATGGATATGAAGTGGATCTTGCCAGGCAAAATCAAGCAAGCAATAAGAATGAGGGCTATAACCACGTGCACCTTGCATCCACACTCATACCAATCCATGCACCCACACTAGTCCATGAATTCCTACCAATACTAGCCCATCTTTCCTCCTCCACCCACAGCTATCACTCTGCAACTCAATAACTCAGCAAACATTTACCAAACTCCTACTATGTGCCAAGCACTGTAAGAAATCCCCAGGATGCAGAGAAAAAATAAAACGTGGGCTTGCTCTGTGTGTCCGGCATAAGCCCTATCAATGCAGCAGCAGTCTCCTTTTTCATTTCTCTTCCTGCTGGTGATTAATGGCCTTTCACCTCCAGGAAACAGAGGCATCTTTGGCTACCACAGAGATCTTGCCCACACTGCCTTCTCCCACTTAGATGTGTGGGCCACTTGCTTTCTACAAGCCTCCTCAAAATCCCAATGTGAGAACTATGGAGCAGGATTCTCAGAGACTTGGGAGCCCCTCAGATGCTTGACTAACACAGCAAGGCCTCAGGAACAGACAATAAAGAGGAACCATTATCCTGAAATACTTATTTCTCAACAGACTCACTCTAAAAATTAGAAAACAGGAACTGTGCTGTGACAGTCCCATCTTGTTAAGTGTCTGTGCTTTCCATGCCCCATACTTCATACAGGGTTCTGCATTCTCATGGTCACACATACTCAAACAGTATTTTTTAAATTATTCTTTCACAGATGAGAAAACTAAGGTTCAGAAACACAATAAACAGGATTTTAAAATGCCTGTTGTGCTCCTTTAGGAGATAATAATAGCAGTTCTCTGTCCGGGCTCCAGGCTAGCCGTGGTGCCTGGGGTATTTCCAAGGGAGTGCCACCACCAGCTCTCGTTCATGCAGGGGACCTCACCTCAGCTGGCTTTGTAGAATGCATGCTTCCATGTGTGCAAGAAAATAGGTTCTGGGTCAAGCAGATACTAGTGAATGAGTGAACTCTACCATGGACAGATTTAAACGTGGCTTTCTCTTTGATAGTTTAACCAAATTACTGTGAAATGCCAAGACAGCCTCTAAGACAATTCATTTGCATAGCCTGAGCTATTAATGAATGAGAACCTATTTTGTTCATATCCAAATATTTACACTTTTTTTGGAGTTACCACACATAAAAATGGTGGTTCTTGGTACCACCCTATGTTACTAACACCTAAGTAGAAGGAAAAGATAAATTTTCTATATAAAAGGTAGACACATAAGGATAATCAAAAGTTCTAACGGGTATTTCAGCCAGCTAGAATCTCCTAGCTATCAAATATACACATTCAGTGTCACCAGAGGGAAGTGGTAAAGAACAACACCCTTTAGTATCAGGAGGCCTGGATCTTACTTCTGATGCTGCTACTTCACTTTGTGGATTTATGCAGGTTAATTTCCTTCTCTAAAGTTTTACATTTCTTCATTCATAAAATTGGGACCTATCTTATAGAATGGTGGTAGAGTTCTAATGAGCATTTTTCTTGGTGGGAGGGATGGGGGATGAGGAGAGGGCAGCGGGGAGATTGCTTGCTTTATCTGCTGCCTTGGTAATTGGGGTAATTAATAGTGAAACTTCCATTTTTTGAAATATGTCTATGTGGTAGAAAATAAATGGCCTCTTCCAGACCTGAGAGAGGTAACGGTGAAGTATTTGGTAGGCTTCGTGGTTTGTAACATCTCAAGCAGGTATTCCTAGTTGTTAATGTAACTCATTAGGTTTAATGTTCAATTTAATTGCCTACTTATAAGCATTTTTGCTTTCTTTGCAGTTTGAAGTAGTGTGGTCCATGAATGATTATAACTCTTATTGCAGGCTTAATGTTTCCAAATTCTGGATGATTATTCTTTTGACTACTCCAGAAAGGTATTCCTCCATAAGAGAAAACTAATATTGATTCAACCAATGCTTACTGAACACCTATTGGCAGGTATATCTTGGGGCACTGGATGGATGGATGCAAAGAAAAGTCAAACAGGCTTTTTGGCCTGTAAGGAGCTTACTGTGAAAGCCTGTGAAAAGTCAAACAGGCATTTTGGCCTGTAAGGAGCTTACTGTGATGGTTAATACTGAGTGTCAACTTGATTGCATTGAGGGATACAGAGTATTGATCCTGGGTGTGTCTGTGTGGGTATTGCCCAAAAGAGATTAAATATGTGAGTCACTGGGCTGGGGAAGGCAGATCCACCCTTAATCTGGTGGGCACAATCTAATCAGCTTCCATCGAATATAAAGCAGGCAGAAAAACATGAGAAGGAGAGACGAGCCTAGCCTCCCAGCCTACATCTTTCTCCCATGCTGGATGCTTCCTGCCCTCAAACATCTGACTCCAAGTTCTTCAGTTTTGGGACTTGGACTGGCTCTCCTTGCTCCTCAGCTTACAGATAGCCTATTGTGGGACCTTGTGATTGTGTAAGTTAATACTTAATAAACTCCCTAAGACATATATGTCTTATTAGTTATATCCCTCTAAGAGAACCCTGACTAATACAGATTTTGGTACCAGGAGTGGTTCTAGATGAACAGAATATTAAAAATGGAGTTCTTTCATTGGTTTTGGGGTTTCTGGAGTTGGCTGCTTAATATGATTAGACCCAAAAGTGCTAAGGACTCTACTTCTAATAGTATAGAAAACACTGATAGTCCTTGGCAGAAACTGTTTAGAGAGTTATGCAAAATAAATGCCTTTGACACTCCTGATTCACCGCTCATGAGAGGCAAGGAGTTTAGTGACTCTGTACATAGTACATTTGACCATATGTGGAGAACCAAGGAACACAGTGAAGCTGGTTGGTTGCTCCTAAGTTCAATGGACAAAGTGATGAAAGAAAATGATGAACTCAGGGATTCTGTCTCCCGGCTTCAGAAGCAGATACTGAGCCGCAAATCTGCTAAGATTACACTAAGTGAGAGTCTTATCTCCTAGAGAAAGAGCCGAAAAGACACAAGCTCTTAAAGGCGGCCCACTGTGAGTGAGCTGGAAATGCCTGATCTCCTCTGGCTTAATGTAGAGGAAGGAATCCAAAGGCTTAGGGAGATAGGGGTGGTGGAGTGGATTAGTCCCTTTGGACCTACTCATCCCAGCTGGGAGGGTCCAGAAGATATATCCTTGACCAATGCCTTGCAAAACAGACTTGGGAGGGCAGCACCTGCATCTTTGAAGAGCCCTGTAATTGCCATTCTCTGTATGTCAGATCTAGTAGTGCAAACCACAGTTACTCAACTACAAAATGGGAATAATTGGATCCAGAGGTGGCAGGGGCCAAGTGGCAGCACTCAACCGTCAAAGGCAAGGTGAGCATAGCTACCATAATGGACAGCGGAGGCAACGTGGCAATCAGAATAGTCTGACTCATGTAGAGCTCTGGCATTGGCTAATTAATCATGGTGTTCCTAAAAGTGAAATTGATAGGAAGCCTACTGCATTCCTACTTCAATTATACAAACAGAAAACTTCTAGGTTGAATGGACAAAAGACTAATTTGAATTATAAAAACAGAAAATCATGGCTCCTCAATCAATTTCCAGACTTGAGCCAGTTTACAGACCCAGAACCCTTTGGACAAACGGGAGGCTGGGTCCCCTTAAGAACCCCACTACATTACCGAAAATTTATGCAGTAGATCTTTCTCTCATCCTTCCCCAAGGAGACCTCTGGCCTTTTACCAGGGTAACTGCACTGGGGAAAGGAAAATGATCAGACATTTTGGGGACCACTGGACACTGACTCTGAGCTGACATTGATTCTAGCGGATCCAAAACATCATTGTGGTCCTCCAGTTAAGCTAGGGGCTTATGGAAGTCAGATAATTAATGGAGTTTTAGCTCAGGTCCAACTTACAGTGTGTCCAGTGGGCCCCTGGACTTATCCTGTGGTCATTTCCCCAGTGCCAGAATGCATAATTGGCATAGGCATACTCAGCAGCTGGCAGAACCCCCACATTGGCTGACTAGTAGGGTGTGGGCTATTATGGGGGAAAAGCCTAAATGGAAGCCATTAGAGATGCCTCTACCCAGAAAAATAGTAAATCAAAAACAGTATCATGTGCCTGGAGGGACTGCAGAGATTAGTGCCACCATCAGGGACTTGAAAGATGCAGGGATGGTGATTCCCACCACATTCCCATTTAACTCTCCCATTTGGCCTGTGCAGAAGACAGATGCATCTTGGAGAATGACAGTGGATTATCACAAGCTTAACCAAGTGGTAACTCCAATTGCAGCTGCAGTACCACATGTGGTTTCATTGCTTGAGCAAATTAACACATCTCCTGGTACTTGGTATGCAGCCATTGACTTGGCAAATGACTTTTTCTCCATTCCTGTCCATAAGGCCCACTAGAAGCAATTTGCCTTCAGCTGGCAAGGCCAGCAATATACCTTTACTGTCCTACCTCAGGGGTATATCAACTCTCTGGCTTTGTGTCATAATCTTATTCAGAGAGACCTTGAGCGCTTTTTGCTTCCACAAGATATCACTCTGGTCCATTACACTGACGTTATGCTGATTGGATCCAGAGAACAAGTAGTAGCAAATACACTGGACTTATTGGTGAGACATTTGCAAGCCAGAGGATAAGAAACAAATCCAACTAAAATTCAGGGACCTTCTACCCCAGTAAAATTTCTAGGGGTCCAGTGGAGTGGGGCCTGTTTAGATATTCCTTCTAAGGTGAAGGATAAGTTGCTGCATTTGGCCTCTCCTCCAACCAAGAAAGAGGCACAACGCTTAGGGGGCCTATTTGGATTTTGGAGGCAACACATTCCTCATTTGGGTGTGTTACTCTGGCCCATTTATTGAGTGACCCGAAAGGCTGCCAGTTTTGAGTGGGGTCCAGAACAGGAGAAGGTTCTGCAATAGGTCCAGGCTGCTGTGCAAGCTGCTCTGCCACTTGGGACATATGATCCGGCAGATCCAATGGTGCTTGAGTTGTCAGTGGCAGAGACGGATGCTGTTTGGAGACTTTGGCAGGCCCCCATAGGCGAATCACAGTGGAGTCCTCTAGGACTTTGCGGCAAGGCCCTGCCATCTTCTGCAGATAACTACTCTCCTTCTGAGAGACAGCTCTTGGCCTATTACTGGGCTTTGGTGGAAACTGAACGTTTGACTGTGGGTCATCAAGTCACCATGCGACCTGAACTTTCTATCATGAACTGGGTGCTTTCTGACCCATCTAGCCATAAAGTGGGTTGTGCACAGCAGCATCCCATCATCAAATGGAAGTGGTATATATGTGATCTGGCTCAGGCAAGTCTTGAAGGCACAAGTAAGTCACATGAGGAAGTGGCTCAAATACCCATGGTCTCCACTCCTGCCACCCTGCCTTCTCTCCCCTAGCCTGCACCCATGGCCTCATGGGGAGTTCCCTATGCCCAGTTGACAGAGGAGGAGAAGACTAGGGCCTGTTCACAGATGGTTCTGCACAATATGCAGGCACCACCCAAAAGTGGACAGCTGCAGCACTACAGCCCCTTTCTAGGACATCCCTGAAAGAGGTGAAGGGAAATCTTCCCGGTGGGCAGAACTTCAAGCAGTGCACCTGGTTGTGCACTTTGCATGGAAGGAGAAATGGCCCAATATGCGATTATACACCAATTCATGGGCTGTAGCCAATGGCTTGGCTGGATGGTCAGGGACTTGGAAGAAGCATGATTGGAAAATTGGTGACAAAGAAATTTGGGAAAGAGGTATGTGGATTGACCTTTCTGAGTGGTCAAAAACTGTGAAGCTATTTGTATCCCATATAAGTGCTCACCAACAGGTGACCTCAGCGGAGGAGGAGTTTAATAATCAGGTGAATAGGATGACCTGTTCTGTGGACACCACTCGGCCTCTTTCCCCAGCCACCCTGTCACCACCCAACGGGCCCATGAACAAACTGGCCATGGTGGCAGGGATGGAGGTTACGCATGGGCTCAGCAACATGGGCTTCCACTCACCAAGGCTGACCTGGCTATGATCACTGCTGAGTGCCCAAATTGACCGCAGCAGAGACCGACACTGACCCCTCGATGTGGCACCATTCCTCAGGGTGATCAGCCAGCTACCTGGTGGCAGCTTGATTATATTGGACCTCTTCCATCATGGAAAGGGCAGAGGTTTGTCCTCACTGGAACACACATTTACTCCGGATATGGGTTTGCCTATCCTGCACACAATGCTTCTGCCAAGACTACCATCTGTGGACTCACGGAATGCCTTATCCACCATCGTGGTATTCCATGCAGCATTGGCTCTGACCAAGGCACTCACTTTATGGCCAAAGAAGTGTGGCAGTGGGCTCATGCTCATGGAATTCACTGGTCTTACCATGCTCCCCATCATCCTGAAGCAGTTATATTGATAAAACGGTGGAATGGCCTATTGAAGTCACAATTACAATGCCAACTAGGTGACAATACTTTGCAGGGCTGGGGCAGAGTTCTCCAGAGGGCCGTGTATGCTCTGAATCAGCATCCAATATATGGTACTATTTCTCCTATAGCCAGGACTCACAGCAGGTCAAGGAATCAAGGATCAGCCCTACTGATCCACTAGCAAAATTTTTGCTTCCTGTTCCCTCGACATTACCTTCTGCTGGCCTAGAGGTCTTAGTTCCAGAGGGAGGAACGCTGCCACCAGAAAACACAACGATTCCATTAAACTGGAAGTTAAGATTGCCACCTGGACAGTTTGGGATCGTCCTACCTTTAAGTCAACAGGCTAAGAAGAAAATTACTGTGTTGGCTGGCATGATTGACCCAGACTGTCAAGAGGAAATCAGTCTACAACTCCACAGCAGAGGTAAGGAAGACTACATATGGAACACAGGAAATCCATTAGGGCATCTCTCAGTATTACCATGCCCTGTGATTAAAGTCAACGGGAAACTACAATAGCCCAATCCAGGCGGGACTACAAATGGTCCAGACCCTTCAGGAATAAAGGTTTGGGTCATTCCACCAGGGAAAAGAACCTGCTGAAGTGCTTGCTGTAGGCAAAAGGAATACTGAATGGGTAGAAGAAGGTAGTCATCAATACCAGCTATGACCATGTGACCAGCTGCAGAAACAGACTGTAATTGTCAAGAGTATTTCCTCCTTCTTTTGTTAAAAACATGTTTGTGTATGTATACACTCATACTAAGAAAATCTCTTCATTTCCTTTTCCTTTATCATGTGACATAAGATTTATTGACTTCACATCAGCATGTAAGTATTGTTAACTTTATGTAATAGTATTTGCATTGGGGATTGGTGCATTTCTGGTTGTACAAAAGATAGTTGTATTATGTTATGCACAATTTTGACCTCATTATTGTCTTTATTTGAAGATTATGTATGATCTCAGGAGATGTGTATGGGTTCAAGTTGACAAGGGGTGGGCTTTTGATGGTTAATACTGTCAACTTGATTGCATTGAGGGAGACAGAGTATTGATCCTGGGTGTGTCTGTGTGGGTGTTGCCCAAAAGAGATTAAACATTTGTGTCAGTGGGCTGCAGAAGGCAGATCCACCCTTAATCTGGTGGGCACAATCTAATCAGCTTCCAGCGAATATAAAGCAGGCAGAAAAACGTGAAAAGGAGAGATGAGCCTAGCCTCCCAGCCTACACCTTTCTCCCATGCTGGATGCCTCCTGCCCTCAAACATCTGACTCCAATTTCTTCAATTTTGAGAGTCGGACTGGCTCTCCTTGCTCCTCAGCTTACAGACAGCCTATTGTGGGACCTTGTGACCATGTAAGTTAATACTTAATAAACTCCCCTTTATAGATATGATATATCTACATATATACATATATGTAGATATGTATAGCATATAGCATATATGTATATATGATATATATGTACATATATATATCCTATTAGTTTTTTCCTTCTAAGAGAACCCTAGTACACTTACCCTCTAGTTTTCACTGTCACCAAACCAGCAGAGTTAGCATCATCCAGGGACTTGTTAGATATGTATATTCTCGGGCCCCATCTCAGACAGAATCAATCAGAGACTCTGGGGATGACCCCCAGGTGTTTCTGTGTTTGAATAAGCCCTCTTCAAAGATCATTCTCATGTCAAAGCAACAAATACGTCATTAGCTTAATTAGTTAAATCTAAAAGTACCTTTTGCCCTTTAGGGAAACAGAGGCCCAGAGGCCACAGGAGAAGTTGGTGGAGTAACTGCAACCAGAACTCAGGTCTCCCACCCACAATGGCCAATGACCTTTCTACTTCTTTTCTGCTGCTTTAATCCCTAAATCCAAAAGGAGGCCCCAAGCATTACCAGCCCAAAGTGCAAACACTGGTTTTCAAAGAGCAGAAAAAGAACCTACTCTCTTTGAAAATAAGGACCACCAGTAAAAACTAATATCTGATCAAAATCATTCTGTAAACAAGCAGTAATTTCCCAAGCCTTTAACACATTTCCAAGTGATATTTCCAAGCTATCTTTTATATTTATAAAAATTTGTGGGGGAGGGGGACTGGGTAGAAATAATTGACTAGAATAATATTTGGAAGAATATACAGTTAAAAATATGTTAATAGTGGCTCCCTCTCCATAGCTGATTATGGATAACCTTTATTATTTTCTTTGTATTTTCCTGAACTGTTTCAATAGCTAAATATTACTTTTGGAAACAGGGGAAAAGTTAAAATTGTTTTTTGAAATATTATATCCATATCACTTAACACGAAAGTTTATTTTGTAATTCTATTTCTTTCCTTACAGCAGGATAGTGTGTGTATAGTAATTATTTATATCATGCCATATGTTACAAAGAAGATGAAATTTGGTAAATATATTCCTTCCAGCTGGAAACTGAAAATGAAGAGGTTAAATGCATTCCTAGGTTCAGAGCAATATGAATTAAGACAAGCTAACTGCGAAGCTAAAGGAAAAATTAATCCCAGTATTGAGATCTCTGAGAGCATCCTTTTGAAAAATGTTTATGTGACACACAGCTCCTTATTCCATCCCCCTGATATTTAACCCCTGGCACAAAACAGAATGTTCAGCAATTCCTGGCAAAGTCTTAGGAGTTCAGGGGATAAAATGCATGGGAGAAGATGAGAGACATAAGAAATGGAATGATTCTACTTTCACATAAAATTATGTCCCTGTAGACAATGAGACATCCAAAATCACTGGCAAATTTAATAGCCCACAGTAACTCTAAATTTATTTTTCTTTCTCAAGAAACGTCTACTCCAAAAACATCTATGTTGGAGATCTTATTCTGCAAGTCAAAAATAAATAAATAATTAAAACGGACTCATTTAAATAAACATTTCTGCCACAAAAGCATTGTCGTAATGTTTCACTTGATAAGATGAATTTATTGCTTCAAAGAAAATCTAGTCTTGTTTTACTGAAACTCTCAGCAATAGAAATTCAGTGAATTTTAACTGAAATTCCTTAAAGAAAATCAGAAGTAAAGTTAAGATCTGTCAGAATGTATAAAAGGAAACACTGGTGGCCTCTCTCCTTCATCACAATACCTCCCAACAGCTGACATTTATAGAACTTGCAGACTCTTTCAGGAAAGGACGAGTTATTGGGAATAGACTCTCTCTACATATATATAGTTTATGGTGCATGAGATCATATTTACAGGACAATTTAGCTTAACAGTGGTACAGTATCAAAGAACTTAGAATTTATCATCTATAGCATGCAAGATTTGGCTTGCAAAGGTTTCTCTCTCAAGAGTCTCACCAAATGTCCCTCAGCCCTCTACCTTCCTTCACAGAGTAGTCCCACCCATTGAAAAAGTAACAAATTAAGAATAAAGAATATGCATCTTACAGAAAGTTTCCCACCATAGTCCCAGTTCCCACTCCATGTAATTACCTATTTGCCTATGAAAATTGATATGTAAGAGCCGTGTTGTCAACACATTTAACTAAACCTAACAGTTCCCTTTAAGTCTTACACTTTTTGACAGACCATACACACACAAACTTGTAGCTCATTCTCTAACTCCATTTTGATACTTACAAGCCCAGTTCTTCCATCTCTCACCCTCTCTGGAGAGAAAAGGGTCTAGTGGTAGGTTTTACCTAATCTTGATTATTTTTGCGTTTTTCTTTGGGGTTGTTAAAGGTATTGATCAGAACTCACCTCCCAAGCATTGGTAATTCCAAGCCGACGAGACCCCAAATATCTTGAGTTTGTAACATAGAAATGCCACTGGTCTCAACGAGAGAGAAGGAAAATAACGTTCCTACTCCGTCAAATTAAGAAAAAAAAATGAAATACAGCAGCTTTCATTCTGAACAAAATTAAATTTTCTGGGTCACTTTCCCTGTCTCACTGGACCACTTTTTTACGCAGCCTGCCGGTGACTGTAAACACGGTCTCTTCACTCCTCACGCAACCAGTTCATTTGTCATCCTCTCCAAGCGAATAGCCACCGCTTCCTTCGCTAGCGCAGTTCCCAAACAACAAACCTCCCCGCCCGCCCCTGCCCTCCACACCTCACCGCGGAGACTCGCTTTCTTTTCTTCCAAACCACAAATGGGCGAGCTTGTTCAGAGAAAAAGTTAATGAACGCCTGATTAGAGGCAAAGCTGCCCTACCTGCGATCACAACATCAGAAGACTGGAAGTACCTAAAAGCGCCATCCTCTGCGCTCTCGTCCCCGTCGGTGTGCGCTTCACACCCAGAAACCCAGGAACATGATTTATATGCAGACCTGCACCCATCCCACACAAGTCCACACGCCAGCTTGCCTAACCACTTATGTAAGCTCGTGCTTCCACAGTCCCAAACTGCAGACACACACACACGGGCACCTGTCACGCATCTGAAATGGACAAGCACCCACACCCAGGAGATGAAATCAACACATATTAATGGGGTGGAGAGGGAGGATACTGTTTTAAATCATGTTTTCCCCCATTTGTTTCTTGCCCATTTTTTGTCACAACTACAATTACCTTAGCAACCAAAGAATTGCCTTGACTCTCCCTGCGGCTCCTGAATTTCTCCTAAAGCCAACCTTGCGCCAGGTTCATGATAAAGCTGGAGAAGCCCAGGGAACCGGAGACCGACAGCCTCTTGGGGGCGGAGGGGAAGTCTAGTCCGTCTCCGCGCCGCTCCCCACAGCCTCGCCTCCTCTTTCCGAGTTTCCGTGGTGGCGAGCGCAGGGGCTCAGAGAGCGGAGAGCGAAGCCCCGGGCCCGCGAGGACGCGCGGCGGGTCGCATGGTGCCAGGACGCGGGGCGCACGGGGTGTCCCCGGCGCGCTCCGGGCTGGCCTGGCTCTCCGCGCTTCCGGGCGTTCGCCGCTTGCCCACCTCTGCCCGCCCGGGTCGGCAAGGGTGCGCGGAGGTTGGTCCGTTCCCTCGGCGTCTGGCGGCTCCCGCGGCGTCTGGCTGCTCCCGCGGCTGTAGGAACGCGGCGCCCAGGCGGAGCTCTCGCCGCCGAGCAGGGCCGAGCGCGAGGAGCTGCCCCAACTCGCGAAGCCGTTCAGCTCCACGGCCCGCGAGCTGCTGCAGCGGCGCCCGCTGTCGGATGCCGAGCGGAGCTGCAGCCCCGTGCCCCGCGCACCTGGGCGCCGGCACCTGGGCCCGGACCGCGTGCTGCAGGGAGGGGCCGGCGGGCGGGGACCTGCACCTGAGCGCGTCCCGAGGGCGCCGCCGCACGGCTCACCTGTTCCCAGAGCCGCGGAAGGCGCAGACCGTGATTTGCCCTAGGAGGAGAAAACCTAGAAATTCCTCATCCTCAAGAAGCCGCTGAGAAAACGGAGAGACTGGCTCGACCGGGCGGAGGCTCCTTTCGTCAATTCCAAACTGGCCCGATCCGGAAACTTCAGCTGCGTCAAGGTTCTCATAGGGATTCCCGGCCCCGGGGTGAGGTGCCCGGCGGGCTTCTGAATCTCCCTCGCTGACGTGTTGCTGGCGCCCTCTAAATTAAAACGGGACACCGCGATCGTCAGCGATATTGTTCCTAACCTCGTCATTTTTATGTATTCAACATGCACACCACACGCTGCATTTGGAGTATTACAAGATGATTCCTATCTGGAACACTACAAAAGAACTTTCGAGAAAATTAACTCTCAGCTATTCTTGGGGGAAGCAGAAAAAAGTCGAAGACAGAAAATGAGAAAGTAACTTGAACAGATGCCTTTCTTTAACGTGGGAGTTTTGAAATGCGATGTGTAGTTAGATTCAGGAAGCTGCAGGTGGAAATAGGACAAGATCATTAGTGCTGGACGGTAACCATGGGATTTGTGTGCAATATCAATGCTATCAGTATCAAGAATAAATTTGAGATTTAGTCCTGAATTGTAGTATGTCACCAGAAAAGGGGAAAAATACTTGAAATAAAATACCTAAATGCCTTTAACGATGGATGACTTGGACTCCTCATTCACATGGGTCCAGAAGTTAAAGAGTAAAGTCTCCTTCCCAAATTGTGTCTTTTCCCGCCATTCTACATTGATTAATGGATGTATTCATTCTTTCCTTCAACAGACAAATAGCACCTGCTCTGTGTTAGACCCTCTTCTAACATTAGAAATGTATAATAAAGGAAGCAGTCTCTGCCCTGAAGCCTTCGCATCGAATGGGGTAACACACAAGCAGACATGTGTGTTACGGTATTACGGTAGGCTTAGTCCACAAAGAGGAGCTACAGAAAGCGGGGGGCGGGAGGGGGGGGTGGGAGGCGGGGAACCTACAACCAAGAGAAGCCATACCCAGCCTAGTGAGGAAAATAGAATTGTAACAGATATCCCAGTTATTTATTAAAGCTGAAATAGAAAATCTTTCCTTCCTCAGGCTCAATACTTCGCTCAAGCCAGTTGTGGAGCTGGCTGTGGCCGTTTCTCACAGTTAAAGAATAGGCCGTGCATGGAGCGAAAGGTAGTGACTAGGAAAACTTCCGCTTTGAGGAGCTCTGCTTTTTTTTTTTTTTTTTTTTTTTTTTTTGAGATGTAGTTTCGCTCTTGTTGCCCAGGCTGGAGTGTGGTGTTGCAATCTCGGCTCACTGCAACCTCCGCCTCCCAGGTTCAAGCAATTCTCCTGCCTCAGCCTCCCAAGTAGCTGGGATTACAGGTGCCTGCCAGCTAATTTTTTGTGTTTTCAGTAGGGATGGGGTTTCACCATGTTGGCCAAGCTGGTCTCAAATTCCTGATCTCAGGTGATCCACCCGCCTTGGCCACCCAAAGTGCTGAGATTACAGACTTGAGCCACCACACCCTGTGGGAGCTCTGCATTTCTGAGGCCAGCAGCTCCTTGAGGGCTAAGTAGAGTATGAAGGAATAACACTGTGGAAGTATGCACAGCAGCCTCCAGGCTCATCAGAAGAAAGCCTTACTACGTACTTCTCTTTAAAAAATATATGTGAAATCAGATATTTATAGGAATTAGATATGTATTTTCATACTGATACATTTTGTGTATTATATGGGATTCCTGATTATGTAGTATGGTTTCTTATACATAAAATATCTGATTTCATATATATGTGTATATATGTGGGGGGTATTTTATATATATGTATGTAATAGAGACAGGACACATTTTTTGCTGACATGGCCAAGAGATTGGTTTACGTGCTAGGGAATTGAGCAAAGAAGTAAATACATTAAGAAAATTGGAGCCAGTCATCTCACTGCTGGAGAAGGGAATTACCACTATAGAAAGGCAAGAGATCTAGTTATGTGGCTTGATGTTGGAGATGAAGGTGTAAAATGATTTTGGATCCAAAGAGATTATAGATAGATAGAAAAATATGTGTATATATGTGGGTGTGTATATGGTGATATATTTCCTATCACCACTGAGAAGGCCTAAAAGCAATGGCACCCCAGTAGCAATGAACACACCTGACACTCAGACCTTGGTTTCTTAATACCATCCTCCACTGAAAGGAACCACGGTTCCTTGGTATAATGGATGAAACTAGAATAATTTGTTGTGCAAGGAAATGAGAAAGTACTCAAAGAATTATGGAGACATGTCAAAAGAATACAGAAGTCAGCTTGAAGGGGTTCCTGTTAGCCAAATCTTGAACAACTTAAGGAGTAAAATAGTTAATGACAAATTTAACCCTTTGAGTAAAATAAGAGTCCATGAGTCTGTGCTGATAGAAACAGAGAAGGGAACTCTATAGTAGAATGCGACTAATAAATGAAGAAGAAAAGACAGAATTAGAAAACCACCATTTGGCAACCACCATCTTAATAATTGATTCAGGCCAGAATCATCAATAAATGCTAAAATTGGTGGGTAAAAGTTTGATGAGGAACAGGATATTTACATAGTCTCAAAGTATATCTCTAAAAATGTTCATTAATACATCATTAATTATTAATAAGTACAGCATACTTATTAACATGCAGCTGTAATACTTGAGAGATATCATCTTAATCAACTGGTAAAATTTTACATAAATGAAAACCAGTGATGGGACAAATCAGCCTTGTGCTGCATCCTGATATGATATGCTGAGAATGTAATGTCACTTCTTATGCATAAATATGTAAGTCAGGATAAAACATCAGACAAATGCAAACTGAAAGAAAAATCAAGTAACTGGCCTGTATTCTTTAAAAATGTCAAGATTATGATAGTAAAGATTGTTCCAGATTGAAGGATGCTAAAGAGATGAGACAACTAAATGCAGCATGTGATCTTGAATGGGATCCAAAATCTATAAATGACTTTTGTGGCACAATCAGTGGATTCTGTGGATTCGATGGCTTAAATTGGGTCATTGTTATTTTCCTAATGTTGTACTCAAGGTATGTAGTAGAGTGTTCCTGTTTTTAGGAAGGACAAACTGAAACATGCAGTGGTAAAGGGGCATCACATCTGCAACTTACCCTCAGAAGAGGGTAAGAGAGCTCTTTGAATCATTTTTGTAGCTTTTGTGATTTATTATAACATTATTTCAAAATGAAAGTTAAAAAACGTACATTAAAGTATAATTGTTCTCACCAAATTAAAAAAATTGTCTTCCCTTTTCTAAAATGATCACCATGGGTTTAAGAATCAACTCATGACTGGCTGTACTAAAAATATGATTTGATCTATTACTTTGTGAATATATACAATAATGTGATTCAGCCCAATCTTTTGTTCATTCATTTGGCAATTACTTATTAAGGGCACACTGCATGCAAGGATCCTGAAATTCATCTAAAGTATCAAGTGAAATAATATTTATAGGTAAAACCCTGATTCTTTTGATTACTTCATTATCAAGTGAGGAGTTCCAGGAAAGTGTGTAATAGAATTGATTGTGGTATAGCTCTCAAAACGGGTGATAAATTGAACAGAAGAATGGAAATGAGTTGGCAATTTAGTTTCAATAACTTCATTGACAGGACAAGGTAGAAAACTATTGTGTCGATGCATTTGGTGCATGTATTGATAGTGGTGGCTTTGGGGAAGATAATGAGTTTTAGGTCATGTGGCCCATTGACCAAGACTGCGCATTCATGACATTTGACAGCTGATGATACTCTTCCTCAAACTCCCACATTTTCTTATTTTCACTATTAGGTTTAATCTTTTTCTGAGAGCTAAGGACTCTTTTCTTTGTATTTTGGCAATAAAAGGAGAAAAGATTCCGGGTCACTTTTGCTTCATGTTAAATCCTGAAAGAAAATAAATGCCTGATTAGACATGTTAGAAATTGATTCTTTCAGAGAATGGCTCAAAGGGCACAGAATTAGTAACACCTGGGGTACTTATTAAAACTTAGCAATAAAGATTCTTGAACAACCAGGTGCAGTGGCACACACCTACAATCCCAGCTAACTCAGAAACCTGAGGCGGGAGGATTGCTTGAGTCCAGGAGTTTGAATCCAGCCTGGGCAACATAGTGAGATCCTGTCTCTAAAAGATTAAAAATAAACAAAATTGGATCTGTTTCTTAAATAGATGGTAATCATTTCTGAAGTTTAAAAAAAAAAAAAGATTCTTGAACTTCATCTCAGACCTGATAAGTCACAATTTCTAATGATGGAACCGGGGCATCTACTTTTGAACAAGAATTTGTGAATCGCAGCCTGTGGGGCCCTTCCTTCACAGCATGCCCAACATTTCTGTTACCACTAATTGCATAATCCCCATCTCAAGAAGAGAGTATGGCAAGCAAATTGATTACAGTGTGAAGTGGATTTCTTTTTCTCTTTGCAATGTAAAGTGGATTTTTTCTGTTTCCAGTATTAGCACTTGATCTACAGTTTTGAAAACCGTGTGTCTGAGAATGAATGTGTTTATATCACAGTGCTCGAATAGTTATGTTTTCAGACTTGGAAATAATGTTATGTCAGAGTGCAATGAGTATTTACAAAGTCCCATGCTTAATAATCAAAATGCAGGGATGTGTATATGTACAGCCAATACAAATGGGATAAAATCTACATCAGCAATAACAAGTTTTTAAAAACCTACACCAGGCCCAAAATAACCATGGGCTGCTGTTCATACCAATTGTTTGGCCCGAGCTTCTTTACCTAGGCATCTCCTAGACACTCTCATGCACTGCCTTCCCGAAGCTTGTAGTCAGAATTATCACAGAATAGGCAGGTACACATGTAATATGACTTGAAAAGAGGACAGGTCTCCTTGACCAAAAATATCCCACTCTGTCCCCTTCCTGCTAGATGCTGGGATTTCCACAGTTGATTAGAATCAGTGACAGGCATGTTTGGTTAGGACCATGGTAAATAGGCAGGGAATATACTTCAATAAGAAGGATCTTTTATAGAGTTAATATGTGTCCATTGAAACTCTATCAAAAGTCCTAGCCATATATGACCACAGGTAACCCAAAAAGCTGAGGACACTAAAATTGAATGCATAACACCCTGTAAAACCAGAGACAGCCTTTTTATTAAGGAGAACTACATTCTAATTAATTTAAGTCCTTTTGCTGGTATTTAAGAACCAGAGTTCAACTCACATGGTATTGTCAACCCTCTTACAAGTCCTGTATTTTCCAACTCTTCATTGATATTCTTTTTTTTTTTTCTTTTACTTTTTTGAGACAGAGTCTCACTCTGTCACCAGCCTGGAGTGTAATGGCACTATCTTGGCTCACTGCAACCTCCGCCTCCTGGGTTCAAGCTTTTCTCCTGCCTCAGCCTCCCAAGTAGCTGGGATTACAGGCATGCACCACCACATCTGGCTAATTTTTGTAATTTTAGTAGAGACAGGGTTTTTCCATGTTGGCCAGGCTGGTCTCAAACCCCTGACCTCAGGTGATCTGCCCTCCTCGGCCTCCCAAAGTGCTATGATTACAGGCATGGGCCACTGTGCCCAGCCTCTTCATTGATATTCTAAAGAACATAGAAGTGAAATTTGTAAGATAATTTGAAGTCAGTATGCCTCCAACTTTGTTTTTTTTCCTCACGATTGCTTTGGCTATTTAGAATCTTTGTGCTTCCATATGAGTTTTTAAATTGTGTTTTTCTATTTCTGTGAAAAATACCGTTGGAATTTTGATAGTGATTGTGCTGAATCTGTATATCACTTTGGGTAGCATATATATTTTGACAGTATTAACGTTTCTAATTCATGAACGTGTGATATCTTTCCATTTATTTGTGTCTTCTTCCATTCATTTTTATCAATGCTTTATAGTTTTCTATGTACAGATCTTTTACCTCCTTGGTTAAATTTATTTGTAAGCATTTTATTCTTTTTGATGCTATCATAAATGGGATTGTTTTATTAGTTTATTTTTGATAGATCATCATTGGTATAATGAAATGCAATTGATTTTTATGTGATTTTGTAAGCTATAGTAATCAAGACAGTATGGTACTGGCATAAAAACAGACACAAAGACCAATGGAACAGAAGAGGAAGCCCAGAAATAAACCTAATAATATAATATAATATAATATGAAGTCATCTAATTTTTGACAAAGGCACCAAGAAAATGCATTGGGAAAAGGAGAGTCTCTTAAATAAATGGTACTGGGAAAACTGGATATCCACATGGAAAAAAAATGAAATTGGACCCTTATCTCACACCACAGACAAAAGTCAACTCAAAATGGATTAAAGACCTAAACATAGACCAGAAACTGTAAAACTCATAGAAGAAAACATAGGGGGAAAGCTCCTTGACATTGGCCTAAGCAATAAGTTTGTTGGATATTATACCAAAGGCTCAGGCAACAAAGGCAAAAATAAACAAGTGGGACTACATCAAACTAAAAGGCTTCTGTAAAGCAAAGGAAACAATCAGCAGGGTGAAGAGGCAACCTATGGAATGGGAGGAAATATCTGCAAACCTTATGTCTAATAAGGGGTTAATATTCAAAATACATTAGGAACTCAAACAATTCAATAGCAAGAGAACAATCTGATTAGAAAATGAGCAAAGAACTTGAATAGACATTTTTTAAAAAAGACATAAAAATGGCCAACCAGTATATGAAAAGAATGTTCAACATCATTAAATCATCAGAGAAATGCAAACCAAAACCACAATGAGTATCACCTCCTGCCTATTAGAATAGCTATCATAAAAAAAGACAAAACATAACAAGTGTTGGCAAGGATGTGGAAAAAAGGGTACACCATTGGTAGGAATGTAAACTGGTAGAGCCATTATGGAAAACGTGTGAAGGTTCTCTTAAAAATCAAAAATAGAACTGCCATACGACCCAGCAGTATCTACTGAAAACAAAATCCATGATGCTGAAGAGACATCTACAGTGCCGTGTTTATTGAAGCATCGTTAACAATATTCTGGTTATGGAAACAAGTGTCCATCAGCGGATGAATGGATAAAGAAACTGTTATTATGTAGATTTAGATATATAGACGTACACATTCCATATACATGGAATATTATTCAGCCTTAAAAAAGGAGATTCTGTCATTTGCTACTACATGAATGAAACTGAAAGACATTATTCTAAGTAAAATAAGCTAGACATAGAAAGGAAAAGATTGCATGATCTCACTTACATGTGGAATCTTTAAAAAGTCAAATACATAGAAACAGCATAACAGTGGTTACCAAGGGCAGGTGGGGGGCATGGAAATGGGAAGATGTAGGTCAAAGGGGACAAAATAGCAGTTATGTAGGATGAGTATGTCTAGGAATCTAATGTACAGCATGAGGGCTATAGCTAATAATATTGTCTTGTGCACTGGAAATTTGCTAAGAGAGTGGATTTTAGGTGCTCTAACAAAGCACACCAAAAAGGTAACTAGGTAAGTGATGGAAATGTTAATTTGCTTGACTGTAGTAATGATACTTTATGTATGCATATTACAACATCATGTTGTACACCTTAAACATAGAAAAAAATTTAATTACAAAAATACCAGCCTGGGCAATATAGCAAGACCCCAAAGCTACAAAAATTTAAAAAATTAGCTGGGCATAGTGGCACAAGCCTGTAGTCCCAGCTACTGGGGAGGCTGAGGTGGGAGAATCGCTTGAGCCTAGGAGGCCAAGGCTGCAGTGAGCCATGATTGCACCACTGCACTCCAGCCTGGGCAACATAGCAAGGCACTCTCTCAAAACATAAATGAATGGATGAATGAATAATAAATAAATAATAGGAAGAAATTTCTGCCATTTCCCCAAACAAAAGCCTTGGCAGATTACCCTGTATCTCCAGACAACAGAACTATTCCCTGCGTAGATCATGAAGGTTTCCTGCAATGTCCTTTGTCCCGTCTTGCACCATCTCCCAAGACCCAGGAGTAGTTTTCTCTTTAATCTGCAGAACATTTTAATGCCCCCCCCGCCCCGACAAAAGTTCCCTCATTCCCCTTTGAATCTAATCACCTCCCTCCTCCCTGGCCCCTGGTGACTACTGATCTGTTTTCTGTCGCTATGGTTTTGCTTTTTCTAGACTGTCATGGAAATTGAATCCTACAGTATGCAGTCTTTTGTGTTAGGCTTCTTTTACTTGACATAATGTCTTTTTAGATTCACTCATGATGTTGCACGTATCAGCAGTTCATACATTTTTATTACTGACTAGTGCTTCCTGTACAGATATATCACAACTTTAAAAAAAATAGATATGAGGTCTTGCTATGTTTCCCAGGCTGGACTCAAACTCCTGGGCTCAATCAATCCTCTCACCTCAGCATCCCAAGTAGCTGGGATTACAGGTGTACACCACCATGCCAGCTCTATCACAAATTTTTCAATCCATGCCAGGCTTCTTTTGATAACTATCATACTTCTGACATGCCCTACCCTTAGAAGGCCATGCTCCATTCATACTTTGCCTATACACAGAATATATAGACTCTGTAGTAGCCACTGTTTGTTGTCCACCACACCCATTCCCTTTCCCATCCCCATCCCGGACAATTCTCTACTCACACCTTCTTTGCTGGTTTATCCTCCTTCTAGAAGCCATGACTCAGAGAACACCTAATCCCACCTCCACTAGAGTGGATCTTCATTAGACTAAGCTAATCATGGCCATTCCATTTCTGTGGCCGTGATATGAAATTATGACCAATAAAAAATGAAGGAAAAATATGCTGGGGGCTTTTGGAAAAAGGCTTCTGAGCTTTAGTCCTTGTTCTCCTGTTCTCCTTAGTCCCGCCATCTCCTGATTCTGGGATCAGGAACTTATTCACATAGGAACCCCAAAAAGCTCAACTCTAGCAAGATTTTCAATGGGTTTTCTGAAATGGAATTTTGAGAACTATAGCATATAGTTTCCTTTTTTTGTTTTATTTTGTTTTGTTTTTGTTCTTTGTCTTCCCATCACATTTACTTCTGTGGCAAACAAACAAAAACAGCATGGTACAGTCTACAAAATACCTGGCCAGTACTGTTCAAAACTGTCAAGAACATAATAATTTTTTAAAAGACTAGGAAACTAACACAGACTGAAGGAGACTAAGGAGATATGATAACTAAATGCAATGTACTATCCTGGATTAAATCTGGAACAGAAAAATGGCATTAGTAGAAAGCCTAGTAATATCTAAATGAAATCTGTAGTTTAGTTAACTGTATTGTACCTGTATCAATGTCTGAGTTTTTGACAAATGTACTACGGTTATGTAAGATGTTAACATAGGCCATGATGAAGACGTTGGATGTTATTTTAGGTGTGAGGGAAAGCTTTTAGGGGTCTTTAAGCAAGAGACTAACACAATCATATGTATTATTCCTGTTCTAGCTGCTGTGTTTAGGATATACCATAGGGAAGGGGAGAGTAAGGATTGTGGCTGTTGTGATAATCCAGTATGGTGAGGGATGATGGTGTTTTGTCTTGGGTTACACTGATAGAGGAGAAAGTAGTGAGAACCTGTCAAGTTCAGAGTAACATTTAGCTGATAAAACTTGTTGATGAATTAGAAGAGGATTGTGAGAGGAAGAGAGGAGTCAAAGATGATTCCAACCTTAAAAACTTGGGAAAATGATACTGCCATTGACCAAAGTCAAGAACGACGAGATGGAGCAGGTTTGCTGGAGAACAGCACTTGGTCTGGAACCCTGTCAGGTCTGACATATCTGTTGGGAGGTTGCATATTCATTTCAGCGCTTTGGGAGAGATGAGGACAAGGAATACAAAATAGGTGGGATTTAAAGTCACAGAACTAAGAGAAATTCCTGTGGCAGTGACAGTGTCTACAGAGAGCAAAACAGGGTGAAAAAGCTTGGGAGAATCTGCCAACCATATACTATGTGTTAAATTACACACACGGACACAGACACAGATATCCTGATACAAGCCCATGGGCCCTTCCATCCTATCAAAAATCGCTTTTGTAGTCCCTCTTATGAGGCATTCAGCTGGGGCATCAGGAAGTGATGCTTTAAAAAACCTTTATGTCTGCATAACTGAAACTTTGTATCCTTTAACCAACGTCTTCCCACTTCTCCCATCTCCCCATCCTCTGGCGACCACCATTCTTCTCTCTGCTTCTCTGAGTTTGACTTTTTCAGATCCCACATATAAGTGAGATCATGCAGTATTTTTCTGTGTCTGCCTTATTTCATTTAATGTAATGTCTGCCAGGGTCATCCACATTGTCCACATTGTGTTACAAATGATAGGATCTCCTTTGTTAGGGCTGGATAATATTCCATTGTATATTTCTTTATTCATCTATCGATAGACATTTAGGTCGATTACATATCTTGGCTATTGTGTATGATGTTGCAATAAACATGGGAGCATAGCTATCTCTCCAAAATACAAATTCCATTTCCTTTGGTTATATATCCAGTAGTGGGAATGCTGGGTAATATGGTAGTTCTATTTTTAATCTTGGGGGAACCCTTTTTTTAATCTTTGGGGGAACCCCCTTTTTTCATAATGGCTTTACTAATTTACATTACTACCAACAGTGTGCAAGAATTCCCTTTCTCCACATCCTTGCTAACACTTATTTTTTGTCTTTTCAATGATAGCCATTCTAACGGGCATGAGATGATATCTCATTTTGGTTTTGGTTTGCATTTCTCTGATGATTGGTGACGTTGAGCATTTTTTCATATACCATTTGGCTATTTTTATGTCTTCTTTTGAGAAATGTCTACTCAGGTCCTTTGCCCTTTTTTAATCAGGTTATTTTCTTGCTACTGAGTTTCTCACATATTGTGGATATCACCCCCTTAACAGATAATTTGCAAAATATTGTAAATATTTTCTCCCATTCCCTAGGTTGCCTCTTTGCTCTGTTGATTGTTTCCTTTGCTGTGCAGAAGCTTTTTACTTTGATGTAATCCCATTTGTCTAGTTTTGCTTTCGTTGCCTGTGCTTTTGGGGTCATATCTAAAAAATCATTGCCCAGAAACTGGTGTATTTTAACCTGCATTCTAGTAAGATGAAAGTATTTCCATTAGATTTAATATACACATGAGCAGGCAGTTAGTATTTAAAATACCCCAACCAGACATTCTTATTATTCTTAGGGTAACTGCCCCAAGTTGATCTTTGTGTGTGTGTGTGTGTGTGCGTGTGTGTGTGCATGCAGGCGCGTGCGCGTGCAAGAAGGAATTCACAGAAAGGTTTTAAGTTCTTTTCAATTAACTCTAAATTTTTTTATTTCTATTTCTCTGCATTCTGACCTCTTTTTTCAGACAAAGACTTTATTTCCTACCTCTTTCTCTTCGGTAGACCTCAACTCCATCATATACACTCAACCATCAGCCCTCCTCACCAGCTCCCTCGCTGACTTGTTCAGTGAGGTTTTCCTTCTATCTTGACTCTCATCACAATGAGGACAACACAACTCTCCTCCTTTATATGTGATATGATTATTCTATAGCAAATTGTGAAGACAAAGGTGACCAAAAGTAAAGCCTTTAGTAGATTCTTTGGTGTGGACGATAAAGCTGCTGAGCTGCCTTGGATGTGTTAACCACTAGCACAGATTAATCAGTACCCCAGGCTCACCTTTTCCTCAGTCCTATGGGTAATTAATCCCAAAGACCTGCGTCTGAATTCACAGGTGTTAGAATTTGCCTAAACCTAGGGTAGGATGATTAGTTTACCCTGTTCATGCAAGGGTGAGCTGCCTGTGTAATATTTCTAACCTACCTACATATCTTGAACACCACTCACACCAACAATAAAAAATTCTTTATTTTTTTTTTGAGACAGAGTCTTGCTCTTTGGCCCAGGCTGGAATGCAGTGGCGTGATCTCAGATCACTGCAACCTCCACCTCCTGGGTTCAAGCGATTCTCCTGCCTCAGACTCCCGAGTAGCTAGGATTACAGGCACGTGTGACCATACCTGGCTAATTTTTATATGTTTAGTAGAGATGGAGTTTCACCATGTTGGCCAGGCTGGTCTCAAACTCCTGACCTCAAGTGATCCACCCGCCTTGGCCTCCCAAAGTGCCGGGTTTACAGTCGTGAACCACTATGCCCAGCTTAAAAAATTATTTCTAATGTGCGTTATACTAACAAATCCTTTGGTGTTGATTGGAGATATAGTTGAAGCTGTGCATATTAACCTTCTCCCACCCCCAGCACACACATGTGTAGGCTTTAGAGAGGAGTGTCTATGGACTTTCAGACTACTCCCGGAATAGGCATTCCTGGCTAGGAAATTTCAAATATTAACTTCCTATTTATCTGTCCATTAGACTTAACATACACATCACACACACACCCTATATCTTGTTGACATACAGGTTAAAATACAGCTTTCTCATCCCCAGAGGAGATCTGCTAAGTCAGAAATGCTGTCACTGGGAGCTAAATATCAGTGCTATAACTAGCTTTTTGAGTAACTAAGGTCATCCTCAGATACCCTAGAGTTAGAGGAAGGCTGTTGTAAAGAATAAGAGTAGGGGGACCTGCCCTCACCCCCACGGGCACTTACTGTGGAAAACTATGCAAAAGCCAAAGGGAGAACCAGCCTCTGCTCTTCTGCCCCTCTGAGGCTGAGTCCCTACCAGAAGCCGTGGGGAAGTTGGGAGCTGTGGATGACAAAATCGACCCCTTATTTGTAGTTTCCGGAGCCCCTGTGGGCACATGAGCACAAAGGAAGTAAGCTCTTGTCTCTTTTCTGTTTACCCAGCACTGGGGTAGATCATATATGGTTTTGTTGGGAGCATCACTTTCTTGGAAAAAAAAGGAAAAATTTTCTCCAACCGTAAAGAAGAGAAGAGTTTGTACTATCAGGTGTGTTTCAAACAAAACTTTATCATTGTAACTCAACACCCTGCTTATCATATATATTTGCTTTTCTTTTTAATGTATATCTTAGAAGGCAGTAAAATAATATTATCCATAAAAAATAGAACAATTGACTAAAATGAAGATTGAAAACTAATCCCAAAGGAAATTGTTAGGGGGTTAAACTTCAGGACAATAGATTGTTTAACAGACTTGCATACCAGGGATGAAGACTATTTCACGTAATGGAAAAAGATCAAGATT
This sequence comes from Nomascus leucogenys, assembly GCF_006542625.1. NCBI lineage: Eukaryota > Metazoa > Chordata > Mammalia > Primates > Hylobatidae > Nomascus > Nomascus leucogenys. The sequence continues at coordinate 88,972,994 of NC_044381.1, read as the reverse complement.
TAAGAAAATATGCACATATAAATATTTATGCTGAGAAAGTAGAACTTTGTTAAACTACTGTATCAACTCAAATGGAAACACAAAGTTATTTTGCTGTAAACTACATCTCTGTTTGCATCTCTTTCCTCTCAATTAATGAAGTAAACAATTTCAGCAGTAAAATTCCAATCCCAATAAACTATGCATTTTCATTCTCTTTGAGGGGTCTCTAAAACTAGACAAAATTAAGAGAAGGAATCCATTGGATAATCTTTTCACAGAATCAGGCTTTAGCAACTGATTTAATGTAGCAAGTGAAACCAAGCCTGTAAATGGTGAATGCAGCCTTTAATTTCACTATGATGGTTAACTATGAGAAGTGTTTTTTAAATGACATAAACTCAAGCTGAAAAATCTAAGAACCACCATTTTAAAAACATACAGGTCAAGAGTTTCTCCAAGTTGGCCTTATACTTGAGAAGCTTTTTTTTTTTTTTTTTTTGAGACTGGATCTCACTCTGTCGCCCAGGCTGGAGTGCAGTGGCGCAATCTCGGCTCACTGCAAGCTCCGCCCCCCGGGTTCACGCCATTCTCCCGCCTCAGACTCCCGAGCAGCTGGGACTACAGGTGACTGCCACTACGCCCGGCTAATTTTTTTTTTTTTTTGTATTTTCAGTAGAGACGGGGTTTCACCGTGTTAGCCAGGATGGTCTCGATCTCCTGACCTCGTGATCCACCCGTCTCAGCCTCCCAAAGTGCTGGGATTACAGGCGTGAGCCACCGCGCCCAGCCGAGAAGCTTAAATTGACAGGAAAACCCCACCGCTAAGAAGTCCTAGCTGGTAACATTTGCAGTTAGTCTCCGCTACTTATTTTACAGATAAGAAAATAGGCCCAGGGAGAATCATTAAATGATCAGGGACACACTACCGAAAGATGACCCCTGGAACAGAACTCACATCTCCCAGTTCCAGCCCTGCGTTCCTCCTAATTAGACGTTTCAAAGTTTTTGCTATTGTTTGACTCGTGTTGTTTTTTTCAGCTAAAAAGCAGTCAAGACTGACATGATGACAGGAGAAGGAGCAGGTGGGCCACACGCAGGGCTGCAGCCTAAGCTGTGACTTCTACCAACCCTGAGAGCTCCCAAGGTCACGGGTAGACAAACCAGGTGCTTCCCATCTCCCCAAACCTCCTGTTGCTTGACATCAGATAAGTCTGATTAATTCGTGCTCTGATTACTTAGGCTTTATTTGTAAATAGTTGTGGTAAAAATCTTTTCCCTACCCAACTACTTTATGTATACTTTTAACAGCAGCCGCAGCAGAAAAGGGCGTGTGACCTCCACCAGGCAGCCTCTGTGATGAGGTCTGTCATGTGTACCATGCAATGCCAACATAGGTCTGGGGAGCTCTGATATGGAGACCCATATACCGTCACCCCACATCTCCATACCATCACAGCTGGCAGGACAGTCCAGTGAGTTAAAAGAAGTATCTAAGATCATTGCCAATACTGAAGGTGGTCCTAATACAAGAAGCATGTGGTAATTATAGACTATTTTAAGATCCATGACCCAGGATCTTAAAGCAGCCTGACCCATGAGTGCAGTTCCAAAGTGATGACCTGTGGCATCCTGTTTCTGAATCTGATGGAGCCCTGACCCTGGCTTGCTTACCACCTATTTTCAGCCATTCTCTTGCCTGGCTAGGGAATTCTGTTTCCTTAATTTAACCCTCTGTACACTCTAAGGTTGTCATATGGTCCTCACCTAGGAATCAGCTGGGCAGCTTCTTGAAATCCATATCCCAGGCCATGCATCCAGGGATCCTGATGCACTGACTTTGGCATGTGTCCTGGGAATCTGCATTTTAACAAACCCCACTGGTCCTTTACCCCTTGCCCTACAATGCTGACCCCGACACAGACCAGCTCCTCACTAAGCCAGCAGGTACCTTCATGGGCCACCCTGCCAAGTTTACCCCAGGCGTGCTTGCCCCAATTGCCTGATCCTCTCAGAGACCTCATGCCTCAGTGGTGCCATCTCTGAATGGGGTCGGGCTCGGCATCTGGAGAATTCCTAAAGCATTATAGTCTCCCAGGCCTGCAGATCCACACTGCAAATTCATGCTTGAAATCAGGCTAATTTTCTTTTCAATCCTCAAAGCACAGAGGATTCATTTCCCTCCCTTTCTTGGGCAAAAAAAACGTATTTCCCTTGAAGAACCTGGATTTATAAAGCACAGAGACCTATTTACTAAAATTTCTTGAGGGCATCTTCTTCCTCAGCCTGTAAACACAAAGCATAAGCCATTCCATGAGTGGGGACCTTTAGATTGCTGCTAATGAAAACTTAATCAACAGTAAAGAGATTTCGTGGCCCAAGTAGCTGGAAGATCCAGCCAGGTCCAGGCCCAGTTTGATTCAGCTCTTTCCATCTACTTTTTTGTTTTGTTTTCAATCTATTTTGCCTTCCAAGGCATAAGCAGCACCCAGCTCCACATCTACAAACCACAAAAGCAGAGGGGACATGTCTGCTACAGCAGCTAAAAGAATCCTGATTAGACCATTTTGGTCACATGCTGGGCTAGTCTGCTAGGGCTGCCATGAGAAAATACAACAGTCTGTGTGGCTTAAATAACATTTATTTCTTACAGTTCTGGAGGGTGGAGGTCCAAGATCAAGAGCAGGTTGGTTTCTCCTGAGGCCTCTCTCCTTGGCTTGCAGACAGCCACCTTCTTGCTGTGCCTTCCCGTGGTCTGTCCTCTGCGTGTGAGCATCCCTGGTGTTTCTCTGTGTCCACATTTCCTCTGCTTATAAGGACACCAGTCAAAGTGGATTAATGCCCATCCTAACAACGTCATTCTAACTTAATTCCCTCTTTAAAGACCCTCTCTCCAAACACAGTCACATCCTGAAGTACTAGGGGTTGAGGCTTCAATTTATGAATTTGCAGGGAGCATAGGGGACCCAAAATTCAGCCCACAACACAAACCTACACTGAACCAATCACTTCAGCACAAATGAACATGCTGATTGACTTAAACAATCCCACCCTGAAGCTGGGTGGCGGGGAGGAGAGTCTCCCATAACTAACATAGGCTGTACAAAATGGAGTGGACACTGGGCCCAACTGGGTCCTGCTGGGATGGAGGGAGGGAGGAATGGGATGCTGGGTAGTCATACAACAATGGCCAGAATTGCTATTGCAGCCTCGAAATCCACCCAGGGAACTCACAGGCATCTCTCTGACTACAAGCAGCAGAAACAAGGAACAAAATTCGTCTGCTACACGTGAAGACAGGTGAAGGAGCTGCGGGGGATAATGGAAAAGGTGGGGCTCCCATCAAATGGGGAAAGGTTTACCTGACAGACAACTTTCTGTCCTCTACTTACTCTCTTCCAAGTTGAATCTTTTCCTTTCTTTTTTTTTTTTTGACAAGGAGTCTCACTCTGTCACCCAGGTTGGAGTACAGCGGCACAATCTCGCCTCACTGCAACCTCTGCCTCCCGGTTCAAGCGATTTTCCTGCCTCAGCCTCCTGAGTAGCTGGGACTACAGGTACACGCCACCACGCCTGGCTAATTTTTTTTTTTTTTTTTTGTATATTTACTAGACACAGGGTTTCACCATGTTGGCCAGACTTGTCTCAAACTCCTGACCTCAAGTGATCTGTCTGCCTCGGCCTCCGAAAGTGCTGGGATTACAAGTGTGAGCCACCACCCCAAGTTGAATCTTGAAGTCTTCTCCAGATGAACGTCACATCCGTTCGTTGCATTCATTTCTTATGTCACTCTATATCAATTTAAAAATCTACAGATATCTACTCTTAAGGGAGTGGTGCCTGTTTTCTTTGTGAGCACAAAAATAAGCTCAAGCAGAAGCACAAATAGAAGTAAAGCATTTTTAGGTACAAAAACAATAGTGTGTATGTCTATATTTTTGTCCCATAAAGAAGTTGGTACCACAGTGTATTTTTAAAAAACACTACTTGTACATTGGGGGTCAGGGGAGGAATGTTGCCAGCCTGGGCAACAGGAGTGAAACTCCACACCCAAAATAAAAGGGGCCTGATTCTTTTACAGGAAACCGACTGGTAAATCATGATTTACTAGTGAATGAAATACTCATCAGCAAGGAGGGAATGAGTTAAGACTTAAAGCCAAGCTGGAAATAAGAAAAAAATTAAGATCCGTTAGTTCTTAAAGAGATTCTGGGTAGAAAACAAGCTCACCAGGGTCCATGAAAAATCTCTAGGAAAAGGAAAGATAAGAAAAGTGAAACTTGGAGTTGGTCATTGGTGTAGGTTCCCCAAATTTATTCTACTCCAAATGTAGCCCAGGACAGCAAAAGCAACCTCATTTCCACTGCCAGAGATTGATTTTTCAGGAGCAAACAAGAAATGAACCATAACCAACAAAAGGAGTTTTCCTCACTTCTCTAAAGAAACACAGGAATAGAAAATGCCTCTTCTTCCACTGGACATAGTCTTGTTAGGGTGTGATGCCTAGAACTTAGCAGTCAGCTGGCCCAAGGACAAAACCCACCTCCAGGGACAGAGGACCAGGAAAGTCTCAGAGAAGCAAAGCCAGGGCGCACAGCACATATAATGCCCAAAGCCTGCCCTAACACTGTGCTTCCGGTGATCAGGTAATAAACTTCCCTATACTAGGCCAGTTGGAGTCAGGATCTTGAATTCCTTGCAGCAGAAAGCTTCCTAACAGTTACACTGGATTTTGATGACCATGACTTCTAACAGTTAAGTTCTAGCAGGTAAATTAGATAATCCATTTTAATTACCAATTAGGAAGCTTTTGGCTGCAAATTGCAGAATACATGACTAAAAGCCTTTTAAACAATAAGGATATTTATTTGTCTTGCTTAACAAGAAGCAGGGAGGAAAGCACTTCTAGGCTCTGTTTCCAATTAGACTCCAAATCTGTGATCCTCAGATGACCAAAGAGCAGGAAGAGAGGTGTGGAGTTTCTTCTTGCATGTCTCTCCTTTTTTCAGCAATAAAAAATTGCTCCAAGTTCCTCAGCTCACTTCCTTCGTAAGTCTCATTGGCCAGAACAGAGTGGATTTCATGTCCATACTTTCTTCAACCAAGTATATGGCCTTTCCAGCCTCTCTCATGGAGCTGGCTCTGCCAGGCAGGAGGATGTGGAGGCTAATGACTACTGGACATGACAGCCAGTTCCCTTAGCCAAATCCCCAGCCCACTTTCCTCTGTTAACCTAAGACCATGAGAGCCACGGAGGAAGGAAAGGAGAAAACTTTAAACTTTATTTTCAGAGGGAGAAACAATCCACAGACTGGGGAGTGCAGCTTCCAGGGAAGATGGAAAGTACAGACTCTGCAGAAGGGAGGGAGAAGCTAGTACATATGCCTTGCAGGGCCAGCCTTACACATATTGAGCAAGTTTAGGGGATATCTATGGATGTTCATGAGGGAAGTCAGGTGCATGTGTAGTGGGTAAATGTATAGGTAACATATATTCAATGTTCACGTCAGGGTGGGGTTTTAGCATTAAAATGAAGTGAAATCTGGCTCTTTACGTAAAAAAGTGAACTGTAGGCCAGGTGCAGTGGCTCACGCCTATAATCCCAGCACTTTGGGAGGCCAAGATGGGTGGATCATGAGGTCAGGAGGTCGAGACCATCCTGGCTAACACAATGAAACCCCATCTCTACTAAAAAAACATACAAAAAATTAGCTAGGTGTGGTGGCAGGCGCCTGTAGTCCCAGCTACCCAGGAGGCTGAGGCAGGAGAATGGCGTGAACCTGGGAGGCAGAGCTTGCAGTGAGCCGAGATCATGCCTCTGCACTCCAGCCTGGGCGACGGAGCAAGACTCCAGTCTCAAAAAAAAAAAAGTGAACTGTAGAACCAAAGACAGTTTGTGTGCAGTCTCCATAAGCTGACCCAAAGTGGCTTGGGATCTGCAGCTATTTATCAGGAAAGAATGCTTAGAAGACCAGTCCTCTGTCCAATTGGAGTGGTGGGACCACAAGGCTAAGAAAGGGGTGAGAGTGTTGGTCGACTGGTACCAGGTGGTCTATCTGGGTCATTTGGGAAATTTCCCAGTTGTAGTTGTTTCAGCAATACTCTTCAGTAGACCTGAGCTCCATCATATATACTCAGCCATCAGCCATCCTCCCCAGCTCCCTCCCTCCTTCAGTTTTGGGGTTTTCCTTCCATCTTGACTCTCCCCACACCAGTGACACTATAACACTCTTCATTTGTAAGTAATAAGATTCTACAGCAAATTGTGAACACAATGGCCACCAAAAATAGATCCTTTAGTGTGAGAAATAAAAATAAAATCCTAAGCCCGACCAATTGAGCAGGCCGCCTCTTGGCCAAGGGGACCCCTGACAAACCTTAAAAATTGAGTTCCCAGCCAGGACAGGACAGGACATTGGATATGCCCCATTATATACTTCACCCTTGCTAATCACGATTAGACTCTTTCCTCAGAGTTCAACAAAAACCAGCCCTTTTGAAAGTCTTGCCAGACTTCCTTCTCTCTTTGCCACTTTGACATAACACCTACCAGCATTTCTTTCTAATAAGAGACTAATATAAGAGACCACCGGCCATGGACTGGTTCTGGCAGGTTTACAGAGGCTGCTACGGGATGCTTTGTGTCTTCCATTTCATCTTTTGATGGATAGAACCTAATTTTAATGCATTTAGATGTTAAATCTCCACCCCAAAGTGAATATGGGACGTAAGCAACATGCATGGTTGCCTTCTACACATGCATGCCCCCTTCATGAATATTCATAGCTCCTCCTATAATCTGTTAAATATATATGCCTAGCCAACTGTTCAGCATTAATTCCTGTCTCACCCTTCTCTCCCTCAAGTGCCTGCTTTCGGTTTCCACCAGAGGCCATGCTTCCCACCCCGTGGGATGGCCAGCCAGCAGGCTGCAGTCCTTTATAAGAAATAAAGCTCTTTACTCCAAATTTATGAACCTCATGATTCTTCAGTTGACAAGTAGAGTCTTCGATGTGGATGGTAATGCTCCTGAGTGGATGTTAACCACTAGCACAGATTACTCAGTATCCCAGGCTCACCTTTCCCCCAGTTCTATGGGCAATTAATCTCAAAGACCTGCATCTGAATTCACTGGTGTTAGGATTTGCCTAAGCCTAGGGTAGGATGATTAGTCTACCCTGTTCATGCAAGGGTGAGGTGCCTGTGTAATATTTCTAACATATTTCTCCATATTCCAAACCCCGCTTATTTTCCCTATGAAAAACAGAATACTTGTGTGACCCAGTGGGAATCCCAATTTTGACTAAAAATAGATGTCTTGCCCATCCTGGCAAATGGGAATGAAGAAGTAATATAATAAGGTTTAGAAAAAATAAAGAAGTGTGATGGTTCTTGAATCGAGGTGTTGAATAGCAAACTGTTACCCTTTAATCCCGTAGGAATTAAGCCATCATCGTCAGAAGACAGGCAGTGATATTGGCCACTTTGCAGTGAGATCTCCACCTGATGCTCTGTCACAATGCAAATAAGGCACATACTCTGCCTATTAATAAGTTAAAGGTACTGTTGACTCGGCTTTTTACACCTTCACTTCCCTGAAAACATAAATATTTACATTTGTGAGGACATTTACAAAGCACTTTCACAGATCTCTTCTCTATGAGATCAGAAATGAAGCCAAGAAAGGCAATAATATACCTTATGGAAAAAAAGACAAGACTCAGAGAGGGAAGTCAAATGAAGTCATACCAACAGAGCTGGGAAAAAACTCAGGTGCCATTGATCCACACCCTGTCACTGTCCACGCAGACCTCAAGGAATTTAGTTCCAAAAGGATCTCATGTTTTCCCAAATTGCATCCTTCCTCTTGAGTTCCACTGTGAGAATAGCACCATTACCCATCACCCAAGCTGGAAACTTGGGCATCTTCCTAAACATCCCACACTCTCTCATTCCTCACTGCCCTCAAAGTCACCCCCTTCTTGATACCTCTCAAATCTGCCCCTCTCTTTACCCAATGCTGCTGTCCTCTCCGTTTCTCATTTGAACACTTGCTGGGGGAAAAACATAATTTGTCCTCAACCCTCATAAGTTCATAGTAGGAGCAGACCCCTGTAACAAAAAACAGATTAGCAAGGGAAAAAATAAGCAAGTTTATTAATGTGTGTAATGCACAGCATGCCAGAGAAACTTCAATGAAAGGTGACTCAAAGCAGTGACTTAGAACACTGGCTTATGTAGTACCTTAAACAAAAAACAATAAATCTGTAGAGAAATGACAGGACAAAGAGAAGCAGTCTTAGGTTTTCAAAGGTAGGAAACTATGGGAAGGTAAACAGATGAAAATTAACAGAGCAAGGCTCGTTTGCAGATTTCTTTCCTGGAGCTGTCTCCAGTAAAGGAGAATTTATATTCTGTCTTTGGGCAGCAAAGGGGAAGCACAGAGAGAGCTCTTCCCTGCTTGCTGTTTTTTTGTTTTTGTTGTTTTGTTTTGTTTTGTTTTTGTTTCTGTTTTTTTTTGAGACAGAGTCTCGCTCTGTTTCCTAGGCTGGAGTGCAGCAGCACAATCTCGGCTCACTGCAAACTCCACCTCCTGGGTTCAAGCAATTCTCCTGCCTCAGCCTCCCAAGTAGCTGGGATTACAGGCACGTGCCACCATGCCTGGCTAATTATTGTTGTATTTTAGTAGAGATAGTGTTTCATCCTGTTGCCCAGGCTGGTCTCAAACTCCTGAGCTCAGGCAATGTGCCCACCTCAGCCTCCCAAAGTGGTAGCATTACAGGTGTGAGCCACTGCACCTGGCCTGCTTGCTGTTTTTTAATTGCCTTTAGCTCAAAAATACTTATGGCAAAGAGGCACATTTTGGGGTGACATATTCTGGTTTTCTTCACCCTTATAAAAGTGTTTTAACCGGTCTCCTTGCCTGTAGTTTGGGATCCCCTCCCAACCCAATTATCCTCTACCCAGTGCCTGAGTGAGCTTTCGGAGTGAGCTCTGAACACAGCACTCCTTTGCTTAAAAGTCTTCAATAGCTCCTTCTTGAATAGAGACTGGGGTCCAATCTTAATCTCTCTCTCTCCCCCCCCTTTCTCTCCTCTCTCTCTTTCCCTCTCTCTTTCTCTATGTCCTTATTTCTCTCTCTCTCTCCCTGTCTTTCCTCATACCCTCTGTCCTTATTTCTCTCTCTCTCTCTCTCTCTCTCTCTGTCTCTCTGTGCAGGTGTATGTGTTTCTGTCTCTGTCTCTCACACATACACTCATAAGCAAACTGTATATTCCACCTCTACTAAATTGCATCCAGTTTTCTGAACATAGCAGATACTTTCATAACTATTGCCCGAAGAGTGGGTCCCGATACAGACTCCAAGAGCAGGTTCTTGGATCTCATGCAGAAAAGAATTCAAGGCAAGTCACAGAGCACAGTAAAAGAATGGAGTTTATTGGAAACTACTCTATTACAGAGTAGGGCGTCCTCAGAAAACAGGAGAAGGAAGATGCCATCCTTTGTTAGTGACTCTACTTACTAGAAACTGTAAGGGGCTAGATTTAAACTTGGAACATGCAGATGTGCTCTTTAAAGGCAGAGGCTATTGGTGTTATAGATGACCATTAATCCTTCAACCTAAGCCCACTCATTAACAGTAATTATCTCGTTAACACTAATTAACACTTAAGTAAAGTGAGCTGTATTCTTAGGACATCTGGACATTCTGTAGACTTGGTGGGAGATGTTCTGTATGGCCATAAATATTCTGTAATTATAATTGATGGTCATCTTAGAATGTGGTTATTTTCAGACCATAAGTATTAACCTTATAAGTGCCTTGTGAGTGCCTCGCTACTCACTTCAAGATGGAATCATTCAGGTCATGTTTTATTAAGCCAGAGGCCTCGTAGGCAGGGGTTCCTCTAACATGTTTATTCTCCCTAGAAGGGCATTCCCTCCTATGCTGCCCATTTACCCAACTAATCCTTGCGTATAAGTCAAGACTCAGCTCCAAGTGTACATCCCCTGGGAAGCTTTGCCTGATTCTCCAACAGAATTGACACTACCCCTCCTGTGGCCACAGTGTGCCCTGAACATCAGTAATAGTAATAAATCAGACACTGACTGTTCTATACAATTTCAACTTGCTGAATATAAAAAAGTTTTGTTATTATTAAATGAAAGTATTACAAAATAATTTTATCTTCAAGGAACCACTTGAGAGCAGAAAGGACAGGTAGAAAAGAAAGAAGAGGAAACCCTACCTACATCACCACAGTATGTTTCTTCCAAAGCAGCCAGTCCCTATTTCTCCGGCTTCAAAACAATGGAAAACTCCCACATTGGAAACTCTCACTAGATGACATTCTGAAATGATCAGTCATTCCGTGCTGTCCTTGCTGTTCTGCTTCATCACACTTGAAGCTTTGCCGGCTGGGATTTTTGCTGCCTTGGCAAACATGATGATGGTGTCAAACCTAATGTTTCCTAAATTTTTGCAGAAATGCAGAGAAGACTTCCATGGGAGCCTATTGTCAATTATCTGGAAAAAGAGAAGTTTGCAGACATTAGAAGCAAGAACTGTGTGAGGATCGGCTCTGGGTTTTAATGAGAAGGATTCAAATTAGAATGTCGGCTATTTCCTATAGTTTGCTAAAAATAACCTGGGTGCCTGCTTCCTTCCTTTGTGCTTCATTTTCAGTGCCTGCTCATCCTGAAGATTCAGAAGAGATGGAAAATGTTCCTTGGGATCCAGTACCAGTGCTATTTGTTCAGATAAATATAATTTAGCTTTGATCTGCTTTCTTGTGCACCAGTGGGCATGCTACCTTTAGGCTCCTGTCAGATTTATACTAGAGGAAGCTTCCAGATGATAAGGTGAACACAAACATCAATCTCTGTTGATTTCACCTCTTAAATCTCTTCCCGTCACTGCCATCAACTTGTCCCAAGCTGCCATCATTTCTTGCATGGGCCACTGCAAAACCCTCCTGCCTGCTCTTCCCACCTTGAATCTGCCTTTCCCACCCCAGCCCTCATACTGTAGCTAAGAATAATCTCCCCACATAAATCTGAACATATCCCACCCCACCACTGATCAATGGCTCCCCCATTTCTTTTATGATAAAGACTAAAATCCTTAACATGGTCTACAAGCAAGGACCTCCCTGACCTGTGCCCTAGACCCTCTCCAGCCCTGCCTCTCCCCTTTCTACAGCCTTGCCCCTCTCCCCTTGGCTCTTCCTACTCCAACCCATGGTCCTTACACCAGTGCCTTCTTCCTTCTATGCTCCAGCCCCACAGGGCCTCAGCTCATGTTCTCTCTTCCCCTCTTTTATCTACCTAATTCTTACTCATCATTCAGATCTCAATCCAGTAATCACTTTTTCTGGAAAGCAATCCTGACCCTGCAGACAAAGTCAAATTCTCTCCCATATTGGCTCTCATAGCCCAAAAGCCTCTCCTTTGCAGCACTTATCTCTGCTGCAATTGCAGATTTATTTAATGATTAACCGATTAATAGAATTACCCCTCTGGACTGTAGCCTCGTGAGGGCAGGAACCACGTCTGCTTCATCATCATTGTATCCTCCACATCCAATACCATGTCTGGCACATACGGGATGTTCAATATTTGTTGAAGAAAATGGAATTAATCTCCTGGTTTGGTGTGAACCCAAGCCTCCCTTTTCTTACAGAGGTCCTTCCCAAGAGAAAGGAAAATATTTCCACATCTAAGTACAGCATTTTCTCTACCTCAGTCTAGGCCCCGTGAATGTCCTTGTTTCCCATCCCTTACTGTTCTTGCCTTAGTCATTTTGGTGGGAAATACCTGTATATAATAAATTGGGAGAGGTTTTCCCTGAATCTCCCTGAAATGTGGGGAATACATTAGTATTATGCTTTTCAGCATAAACTGATCTGAACTCTGCCTGATCTTTGGAGACACGAGTGCCTAAATTAACTCCATATTGCTTCTCAGTTTCTTGACTCAAATGGAAGACCTTGTATATACCCTTCCTCATTAAGTTAAATGACATACATTTTAACATTTCAGTCCAGATGAAGTCTTGGGCACTCTCTTGTATCATGGAGGAGACTTAGGGAAGGAAGGGCAAGGGGAGAATGAATGGTGTCAAGGGAAGAGACTCAAAGGTTTTTATGTGAAGCTTTAAGAATCTGTCTGAGGAAGAGGAAGGGCAGAGTGAGACCAGCAACGGGCCCTCCTAGGCAAAGGGAGGTTGGTTAAGGAAAGCTAACAGAGAGAGTGAGCTGTGACACTTCCTCACCCAGTCTGCCCCGTTCCCCTGACCCTAAAGTAGATCAGACCAGTCCTTTGGTTTGGGGTAAGGTGGATCTGGAGCCAGGAGGTGAACAGAGCCCCCAACTGTGCAGACAGCACCCTGCCCACCTTTTCTAGAGGGACAGCATTCAGCAGCTGGTGCTTTGGAAATTCAGCCCAGCCTGTGTTGAGACAGTTATTATTGGCACATTCTTGAATTTTATCGGGTGTTTTAAAACAGCAATTACTGCGAGGATACGCAGAGATCTATAAACACTGGGAAATGTATTTATCTCCTTGCTCTGTGACAGCTGGGCCAGCTTCCACATGCCAAATGTTTTGGGGCAGGGTCAGATCGAGACTTCAGATGGTCGCCAGCAGGGAGCTACTATTTTGGGGGCACAGGTCATGGGAAAGTCTTATAGCTCAAAGTTGGCTTCTGTGCCTATCCCATAACTTTTCCTTCAGCCTCATGTATCACAATTATCAACAAGCCCGTCAAAGTTGAAGAAATCCTTTGATATCTTTGTTTAAAGACCCAGATGTGGTGCTGCCATACAAGCCTACAAGATAAATGGGCTCACCTTACAGAAAAGGGCAGGCATCTTCAAGCCTCTCCTGCCTTTCACAGAAACAGAGGCCAGGCACAGTAGCTCATGCCTGTATCCCAGCACTTTGGGAGGCCAAGGCAGGCAGACTCCCTGAGCTCAGGAGTTCGAGACCAGCCTGGGCAACATGGTGAAGCCCTGTCTCTACTAAAAATACAAAAATTATCCGGTCAGCGTGGCATGTGCCTGTAGTCCCTGCTACTCAGGAGGCTGAGGCACAGAATTGCTTGAACCCAGGAGGTGGAGCTTGCAGTGAGCCCAGATTGTGCCACTGCACTCCAGCCTGAGTGACAGAGTGAGACTCTGTCTCAAAAAAAAAAAAAAAAAAGAGAGAGAGAGAGAAAGAAAAGAAACAGAGAGAAGAAGGAAAATGTTTAAATATCTTGCAATGTTCTGCTTTAAGTATACATTTTCAGTTTCTGATTTGGGCTTTTAGTAATTCTATGTCCTTTTCAAAAACTATAGCTGCAAAAAAATACAGAAAACTACATGCAATGCACTTACTTGAAAAATTTAAGTTCAGATTTTCAAAGGGCAAAGAGCTGAGATTTAAGGTCGTTCATCTGGGAAATTTTTTCCAGCTAAGTGAATGAATGGGAAAGTTTAAGGTCACATGGCCAATGAGAACTCCATGTAGCTCTATTTATTGTTTCTCATTCATCTACTATCCATGGTTGGAAAAAGAAACTGATCAAGGGCAGAGAGTGACTTCAGGTCTCTTGAGGAATAGCAGAAAGCAATCCCAGATGAGGGTCTAGTGCTAGGACTCTGATTTTCAAACTTTGGTGCATAACAGAACTACCTAAGAATGTTATTAAAATGCAGATTGTCAGACCCTTGTGGTATGTGGCCTAGGGATCAGCACTTTCGATGAGCATTTCATGTGATTTCAAAGTTGCCTGAGGAAAAACTACGCTAGGAAAGTTAAATCACAGTAGAAAAAGAAACAGATAATGGAGTTCAGTATGCACTATCATTGTTAAAAGCCCAGGGGTAAAAGCCAAATATCAGGAAAAGCCAAATTCAGGAAAAGTATAAATTCAAGAAATATTCGGGTTATTAGAAGGTTGAGTTCCATGCAAACATTAGACAAGACCAAGGTAAGCTTAGAAGTTATCAAAAATAACTGCAAAGTAGTAAATGAGACACCAAATTTTGGTTGCAAAGTGAGAGAAAACCCAACTCTGACTTATGAAAAATTATCAAGAATCTCTTGGCCCATGGAAATGGAAAGTGTAGCAGTAGAGCTGGTCTCCATGGAACTCAGAGGCCCAAACAACATCATTTAAACTCAATCTGTCTTTGCTTCTTAAGTGTTATATTTCCTCTGTATTAGTTCTTTTTCCACAGGTTCTCCCCTTGTGGAGAAGGTATCTTTCTGAAGTTCCACTTTTTCCTATTTGATTCCAAGTCTGTAGAAAGGAGAACTCCTCTTTCCTGATTATTCTAGGGGGAGGAAAAAAGCCAGGGCTACCTCTAATTGGAGTAACTTGAGTCTCAGGACCACTTCTAAATCAATCCCTGTGTCAGGGGTGAAAATACAGTTTTGCTGAGATCTGTATCTTCTTCGCACCCTTAGATTTTAGGGGAGGGAGGAGGCAAAGGGAAAACCAAACTCCATTTATTCAAAGCGCAGTGGGGAAGGGGAGATGTTTTCCTGAGAAAAAAATCAGGATGCCCTTCCCAGAAAAAGAGGAAATAGATGCTGGATAGCAGAAGCCACAATTGTCTACCACGACGGCTGAGAATTATTCTTCTTGCATGTTTAATTATACAAAAATGTTTCTATCAGTTAGTATTCACTTGTTTTAATAAGCATGGAGTTCTATATTTACATATAGATACGATATTATTGAAATGTCTTGTTTTGTTGTTCACATTCCCCAGTGGATTATAACCCCCAAGAGGGCAAAGACTGTGTTTATCTTGTTTATCCATGTGTAGACAGGTAGTCTCCAAAGTGGGATGTCCAAAAGAAGGTACATGGAGACAATGGTAATTTACTTTTTAATAGACAACAGTCTATTTACTTTTCTTACCTAATTTTTCTAAGGACAAAGGAAGCCTTATTTTAAGATTTAGTATATGATATATGCATTGGCAATGACAGTCTCATTGGCAATGACAGAAGTCATACCATCATGATAATGGTAATAAGGCTCCCAAGAGAAGCATGCATGTTAACTCTATTCCTCCTCGAATTTGTTCCTCCAGCTCCAGGCCTCCCACCCTCTACTCTGTCTCTTCGTCCCACTCAGTCCCATTCAGGCTCGTTACCTCACGGTATGACTGTCTGACCAACCCCAGGACCTCTCTCTCAAGAACCACCCTCATTCAAGTGGCAGACCCACCTTCCTTCTGAACCCAGCAAACTGGATATGAGACACTAGCAGTACAATCTGTCAATTCCCATGACCTTTATCCAGAGCCTCACTAATAAGGAACACAACTTTTCGAAATGTGGATTGAAGAACAGGCTGACCTCAATAGTTAGCCAAGTAGGATTTATCAAACACTTACCATGTGCAGAGTGCTGGGCCAAGAAGAGGGAGATGAGATTCATAAGGGAAGAGCCTTGTTCTCAAGGACCTCAACCAGTTAGGAAAAGAGGTCATGTAACTAGACAGATGTCTGCCACATAGAAAGGAGGATAAGAATTACTCATGCTTCCTTCGAAAGGCATTTTCCTCTGCAGTTTTAAAGGGAGCACAGCCATTACTCCCCACAGACAGGACCAACTCTTCCTAAATCCCAGGTTCCTGGAGTTCTTTTCAACCCAGTGTTGGGCTTAACCCTGCCATACCTAAGCCAATGTCATTATTTCTTCTGTAGATAGAAACAAAGGGGGTTGGATATGTACCTGGTTTATCCAGTGAGTCAGGAAACCATCCAACAAAAGCTAAAGAGTAAAGATTTGACTCCAGGTTTAGAAACTAGTCACATCACCCACCCAGTGCTCATTCCAATAATGTAAACAGACTGGCTCCATCATCTACAATGGTTGCAGGTAATGTTGCCAATGCCCAATTTTATGTTTCATTAAGATTTCAATTCATCTCTTCCTCATTTAGTCTGGGTGAAGGATCGATATGCCTTTAAATAAATACCACACAATCTTTCAAATAAGTTTATGTTTTTATTTATTTTGTTATAACATGGCCCAGAAGCAACTTCCATTCTTCTTTCTATTTCTCTAACTATATCCACTTTGCCAAAAGTTGTAGTTCTCGGAATTTTCCTCTTGACTGTCTCTAAGAAAGGAAATTTTTTCTCTATGAATCTTATGTTTCCAAACAGACATCTCTCTGAGAAACAGACTTTAAAAGAAAACTATTATATGTGAGCATTCAGACTTTTTAAACCTGTACTGATGCAATATAAAATGTCCCAAGAGACACTCAAAGGCCCCTTTGAGGTACCCAAGGCTTTACAAGGCTTGCTACCCATGGTACCCGAGGCTCAAAAAAGGTTTTGCTTTTCTTTAAGCCTAATAAGATTTGACATCATTCAAGTGACTATGGAAATAGTGAGTTACCAAAATAATCTTTGTTAATTTTTTTGTGTGCAAAATGAGTGGGGCAACTCATGTTTTCCCAGATTATCATGTCTCATAGCTGAATTGCTTATATTTTTTTAAATGCAAGAAACAGAAAACTCAACTGTAAATGACTTAAACAATAAAGGGATTTAATCTACCATAGAGCAAGAGTTCTGAAGCAGGTTGGTTTTCAGTTGATCAACAATGTCATCAAAAACCAGGTTCTTTCTCCAGGTTTTTTCTCCTCGGAATGTTGACTCTTAATCTCAGGCTTGATACATTATGGTAGAAATATGGCTGCAACCTCAAGCATCACATCTTTACAAAGGCTAGAAGACAGAATATTCCATCCTTATTTGCCTGATAAAAGAAGTTTGATTTTTCAGAAGTCCTGCAAAAGGTTTTCTTCACATTTTATTGGCCAGAATTGTATCATACACCTGTTTCTAAACCAATGATTGGCATGGAAATTGGAATTAATCAAGATGTAATCCTCTAAAGCACCCAATGACCAACAAGTGTACAAAATTAGATTTCTATTAGCAAGGAGACATGGCTATCATATAAGAAATAAACAGCCTCTGTGACCAAGACCAACCCAAGAACAGGGAGATGGGAGTGGGAACACGGATTGTCCAAAGGAAACAGCTTTGAAGGAGTCATATAACTCTCACCTTATGACTCGCCTGGAATGTCAATGGGGAGCCATTCGTTTGGCATCTGAACTGAGTATATTGTCTCTAAAAAAGCTTAGTTAATTAGTTAGTCAATATATTAATTAGGAAGAAGAAAGACCAATAGGTAGCCATGTCCATTGACATGTGGGCAAGGATTTATTGATCAAATTAACTATAAGACACATTGGAAAATTACAACATGAATAATTGTGTTAGACATTTATTATATACCTGCCATGTACCAGCATTGTATAAAATGCTTATGTTATAGGAATGAACACTGAAGCTAAGAGAAACCAAGTAATTGCCAATATTCACACAACTGGTTTGTGGCAGAACCAAGACTTGAATTCAAGGAAGTCTGACTCTAAAGTTCATATTCTTGATATAGATAGTTAATCCCTGAATTTATTCGGGAAAGTCATGAGTTTAGAAACCTATGGACCATAGAACCGGCTCAAATAACTTTCTTCAGTTTTACTCATTTTGAGAAGATAAATTATGCATTTGATATGATTTGGATGTTCATCCTCTCCAAGTCTCATGTTGAAATGTGATTCCCATTGTTGGAGGTGAAGCCTAGTGGAAGGTGATTTGATCATGGGGGCGGATCCCTCATGAATGGCTTAGCACTATCCCCTTGGTGATAAGTGAGTTCTTGCTCAGTTAGTTCACACATGATCTGGTTGTTAAGAGTCTAGGAGCTCTCCTTTCCTCTCTTGCTTGCTCCTGCTCACACCATATGACAGGTCTGCTCCCCCTTTGCCTTCTGCCATGACTGTAAGCTTCCTGAGGCCCTCACCAGAAGCAGATGCCAGCACCATACTTCCTGTATAGCCTGTAGAACCATGAACAAACTAAACCTCTTTTCTTTTTAAATTACCCAGTCTCAGGGATTCCTTTATAGCAACAAAAAAAACAGCCTAACACAGCATCTAATAAGGCACAGTTCTGTGTGCTATCCATGTTATGGAGGAAGTGAAGGAACCAAAGATTCATAAGATATAGTCCTTGGCCTCATTAAACTTTCAGTTTTCTAACACAGACAAATACACCAGGAGTAGTCACAGTTTTAGTTTCAAGATAACAGAATAAGTACACAGGGAATGACCAGTCATTCCCTGCTCTGAAGTAGTAAAATTACAGAAGAATATTTTTAAATGAATATATGGCCACATACAAAAACAAGATGAATTGATTTCACGGACCTGAAAATGTGAGGAATCTGGGAGACCAAAAGCCAGTAGGTCAGATAGAACAGGAAAATGGCATCTCAGGACATGTGCAAGTAGCTCATGGCCAAATATAACTGATAAAAAAGCAGTAATGATACAAAATGTGCTCCACATTCAGAAGTGGTAGCAGCCAGGAGCCTGAGGTAGCCAGAAAACTAGGAAACACTGAAGCCTAGAAGAGCAGCCAGTGAGGTACCCTACTGAACTGCACATTCTGCCCATATCTCACTCTCTCTTAAAGCAGGGTACGAACAAACTTCAAAGATGCTTCTCTCCTTTTCCCAAATGGGATGTGTAAGCAGAGGCAGCAAGCAATCTAGCAAGGAATATCAACCGTAAAGATGTCCTCAAAAGAAAGGTCATAAACTCCGCTACAGAGGAGTCATATGCTTGAAAAAAAAGTTAACAGGACAACAAGAAAAGTAATTTGAGTTAATGTCCTCTGAGATATAAGAGAGGAGACTGCAACCTTAAAACAAGAACAGATGGTTGTAAAACAAGAACAGGAAAAGAATCAGTCACAGATTTTTGGACATAAATACAACTGTTAAAATCTCACGAGATAGGCTGATTAGCAGAATGGGCAAAACTGTAAGGTGACCAATTAGAGTTAAAGACTGGAGTTTGGTAATGGGGGGGCTAAATAACTATAGAAGTTCCAGATTCTACATTCTACATCCAGAAGAGAAAATCTTGCATTCCAGAATTCTTAGTAAGTCTCAAGTTACCAGCTGATTAGATCACCTGTGAATCAATTCTTGTGGCTAAAGGAATAGCACATATTGATTGGTTTAGGCCTGGGTTACTTGAACCAATCACTTCAGCAAGGCAAAATGAAATTACCTGGATTTGTTTATGCCACACAGGACCTATCCCTAAAACTTAGCGGTTGAGTGTACTGTACCTAAACAACATAGTTGTTACTCATTGTGGTAGAGGGTAAAGTCAATACTGGGGAGATAACCATATGTCCTCAACAATGTTTTGTTAAAGTAGGAAAGTGGGGGAATTTGCAAAAGGGATTCAGTTTACAAAAATATTTGCTGAAATTGGTAGAACCTGCTTATAATACGGGGAAGAGAAAGTAGCGCTAATGAAGAATTTTTGTGGCAAAGGCTACACAGCAAGAGGCAAATACAAGCTAGTTCTTGAACAGTGGAATTATGGGTGGGTTTTATATTTTGGTGTTGACTTTGCTTACCTGTATTTCTTATTTTTTCTATAGTCAACCTGGGTGGTTTTTAAATATTTTTAAAGATCACTTTAAAAAATCAGGGGAAGGGGAAGATGCGCTTTATTGATTACTATTTGGAAAGCCAGCCCATAGGACATCACCAGCCTATTGGTTTTTCCACACCAGCATCACTTAGAAAACTGGATTTAAAAAACAATATTAGAGTTATTCTTAGCTTTAGGAGAGAGTTCACCACAGGATTAATGCTTTGAATGCATTTTAAATATATTCTAACTTATAAAAGTATACCTACAATAGAGAAAATGTAGTACATATACACCATGGGATACTATGCAGCCATAAACTAGAATTGAGTTCATGTCCCTTGCGGGGACATGGATGAAGCTGGAAACCATCATCCTCAGCAAACTAACACAGGAACAAAAAACCAAACACCGAATGTTCTCACTAAGTGGGAGCTGAACAGTGAGAACCCATAGACACAGGGAGGGGAACATCACACACCAGGGCCTGTCGGGGGTGTGGGAGGAAAAGGAGGGAGAGCATTAGGCCAAATACCTAATGCATGCGGGGCTTAAAACCTAGATGATGGGTTGATGGGTGCAGCAAACCACCATAGCGCATGTATACCTATGTAACAAACCTGCACGTTCTGTACATGTATCCCAGAACTTAAAGCAAAATAATAAAAAAAAAAAGTGTACCTACATATTTTAGGAACATCTCTATTGTACATAGCCACATGACAATCCCATTGGACTTCCTGTCCTACAGATGCTAAAGGCTTCAACTAGGCTGTATATATTTCTACCAGATTTCACTAAACACCAGGACCAACAATTAAAAGAGTAATTTCAGTAAACCCTCAAAAAGAGCAAGATGGTGGTTGGGGTGGGTGGAGGGTTGGAGGAGAAGTCAGGGGTAGGGAGAGGTTAGTCAAAGGGCATTAAATTTCAGTTAGACAGAATGAGTAAGTTCTGGAGATTTACTGTACAGCATGGTGACTGTAGTTAATAACAATATATTGTATGCTTGAAAATTGCTGAGAGTAGATCTTAAATGTTCTCACCACAAAAAAAGTATGTGAGATGATTGACATGCTAATTAGCTTGATTTAATCATTTTCACAATGTATACATATAGCAAAAATCACTTTGTACTAAAAACAAACAAACAAAAAGGAAATAAAAAAGAAAAACAGGCTTGTCCAGTGAAAATTAAAACAAAAAATAAACCCTCAAAGGATATAGCCTTTACATTGTACTCTAAGCCCCTGGGTGTTCCTTCAAGAAAAAAAAATGGTTTAAGTGAGCATTGAACATTTGAAAGGAGTCCTCCCTTGCTGTAAACATTCTTTTACAAAATCTATGGGGCCGGGCGCGTGGCTCACGCCTGTAATCCCAGCACTTTGGGAGGCCGAGGAGGGTGGATCACGAGGTCAAGAGATCGAGACCATCTTGGCCAAGATGGTGAAACCCCATCTCTACTAAAAATATAAAAATTAGCTGGGCATGGTGGTGGGCGCCTATAATCCCAGCTACTCAGGAAGCTAAGGCAGGAAAATCACTTGAACCCAGGAGGTGGAGGTTGTGGTAAGTTGAGGTCATGCCACTGCACTCCAGCCTGGGTGACAGAGCAAGACTCCATCTCAAAATAAATAAATAAAAGAAAAGAAAAGAAAAAATAAATCTAACAATGGGTGATGAGACCATGAGACCAGCAGCAGGTGTCACTCTATCTCCCAACTGTCTTCATGTTCCTAGCCCTGCACAGCACTTGATAGCATATCTGATTTAAACTTTAATAAGCAGGGAAGTAAGTATAATCCCCATACTACAGAGGAGGAAATCAAAGCTTTGAGAGGTTAAGCAATTTGCTAAGGCCATATGTCTTTGCTAGAGCCAAGATTTAAATCTAATTTTTCCTTATTCTGGAACCCATACTCTCTCCACTTCACTAATGCTGCCTTGCTGGCAGATAGCCAGAGTATTTATTCATTGATTCAATAAATAATTATCCACCACCTACTATGTGCCTAGCACTATGCTAGGCAGTGTAGAAAGACACATCTCTTGGACTTCGTGGATTATACCCACCAGGTAGAGTGACAGGGAGACAATAAGCCAACCTACAAACTAATAACTATGCAATTATGAATGGCAGTAAGTGCAACAAGGGAGAAGAACAGGTGCTGAGTAGAGAGATGGTAGCAAGCTTACCTAAGCCAATCTAACCCTACACAGGTATGAGGAATCAAGAAGATAGTCTCTTTCCGATAGCTGCCACTACTTACAGGTAGATGAAGCAATAAGCCTCCTACCCAATAGTAACTCATAATAATAGCAAGGTCAGACCAATTTCTTCTATACATACCGAGAAAGAAAATTATCCCTAATCAGTGGAATTTTGTGGTCTGATTTGATTGGCTGCTCCTTTGGAGAGTAACCTCTCAGTATTACCATTCCTGATGAATTGCATAAGCTACTTTCTGGTAGACTTCAATGAGTTCAAGAGTCCTTTTGTCAGAGGCATTTGTCGGAGCAACTCCATCTTGAATAGGGGCTGGGTAAAATGAGGCTGAGACCTACTGGGCTGCATTCCCAGACAGCTAAGGCATTCTAAGTCATGGGATGAGATAGGAGGTTGGCACAAGATACAAGTCATAAAGACCTTGCTGATAAAACAGTCTGTGGTAAAGAAGCCGGCCGAAACCCACCAAAACCAAGACGGTGACGAGAGTGACCTCAGGCCATCCTCACTGCTACACTCCCACCAGCGCCATGACAGATTACAAATGCCATGGCAACATCAAGAAGTTACCCTTTATGGTCTTAAAAGTGGCAGGCATGAATAATCCACCCCTTATTTAGCATATCATCAAGAAATAACCATAAAAATGGGCAACCAGCAACCCTCGGGGCTGCTCTGTCTATGGACTAGCCATTCTTTTATTCCTTTACTTTCCTGATAAACTTGCTTTCACTTCACTTTGTGGAGTTGACCTGAATTATTTCTTGCTTGAGATACAAGAACCCTCTCTTGGGGTCTGGATCTGGACCCCTTTCCTGTAACACTTTCTAGAAAATTTACAGTGCTGGATCTTCTATTTGCCCCTCCAGCTCCACTCCCCACCCTTCTCCACCCCACCAGGACCTGGAAGCTGGTCTGCACGGACTGCACCCATGGGCTCCCTGGCCTTCCAGCTTATGCTGGGTTTGGCCAGATGAGAAGCACCAGCAGGAGACTGGAAATCAAAGAGTAGGAGGAGAGTGAGGTTGGGTATGCATCCCCTGGCTCTCTCTGAGCAGAAATGCCATGGGTTGGTGAGAGCCCTCTACTGCAAGATGCAGCTCCTGGCAGAGAGTGCCTGCCATGGAGCCCTGTTCTTTGGGTTCTAGCACCAGCTCCCTTCTCTTGCCCTTCAGGCCAAGGAATACTAATGGCTCCCAGTGTTGCTAGCCGTAAGGACTGCACTACCCCTCGTTAGTATCCCCATACTCTGCACACAGCATAACAAGCAGTCCTTTATTCAGCTGTCTTCTCATTGCCCATTAAGAGTGAGCCATCTGCTCCCTACCAGGATCCTGATTAACACATCAAGCAGCTGATCATCAACACTGGCAGTTGCTTAACAACCTTTGACCAGTCTCCCAGGATATCTAATGATCTTTACCTAAACATTCTCTTAAAAAATATACAGTCTAGGCTGGGTATGGTGGCTCATGCCTGTAATCCCAGTACTTTGGGAGGCTGAGGCAGGCAGATCACTTGAGGTCAAGAGTTTGAGACCAGCCTGGCCAACATGGTGAAACCCCATCTCTACTAAAAATAAAAAAAAATTAGCTGGGTGTGGTAGTGGGCGCCTGTAATCCCAGCTACTCAGGAGGCTGAGGCAGGAGAATCGCTTGAACCCAGGGATCAGAGGTTGTAGTGAACCGAGATCACGCCACCGCACTCCTGCTTGGGTGACAGAGTGAGACTCCATCTCAAAACAAACAAACAAAAAAACAGTTTAATAGTGATTATCTAACTACCTTTTTTTCCCCTAAAAAATCTGTATTAAGAAATATCTAAGTTAGTTTGCCCATAAGCCTCCTCCCTGGCAGCAAATTTGAAAAATACCTCTGGGCCGGGTGCAGTGGCTCACGCCTATAATCCCAGCACTTTTGGAGGCCTAGGCAGGCAGATCACCTGAAGTCGGGAGTTCAAGACCAGCCTAACCAACATGGAGAAACCCTGTCTCTACTAAAAATACAAAATTAGCCGGGCATGGTGGCTCGTGCCTGTAATCCCAGCTGAGATTGTGCCATTGCACTCCAGCCTGAGCAACAAGAGTGAAATTCCATCTCAAAAAAAAATAAAAAAAGGAAAATATCTTTGATATATGCTTGCAATTAATCTACCTGAGAAGTTACTTTAACAATACAGACACAAAAAGAGTCATATATTCTATTCTGTAAACTCAGTGAAGTCCTAATTTTCTGTCCTTTTAGGTACTGGGATAGTATCTTTCCTGAAAAGTTCACTCAAAACTGTGATCTTGTCACAGGAAAGAGGACCCAAAGCAAACTCCAAGAGAAAGTTCTTGGTTCTCATGCAAGAAAGAATTCAGGGCGAGTCCTTAGTGCAAAGCAAAGGCAAGTTTATTAAGAAAGAAAAGTGGTGAAAGGACAGCGGCTGCATAGACAGAGTAGGATGTTCCCGAAAGTAAGAGGAGGCACGCATCCACCCTAGGTGCAGTCCTTGTATATATGGGAAAATGTGCTCTGCTACAAGGGTTTGTGATAAAGAAGTAATTTTCTTAGTTACTATACTTTGCAAGAATTGATATTATTATCTTTAAAGCAAAATTAGGAATGTCTTTGTTCTCCAGATATTGGGATATCTGGATGCTCCCAAGTCTGGGTCTGTTTAGTAACCATTATTAACTTGTTCCCTTAATCGTAAACATTGAGAGGCGAGGAATGCCTGACTTTCTGAGAATGCAGCCCAGCAAGTCTCAGCCTCATTTTCCTAGCCCTCACTCAAAATGGAGTCGCTCTGGTTCGAACGCCTCTGACAATCTGAGGGACAAAATAGATGCCTCTATATCAACTAAGATGAACCCTAAAATTAAAGAAACAAAATTACCTATGGATCAAAGGTCCAGGCTCTGGCTGGCATGAAAAATTTCTAAATTCCTATGGCAGTAAGGAAAAACACACTTTTATTAAACTCCCTAGCAAAAGGAGCTTTCAGACCCCTCCTAAGTCAATTTACTACTCAGACCACAACTCTGACTGGACAGAGGACCAGCCTTACAAACCTTCTTTGCCAATGAACAACTGTGTTCCTTAAGCCAATTTCAGCCAACTGTGCACAAATCGTCTTTGTGTCCTATAGTTCACTTTTTGACTTAAAGGGCCAAATTCCCCCTCATTTTAATGCTAAAACTCCACCCCAAAATGAATGTGTGATGTATGGTACATATGTATTTATCCAATGCACATGTGCTTGACTCCCCTTATAAATATATATAGCTTTTCCCCAAAATCCTACTGTGTAATACAAACTGTGTAAGGCATGAAACCCAACCTGTCCCTTCCCTCCTTGAAAAGAAGGTACCTTCAGCCCATGCCAGATAATACCTCCTCCCAGTCTGCAAACTGATATCACCAATAAAACTCTCCTTTCTACTATTTAGCCTGGTGGTGTTTTGATGACAAAGCAAATGTGGTAATATTCTAGAGTCAGGATTCAGCTACCAAGCCAAAGCAAGGTCACAAAAATCCTCCAATCAGCATCTGAGCACAGGGTAAATCTGAGATCAAAATCCTAGCGAGAAGGTAATGGCCCTGCAGAATCCTTATATGCCGTTTATGTAAAGGTGAGAATACTCAAACAATATTTTAAGCAAATCCACACATTTAAAGACCCTCATTTCATCAGTGACCAAGTGCTTGATCAAATCCTCTGACGCAAGTCAGAGATGGGAATCCTGAAGTCCCTCTAGTCGTACTTGCCTCTGGAGTACAGACCTTGTTTAGAACTTTCAAATGCTACCTAGCCATCCCTTTAGTGTATAATTCCTGATTGGAGTACATAAATATTAACTAACTGCCTCTAAAGTACAGATAAAAACCAACTAATAAAGATTTTACGATGTCTATATTGTAAAGTGTGAACGTTTTAAAAATAAATTACAGAGACTATAACAGATAAATGCCCTTAGGCAGATCACTGCTGTCCCATGAGGCTGGCTTGGTTCACCTCTTCATCTACATATAGAGCACATGATTATTATCTTGTTACACTATTCCTGTAAGGCAAAACTACATATAAAACCTTAATATAAAGTCACCACGAAAAGCCATAAAATGCCATTGTACTTTATAGAAACCACATTACACTTGTAATTACCTAATAATCCATTATACTATATAAACTGTATTTAATTTTAAGAAATGATTCATCATTTATTAAATAACCCCATTGTAGTCTCAGTGGCATGCTATTCCTTCTACATTTACCATTTCTTTTTGCTCAGGATAACAGTTTAAGTAGTTTATAAATCAAAGCCCACATCCTTGGAAGAGCTTGGTGTGAAATGCTCACCAAGGTTATACTGTGACCTGTGTTCTTGATCTGCACAACTGCCTCATAGGAGACAAAACAACTCTTTTTTTGTTGTTGTTTTTGTTTTTGTTTTTATTTTTTCTTGTTTTTTTTTATTTTTATTTTTATTATTATACTTTAGGTTTTAGGGTACATATGCACAATGTGCAGGTTTGTTACATATGTATCCATGTGCCATGTTGATTTCCTGCACCCATTAACTCGTCATTTAGCATTAGGTATATCTCCTAATGCTGTCCCTCCCCCCTCCCCCAACCCCACAACAGTCCCCGGAGTGTGATGTTCCCCTTCCTGTGTCCATGAGTTCTCATCGTTCAATTCCCACCTATGAGTGAGAACATGCGGTGTTTGGTTTTTTGTCCTTGCGATAGTTTACTGAGAATGATGTTTTCCAATTTCATCCATGTCCCTACAAAGGACATGAACTCATCATTTTTTATGGCTGCATAGTATTCCATGTTGTATATGTGCCACATTTTCTTAATCCAGTCTATCGTTGTTGGACATTTGGGTTGGTTCCAACTCTTTGCTATTGTGAATAGTGCCGCAATAAACATACGTGTGCGTGTGTCTTTATAGCAGCATGATTTATAGTCCTTTGGGTATATACCCAGTAATGGGATGGCTGGGTCAAATGGTATTTCTAGTTCTAGATCCCTGAGGAGTTGCCACACTGACTTCCACAATGGTTGAACTAGTTTACAGTCCCACCAACAGTGTAAAAGTGTTCCCATTTCTCCACATCCTCTCCAGCACCTGTTGTTTCCTGATTTTGACAAAACAACTCTTGCATCCTTACTCAAGTACAAGGAGGTGGTGGCATCCATTCTGCCAGTCTCAGTTCATTCATTATTAAGCAGCTTATATGAGCATCCTATTGAGGCTGACCTGCGAAGCTGGAAGGGTGTTTTTAGGAAGGCTGTATCCATCTTGCTGAAGATTATTGGCAATTATCCAATTTTTAAAACAAGGAAGGATCTATTTTTAGGAGGCCTACTTACTGGTGGCTAATTGCTTGAAAACGTTAGACAAAATACAATTTATCAGGCAGTGAGCCACCGCCCAGTAGACTTCCTCTTCTAAGGTGGACCCAGCCCTAGAAGCAACCATGACAGTTGCTTCCAAAAAACTGCCTGTAGTGTTTTGTTGTGAAGGAATTTCATTGTATTGTTTGAAAGAGAAGGGCAATTAGGTGCCATTAAGGTGAAAAACACAGAGACTCTTCACTGAAATGATATGTATTATAATGAGATTCATGTGTAATGAAGACATGTGAAAGCTATTTCAGAGAATGAGCTATTATATTAAAATCTCTACTTTGTAAGAAATATAAAAATAACATTTCATGACAGACATTCTACATGCAAATTAGGAATCTATTAACTGATTAGAGCTAAATCTGCTAGGAAGTGCTTAAAATGGGGAAGAGACACCTAAGGTGATTTGTCCAAGCAGATAGAAAGAAAGGGGGGCAAAATACAAGGAGGTGCTGGGAAGAAGCTGGAGAAGAGAGTCTGCTAAGCGGATATCCAGATACTAACAGAGTTAAACATGCACTTTGTAAGAATCCCTAGAGAGTGCTCAGAGAGATCTTAAGGCTGACTGTATAGGACTGTTGCGGTTTGGGTTTTGTTTTTTTAATAGCTGCAAATCATCTGATGCTTCTCCCATCAAATGTGGGGTCTCTCCCTCCTCCCCTTGAGGGTGGGTGGGACTGGGATTGCTTCAACCAACACCATCCATGTGACTTCTGAAGCTTTTAGCTTCCATCTAGTTTTGTTGGGATGTTTGTTCTCAGAGAAGCCAGTTGCCATGTAAAAAATCAGGGTACCATCTGCCGGGCCACCGTGGCAAAGACCACCCTGCTGGAGAGGCCAAGTGTAGGTGCCCTTGTCAATAGTCCCAGCTGAGCTCCTCACCAACAGCCAGCATCAACTGCCAGCCATGGGATGAGCCACCTTATTTCTGCAGTCCAGGGGGACCTTCAGATGACCGTAGCTCCTGCAGACATCTGACGGCAACTAAGGGAGAGGCACCCAGTGAGAACGACCCAGTCGAGCCCTTCCCAAATTCCTGGCCCTGGGGTAATTGTGTTATATCAGTGCTAACCAGAACAAGGACCAATTCATTGACCTACAGGAGATCTGGGTGAGAATTTTACAAACTACAATATTCTATGAACTGCATTAAGCAAGCTTTAAAAAAATAAGACTGGGAAACTGTTGGCAGGTTCTGGCAAACAACAGTCTTAACAACTATGGAGCCTTTTCTTTACAGATCTAGAAAAATACCCCTGTCCCCCAGACATCACATAGAACTGAATTAAATTACCCCTTAACTCTGGAATCTGTTTGCTCACATTTCATTTTACCAGAAGTCCCACTGAGTACTAAAATGTTTTCTCAAAAAGTGTCAATTTGAGATGTAAAAAGAAAATGTTTATTTAAAAAGTACTGCATTTTGCTGTTTTTAATCCCAAGCTGAATGGAGTCCCTCTTAGTTGCTCCTGAGCTAAATCTTTTTCACTAATAATAGTTTTCTTCTTAAAGGTTTCAGTAGCTCTGAATCAAATTCTGTTGTGACTCATGCGATGTGTGGGTAACACCTAAAGACTTTCAAGAAGGGTAAGTTACTACAGAGGAAACATCCCAAGTGATTTTGAAAAATAAATTGTAACAGTTATAAAACATCCATGGCAGAATCTGCAGGCAGCCCTAGAATTAACTGTGCTGAGGATTAGCAGCAGGTAAATGGTTAGAAATGGAATAAAGTGGAAAAATAACCTTTGGAAGAGTGGGTTGGAACAAAGGTCTATGCTCATCAAAAGCACCTGACAATTGGCCTAACAGGAAGACAGGTGCCATAGAATGAGGGGTTACGAGAGCTGAAGTACAGGCAGATGCTAGCTCAGCCTCTAGACAAGATTTCTCTCTCTCTTTCTCTCTCTCTCTCTCTCTCTCTCTGTCTCTCTCTGTCTGTCTCATGCACATGCACGCACACACACAGCAAATTATCTGAGAGCCATAAAATCAGACTGATCCTACCGGCTGTCATTCTTCAGGGTAGACCTCTCCTGCATTGATTTTACCTTCCACGTAGCATTAAAATGATACAAAATGAGTCAGGCTGACCAAATGGTCTGCTCAAGGCAGAAACTTGGTGTGCTAGTCTGTTCACACATCGCTGTAAAGAAATACCGGAGACTGAGCAATTTGTAAAGAAAAGAGTTTTAACTGACTCACGGTTCTGCAGGACATACAGGAAGAATGGTGGCATCCACTTCTGGGGAGGCCTCAGAGAGCTTCCAATTATGGCAGAAGGCAAAGTAGGAGCAGACCATCTTAGGTTAGTGCACAAGTAATCGCAGTTTTCACCATTACTTTTAATGGCATCCAACTAATATATGGCAGGAGAAGGAGCGAGAAAGACAGAGAGAGAGAGAAGGTGCTACACACTTTTAAACAACTAGATCTTGTGAGAACTCACTCACCATCATGAGAACAGCACCAAGGGGATGGTGCTAAACCATTCGTGAGAAGCCTGCCACCAAGATCCAATCACCTCCCACCAGGCCCCACCTCCAACATTAGGGATTATAATACAACCTAAGATTTTGTGGGGACACAGATCCAAACCACATCACTTGGCAAAACAACAACATAGAAAAGTTATCACCAGCCTCTTGCTTTTCCTTTCTGTACCTTACGCCCAGCAAAGTGCAGTGCCCCAAGCTCTCCCCCAACTCAATGATCCCCTCTCTGACCAAGCGGTCAGTGTAACCCACTCAGTTAAGTGTCCTTATTAAGGGAGAGTTTCCATAACAGGACTTTTTCCAGCTCCCCTTCTCCACCCTCCAGTTTCCCATTCTGTGGATCCTAAAATCCCCCTTCACTGACCCTCCATTGCCTTTAGGAAAAAAATCCAGACTCCATTTCTTAGTATTTAAGAATATTCACAATTTAAGATCCTTAGAGCTACATTTCTCACTCTTTTCTTCTCCAGACAAAGGCAGATATTCACTGTTTCTTCCTTGGTTGCTCTTGGTCACCATGTACTTCCCCGCAATCATATCTCTCTCTGTGCCTTGCCCCCAACCCAGAACGCCCTTCCTCCTACTTCAAACACACCAAGGTCCACCTTTATTTCCAGGCCCAGATCAAATCTGCCTACCTCCATGACATGTTCTCCTCTCCCCTGGACCACAGAGATCCTGTCTGCCTCTGAATTCTCCGTCAATCATTTGGCCCTTACTCACACTGTGTTGTTATTCATTTGTTTAGATTTTTCTTTCTCAATGGTGAGCCATGACAATATCACGCATCTTTGTTATCTCCAATGAACCATGCCCAATCCTCAGCTTGTGTTAGATGACAATAATGCTATAGTCAAGAGACACCCTACATCAAAAACTTCTGACTTCATGTTCTTTTCAGGGATCCAATACATTTCAGTGTTTTATTGTAGTTTTCAATGATGTGATAATGCTTAAGGATAACACTAAGGATATATTTTTTAGCTCCTCAGCAACCCAAATGGAGAAGACATACTGAGTCAGCTCAGCTGACTCTTTAGACCAACACAGGTCCCCTTGAACCTACTTGCTCCCATTATAGTCTATATGTGCCTGTAATGAGGACGGAAGGCTGTGTACTTTCTCAAATTCCCTTGATCACCTATTTTTTTTTCTCTTGAATGAAATCCTACCTATGCCAAGCCACCCTTCCACTGATGGACTTAGATAAAACACCCAGTCTCAGAGTATGGGATGTGACTAACCCAAGCAGGCCAGCTGACACAATCTGAAAGGGGAAAGAGGTTTGCTTCCTGTGGGATAAGCCTCAATCAGTAGGAAGCAGGAGGGAGCAAGGCAGATAAAGTCCCCCTTCTCTTTTTCTTTTTCTTCTTTTTTTTTTTTTTTTAGACAGAGTTTTTGCTGTGTTGCCCAGGCTGGCATGCAATGACGTGATCTCAGCTCACTGCAACCTCCACCTCCTGGGTTCAAGCAATTCTCCTGCCTTGGCCTCCTGAGTAGCTGGGATTACAGGTGCCCACCACCATGCCTGGCTAATTTTTGTATTTTGTTTGTTTGTTTTGTTTTATTTTTGAGATGGAGTTTCAGTCTTTTGCCCAGGCTGGAGTGCAGTTGCGTGATCTCAGCTCACTGCAACCTTCACCTTCTGGTGTCAAGTGATTCTTCTGCCTGAGTATTGGGGGAACCTGCCCCCAATATTTCAACGTAGGTTCTTTCTATTTTCCATAAGTGTTGGCTGGCTGAGAAATAAAGAGAGACAGTATAAAGAGAGGAATTTTACAGCTGGGCCACAAGGGGTGACATCACATATCAGTAGGACCATGATGCCCGCTTGAATCTCAGACCAGCAAGTTTTTATTAAGGGTTTCAAAAGGGGAGGGGGTGTAAGAACAGGGAGTAGGCACAAAGATCACATGTTTCAAAGGGCAAAAAGCAGAACTACTAGTAAGGGTCTAACAAAGATCACATGCTTCTGAGGGAACAGGACAAAGGGCAAAAGCAGAACCACTCATAGGGGCGTAACAAAATCACAGGCGAAGGGCAAAAGCAGAACCACTGATAAGGGTCCAACAAAGATCATAAGGTAAAGGGCAAAAACAGAACCACTGATAAGAGTCTATGTTCAGCAGTGCACATATTGTCTGGACAAACATCTTAAACAACATAAAACAGGGTTTGAGAGCAGAGAACTGGTCTGACCACAAATTTACCAGGGCAGAGTTTTTCCCCACCCTAGTAAGCCTGAGGGTACTGCAGGAGACCAAGGCATATCTCAGTCCTTATCTCAACTGCATAAAGCAGACATTCCCAGGGCAGCCATTTATAGACCTCCCACCAGGAATGCATTCCTTTCCCAGGGTATTAATATTAATATTCTCTGCTAGGAAAAGAATTTAGGGATCTCTCTCCTACTTGCACATCCACTTACAGGCTCTCTGCAAGAAGAAAAATACAGCTATTTCTGCCTGACCCCGCAGGCAGTCAGACCTTATGGTTGTCTTCCCTTGTTCCCTAAAAATCACTGTTATTCTGTTCTTTTTCAAGGTGCAAGGATTTCATACTGTTCAAACACACATGTTTTACAATCAATTTGTACAGTTAACACAATTATCACGGTGGTCCTGAGGTGACGTACATCCTCAGCTTACGAAGATAACAGGATTAAGAAATTAAAGTAAAGACAGGCGTAAGAAATTATAAAAGTATTATTTGGGAACTGATAAACGTCCATGAAATCTTCACAATTTATGTTCCTCTGTTGCAGCTCCAGCCGGTCCCTCTGTTTGGGGTCCCTGACTTCCCGCAACACCTCAGCCTCCCAAGTAGCTAGGATTACAGGTGCCCACCACCATGCCTAATTTTTGTATTTTTAGTAGAGATGGGGTTTCACCATGTTGGCCAGGCTGGTCTCAAACTCCTACCCTTGTGATCCACCCACCTCGGCCTCCCAAAGTGCTGGGATTACAGGCGTGAGCCAACAGTTCTCAGCATCTCTTGCATTGAGGTGTCCCTGGGACTACGTTTTGGCAAATAGGTGATATTAATATATGCAGGAAGAGCAATCTCTAACTGATATGCCCTTCCATAAGCCCTGGATTTCTTTCAAAACTTTGTCAAGATATACCTAGCAGCCTTCAAGTTATACCTAAATTATTCTCCTCCAAAACAAACCAATCAAATTAAAGATATACCTTGCAAACATGCAGTTCGCCAAAATTACATGCTGATTACTTTCATTTTCTACTAGGCTCTAACTGCTACAAAGGTGGGAGCTATGTTCATCTTGTCCACTGTCTTAACCTCAGTGCCTAACTTCTGCCTGGCATATGTATCCAAATACACCTTAGACAGAAGACTACTAAACAATAAAACTCAAACACTCTATTACTGCTTACTTGGATTATTCATGATTAGAACACAACTCACTCATATATTCATTCATTCAGTCAGTCAATATTAATTGATTGCCTACTGTGCAATGTGCACAGTGACATTAATTGAAGATCCTGCCAGGAATAAAACAAAGATGCTACTCTCAATGAGCTTACCTTTTAATGGGAGAGACAGACAATCAACTTTTAAACAGGAAGAGTTTCAGACGGTGCTAAGTGTGATAAGGATAAAGCTACTTTACCTGGAGTGTTCCAAAAAGGCAATATTTAGGCTTAATTCACTGTCGTCATATCAACATGGCTTCAACCTTAATCACTTCAGTCCAAAAAGCTAAGTTCTGAGAACTAATTGTTTTCTAATGACAAGGAAGGGATGATCAATTTCCCTTATTCGGATTTGGGATTGCATGCATTTCTGAAGAAAATAAAAGGAAGGGAAGCAAGGGAGAGAAGGAAAGGGAAGTGAAGGGGAGGGGAAGGGAAGGAGAGGGAAGGGAGGGAGAAAAAGAAAGAGAAAAAAGAGAGAGAAGGAGAGTGGGAGAGAGGGAAAGAAGAAAGAAGGAAAGAAGGAAGGAAGGAAAGAAAGAATTTTATCCCACTAGTATTAAACAGCTTTCCACTAGTACTAAACAGAGAGAAACACTATATGGGTGAAAGAGAAGGCCAAAGGGCAGGGTCTTCTCTAAAAGTAGACAGCATTGGAAAGAATTGCTAATATCCACAAGAATAGCCTTCCAACTTTCGTGTGTTCCAAAGAATGCACTGAACGCTGTATTATTAATTTTGCAGCCCTTGTTTATGTTTTAGACTCTCAAACAGCCTCAATCATTGTTCCTCAGATCCTCTTGGGGCTCTTTGATGTGATTCCTGAGCTCCCAAGTGAGCCCTCATCACATCCTAGGAGAACCACGGAGACATTCCCTTCATGCTCTGACCTCTCTCCACCACTTGAGCTCCACAAACAAAGCAAGCTGCCCTTTGAGAATTGGCTCTCCTAAGAGTTGAAGTGAAGAATCCTTTTAATTTTTCAAATCCAGAGAGGGCTGTAATACTGCCCAGCTCAGGCATGCTAGAAATTAATGTCACATGTCTTTATACCCTGAGTTAACCTTGGCAACTTTAGGAAGGAAAAAAATGTTTTTAACTTGTCTGTGTTGATGGAGTAGAAATGTTTGGTTTCTGTTTGTTTTCTTCAGTGTTGTTTGTTTTCTTTAGTGTCGATGGAGTAGAAATGTTTGGGTTTTGTTTTCTTTAGTGTTGATTAAATGAAAATGTGTTTATAATTTAAATACCTTGTCTCTTTCTGTAGGTGAGTTGGAAGAATGGACAGGGTTCAAGAGGGTAAAGAAGCGTGGGTGAAGGCCTTCTGAGCCCAGCTGAGGGATATACGGAGGGAGGGTGATGGTATTGGACAGAAAGCTGCTACATTTGCAGTGCTGTCAGTTTCCACAAAATGGGGATGGTGGGGGCCAGGACTAGCATGAGGCAAGTGAAGCCCTCAGGGCACAAAATTTCAGGAGGCACAAAATTTAAGGAGGTGCTCAGGTGCCTGCCCTTATACCACAGGGAACGAAAGGGCCCCCTTAAATTGTATGCCCCAGGGCCCTCTCTTACTGCATCCTAGTGCCTAGTTCTGGTCCCAGGGAAATGAGTTGTATTAGGATTTCAAGAAAGTCTGTGGATCCAGACATCAATTCTCTTAGTCATGACAAATGGGCATGCAAAGGTGGAAAACAGGATTGGTGAAGAGTTGACAGATTTACCACTAAAAAGGAATAGACCTCATTTTCCTGGCTAAGAAGAACAAAGTGTGTCTTGGCTTAGAAGAGACAGGATCACTTTCCCGAGGCAAAAAGAGGTACAAGTTATAAAAATCCACCCTTGACTCTTCTCCCTCTTACTCACGCTATTCTCCCTTTTCCACACCCAGCCCACCGCCAAATTAAAATAATAAACATGTAAAGTTCTAAAATGAACTAAAGTAGGAAAAATAGGTCTGAACTTTTAAAGAGAGAGAAGGATTCTTCATAAGAAATGAAGATTCCAATCAAGGAATCAAGGTTGTTAACCAAAAAACCGTGTTGGGAGCTAGAAAAACCTCTATACCCCCCAACTCCAAATAACCTCACTTCCCCCTCAGCACTCCACTGACAAGCTCCTGAGGCTTAAAACACTCTGCTTGCTTCTTTACCTCTTCGTGTAAGGATTTGTATTTCTCTGGCTGGACTGTCAGCTCCTCAAGGGCAGAGACCATCTCTCCTTTGCCCACATTCTATCATGACACAGTGGAGTCCCTGGCTCGCAGGAGGTGTTGTTGTACAAGATCTAAAGCTCTTTGGATAGGGAAACAACACAACGACACTGGGAGAGATGAAAGGCAGAACTCCTAGGAAAGCTGTTACTGGAAAGGGGTCCCAATCCAGATGCTAAGAGAGGGTTCTCGGATCTCACACAAGAAAGAATTTGAGGCAAATCCATAGAGTAAAGTGAAAGCAAGTTTATTAAGCAAGAAAAGGAATAAAGAATGGCTACTCCATAGGCAGAGCAGCAGCTTGGGCTGCTGGACTAAGGATACTTATAGTTATTTCTTGATGATATGCTAAACAGGGGGTAGATTATTCATGAGTTTTCCAGGAGAGGAGGCGGGGGGGCACAATTCCCAAATCCGAGGATTCCTCCCCATTTTAGACCATATAGGGTAACTTCCTGACATTGCCAAG
Source organism: Nomascus leucogenys (assembly GCF_006542625.1). Lineage (NCBI taxonomy): Eukaryota > Metazoa > Chordata > Mammalia > Primates > Hylobatidae > Nomascus > Nomascus leucogenys. Next base: position 88,937,236 of record NC_044381.1, on the reverse strand, counting down.
GCATCTGTAAACTGTCATGGCACTGGTGGGAGTATCTTTTAGCATGCTAATGCCTTATAATTAGCATGTGATGAGCAGTGAGGACGACTAGAGGTCACTTTTGTCACCATCTTTGTTTCAGAGGGTTTTGGCCAGCTTCTTTACTGCAACATGTTTTATCAGCAAGGTCTTTGTGACCTGTATGTTGTGCCAACCTCCTATCTTATCCTGTGACTTAGAGTGTCTAACCTCCTGGGAATGCAGCCCAGTAGGTCTCAGCCTTATACTACACAGCCCCTACTCAAGATGGAGTCACTCTGGTTCAGACACCTCTGACAAAGGCAGGGCCACACTGAGGGTTGTCTAAGGACAGATAATTTGGAGCTGGAGCTGTACAGGCAGCTTAGTATACCAATCAGGGTGGGGTTAGCTAGCTTTCATGGACTTTCTGTGGTTTGGCTAATTTGAATAATTTTGTGGACTCCAGGACATAGGGGCTGTCCCTAACTGTCCCGTACCTGGCTCTGGGGCAATTACAGTGGGTGCACAGAGGTCCAGAGTCTGAGAGATGCTGGCAGTGTGAACTGAATCAGCTGCTCAGAAAGGGGAACAAGTCGGCTTTTAGCCAGGCCCCAAAACTAGATGAAGACAGCATTTAGAAAAACCAAAAACTACATTACAGGTGCTTAATAAATATTTTCTGAGTTATCACATTGATTTAAAAAACCTGAAATTCCTTTATCAGAGTTTACTTAGGTCACACTTAAGAGGCTTAAAATGTAAATGCCCCTGAAAAAGGAAACACTGACTTGAACTCAGTCTCTCTAGGAAGTCAAGACTTGGGTAAAAGCCTTGCACAGGAGGAAGTTTTGGGATATGTCATTAGCACCCAAACAAGGGTTTCTTGGCTGTTTGGCCCAGAATCAGCTCTGGCCTAAGGAAAGGCAATTTAGGTGAAACATCTGGTAGGTGAAGGGATAAGCATGTCTACATGCTATAGTTTTTTGGAAAGCAGAGCAAGATATAAACCAAGATGCAAAATCATCCTAAGTAACATTAAAGAGATTTTCTCTTTCTTTCACTCTTTTAAACCTATTAAATATCCTGAAAGGAATTAATTATAACCTTGGATTAGATTTCTTTTCTCCTGGGCAGAAATCATTTGCATTGCTATTGGGCAAGAATCATTGCAATGCTATAAGTCATGAATGCAACTCAGACAAAGGTAAGCATCCCTGGAAAATCAGATCATTCCCATTAGGACAGACCTGTTCCATTCAACAGCACCTAGCACTTCATTGTAAGGTCATCCAGTAATTTCTTTTGCCTAGTTCCAAGTTCTGCATAATTTTTCTTAACGAACCACATATTTTAAAAGTGCTTTGAGGAAGCAGGGGCTTAAACAGGTATGTGTATACCAATGTTCATAGCAGCATTATTCATGATTGCCAAAAGGTGGAAGCAACCTAAATGCCCACATCAACACATGAATGGATAAACCAAATGTGATATACACATATACACATACAGTGGAATATTATTCAGCCATAAAAAGAAATGAAATTCTGACATACACTACAGCATGGATAAAACGTTAGGACATTGTGCTAAGTGAAATAAGCCAGACATAAAAGGACAGCTATTACATGATTCCACACATATAAGTTAGCTAGAATAGGTGAATTCACAGAGACAGAAAATAGAAGACTGGTTACCAGAAGCTGAGAGGAGAAATTAACTGAGAGTTAAGGAGCACAGAATTTCAGTCTGGGATGGTGTAAAAGTTCTGGGGATATATGGTGGAGACGGTTGTGGAACAATGTAAATGTATTTAATGCTACTGAATTGCACACTTAAATGGTTAAAAATTGTAAGTTTTATGTTATGCATATTTTACATACACATAAAACTTTCAGAGCATAGGCTTCCAATAAAAACAAAGGAAGGAAGGGAGGAGGGAGGAAGAGAAGAAAGAGAGAGAAAGAAAGATGTACTGTCCAATTGTCAGATACACCTTTAGTTTGGGGAATTTATGATTTTTCTCGCTACTTTATGTCAGGCTCCATGCTAAGCACCTGTATTAGTCCATTCTCACGCTGCTGATACAGACATACCTGAGACTGGGTAATTTATAAAGAAAAAGAGGTTTAATGGACTCATAATTCCACATGGCTAGGGAGGCCTCACAATCATGGCGGAAGGTGAAAGGCATGTTTCACATGGTGGCAGACAAGACAGAATGAGAACCGAGGGAATGGGGTTTCCCCTTATAAAACCATCAGACCTCTTGAGACTTATTCACTATGATGAGAACAGTATGGGGGAACTGCCCCCATGATTCAATTATCTCCCACCAGGTCCCTCCCACAGCATGTGGTAATTATGGGAGCTACAATTCAAGATGAGATTTGGGTGGGGACACAGCCAAATCATATCATTTCACCCCAGCCCCTCCCAAATCTCATATTCTCACATTTCAAAACGAATCATGCCTTTCCAACAGTCCCCAAAGTCTTAATTCATTTCAGCATTAACTCAAAAGTCCACAGTCCAAAGTCTTTTCTAAGGCAAGGCAAGTCCCTTCTGCCTATGAGCCTGTAAAATCAAATGCAAGTTAGTTACTTCCTAGATACAATGAGGGTACAGGCATTGGGTAAATACCCCCATTCCAAATGGAAGAAATTGGCCAAAATGAAGGGGCTGAAGGTCCCATGCAAGTCTGAAATCCAGTGGGGCAGTCAAATCTTAAAGCTCCAGAATGATCTCCTTTGACTCCATGTCTCACATACAGGTCACACTGATGCAAGAGGTGGGCTCCCATGGTCTTGGGCTGCTCCATCCTTATGGCTTCGCAGAGTACACCCTCCCTCCCGGCTGCTGTCACAGGCTGGCACTGAGTGTCTATGGCTTCTCCAGGTGCATGGTGCAAGCTATTGGTAGATCTACCATTCTGGGGTCTGCAGGACAGTGGACCTTTTCTCATAGCTCCACTAGGCAACACCCCAGTGGGGACTCTGTGTGGGGGCTCCAACCCCATATTTCCCTTCCACAAAGCCCTAGCAGAGGTTCTCCATGCAGGCCCTGCCCCTGCAGCAAACTTGTTCCTGGACATCCAGGCATTTCCATACATCCTCTGAAATCAAGACAGAGGTTCCCAAACCTCAATTCTTGACTTCTGTGCATTCACAGCCTCAACATCACATGGAAGCAGCCAAGGCTTGGGGCTTACACCCCTGAAGCCACAGCCTCAGCTCTATGTTGGCCCCTTTTAGCCACAGTTGGAGTGGCTGAGGCGAGGGGCACCAAGTTCCTAGACTGCACAACAGCAGAGGGATCCTAGGCCTGGCCTGTGAAACCACTTTGTCCTCCTAGGCCTCTGAGCCTGTGATAGGAGGGGCTACAGTGAAGACTTCTGACATTCCCTGGAGACATTTTCCCCATTGTCTTGGGGATTCATCTTCAGCTCCTCATTACTAATGCAAATTTCTGCAGCTGGCTTGAATTTCTCTCAGAAATGGGATTTTCTTTTCCACAGCATTGTCAGGCTGCAAATTTTCCAAACTTTTATGCTCTGCTTCCCTTATAAAACTGAATGCCTTTAACAGCACACAAGTCACCTCTTGAATGCTGTGCTGCTTAGAAATTTCTGCTGCCAGATACCCTAAATCATCTCTCTCAAGTTCAAAGTTCCACAAATCTCTAGCTGAGGGGCAAAATGCCACCAGTCTCTTTGCTAAAACATAACAAGAGTCACCTTTGCTCCAATTCCCAATAAATTCCTCATCTCCATCTGAGACCACCTCAGCCTGGACTTTATTGTCCATATCACTATCAGTATTCTGGCCAAAGCCATTCAACAAGTCTCTAGGAAGTTCCAAACTTTCCCCCATTTTCCTGTCTTCTTCTGAGTCCTCCAAACTGTTCCTACCTCTGCCTGTTACCCAGTTCCAAAGTTGCTTCCATATTTTTGGGTATCTTTACAGCAGCACCCCATTCTACCAGTACCAATTGACTGTATTAGTCAGTTCTCACACTGCTGATAAAGACATAGCCAAGACTGGGTAATTTATAAAGAAAAAGAAGTTTAATATACTCACAGTTCCACATGGCTGGGGAGACCTCACAATCATAATGGAACGCAAAAGGCATATTTTACATGGCGGCAGACAAGAGAGAATGAGAACCAAGTGAAATGGGTTTCCCCTTATTAAACCATTAGATCTTGTGAGACTTATTCACTACCAAGAGAAAAGCATGGGAAAGGCCTGCCTGCGTGAGACAATTACCTCCCACCAGGTCCTTCCCACAAAACATGAGATTTATGGGAGCTACAATTCACGATGAGATTTGGGTGGGGACACAGCCAAACCATATCAGCACCTGTCATTTAATATTCACAACACTATGAGGAGTCATCTTGCTTATATTATAGTTGTTCAGAGAGGTTAAGTCAATTCTCTTAAGCCACACAGTAGAGCCAGTTCTGTCTTTAAAGCCTATGCTCTTAACCATTCCTCTATATTGCTACTATTATGTCCAGCCAAATCTTCTTTCATTTCTAAATACAGCAAATTTCAGAATTAACTGTTATACCTTAAGCACTTCCATTTTGTGCCTTCAAAGAGGGCAAATGAAAATAATTTTTTCTATAAATCCATATTGAGTTTTTTTCCTGGTGAGGTCTTACAGCTTAGAATTTCGAATCTTGGAGTTTTTCCTCCCTTTTTGTAAACATTGGGCTCAGCATATTGCATGGTTGAGAACCCAAGTAAGGGTGCTATGGGGGGAAGAAAAAAATACACTATGAAGTGAATGATATAGATATCCAGAAACATGAACATATCTGCCCAGTGTGTCTGACTCAATGACAAAACCACACACACAAGCAAAAGCTTGGTGGGACTCTAATTTTACATCAGCACCCCTAAAGAAAGGGAGCTTTGGCAAGGATGAAACAAACTGCTGGATTTTTGTAAAAACTTATTGATACTGGTCGAGGTTCCAAGATGGCCGAATAGGAACAGCTCCAGTCTACAGCTCCCAGCATGAGTGATGCAGAAGACCGGTGATTTCTGCCTTTCCAACTGAGGTACCAGGTTCATCTCACTGAGGCTTGTTGGACAGTGGGTGCAGGACAGTGGGTGCAGCCCACGGACTACAAGCCAAAGCAGGGCAAGGCATCACCTCACCTGGGAAGTGCAAGGGGTCAGGGAATTCCCTTTCCTAGCCAAGGGAAGCCATGACAGATGGCACCTGGAAAATTGGGTCACTCCCACCCTAACACTGTGCTTTTCCAATCGTCTTAGCAAACAGCACACCAGGAGATTATATCCCATGCCTGGCTCCGAGGATCCCACACCCACAGAGCCTTGCTCACTGCTAGCACAGCAGTCTGAGATGGAACCGCACGGCGGCAGCAGCAAGGCTAGGGGAGAGGCGCCTGCCATTGCTGAGGCTTGAGTAGGTAAACAAAGTGGCCAGGAAGCTCAAACTGGATGGAGCCCACTGCAGCTCAAGGAGGCCTGCCTGCCTCTGTAGACACCACCTCTGGTGGCAGGGCATAGTTGAACAAAAGGCAGCAGAAACTTCTGCAGACTTAAACATCCCTGTCTGACAGCTTTGAAGAGAGTAGTGGTTCTCCCAGCATGGAGTTTGAGATCTGAGAACAGACAGATTGCCTCCTCAAGTGGGTCCCTGACTCCCAAGTGGCGTAACTGGGAGGCACCTCCCAGTAGGGGCCGACTGACACCTCATACAGCTGGGCGCCCCTCTGAGGAGAAGCTTCCAGACAACATTTACCGTTCTGCAATATTTGCGGTTCTGCAGCCTCTGCTGGTGATACCCAGGCAAACAGGGTCTGGAGTGGACATCCTACAAACTCCAACAGACCTGCAGCTGACAGTCCTGACTGTTAAAAGGAAAACTAACAAACAGAAAGGACATCCACACCAAAATCCCATTTGTATGTCACCATCGTCAAAGACCAAAGGTAGATAAAACCACAAAGATGGGGAGAAACCAGAGCAGAAAAGCTGAAAATTCTAAAAATCAGAGCACCTCTTCTCCTTCAAAGGAACGCAGCTTCTTGCCAGCAATGGAACAAAGCTGGATGGAGAATGACTTTGATGAGTTGAGAGAAGAAGGCTTGAGACAATCGGTAATAACAAACTTTTCCGAGCTAAAGGAGGATGTTCGAACCCATTGCAAAGAAGCTAAAAACCTTGAAAAAAGATTAGACGAATGGCTAACTAGAATAAACAGTGTAGAGAATACCTTAAATGACCTGATGGAGCTGAAAACCATGGCACAAGAACTACGTGATGCATGCACAAGCTTCAGTAGTCAATTCAATCAACTGGAAGAAAGGGTATCAGTGATTGAAGATTAAATGAATGAAAGGAAGTGAGAAGAGAAGTTTAGAGAAAAAAAGAGTTAAAAGAAATGAACAAAGCCACCAAGAAATATGGGACTATGTGAAAAGACCAAATCTACGTCAGATTGGTGTACCTGAAAGTGACGGGGAGAATGGAACCAAGTTGGAAAACACTCTGCAGGATATTATCCAGGAGAACTTCCCCAACCTAGCAAGGCAGGCCAACATTCAAATTCAGGAAATACAGAGAATGCCACAAAGATACTCCTTGAGAAAAGCAACCCTAAGGCACATAATTGTCAGATTCACCAAAGTTGAAATGAAGGAAAAAATGTTAAGGGCAGCCAGATAGAAAGGTCAGGTTACCCACAAAGGGAAGCCCATCAGACTAACAGCAGACCTCTTGGCAGAAAGTCTACAAGCCAGAAGAGAGTGAGGGCTGATATTCAACATTCTTAAAGAAAAGAATTTTCAACCCAGAATTTCATATCCAGCAAAACTAAGCTTCATAAATGAAAGAGAAATAAAAGCCTTTACAGACAAGCAAATGCTGAGAGATTTTGTCACCACCAGGCGTCCTTTACAAGAGCTCCTGCAGGAAGCACTAAACATGGAAATGAATAATCAGTACCAGCCACTGCAAAAACATGCCAAATTGTAAAGACCATCGACACGAGGAAGAAACTGCATCTACTAACGAACAAAATAACCAGCTAACATCATAATGACAGGATCAAATTCACACATAACAATATTAACCTTAAACGTAAATGGGCTAAATGCTCCAATTAAAAGACACAGACTGGCAAATTGGACAAAGAGTCAAGACCCATCAGTGTGCTGTACTCAAGAGACCCATCTCATGTGCAGACACACACATAGGCTCAAAATAAAGGGATGGAGGAAGATCTACCAAGCAAATGGAAAGCAAAAAAAAGCAGGGGTTACAATCCTAGTCTCCGATAAAACAGACTTTAAACCAACAAAGATCAAAAGAGACAAAGAGGGCCATTACATAATGGTAAAGGGATCAATTCAACAAGAAGAGCTAACTATCCTAAATATATATATGCACCCAATACAGGAGGACCCAGATTCACAAAGCAAGTCCTTAGAGACCTACACAGAGACTTAGACTCCCACACAATAATAATGGGAGACTTTGACACCCGACTGTCAACATTAGACAGATCAATGAGTCAGAAAGATAACAAGGATATCCAGGAATTGAACTCAGCTCTGCACCAAGTGGACCTAATAGACATCTACAGAACTCTCCACCCCAAATCAACAGAACATATTCTTCTCAGCACCACATCTCACTTATTCCAAAATTGACCACATAGCTGGAAGTAAAGCACTCCTCAGCAAATGTAAAAGAACAGAAATTATGACAAACTGTCTCTCAGACCACAGTGCAATCAAACTAGAACTCAGGATTAACAAACTCACTCAAAACTGCACAACTACATGGAAACTGAACAACATGCTCCTGAATGACTACTGGGTACATAACAAAATGAACGCAGAAATAAAGATGTTCTTTGAAACCAGTGAGAAAAAAGACACCACATACCAGAATCTCTGGGACACATTTAAAGCAGTGTGTACAGGGAAATTTATAGCACTAAATACCTACAAGAGAAAGCAGGAAAGATCTAAAATTGATACCCTAACATCACAATTAAAAGAACTAGAGAAGCAAGAGCAAACACATTCAAAAGCTAGCAGAAGGGAAGAAATAACTAAGATCAGCGCAGAACTGAAGGAGATAGAGACACAAAAAACCCTTCAAAAACTCAATGACTCCAGGAGCTGGTTTTTTGAAAAGATCAGCAAAATTGATAGACTGCTAGCAAGACTAATAAAGAAGAAAAGAGAGAAGAATCAAATAGACATAATAAAAAGTGATAAAGGGGACATTACCACTGATCCCACAGAAATACAAACTACCATCAGAGAATACTATAAACACCTCTATGCAAATAATCTAGACGAAACGGATAAATTCCTGGACACATACACTCTCCCAAGATTAAATGAGTAAGAAATTGAATCTCTGAATAGACCAATACCAGGCTCTGAAATTGAGGCAATAATTAATAGCCTACCAACCAAACAAAGTCCAGGACCAGACGGATTCACAGCCAAATTCTACCAGAGGTACAAAGAAGAGCTGGTACCACTCCTTCTGAAACTATTCCAATCAATAGAAAAAGAGGGAATCCTCCCTAACTCATTTTATGAGGCCAGCATCATCCTGAAACCAAAGCCTGGCAGAGACACAACAAAAAAAAAGAGAATTTTAGACCAATACCCCTGATGAACATCGATGCAAAAATCCTCAATAAAATACTTGCAAACCAAATCCAGCAGCACATCAAAAAGCTTATCCACCATGATCAATTGGGCTTCATCCCTGGGATGCAAGGCTGGTTCAACATAAACAAATCAGTAAATGTAATCCATCAGATAAACAGAACCAAAGACAAAAACCACAAGATTATCTCAATAGATGCAGAAAAGGCCTTTAACAAAATTCAACAGCCCTTCATTCTAAAAGCTTTCAATAAATTAGGTATTGATGGGATGTATCTCAAAATAATAAGAGCTATTTATGAGAAACCCACAGCCAATATCATATTGAATGGGCAAAAACTGGAAGCATTCCCTTTGAAACCTGGCACAAGACAGGAATGCCCTCTCTCACCACTCCTATTCAACATAGTGTTGGAAGTTCTGGCCAGGGCAATCAGGCAGGAGAAAGAAATAAAGGGTATTCATTTAGGAAAAGAGGAAGTCAAATTGTCCCTGTTTGCAGATGACATGATTGTATATTCAGAAATCCCCATCGTCTCAGCCCCAAATCTCAAGCTGACAAGCAACTTCGGCAAAGTCTCAGGATACAAAATCAATGTGCAAAAATCACAAGCATTCCTATACACCACCAACAAACAAACAGAGAGTCAAATCATGAGTGAACTCCCATTCACAATTGCTTCAAAGAGAATAAAATACCTAGGAATCCAACTTTCAAGGGATGTGAAGGACCTCTTCAAGGAGAACTACGAATCACTGCTCAATGAAATAAAAGAGGACACAAACAAATGGAAGAACATTCCATGCTCATGGATAGGAAGAATCAACATCGTGAAAATGGCCATACTGCCCAAGGTAATTTATAGATTCAATGCCATCCCCATCAAGCTACCAATGACTTTCTTCACAGAATTGGAAAAAACTACTTTGAAGTTCATATGGAGCCAAAAAAGAGCCCACATTGCCAAGACAATCCTAAGCCAAAAGAACAAAGCTGAAGGTATCATGCTACCTGACTTCAAACTATACTACAAGTCTACAGTAACCAAAACAGCATGGTACTGGTACCAAAACAGAGACATACACCAATGGAACAGAACAGAGGCCTCAGAAATAACACCACACATCTACAACCATCTGATCTTTGACAAACCTGACAAAAACAAGAAATGGGGAAAGGATTCCCTATTTAATAAATGGTGCTGGGAAAACTGGCTAGCCATATGTAGAAAGCTGAAACTGGACCCCATCCTTATACCTTAAACAAAAATTAATTCGAGATGGATTAAAGACTTAATTGTCAGACCTTAAACCATAAAAACCTTAGAAGAAAACCTAGGCAATACCATTCAGGACACAGGCATGGGCAAGGACTTCATGTCTAAAACACCAAAAGCAATGGCAACAAAAGCCAAATTGAGAAATGGGATCTAATTAAACTAAAGAGCTTCTGCACAGCAAAAGAAACTACCATCAGAGTGAACAGGCAACCTACAGAATGGGAGAAAATTTTTGCAATCTACCCATCTGACAAAGGGCTAATATCCAGAATCTACAAATAATTCAAACAAATTTACAAGAAAAAAACAAACAACCCCATCAAAAAGTGGGCGAAGGATATGAAAAGACACTTCTCAAAAGAAGACATTTATGCAGCCAACAGACACATGAAAAAATGCTCATCATCACTGGTCATCAGAGAAATGCAAATCAAAACCACAATGAGATACCATCTGACACCAGTTAGAATGGTGATCATTAAAAAGTCAGGAAACAACAGGTGCTGGAGAGGATGTGGAGAAATAGGAATGCTTTGACACTGTTGGTGGGAGTGTAAACTAGTTCAACCATTGTGGAAGACAGCGTGGCAATTCCTCAAGGATCTAGAACTAGAAATACCATTTGACCCAGCCATCCCATTGCTGGGTATATACCCAAAGGATTATAAATCATGCTACTATAAAGACGCATGCACATGTATGTTTATTGCAGCACTATTCACAATAGCAAAGACTTGGAACCAACCCAAATGTCCATTAATGATAGACTGGATTAAGATAATGTGGCACATAGGCCAGGCGCAGTGGCTCACGCCTGTAATCCCAGCACTTTGGGAGGCCGAGGTGGGCAGATCATGAGGTCGGGAGATCGAGAACATCCTGGCTAACACAGTGAAACCCCATCTCTACTAAAAAATACAAAAAATTAGCTGGGCGTGGTGGCAGGTGCCTGTAGTCCCAGCTACTCGGGAGGCTGAGGCAGGAGAATGGCGTGAACCTGGAAGGCGGAGCTTGCAGTGAGCCAAGATCAAGCCACTGCACTCTAGCCTGGGCGACAGAGCAAGACTCTGTCTCAAAAAAAAAAAAAAAGAAAGAAAATGTGAGCTCAAATTCAGTGCTCCAGGAAATCGATGTTGGAGGTTTAGATGTAAGTGGGTGACAGGACACAGTACAGATGCTCAAGGAAAATTCACTTCGACAGTAGGGTCACAGAATGAGCTGGAGAGGAAAAGAATGCTGTTGGCTAGCGTCCTTGACACAATAACTCAGGTGTGAGATGACAAAGATCTTGGTCAGGGTAATAGACATGGGAACAGCAAAAAAAGGGAAAGGAAAGAGGAATAGTCTGAACTTGATGGTCATGCCAATGTGGTAGGTGGAGACAAAGGGGTCAGGAAGGACCTCAACACACTGGGCTTGCAGGTGACACCTAGGTAACATGAGCATCCATATGGAAAAAATCTACAGGCAGGAGTAGAGGGTGGTTTAGGGGAATCCACAAGGTAATATTTAGGGAGTGAGCTTTTTGGGAATTAGCTTTCAAAAGAGGAAAAAAAAATCAGATCGAAGAGCTAAAGATCAAACCTTGGGAATACACAGTGTATGTTCTGAGGAGAGAAGGGTCCTCAGAGATGAGAGGAAAGAATATGGAAATCATTTGGGGAATAACGATAAGGAGATTTATGTAACCTTGGGAGGCAGTTTGGCTTCTATCAAGCACATGTCTATAGTCTCTGTTGGCCTCTATTTTTTGTGAGTGGAAGATTCTGGAGAAAATGCCCTGGTTTGAGATTTCCCCTCTATTCCTTTTCCTTAGTCATTTTTTTTTTTTTTACTGTTTTTATTGCTTTGTTCAACCATTCAAACTACCCTGAACTCACCAAATAGTCCTCACCCCCGAAATAGTGGGTAGAGCCTAGAACAGAACCAAACAAGCTCAGTCTATGGGAACAGTGTCTCAGCACCAGAAGCTCTACCTGTGCTGTTCCATTCTGTGCCACAAGTCAGCTGGAACCCCTGGGCTGGGGAAAGCTTTGGCTGAACTGTCAAACAGAGGATTTCATTTCTTCCATGTTCCCACCTCACTAATGTAATTTTCTCCTCCTCCCAGGAGAACTTGTACACAACCTCTGCCAGCCCCAGAAAGGTCCAAGCCTCTGCACGCCTTTTAGAATGACTTGGATGGGAGGCCCAAGGCCTCCTAGTAAGGCTTACTTTTCAAGTGAGTCCTCAGCTGGGTGATCACAGTGGACAGTTCTGGAATCCTGGGCCCACATTGGGAGGGAAAAGACCCTGGCAGCTGGCCCTATGCACCTGGTTGTCATCCCTGGCTGCAAATGGCCTCCCTCCAGATGTTCTGAGCCAGGGCCTCCAGGGTGACTACCAGAATCAAACAGTGACAGTAGTTGAGCACCACAGATCTTTGGAAAATCATTTCCCCAGGAACTTTTCCCAGCCTTGGTGTGCCTCCCATGTTACCAAGCTGGTATCACTGTGGAAACGCCTCATTCCTCACTTACAGAGCAGGCACAAGCCCACTAAAACCCTCTTAGCTCTGGATGCATTCTCAGACTCCCCAGACCTCCGTAGCAATAACTCCTTAAATAGTATCCAGGGGCAATATGCAAAATCACATCCCCCTACACCCCAAAACACACACACCTCTTCACCTTCCCACCCTCAACAGCACTGGGTATCTCATAAGGAGGTAATAATGTAAATTAGCCTAACTAAGGCTGAAGACTCTTCCTATTTTCCTCCTGCTTTCTAGGTGAATCAGACTCATGTAATTGTTATTCTGGCTATTCTCAGTTTTCTTTAGCCAAATTGCAAAGGAGCTCATCATTGAACAAAAAAAAAGAAAAAAGAAAGAAAAAGCTCAGTAGAGATGGTTTTGATTTCTGGTCATACAGGATTGGCCACTGTGTGATTACAAAAGAAATTGATTGGGTGATGCCCAAAAGACCTTGGCCTGGAGTTAGGTAGTTTAGTCCTTTGGCAAACTACTGTCTTAGTCCATTTTGTGCTGCTGTAACAGAATACCTGTGACTGGGTAATTTGTAATGAATAGAAATGTATTGGCTCACAGTTCTGGAGGATGAGAAGTCCAATATCAAGGTGTTGGCATCCGGCAATCGACTTCTTGCTATGTCATCACAGGGCAGAAAGAGAGAGGGCAAGAGAGTAAAAGGGGATCAAACTCACCCTTTTATAACAGCACCAATCCCACTCATAAGGGTGGATCCTCATGGCCTAATTGCATCTTGAAGATCACACCTCTCAATGTCACAACGGCAATTCGATTTCAACACAAGTTTTGAGGGGACAAATATTCAAACCATGGCAACTATATTGTGTCAAGTTTTGATATGCCATCAAGTTTTAGGGTTCAGCAAAAAAGGTTGCCTAATTTAATTGGCAGAAATTCTATAGCTATAATGGGTTTTCTGTCTTTCAAAATGGATATTTTACTTTCAATTTAGCCCATTGAAGCATAAGTCATTTTCCTTTGTTGGGGAAGCTTGTTAAGTTCAGTATGAGTCTCAGCAGTGACTACAGCAACAGCGTCTAGAGAGTAATTTTGTTTCCCCAGTTACTGTCATTTCAACATAATTCCATTTGCAAGGCAAAGATGGTCTCCCTCCACCTGGGAAAGGTCCCCTGGAATCACAATCGTGGTAGTCACATTGGAGTTGGGGGCTGAGAGCCTTTCTAATTTCACTTTCTTCTGGCAGACAAGTGATCACTTGTTGGTATAATGCAGATAAGAAACCTACTTGCTCATCTCTAGCTGCTAGCATCTTCAGTGCTAACACTCACAAGGTTAAGCCAATTTTAAAGGCAAATCTGGCACAGAACCTAAAATGCAGTACTTTGAAAATGCAAGGCAGGTTTTTACACCTGTCCCAGCCCAGCATGACTTCCTCAAAAGCAGAGCTTGAGGCAAAGGCTTAGGTGTTACTCCTTATTAAGGAGTACAATCCCAGGGAAGTAAGAGTGAGCAAAAAGAGGGGTGAGGCAGGCAAGGAGGGATGCTTGGTGTCAAGCACAGCTGACTGCTTAATCTCAAGTCTCAACTTCAGAGGGGTGCTGTATGTGGCATCCCAAGGCAGTCAGTCCCTGGAATAAAGGGGGCATCTCTCATTGGTCAAAGATTAACTCACAGGGCATGAACTTACACACTTTGGGGCTGTGCTGGGCACCCTAGAATATCTCACAGTAGAGTTGTGGCTCCCCATCATTAGGAATGCCCCAGGGGAGGGGGTGGAAGAAGTGCAGTAGGACAAGAGGCCAAGGGGTTATGGAATTGTGCTTTTCTGAAATTGACTGGAGTCCTTGAAAAAATATCCGCTGGAGCAGCCCAACTGGTCGTAGGTCCCAAGGACAGGTGAGATTGAGAGAAACTGAGTGGTTCACTAAAGGTATTTAACACAAAAATGTACCACAAACTGGCTTTCTAGAACTTTCTTCCATATCTGTACTGTGTGACCACCTCATTACAGGTCCCGTCAAGCCTTCACGAAGAGCATACCATTGATGTAAATCAGTATGGTCAACTGGACAATTTTTTGAAAAGAAATATAATTGGTTTAATGAAGAGGAATCCCATATAAGAGTGTAAATATATGGTTCTGCTTTTCCAGTCCCTGCTTTCTGCTGGGCTCTGTCTAATACTTTTCTCACTGGAAGAGTGAAATTCCTTAAAGACATGTCAGTTTAAGCCCATAGCTCTTCAATCACTTTCAGTTATCAAAATCATCTCATTTTAGGCCATAAAGTTCAGTTCCTGTTTATAGGCACCTCTCAATTTCAAATTCAAGACACAGCTCCCCATCCTGCCCACCCTTGCCAAGCCCAGACTAGACTGGAGCATTACGGGACACAATCAACTCTCCCTGACACACACCTCCTTACTTGCTATGCTCTTCCTGCTGATGTTGGGGTGGGAGGAGAGAGCAGGAAGATAACACTGGCTCCATACAAGCTGGTGGACATTTGACCCTTTCCTTGGTTGGTTGTAACTACTTTTCTGTTTTCTCTCATCTGGATATGGATGGATGATGGTCTCAACAGGCCTCATGGATGTGAGACTCACTTTCAAACTGGTTCTGAGGTATGTGGAGTCCCTTAAGAGGAGCGATCACATCTGCAGGATGGCCCCACTACGGGTAGTCTAAGCTGCCCTCCCTGGGAGGCCTTGGCTCCTTGCTCCTTGGTGATGGTCCCCAGTGAGCCCACATCCCCTACCTCATCAACCCAAAAAGGCCCATAATCCTGGAATTTGCCAGCATACATGAAATTATTTTCTGTACCTCTAGGAATAAGATGTGTGAAGGGATGGTTTTTGCCTCCTCCTTATCTGGTCATCTCTCTTCGTCATCTCTCCAAGAGTTCTTTCTCTAGCCCCAACCAGCAGTTGAAATGCCAGCCTATCCCTCTCGAAGACATTCCCATGTTGTACAGATGATTCTCTCCAGGCCCAGCTCCTTCCACTTGTCTTGGAGTTACTCTCCATCCCCATGAGGAGAGCAAGGTGAGACACAGCTGCTTTTCATACTGTTCTCCTACTTAAAAAACCATTTCGCCCCCTCACGGTCCTCTATTGGATGTGAGATGGGATGGGAGACTAGGAGGGGCTGCAAGGGCTACTGGGATTTGGTGTTGGTGCTAGTGTGGGACCTGCTGAAAGTGTTGCCTCTCAGCAAGTGATTCTGGAATGTTGCTATGCCAATAGCTGGCCATTCTCTTTATTTATGATGTGGGGAAACTAGTGGTTTTGTTTTCAGCAGTAAAGTGAATTATCAGTTCCAACCAATGTTGAAAACAACTCCTACTTGGCACCTATCTTCATCTTGTTGCATAAATATCTCCACATTATTTTTTAAGAGACAGAGTCTTGCTCTGTCACCCAGGCTGGAGTGCAGTGGGATGATCACAGTTCACCGCAGCCTCGAAGTCCTGGTCTCAAACAATCCTCTTGCCTCAGCCTCCCGAGTAGCAAGGACTGTATGTGAACACCACCACACCCAGCTAACTTTTAAAATGTTTTTATAAGATATGGTCTTGCTATGTTGCCGAGGGTGACCTCAAACTTCTGGCCTCAAGTGATCCTCCCACCTCCGACCCCTAAAGTGCTAGGATTACAGGTGTGAGCCACTGTAGCTGGCCACTAACTTTTTGAAGGTATTATTAACTCTGATGCCTTTTGGGGTGATTTTTCGGCCTCTGTGAACTTTTGTCTGTTTTTCCTAACGTTTTCACATCTGCGTGAGGAAGGTTTGCTGCTTGTTCCTTTACTGTTTAGTTCATTTCCAGCCAATGATCCCTGACCTACTCTGTGGAATTGCTAGTCATCATATCCAAGTTCCAGGCACCAGGACTTGAAGCTGGGAAAAGCCCACTCCACCCCTTTTAAGGAGATGTTCTGGAAGGACCACGTAACCCCTCTGCTAAGGTCAGAACCCAGTCCCAAAGCCCATCCAGCTACCGGGGAGGCTGGGAAAGGCAGTCCTCTGGCTGAGCACATTGCTGACTCAAATAACATGATAGTAACGTAGGCAACTGGGAGTCTCTACCGCATCCACAGAGCACGAAAATCCCAGATCATTCTCTTTTATGGTTTAAAGAAGTTTCCTAAATTATTTTTCCTATTAAAAAGCAATCAATATTTGTTAAAAAGAAAAAAAAATTAACAAATGTAACTATAGGTTCATGCAAAAGTAATTGTGGTTTTTGCCATTACTGTATTTTATTTTATTTTAAGACAGAGTCTCACTCTGTTGCCCAGGCTGGAGTGCAGTGGCACCATCTTGGCTCACTGCATCCTCTGCCTCTCAGGTTCAAGTGATTCTCCTGCCTCAGCCTCCTGAATAGCTGGGACTACAGGCACATGCCACCATGCCTGGCTAATTTTTGTATTTTTAGTAGAGAGGAGGTTTCACCATGTTGGCCAGGCTGATCTCGAATTCCTGACCTCAGGTGATCCAGCTGACTTGTCCTCCCAAAGTGCTGGGATTACAGGTGTGAGCCACCATGCTTGGTCTGTTTTTGCCATTACTTTAAAGGCAAAATCACAATTACTTTTGCACAGCCTAATATAAAGTACCCCCACAGGCCTACCCATCAGAAACAATCATCAAGATATATATCTTCCAGATTTTTCTATCTGTGCATATATGTCTTTTCTATAAGAATGGCTGGGTGTGGGTGGCTCATGCCTATAATCCCAGCACTTTGGGAGGCTAATGTGGGTGGATCACTTGAGATCAGGAGTTCGAGAACAGCCTGGCCAACATAGTGAAACCCCATCTCCACTAAAAGTACAAAAATTAGCCGGGCATGGTGGTGGGGATCTGTAGTTCCAGCTACTTGGGAGGCTGAGACAGGAGGATAACTTGAACCTGGGAGGCAGAGGTTGCAGTGAGGCGAGATCGCACCACCGCACTCCAGCCTGGGTGACAAAGCAAGACTCCATCTAAAAAAAAAAAAAAGATTACACATCTGTAACCCTTAGGTCTAGGTCTTGATAAATAGCTAATTTGAGGGGATATCTGAGGATTTTCTTTGAAATATACTGTAATTTATTTCAGCAATCCACCAAGTGTTGGACATGCGGTTATTGCAGCCATTTCTCTTTTGCCAAACATTTAGGGTGTTTCCAATTTTTCATTACCATACACAGTGTAGAGCTGGAATTGTTTGAAATTTAATTCCAAATTTAAAACATCAAAAGAATAAGAGAAAATACTTACTGCATTGAAAAAGGTAAAGAGGGGAGACAAAAAGTGCCAAACACATGCATTAATGATTGCAAAACCTCCCTTGAGATCAGCCAAAATCATTTAACAAATGAAAAATCCATGACTGAAATCCATTTTTGACCAAAATTATCTCACTGGCCAACTTATGTTTGACCAAATTGCTTTTGCTCAAATTGCTTTCAGTCCAATCACCTGGAGCTGAATTAAATGATCAAACTCTCTTGGAAGGCATTTAGGGCACCTAATTTGAACCTGCATCTTTTTCTTTAGAGAAGTGTTAGGGTAAAGTTGGCAGGATGTGCTACTGCCCTTTCAATCAGAAAGGAGAAGGTATACACTGAAGACCCATCTTTTTATTTTCTCAGACCTCAAGTTTTGCTCAAATAGGATTCCAAAAAGTTTGGAGCACCTCGTCAGAATACACAATCAGAGATTTTCTGACATACCTCAGATATAGAGGATGCCCAGAAGACGCACCCAGCCTCGAGTTCTTAGAAAAAAGGAGGCTTTCACTCCTTTTGATACCCATCCCAGAAACAGAGAATGAACTGCTCCTTTCCCTCGGCTTTACTCAGGATTTCTCTGAAGCTAAATTAATTGCCACCTCTCGTACTCATGACTGCGGATTCATTTCTCCAAGAGTCCCTTTCCTGGTGAGGCACTGAAATAATGTCTTATGGCAATTTCCTGGCTCTTTTGTTTTTTTCTGCCTTTATCTCATTAACTCCAGCAACCGGGCCCTCAGCAAAAGTAACGAGGGAATCCTACTTTTTGTGGGGATAAGAGGACCAACCTGAGTGTTATCCATCAGGTAGGTGCAGCTGAGCTCAGAGGAAACGTGGGCAATTCTAAGCCAAGCCAGCCTATCCATCCAGATTCCCTTAGGGACTAGGTTCTGCAGGAAAGCTGTGGAGATCTGAGAAGGCACCTTCTAAGCAACAACATTTTTATTTTGTTTTAGTCGTTTAAATGGCAATCTTTTCAAAATCCATTTCATACTTCCTAGCTTTTCAACGGAATATATTGAATGCAATTAAGCCTTTTCTTGATGGAGGTCACCTTATGGAACATCATTTTAAACATTTATTGGGAGCCAATTTTTGTTCCAGGGACTATGTTAAAGGAATCAAATATGAATAAGACAAAGACCCCATGACAGAGAATTTGTAGTCTAGCAGGAGAGATAGAGAACTAATCAATTAGTTACAAAACTTTCCGATAATTAAATGAATTGTGAAAAGAATGGTTTGGGAATACAGAAAGTAACATCTAACTCTCCCTGACTTTCAGAAAGGGAGATCCTTAGAGAGAAGTTGATGTCAAGAGTTAAAGAAGAAATGCTTCAGTTCAAAAATAGTGAAGATGATGGAAGAACATTCCAGGCATAAAGAAGCATATGCAAAAACCCAGACTTGTGAAGGACATGCTTAGAGGAACTTCCAACAGTTTGGGCTAGCCAGATGGTAGTGTGCATTGGTGAATGGAAAGAATTTGGACTAAGTCTCAGAGAGGCTGGTATGTCATACTGAAAGGTCTAAATACGACTCTTAAACTTCTTTTACAGGGAAGGAATACATAAGCTTGTGACACTCTTTGGGGATGTAAAAAAATCAGATGTCATTTATATGTGGTACATGATAAAGAAATAGTTTTGCATTAAAAATATTTTTAGATTAGTATTATTTCAGATTATAATACATTTCACTTTTTAATGCCATCATTAATAGTTATTTTAAAATATAAATATTTTATTCCACTTAATAAGCAACACATGCTCCTTAATTTAACTTAATTATGTAAGGAAAGGCATGATTTCTTGACCAATCCATTTAATATTAACATCTTGTGTTGTGGGTGTGTTTTGAGATTGGACACACTTAATATAGAATAATTTTGACTGCATTTTACAGTAGTAAAAATAGATTAAAATTGCTTCCATGACCTAATGTTGGAATGCTTGCCTTTGCCATTAAAAAAAAAACTGAGTGGTTTATTTTTGAAATGTTCATGTTTGTTTCTAAATGATGAAATTAGAAAAGGGTTTCAGGCTGCTCTCTCCCAGTTCTTCCCAGCAAAGAACACATTACAGGTATTAATGGTCTTTATACCCAATAAACTAGAGATGCAATTGCATATAACAGCCACTAGCTTCTTGAAGTATCAGAGATATTTTTGTTGTTGTTGACATAGAGATATTTTGAAGTGCTATATAAGAAGTTTTATTGGCCGGGCACGGTGGCTCACGCTTGTAATCCCAGCACTTTGGGAGGCCGAGGCGGGTGGATCACGAGGTCAGGAGATCGAGACCACGGTGAAACCCCGTCTCTACTAAAAAATACAAAAAATTAGCCGGGCGTGGTGGCGGGCGCCTGTAGTCCCAGCTACTCGGAGAGGCTGAGGCAGGAGAATGGCGTGAACCCGGGAGGCGGAGCTTGCAGTGAGCCGAGACTGCGCCACTGCACTCCAGCCTGGGCGACAGAGCAAGACTCTGTCTCAAAAAAAAAAAAAAAAAAAAAACAAGTTTTATTATGTAACTGCAACTTTTAGATCTCATGAACTCATCTTGAAGAGAATTCAGAGAATGTTCTTTCTGATATTTTTCATAGCTTGTTGTATTTCAACGTGGGAATCTTCATGTGTCCCATCTTTTGCCATGAATCCAGTCCGGGTATAAATTTTAAGATATATGACCAAAAATAAAAACAACTTAAAATAGTATAACAGCTAATACCCCTACAGTGCATATTAGTAGTCCCCTGATACCCCAGCTGAATAAGGGCTCTAAGATAGTATTCCTGGCCAGGCGCAGTGGCTTGTGCCTTTAATTCCAGCACTTTGGGAGGCTGAGGTGGGGGGATGGCTTGAGCCTGGGAAGTTTGATCTCAACCTGACCAAGGCCAGCCCCATCTCTGCAGTGGACAGGCAATGTGAGAGGAGCTCCAGGCTCACAGAAGTGGGTCAGGGAAAAGACTGTTGGAATCCTATAGTAACTCCAGGTGTCTGCAAACCCATAGTAACCCAGCCTTTAGCCCCAACCATTGGACAGTCCTATCTCATCTGCTAGGCTGAAGGCTCCCACATTTGTCCTCAACTCAGGTAAGACCTAGTCAACACAGAGCTATGACCTGTAATTCTTTCTGAAAGCTTCCAGGAAGAGAAGACACTTGAAAACAAAAGACGGTTTTTGTTTTTTTTTTTAGAGTAGTTAGTTTCATAGGAAGATTGAGAGGAAGGTACAGAGATTTTTCATATATCCCCTGCCCCTACACATGCATAGGCTCTCCCATTATCAACACTTTTCACTAGAGTGGTACATTGGTTACAACTGATGAACCTACACTGGTACATCATTATCACCCAGAGTCCGTAGTGTTTACATGAGGGTTCACTCTTGGTGTCATACATTCTATGGGTTTGGACAAATGTATGATACATATCTACCATTATAGTCATACAGAGTATTTCCACTGCCCTAAAAATCTCTCTGAGCACAGAACACACTTTTTATTCTGGAATCTTGGCATGTTGGAGAGGGATTTCTGGTCAGACTGACAATCTTCCTGATAAGGAATTTTTAAAGTTTATTTTTCCATAGGTTATTGGGGTACAGGTGGCATCTGGTTACACGAGTAAGTTCTTTAGTGGTGATTTGTGATATTTTGGTGCACCCATCACCCAAGCAGTATATCTGATTTGTACTCTTTTATCTCTTCCCCCGCTTCCACCCTTCCCCCCAAGTCCCCAAAGTCCATCATATCATTCTTATGCCTTTGCATCCTCATAGCTTAGCTCCCACATATCAGTGAGAACATACGATGTTTGGTTTTCCATTCCTGAGTTACTTCACTTAGAATAATAGTCTCCAATCTCATCCAGGTCGCTGCAAATGCCATTAATCCATTCCTTTTTATGGCTGAGTAGTATTCCATCATATATATATATACCACAGTTTCTTTATCCACTCATTGAGTGATGGGCATTTCGGTTGGTCCCACGATTTTGCAATTGTGAATTGTGTTGCTATAAACATGTGTGTGCAAGGATCTTTTTCGTATAATAACTTCTTTTCCTCGGGTTAGATACCCAGTAGTGGGATTGCTGGATAAAATGGTAGTTCTACTTTTAGTTCTTTAAGGAATCTCCACACTGTTTTCCATAGGCTGTACTAGTTTACATTCCTACCACCAGCGTAAAAGTGTTCCCTGATCACCGCATCCATGCCAACATCTACTATTTTTTATTTTTTGATTATGGCCAATTTTGTAGAAGTAAGGTGGTATCACATTGTGGTTTTGATTTGCATTTCCCTGATCATTAGTGATGTTGAGCATTTTTTCATGTTTGTTGGTCATTTGTGTATCTTCTTTTGAGAACTGTCTATTCATGTCCTTAGCCCACTTTTTGATGGGATTGTTCTTTTCTTACTGATTTGTTTGAGTTTGTTGTAGATTCTGGATATTAGTCATTTGTCAGATGTATAGATTTTGAAGATTTTCTCCTACTATGTGGGTTGTCTGTTTGACAACTATTCCTTTTGCTGTGCAAAAGCTCTTTAGTTTAATTAAGTCCCAACTATTTATCTTTGTTTTTATTGCATTTGCTTTTGGGTTCTGATCATAAAATCCTTGCCTAAGCCAATGTCTAGAAGGGTTTTTCCAATGTTATCTTCTAGCATTTTTATAGCTTCAGGTCTTATATTTAAGTGCTTAGTCCATCTTGAGTTGATTTTTGTATAAGGTGAGAGATGAGGATCCAGTATCATTCTCCTACACGTGGCTAGCCAATTATCCCAGCACCATTTGTTGAAAAGGGTGTCCTTTCCCCACCTTTATGTTTTTGCTTGCTTTGTTGAAGATCAGTTGGCTGTAAGTATTTGGGTTTATTTCTAGGTTGCCTATTCTGTTCCATTGGTCTATGTGCCTATTTTTATACCAGTACCATGCTGTTTTGGTGACTATGACCTTATAGTATAGTTTGAAATCAGTTAGTGTGATGCCTCCAGATTTGTTCCTTTTGCTTAGTCTTGCTTTGGCTATGTGGGCTCTTTTTTAGTTCCATATGAAATTTAGGATTGTTTTTTCTACTTCTGTGATGAATGATGGTGGTATTTTCATGGGGATTTCATTGAACATGTAGATTGCTTTTGGCAGTATAGTCATTTTCACAATATTGATTCTACCCATCCATGAGCATGAAATGGGTCATCTATGATTTCATTCAGCAGTGTTTTGTAGTTTTCCTTGTAGAGGTCTTTCGCCTCCTTTGTTGGGTATATTCTGAAGTATTTTATTTATTTATTATTTTTTTTTGCAGCTATTGTAAAAAGGGTTGAGTTCTTGATTTGATTCACTCCTTGGTCACTGTTGGTGTATAGAAGAGCTACTGATTTGTGTACATTAATCTTATATCCCAAAACTTTGCTGAATTCTTTTATCAGTTCTAGGAGCTTTCTGGAGGAGTCTTTAGGATTTTTGAGGTAAAGGATCATATCATCAGCAAACAGTGACAGTTTGACTTCCTCTTTATCAGTTTTGATGCCCTTTATTTCTTTCTCTTGCCTGATTGCTCTGGCTAGGACTTCCAGTACTATGTTGAAAAGGAGTGGTGAGAGTGGGTATTCTTGTCTTGTTCCAGTTCTCAGAGGGAATGCTTTCAACTTTTTCCCATTCAATATGATGTTGGCTGTGGGTTTGTCATAGGTGGCTTTTATTACATTTAGGTATGTCCCTTGTATGCTGATTTTGCTGAAAGTTTTAATCATAAAGGGATGCTGGATTTTTTGTCAAATGCTTTTTCTGCATCTATTGAGATGATCATGTGATTCTGGTTTTTAATTCTGTTTATGTGGTCTATCACATTTATTGACTTGTGTATGTTAAACCATCCCTGCATCCCTGGTATTAAACCCACCTGGTCATAGTGGATTATCTTTTTGATATGCTGTTGGATTTGGTTAGCTAGTATTTGTTAAGAATTTTAGTGTCTCTGTCCATCAAGGATATTGGTCCATAGTTTTCTTTTTTGGTTATATCTTTTCCTGGTTTTGGTATTAGCGTGATGCTGGTTTCATAGGATGAATTAGAAAGGGCTCCCTCTTTCTTGATCTTGTAGAATAGTGTCTAAATTCTTCTTTGAATATCTGGTAGAATTCTGCTCTGAATCCATCTGGTCCTGGACTTTTTTTGTTGTTGGTAATTTTTTAATTACCATTTCAATCTTGCTGCTTGTTATCAGTCTGTTCAGGGTATCTAATTCTTCCTGATTTAAGCTAGGAGGGTTGTATTTTTCCAGGAATTTATCTATATCTTCAAGATTTTCTAGTTTATCTGCATAAAGGTGTTCCCAGTAGCCTTGAATTATCTTTTGTATTTCAGTGGTGTCAGTTGTAATGTCTCCTGTTTTGTTTCTTAATGAAGTTATTTGGATTTTCTCTCTTATTTTCTTGGTTAATCTTGCTAATGGTCTATCAATTTTATTAAACTTTTCAAAGAACCTCATGTTTGTTTTATGTTTTGTTTTTTTGTTTGTTTGTTTCAATTTCATTTAGTTCTGCTCTGCTCTTGGTTATTTCCTTTCGTCTGCTGGGTTTGGATTTGGTTTGCTCTTGTTTCTCTAGTTCCTTGAGGTGTGACCTTAGAATATCAGTTTGTGCTCTTTCAATCTTTTTGATGTAGGCATTTAGGGCTATGAATTTTCCTCTTAGCACCACCTTTGCTGTACCCTGGAGGTTTTGATAGGTTGTATCATTATTGTCATTCAGTTTGAATAATTTTTTAATTTCCATCTGGATTTTGGTTTTGACTTAATGCTCATTCAGGAACAGGTTATTTAATTTCCATGTATTTGCACGGCTTTGAAGGTTCCTTTTGGAGTTGGTTTCCAGTTTTATTCCACTGTGGTCTGAGAGAGTGCTTGATATAATTTCAATTTTCTTAAATCTATTGAGACTCATTTTATGGCCTATCATATGGTCTATCTTGGAAAAAGTTCCATGCACTGTTGAATAGAATGTGTATTCTGTGGTTGTTGGATGAAATGTTCTGTTTATATCTGTTAAGTCTATTTGTTCCAAGGTTAGTTTAAAACCATTGTTTCTTTGTTGACTTTCTGTTTCAATAACCTGTCTAGTGCTGTCAGTGGAGTATTGAAGTCCCCCACTATTACTGTGTTGCTGTCTATCTCATTTCTTAGGTCTATTAGTAATTGTTTTATAAATTTGGGAGCTCCAGTGTTAGGTGCACATATGTTTAGGATTGTGATATTTTCCTGTTGGACAAGGCCATTTACCATTTAATAATATTCCTCTTTGTCTCTTTTAACTGCTGTTGCTTTAGAGTTTGTTTTGTCTGATACAAGAATGGCTACCCCTGCTCGCTTTCGGTGTCCATTTGCGTGAAATACCTTTTTCCACCCCTTTACTTTAAGTTTATGTGAGTCCATATGTGTTAGGTGAGTCTCCCGTAGGCAGCAGAGAGTTAGTTGGTGAGTTCTTATCCATTCTGCAGTTCTGTATCTTTTAAGTGGAACATTTAGGCAATTTACGTTCAATGTTAGTATTGAGATGTGAGGTACCATTGCATTCATTGTGCTATTTGTTGCTTGCATACCTTGGTTTTTTTTGTTTTTTTGTTTTTGCTTTTTAACTTGCATTTTTGTTTTATAGGTTCTGTGTGATTTATGCTTTAAAGAGTTTCTGTTTGTATGTGTTTCCAGGATTTGTTTAAAGATTTAGAGCTCCTTTTAGCAGTTCCTATAGTGGTGGCTTGGTAGTGGCGAATTCTCTCAGCATTTGTTTGTCTGAAAAAGACTGTATCTTTCCTTCATATATGATGCTTAGTTTTGCTGGATACACAATTCTTGGCTGATAATTGTTTTGTTTGAGGAGGCTGAAGATAGGGTCCCAATCCCTTCTAGCTTTGTAGGGTTTCTGCTGAGAAATCTGCTGTTAATCTGATAGGTTTCCTTTATAGGTTAGCTGAGTGCTTTTGTCTCACAGCTCTTAAAATTATTTTCTTTGTCTTAACTTTAGATAACCTGATGACAATATGCCTAGATGATTATCTTTTTGCAATGAATTTCCCAGGTGTTCTTTGTGCTTCTTTTATTTGCATGTCTAGGTCTCTAGCCAGGCCAGGGAAGTTTTCCTCGATTATTCCCCCAAATACATTTTCAAAACTTTTAGATTTCTCTTCTTCCTCTGGAACACCGATTATTCTTAGGTTTGTTCCCTTAACATGATCCCAGACTTCTCGGAGGCTTTGTTCATATTTTCTTATTGTTTTTCTTTGTCTTTGTTGGATTGGGTTAATTCAAAGACCTTGTCTTTGAGCTCTGAATTTCTTCTTCTACTTATTCAATTCTATTGCTGAGACTTTCCAGAGCATTTTGCATTTCTATAGGTGTGTCCAATGTTTCCTGAAGTTTTGGTTGTTTTTCTTTATGCTATCTATTTCCTTGAATATTTCTCCCTTCACTTCTTGCATTGTTTTTTGTATTTCCTTGCATTGGGCTTTGCCTTTCTCTGATGCGTCCCTGATTAGCTTGATAACTAACCTCCTGAATTCTTTTCCAGGTAAATCAGGGATTTCTTCTTGGTTTGGATCCACTGCTGGTGAGCAAGAGTGATTTTTGGGGGGTGTTAAAGAGCCTTGTTTTGTCATATTACCAGAGTTGGTTTTCTGGTTCCTTCTCATTTGGGTAGGCTCTGTCAGAGGGAAGGTTTAGGGCTGAGGGCTGTTGTTCAGATTCTTTTGTCCCATGAGGTGTTGCCTTGATGTAGTACTCTTCCTCTTTTCCTATGGATGTGGCTTCCTGTGAGCCAAGCTGCAGTGATTGTTAGCTCTCTTCTGGGTCTGGCCACCTAGCAAGTCTACCCGGCTCTGGGCTGGTACTGGGGATTGTCTGCACATAGTCCTGTGATGTGAACCATCTATGGATCTCTCAGTGTGGATACCAGTACCTGTTCCCATGGAGGTGGCAGGGGGTGAAATGGACTCTATGAGGGTTGTTAGCTTTGGTGGTTTAATGTTCTATTTTTGTGCTGGTTGGCCTACTGCCAGGAGGTGGCACTTTCCAGAGAGCATCAGCTGTGGTAGTATTGAGAGAAAATGGCAGTGGGCGGGGCCTTAAAACTCCCAAGAGTATATGCCCTTTGTCTTCAGCTACCAGCGTGGATAGGAAAGGCCCATCAGGTCGGGGCAGGGCTAAGCATGTCTGAGCTCAGACTCTCCTTGGGCAGGTCTTGCTGTGGCTGCTGTGGAGGATGGAGGTGATGTTGCAAGGTCAATAGAGTTGTGTACCTAGCAGGATTATGGCTGCCTCTGCTGAGTCATGCAGATTGTCAGGGAAGCAGGGGAAAGCCAGCAGTCACAGGCTTCACCCAGCTCCCACGCAAACCGAAGGGCTGATCTCACTCTCACCGTGCCCCTTCTAACAGCATTGTTTCTCTGCTCAGTTACACTACTATTGGCTGTTCTGGAAATCAGCAAACCCATCAAATACGTTGTGTTCAATAGTTCCCTGGGGTTAGCAGACATGGGCACACCTTAAAAACACAGTCAAGGTTGTCTTCAGCAACCTGTACCAGTTCTTTCTCTCTTCTGGTCCATCTGAAGTAGTTATTTTGTTTACAAATATTTCACCAGCATCACACTCAGGAAATCTAAGATTAAATAAAAACAAAAAAGATGGCATTTCTGAAACATATTTCCCATAACATGTCCATCAGACAGAGAATGAAGAAATTGGAAGGATGAAAATGGAACGAGGGATGGAGCATCAGTTGAGACAGAATGGGGGGTGGTACATTTTATGAATCCTCGTTCCTACAAAATGAACCACAAAGGCAGAGGCTTCCGTGTCTCTTATATCTACCCACATGCCCATCATGCTTTTTAAAAATCAGGCATTAAGAATTTGGGAATAGAAGGGATATTCATTTATTAAACATCATCTAAAATCAAGAGTCTAATCTTTAAAAACCTTCTTCAGTGGAGGGAGCTCACAGCCGTCTGACATGGGGGGAAGCTTATCCTCAGGCACACAAAATGGCAGAGGCCAGCAGGGGGCAGCAGCACAGCAGGAATATTGAGGCAAGCCTGGGGTATTGGGATGCAGCCAGTGAAAAGTTGGCCAACAGGAAATCATTGTCCTCTGCCCTTGGAAGAGCTTGATTAGAACCTGGAGCTTCACATAATAATCAAGATAAGAAATCTGGTGAAGTTCAATTTTCTTTTAAATTTTTGTCATGAAAAATTTCAAACACACACACACACACACACACACACACACACACACAGAATTAAAGAGAAAAGCACAGTGAACCAATATGTCCATTCCCCAGATTCATCGTTATCAACATTCTGCCATACTTCCTCACCTGAACCTATTTTCTTTCTTTCTTATTTTAGCAACAATTGGAGTTTTAAATTTTAAAGTGTGTGTTCTTTAAAGGTGAGATTTGGTGAGTAGTCAAGCTCTAGTATAGTCTCACACTGCCATCAAGGATGTAGGCTCCTTTTATCCTTCTGCTCTGACACCCTTAGGTTACCTCATGGTGGCAAGATGGCAGCTGCACTTCTGGGAATCACATCCACATCCCAGGCAGAAGGCTGGGTGTAGTGGCTCACGTCTGTAATCTCAGCACTTTGGGAGACCAAGGTGGGCAGATCATTTGAGATCAGGAGTTCAAGATCAGCCTGGTCAACATGGTGAAATCCTATCTCTACTAAAAATTCAAAAATTAGCTGGGCCTGGTGGTGGGCGTCTGTAATTCCAGCTACTCGGGAGTCTGAGGAGGGAAAATCACTTGAACCCGAGAGGCAGAGGTTGCAGTGGGACTCCATCTCAAAAACAAACAAACAAAAAAAACCATTCCAGGCAAAAAGAAGGAAGACCCAGGTTAAAAGGCAAATGTTAAAAGGCTACTTTCAGCATGACAGACAAAGACAGGGTGCTGGGGGAGCAGTAAAATTCAGGGACCACCACATGGAAATTCTAATTCAGCACCAAACGAATGTGAAGCTCAGAGGAAAGAGAAGCTTAAAAAGCCACCTATGAAATAGGAGAGAATACTAGGAAGTCCAGCTCAGGAAAAATGCAACTGACATTTATGTATCACTTCTTATAGTTTGCAATGAGATCAAGACTATACATGTTATCTCATTAAATTGTCACAGCAACCCAATCAAGTAGGTTAAATAATTTTACAGATGATGAAATGAGACCACAATGAGGTCAAGAGACCTCGTAACTTTCTCAAGGCTACAGAGCTAGTAAATAGTGGGTCCAAAATGATCTGCTCTTCATTGTCCTAATTTCCTTATTACTGATTCTTTCAGAGATATAATATGTGTTTCTCAGGAAAAAAATCTGTAATCCTCACCATCAAAAGCCACTACTGCATATACTTGATTCCAAACCAGGAGCACAAAGGTGCTCATTCTTCTTGTGTCCATTGCAGTACACTGTTCAGCAAGCTGCAGACCTAGCTGCGCCTTTACCGTGAGAGAAGCGGGGGCCCTGGATGAGGGTCTGGGCTGGGATGAGAGGCCCTCATCCCCCAGCTCAGACACATCTGCTTTAAGAAATGGCTCAGGCCTGTAATCCTAGCACTTTGGGAAGCCGAGGCTGGTGGATCATGAGGTCAAGAGATTGAGATCATCCTGGTCTACATGGTGATACACCGTCTCTACTAAAAATACAAAAAAAATTAGCTGGGCGTGGTGGCGCACGCCTGTAGTCCCAGCTACTCGGGAGGCTGAGGCAGGAAAATTGGTTGAACCCGGGAGGCAGAGGTTACAGTGAGTCGAGATAGCGCCACTGCACTCCAGCCTGGCAACAGAGCAAGACTCGGTCTCAAAAAAGAAAAAAAAAGAAAAAAGAAATGGCCATGAAGCCATTGCTCTTCTGCCCTTTCCAATAAAAGGAAAGGAAATGCATATAGATCCAATGGGCTCAGAGTGACCTCCTGTCAAGGACTTCTAAATTGTCTTCAAAGATGGAAAATACTGCTTTGTACACAGCTCTTGGGTTGGATTAATCATGAGCTCAGTTTCACATAAAAGCAGAGATAAGAGACTTGATGCAGTCCAACATTCTTCCTTAACTTTTTATTAAGAAAGTTTTCAAAAGTACACAAAAGAAGAGAGAATAATATAAAAAACTCAATACACCCATCCTTGGATTCAACAATTATTCACTTTTTGCTCCAGTTGCTTCATGTCTTCCTTTTGGTCAGCCTTCTTTTTTTGTGAATATTTCTTAAAATCCCTGTCATCAGGCCATTTCACCCCAAAGTCCTTCCATATATCTCTCTAATAGACTTTTTATGTATAAACACAAAACCTCTATCACAATCAGTGATATTAACACTCACTCTATATTCAAATTTTCGGCTGGGCATGGTGGCTCATGCCTGTAATTCCAGCACTTTGGGAGGCCAAGGCGGGTGGATCACTCGAGGTCAAGAGTTCGAGACCAGCCTGGCCAACATGGTGAAACCCCGTCCCTACTAAAAATACAAACATTAGCCGGGCATGGTGGCAGAAGCTAGTAGTCCCAGCTACTTGGGAGGCTGTAGCAGGAAAATCACTTGAACCTGGGAGCCAGAGGTGGCAGTGAGCCGAGATCATGCCATTGCACTCCAGCCTGGGTGACAGAGCAAGACTCTGTCTCAAAATAAATAAATAAATAAATAAAAATTCAATTGTTTCAAAAATGTCTTTTTATAATTGGTTTCTTCAAAACAGGATCTAAACAAAATCAGGTCACTGCATTTGACTGTTATGTTGCTTAAATTTCTTCTAGCGTAGGGTAGTGTTACCATCTTACTGCCAGCAAGGTTCCCCAATTTCTTGAGTTCTTCAACTGTGTTCTTTCTCACCTCTACATCTCTGTACTTGCTGTACTTTCTGCCTAAAAGATGTCCCCTGGCCCATACATTGCCCTAGAATCTTCTGCTTGTCCTTCAGCTTTCAAATGGGATATTCTTGCTTGTATAACATAGCCCTCTGTCAGAGCTTCTTTTATTAAGCTCTTTGATTGTGATCCTGGTTTGCATATTGATTACTATATTTGCCAAGAGTTTTTGTATCATATGGAAAATGGCTACCAATGGGACTGGGCAAAAAATTCAGTCTGTTAAATGCAGACTCTGATTCCACAGTTCTGGGATGAGGTGTGAGGATCTGCATTCCTCACAGGCTCCCTGGTGATGCCAATGCAGCTTGTCTAAAGACTGCACAATGAGTGGTGACAGGCTAGATCATTCCCCACTTCCTCTATCGTAACACTTACCACACTGTATTGCAATGGTTTCTTTGAATATCTGTCTTCCCTCTAGAACAGGGGTTAGTAAACTATTGGAACAAAGCCATACCCATTTGTTAATGTCTTGTATGTGACTGCTTTTGAGCTATAACATCAGAGTTGAGCAGTTGCAAAAGAGACCATATGGCCCACAAAGTCTGAAATATTTACCATCTGGCTCTTAATGGAAAAAGTTTGCCAACCCTTCCTTTAGACTGTAGTGCGGGGAGATAGTTTTTTCTTTTTCTTTTTTCTCTTTTTTTTTTTTTTTTTTTTTGAGACAGTCTTGTTCTGTCGCCCAGGCTGGAGTGCAGTGGTGCAATCCTGGCTCACTGCAACATCCGCCTCCTGGGCTCAAGCGATTCTCCTGCCTCAGCCTCCTGAATAGCTGGGATTATAGGCGCCCGCCATCCCACCCAGCTAATTTTTGTGTTTTTAGTAGAGATGGGGTTTCACCATGTTGGCCAGGCTGGTCTCGAACTCCTGACCTCCGGTAATCTGCCCACCTTGGTCTCCCAAAGTGCTGGGATTACAGACGTGAGCCACCGTGCCCAGCCAGGAGAAAGCTTTTTCATTAGAATATCTCAGACCCAAGTCAAAGACCCTGCACATAGTAGGGACAGAATAAGTAAGTTACTGAATGATGAATAATGAGAGTAACTGACAATAAGTGAGCGCTTACTACATGCCAGGAATTATACTAAATGCTTTATATGCAGCATCTCATTTAATTTCCATGCTAACTCTGTGCAGGGGGAAGACTATTCTCATGTTTCAGGTAAAGAAACAGAGGCTTAGAGGTTCCTTTCCTACCCATGTTGAAAGGACTCACAAGCCCATGTAATCTGACTCTAGCACACTTTAACAATTGAAAAGTTGCTCATGGA
Source organism: Nomascus leucogenys (assembly GCF_006542625.1). Lineage (NCBI taxonomy): Eukaryota > Metazoa > Chordata > Mammalia > Primates > Hylobatidae > Nomascus > Nomascus leucogenys. The sequence continues at coordinate 88,905,330 of NC_044381.1, read as the reverse complement.
AAGGTAAGCAAAACCTGTTTATCCTGGGCCTATTTGAGGCAGACTGAGTCACTGTCTCTGTGAAAATGACTACCAATGGGACTGGGCAAAAATTATTAAAACATTCTTACAGTTTAAATCAAAAGACGCCAGGTTAATTGAACATACACACACATAAAAGCACCTTCTTTGTAGTAAATACTATCCAATTACAGTGGACCCAGCCATTCTTCGAAAAGTCCAAAGCGTGACCTGTACTTAAGAGAATTATAAGATTATAAACTACCTAGGGGCTTCTTTCCCTTGGAAGCTCTTTCTTCACCCTGCATACCCCAAAAACTGGCTCCCAGTATAGCACCTTGCTCAGTCTTAAGCCACTGTAGGCACTTGACAAGAGAGAGCCTACATGGAAGAATGAAGCAGGTGAAATCTGTTAAACTTGAGAAAACTTCTTGTACATGCTACTTCATTTTCTAGTACCACAGTTCCCAGAAGATAGGGAGAAGGGTGGCAACTAGTTTAACCCTTTATTATTATTATTATTATTATTATTATTATTATTATTATTATTTTGAGACAGATCTCATTCTGTTGAGCAGTGGTGTGATCTCAGCTCACAGCAGCCTCAACCTCCTGGGCTCAATCAATCCTCTAGCATCAGGCTCCCAAGTAGCTGGGACTACAGGTGTGCACCACCACACCCAGCTAATTTTTTTTTTATTTTTTAGAGAGGTGGGGTTTAGCCATATTACCCAGGCTGGTCTTGAATTCCTGGGCTTAAGCAATCCTCCTGCCTCAGTCTCCCAAAGTGCTGGGATTATAGGTATGAGCCACTGTGCCCAGGCTTATTATTATTTTATTAAAAGCCAAAGGCTAAAGTGACTCAGCCTGTGTTTCATGGAATAGTAATAATTCTAGGAGTGAAATGCACGCGTCTTATGTTCCAATATAGTGAGAAAGAGAAGTTCAAAGAGAGCTAGAAATAATGAAAGAGAAAGAGAAACACAGTGAATGGTGAAAAAGAGAAAAACAAATCCAAGGCAGATACTAGCCTGCCAGAGCAACTGGGCAAGCCCTGAAGCAGTGGTGAGAAATTAGTCTGGAACACAAGACTCTTTGATTATGATCCTAGTTTGCAAATTGATTACTACATTTGTTGAGAGCTTTGGGATCTTATGGAAAAAAGAAACTGGGATATAAATTTCAAAAACTCTCATAGTGATTATTATCATTGAAGGGATTTCCATGGGGAAAAAGGAGTCACCCCTCTTCTTAATCTGGAGAATAACACTGACATCTAGTCTCAAAACTGCCCTCTGAACAGACCATTTTCCTGCCCTTGTGGAGAATTCTGTTTGTGGCTCTAAATGTTCCTCTCATTCAGAAATTCAAGGTTTGATAATGAAGGAGTTGATGTCTTGAGGAGCCTCCTTTTGATCAAATTTGACTGCAACCAGTCTGTTCTCTAGGAATTCAGAGAGAATGTAAGCATGATTACCTAACTTTACAGTTTAAAAAAGAATTCCTTAGACTCTGCTTTCATACAAGATAAAGTAACAGGGACTGGCTTAACTCTCCAGCCTAAATCAATCAAAAAAGTAGACATGATATGAAATAATCATATTCAAGGCACTGTACATCAGAAAATGAAGCACAGTAATCCCAATGAGACTGAGCCCACAGCTGCCCTCAGCTTATGGTTCTGAAAGAGCTTCCAAGGCGTGATGCAGGAAGCGGGGACCTAAGCAGAGGTCAGCGGACTCCTGATTTAAAGAGACTGACCTGAGAGTCTGAGGGAGACCAAGGCAGTTAGAACTGTTAGGACATAGGACCAGAAAGCTAAAAGCTGCACGAGAGAATGTAGAGGTCAGCAGAGGGTCTGCCTTGAGAATTCAGGAATGTACTGATCATCATGTTTATGTAAGGAAACTACCCAAGGCCAGGGAAAGAATCAAACGAAAGAATTCTTGGAAAAGTGGAAACCTCAGAATTGAGAGGGCACTGGAGAGATGACTCAGAAGGGTCTTGGGACCAGGTCCTACCTAAAGAATCTTAAAAGAGTTTGAACGGATCAAACTGCTTCAAGTCAACTAGTTGTATCCCAAAACTAAGCTCAATAATATTGTTAGGAAGACACAAATGTCCTAGGCTAATAAACAATGTAAAATTCACAATGTCTGGCATTCATTCAAAAATTACCAGGCATCCAAAGAAGTAGGAAAATATGACCCATAATGAGAAGAATAATCAATCAATCAAAGCCAACCAAGAAAAGATTCATATTATAATTAGCTAACAAGGGCATTAAAAATAGTCATTATAACTGTATTTCCTATGTTCAAAAGCTTAGGTAGACAGATGAAAGACATAAGAATAACCCAAGTTAAACTTGGATATATAAAAACTACAGTGTCTGAGATGAATAAAAATTGGATGGAATTAATGGCAGATTAGATATTTCAGAAGAAAAGAATAGGGAACTTTAAAGATATAATAGTAGAAACTACCAAATGAAACAGAAAAAAATAATACATTTTAAAAATAAGCTGTAAAACAACTTTAAGCATCCTAATAAACATGTAATTTGGAGTCAAAGGCAGAGATTGTCAGATTAATGAAAAAAGTGAGATATGGCTATATGCTACCTATAAGAAACACATAATCATTCTAAAGACACAAACAGGTTAAAAGAATGGAAAAAGATATATCATGCTATACTCATCAAAAAAAGCTGGAGGCCAGGCTCAGTGGCTCATGCCTGTAATCCCAGCACTTTGGGAGACCGAGGCAGGTGGATCACTGAGGTCAGGAGTTTGAGACCAGCCTGGCCAACATGGTGAAAACCTGTCTCTACTAATAATACAAAAATTAGCTGGGTGTAGTGGCGCACGCCCCTAATCCCAGCTACTCGAGAGGCGAAGGCAGGAGAATCACTTGAGCCCGGTAGGTGGAGGTTGCAGTGAGCTGAGATTATGCCATTGCACTCCAGCCTGGGTGACAAGAGTGAAACACCATCTTCAAAAAACAGGAGAAAGAAACTGGAGTGACTAGATTAGTATCAAAAATATTCACAGCAAAGTATATTACCAGTGGTAAAGCAGGTCATTTCATAATGATGAAGGGATCAATTCATCAAGAGGACGTAACAATAATAAAGGTTTATGCATCTAATAACAGAGCTTTAAAATACATGTAATAAAAGCTGATAGGCTGGGCAAATGGTTCACATCTGTAATCCCAACACTTTGGGAGGCTGAGGCAGGAGGATCGCTTGAGCCCAGGAGTTTGAGGCCAGCATGGGCAACATAGCAAGACCCTGTCTGTACAAAAAATAAATCTTAAAAAATTATTTTTAAATACTTTTGGTATGGTGGCACATGCCTGTAGTACCAGCTACTTGAGAGGCTGAGGTAAGAGGATAACTTGAACCCAGATCGAGGCAGCAGTGAGCCACGATCATGTCACTGCACTCCAGCCTAAGCAAAAGAGTAAGAGAGACATTGTCTAAAAAAAAAAGAAAAAGAAAAAGAAAAGAAAAAAAATTAAAGAAAACTGATAGAACTGCAAGGATAGGCAAATCCATAACCATAATCAGAGATTTTAATAGCCTCTCTCAGTAACTAATAGAACAAATGGAGATAAAATCAGTAAAATTAGAAAATACTTGAACACCACAAATAACCACCTTGACCTAATTGACACTCCACCCGACAACAGCAGAATTTACCTTTTTTTTCAAGTGCACAGGAAAAGTTACCATGATAGACCATATTCTAGGCCATAAAATAAAAGGATTCAAATCATGTAAAATATATGATCTCTGACCACAGTAGAATTCAATTAGCAAGATCTATGGAAAATTTCTCATTATCTGAAAATTAAATAACACACGTCTAAATAATCCATGAGTCAGAGAAGAAATCAAATGGAAAATTAGAAAGTATTTTAAACTGAACAAAAATTAAAAGGCAACATATCAAAATTTGGGGGATGCTACAAAAGCATTATGTAGGGGGAAATTTACAGCTTTAAATGCTTAAATTTGAAAATGAAAAAAGTATTATACCAATGATCTCAATTTTTGCCTTAAGAAGCTAGAAAAAGAGAAGCAAATTAACCCAAAATAAACAGAAGAAATGAAATAATAACAAAGCAAAAATCAGTGAAGAGATAGAAAAACAATAGAGAAAATCAATAAAACTAAAAGCTAGTTTTATGCAAAGATCAATAAAATTTACAGACATCTAGCCAGACTGAACAGGAAAAAAAAAAAAGTAAAAATTGACAATATCAGGAATGAGAAGAGGAGGTGGAGCAAGATGGCCGAACAGAAGCCTCCAGCAATCATCCCAAAATAGGAACACCAAATTGAACGACTATCCACACAAAAAACACCTTCATAAAATTAGGTGAGTAGTCACAGTACCTGGCTTTAGTATATCAAAGAAAGAGGCACTGAAGTAGGCAGGAAAGATAGTCTTGATTCACCTAACCCCCAACTCCAGCTGGTGAGACAACAGCTGGGGAAGTAAAGGGCATGCTTGTGCCACTCCTTCCCCCAACCCCAGGCAACTCAGCTCGCAGCACTGGGAGAAACTCCTTCCTCATGCTTGAGGAGAAGGGGACATAAAAAGGACTTTGTCTTGCAACTTGGATAACAGCTCAGCCACAGTAGAATAGGGCACCAAGAAGAGTTGTAGGGCTTGCATTTCAGACCGTATCTCCCAGACAACATTTTTAGACATACCCTGGGCCAGAAGAGCACCCACTGCCTTGAAGGAAACGGCCCAGTCCTAGCAGGATTCATTACCTGCTGACTAAAGAGCCCTTGGGCCCTGAATAACCAGCAGTGGTAGCCAGGCAGTACTCACCACAGGTCACGGGTGACACTCAGAGCCATGCTGACTTCAGGTGTGATACAGCACATTCCTAGCTGCATCCTTCTGCTCGAGGAAAAGAGAGGGAACAATAAAGGGGACTTTGTTCTACAGCTTGGGTACCAGCTTGGCCACAGTGGGGTGGAATACCAGGTAGGCTTCTAGAGTCCCCTGTTCCAGGCCTTGGTTCCTGGATAGTATTTCTAGACCCACCCTGGGCCACAGGGGAGCCCACTGCCCTGAAAGGAGAAACTCAAGACTGGCAGCATTCACCACGAACTGACTAAAGAACCCTTGGGCCTTGAGGCAGCCAGGCAGTAGTTACTGCAGGCCTTGGGAGAAACCCAGGGCTATGCTGGCCTTGTGTCTGACCCAACACAGTCCTAGTAGTGGTGACCACAGGGGTGCTTGTGTCCCTCGTCCCCCAGCTTCGGGCAGCTCAGCACAAAGAGAGAGAGGCTCTTTTTGTTTGGGGGAAAGTAAGGGAAGAGAACAAGAGTTTCTGCCTGGTAATCCAGGTAATTCTCCCAGGTCTTACCCAAGACCATCAAGGTAGTACTTCCACAAGTCTGCAAGAGCCACAGCATTACTGGGCTTGGAGTGGCCCCTAAGGCAGATATGGCTGCAGTGACCAAAGTCTTAAATCACAATACCCAAGTCCCTTTGAATACTGGAAAGCCTTCCCAAGAAGGACAAGAACAAATAAACTCCTACTGGGAATACTACAATAAATATCTAACTTTTCAATGCCCAGATACTGAAAAACATTCACAAGCATCAAGACCATGCAGTAAAACATGAGTTCACCAAATGAGCTAAATAAGGTACCAGTGACCAATCCTGGAGAGACAGAAGTATGTGACCTCTCAGACAGAGAAGTTAAAATAGCTGTTTTGAGGAAGCTCAATGAAAGTCAAGGTAATACAGAGAAGGAATTCAAAATACTGACAAACAAATTTAACAAAGATATTTAAATAATTCAAAAGAAGTAAAGCAGAAATACTGGAGCTAAAAAATATGCACTCAACCTACTGAAGAATGCATCACAGTCCTTTAATAGCAGAATTGATCAAGCAGAAGAAAGAACTAGTGAGCTTAAAGACAGGCTACTTGAAAAGACTAGTCAGAGGAGACAAAAGAAAAAATAATAAAAAGCGGGATCTAGAAAATAGCCTCAAAAGGGCAAATCTGGCTGGGCACAGTGGCTCACACCCGTAATCCCAACACTTTGGGAGTCTGAGGTGGGAGGATCAGTTGAGGTCAGGAGTTCAAGAACAGCCTGGCCAACATGGTGAAACCCTGTCTCTATTAAAAACACAAAAATTAGCCGGGTGTGGTGGTAGACGCCTGTAATCCCAGCTACTTGGGAGGCTGAGGCAGGAGAATCACTTGAACCCGGGAGGCAGAGGTTGCAGTGAGCCGAGATTGCGCCACTGCACCCCAGCCTAGGTGACAAGAGCGAGACTCCGTCTCAATAAATAAATAAATAAATAAATACATACATAAAATAAAAAGGTGGGAGACAAATCTAAGAGTTACTGGCCTTAAAGAAGAGGTAGAGAAAGAGATAGGGGTAGAAAGTTTATCCAAAGGGATAATAACAGAACTCCCCAAACCTAGAGAAAAATATCAATATCCAAGTACGGGAAGGTTATAGAACACCAAGCAGATTTAATTCAAAGAAGACTACCTTAAGGCATTTAATAATCAAACTCCCAAAGGTTAAGGATAAAGAAAGGATCCTAAAAGCAGCAAGAGAAAAGAAACAAGTAACATACAATGGAGCTCCAATACATCTGGCAGCAGACTTTTCAGTGGACACCTTACAGGCCAGGAGAGAGTGGCATGACGCACCTAAAGTAATAAAATGACTTTAAGAAAGCCATTTCTGACTGAAACAACTGAAGGAAAAAAATCTGAAGAGAAAAAAATGTTATTCTAGAATAGTATATCCAGCAAAAACACCCTTCAAACACGAAGGAGAAATAAAGACTTTCCTAAACAAACAAAAACTAAGCAATTTCATCAGCACCAGACCTGTCTTACAAGAAATGCTAAAGGGAGTTCTTCAGTCTGAAAAAAAAGGATGTTAATTAGCAATAAGAATGAAAGTGGCTAGTTCCTTATACAATCTACAGATGCTAAACAAATAATAAGGAAATATTATGAACAACTTTATGATAATAAATGTGACAATTTAGATTAAATGGACCAATACCAAACCTCACTTAGGAAGAAGTAGATTAACTGAATAGATCAGAGACCTTGATTTTGTAATTAAAAACCTTCCCACAAAGAAACTTCAGCCCCAAATAGATACACTGATGAGTTCTACTAAATATTTAAGGAAAAAATAATACTCATTCTACACAAAGTCTTTCAGAAAAGTGAAGAAGAAATATGTTTCACCTCATTATATGAGGTCATCATTACCCTGATACTAAAACCAGACATATTATAAAGAAAGAAAAATTCAGACCAATCTACCTAATAAACATATATGCAAACATTCTAAACAAAATTTTAACAAAATGAATCCAACAATATATGAAAAGTATAACACATCATGACCAAATAGGATTTATCCTAGGAATGAAAGGTTGATTAAACAGTGAAAAATCAACTAATGTAATTCACCCTATTAACATTTTTAAAAGTTTGCTAAAAAGTAAAAAACCATGTGATCATTTTAACAGATGCAGAAAATGCACTGACAAAATCCAACATCCATTTCTAATAAAAACCCTCAACAAACTGGGAAAGGAAGGGAACTTTCTCAACTAGATAAAAAGGTCACCTAGAAAAACCTACAGCTTACATCATACTTAGTGGCGAAAGACTGAATGTTTTTCCCTAAGATCTGGAATAAGACAAAGATGTCTGCTTTCATCACTTCTATTAATCTTGTATTTGAAGGTCTAGTCAGTGCAAAAAGGGAAGAATAAGAAATAAAAGACATCCAGATTGGAAAGAAATAAACTTGTCTTTATTTATAAACAACACTTGGTATGATTGTCAATGTAGGCAATCTGCTGGAATCTATTAAAAAGCTACTAATATTAGTAAATACATTTAGCAAGATTTCAGTCTATAAGATTGATATTAAAACATTATTATCAGGCCAAGTGCAGTGTGGCTCAAGCCTGTAATCCCAGCACTTTGGGAGACTGAGGTGGGCAGATTGCTTGAGCCCAGGAGTTCAAGACCAGCCTGGGCAACATGGTGAAACCTTGTCTCTACCAAAGGTATAAAAATTAGCCAGGCATGGTGGCAGGTGCCTGTGGTCCCAGCTACTCGGGAGATTGAGGTGGGACGATCGCTGAAGTGCCTCTACACTCCAGCCATGATTGCACCTTTGCACTCCAGCCTGGGCGACCCAGTGAGACTGTCTCGAAAAATAAAAATAAAATTATTTCTATTTACTAGAAATAAACCAAAAATTTTACATTTTTAAAAATGATCATTTATAATAGTGCCAAATGTGGAATATCTAGGAATAAATCTGAAAAACTTGTTTATGAGTTGAAAGACTAAAAATTTTTAAGATGTCAGGTCTCACCAAATTGTTCTATAGATTCAATGCAATTCCTATCCAAATTCCAGCAGGGTTTTTTTTTCTTGTAGAAATTCACAGGCTGATTTTAAACTTCATATGGAAATGCAAAGGACCTAGAATAGCCAAAACAACTTGAAAAAGACACAGTTGGAAGGCATATACTATCTAATTCCAAGACTTATTATAAAGCTACAGTAATCAAGACAATATGATATTGGCATAAAGATAAACAAATAGACGAATGGCACAAAATAGAGGGTCCAGATATAGGCCAACACATATGTGGACAACTATGTTCGGATAGTTGCAAAGACAATTCAGTGGAAAAAACATAGTCTTTTCAAAAAATGGTGCTGGAACAATTGGATTTCCATAAGCAAAAATATTAAACTTAGATCCAATCCTCACACCATATGCAAAAATTAACTCAAAATGGAACAGACACCTGCACACAAAACTTAAAACTATAAAATTTTTAGAGGTAAACATAGCAGAAAATCTTCAAAAATTTGAGTTAGACAAAGATTTCTTAACCATTATATTAAAATCATAGTCAATAAAAAAAAACATCGATAACTTGTACTTCAAAGTTTAAAACTTCTGCTCTTTGAAAGACATTGTTAAGAGAATAAAAAGACGACTGAAAGACTGAGGAAAAAACATTTGCAGAGCATATATTTGACAAAGGATATATCAAGAAAAAATTAAGAACTCTCACAACGCAAAAATAAGAAAACAATCCAATTATCCAATTTTTTTAAATGGGCAAAGGATTTGAATAGGCATTTTACCAAAGAAGGTATACAAAGGCAAACAAGCACATGCAAAAAATGCTCAACATCATCAGTAATTAGGCAAATGAAAGTTAAAACAACAAGGAGGTACCACTATATACTTATTAGAACGGCTGAAGTTTAAAAGTGTGGCCTTACCAAGCATTGGCAAAGATGTAGAGAAACTGGAACTCTCATATACTCCTGGGAATGTAAAATGGTACAATCACTTCTAAAAATGATTTCTCAGAAAGTTAAAATACACCTACCATATGACCCAACCATTCTAGTTGTTGGTTTTTACCCAAGAGAACTAAAAACATATGTCCACACAGAGATATATACATGAATGTGCATAGCAGCTTTATTTGTAATAGCCAAAAACTGGAAACAATCCAAATGTCCATTAACAGATGAATGAATAAACAAATGATGCCATATTCATACCATGGAATACTACTCAACGATAAAAAAGTAATGAACTATAAATATATGTTAATATAATAATACAAAACAATATTGCCAAGTGAAAAAATATATATACAGTGTGATTTTGTTCATATAAAATTTAAGAAAATGCAAATTAATCTATAGTGACAGAAACCAAATTAGTAGTTGCCGAGGGGGAGAGGATGGGAAGGGGCAGAAGAAAGGACTGACACAAAGGCCAAAGGAACTTTCGCATGTGACATTTATGTTCATTATCCTAATGGTGGTGATCGTCTCACAGGTATCTCACTTATTTACTTGTATACTTTAAATATCTGCAGTTTGCTATATGCACATTCTATTGCAATAAAGCTGTCTTTTTAAAAAAAATCCCTTATTTCAAATTAATGGGATAGGTTAAGGTAGGACAGAGGTACAGGTCATCAAGTATAGCTACATGGAAAGAAGAGACAAATCTGTCCCTGGAAAAATTGTAAACAGGATGCAATTTCTTTATTAAGCTTTCCTTCCTGCCTACAGGAGACCCCTCTTCCTCCCTCCCTGGCATTCCATGGTGTTTCTTGCTTACCTGGGGTTTGGCATCCTATTCCCAATAGGAATCATCCTGGCAGTGACTTCTTCTCTTCTCTTTTTTCTCTCTTTTCTTCTTCATGGAACCCATTCTTAACTGATCTGTCAGTTTGAAAGAGATGATTTATGAATTCACAGAAAATTTTAAATCATGCACACACACACACAAATGACCACTGAAAGCAGCTCATCATGTTATCTCTTTTAGCACTGTCCCCTTCAACTCTGGTGAGATTTGCATTTTGAAAGACGCAACTGCTTTTATCCAAAATAAATGTTATAGGTGGAATTTTAGGCGGCACCAAGGAAGTACTTTGGGGCGTAGGGAATTTGCTGGCATCTACTTCATACTTTAAATCAATCTTTGTTTAAATAATAGTCCATGTGTCCTCTTCCCATTGGTTAGAACAAATTTATTTAGCATCTGAAAAAAGGATAATTTAACAGCTTTGGCTACTTTTTTTCCTCATAAATATACATGACTTTGCATTTTTAGTTTCCAGATGGGACTGGAATCTACAAGGTCAAAATACCAGAAGAAATGCCTCTCTAGCTTTTATAAAGCAAAAAGTTCTGGAAATCTCATCTCCTGCGGGTTGGTCCCAGGAGAATGGTAACCTAATTTTCAGACAGTGAATTAAGTCCTGGATATGAGATCTATAAAGTGTCTGAAGTGTTTCTAAGACATCCCAAATTCTCAGAGGCCTTGGGCCCAGAGAGAGAGATATAGCTCAAAGATGCCAATTTTACTTCTGGGACTTAAGCAACCAGTTTAATTTTTTTTTTTTTTTTTTTTTTTTTTTTTTTTTTGACACAGGGTCTCACTCTGACGCCCAGACTGGAAAGCAGTGGTGTGAACACGGCTTACTGCAGCCTCAACTTCCCGGGCTCAAGTGATCCTCCCATCTTAGCCTCCCAAGTAGCTGGGACCACAGGTGTATGCCACCCTGCCTGGCTAATTATTGTTATTATTATTATTATTTTGTAGACAGGGCCTTGCTATGTTGCCCAGAATAGAGCGTAATAGCACTATCATAGCTCACTGCAGCCTCAGCCTTCTTAGGCTCAAGCAATCCTCCCACCTCAGCCTCCCGAGTAGCTGGGACTACAGGTACACACCACCAAGCCCAGCTAAGTTTTGGGGGTCTTTTAGAGATGGGGTCTCTCCCTGTTGCCCAGGCTGGTCTCAAACTCCCAGGCTCAAGCTGTCCTATCGCCTTGACCTTCCAAAGTGTTGGGATTACAGACGTGAGCCATGGCACCTGGCCAACAAACAGCTTAAATATATTTATCATAGGGCTGTTATGTGCCAAGCCCTTTGTTAGGCAATGGGAACACAGCTGTGAATGACTGTCAACCTCCCTGGCCTTAGTAAGTTTAGAGCTAGATGAGAAGACACACCTACAACAGCAGTCCCAAGTGTGGTAAGTGTTAGAGATTGTCATGACCATGTAGGGGTGGGGCACCTAACCCAGGCGGGAGCATCAGAGAAGGCTTCCTGGAGGAGGTAATATTTGAGACTTAGAAGATGACCAAGCAAAGAGAAAGAAGAAGAGGTTTTCAAGTTTAGGGAGAAGGAGAACCCATATTATGTTTGAAAATCTTAGAGATGAACAGTACAAATGAGATAGACCAAGAGAGAAGCTAATTCAAAATGAGGCTGAGGAGGTGAGCAGGAGCTAAATTTTGCAGGGTTTTATAAAACTGGTAAAGAATTTTGGCTTTTAACCTAGGAACCATGACAAGATTGCAAAGATTTGAGTAATAAAGCATGGTGATCAGATATGCATTTCAGATTCAGAATCCAGCAGTTTACTTGGAGCCACTGTGTCATCATTTAGCTGTGGAGCTTCAGAGTAGGGCTCCTGAGCTGTATTGCCTAGGCTCACACTCTGCCTCTCTTCTCTATTAGCTCTGCAAGTAAGTGAAACTCTCTGAGCCTCAGTTTCTCATCTATAAAAGACAACAATGATGGTACCCTTCTCATAGGACTGTTACAGGCATTAAGTCTGTTAGTACATGTAAAGTATTTGCAATTGTCCTTGTCATATAGAAAAGGCTCAAAAAGTATCTCCATTTGTACTTAGGTAGCTCTTAAGAATCTCAAACATAGCATGTCTACAACTGAGTTATTTTTTAGCTGTCTCCATGTCACCTACTATTTACAGAGCCAGATTCCCAAATAATCACATTATTGAAATAATTTCAAAGGCAATAGAACAAAGAAAATAAAGATAGGCCGGGCGCGGTGGCTCACGCTTGTAATTCCAGCACTTTGGGAGGCCAAGGCGGGCGGATCACGAGGTCAGGAGATTGAGACCATGGTGAAACCCCATCTCTACTAAAAATACAAAAAATTAGCCGGGCGTAGTGGCGGGCGCCTGTAGTCCCAGCTACTCGGAGAGGCTGAGGCAAAAGAATGGCGTGAACCCGGGAGGTGGAGCTTACAGTGAGCCGAGATTGCGCCACTGCACTCCAGCCTGGGTGACAGAGCGAGACTCTGTCTCAAAAAAAAAAAAAAAAAAAAAGAAAAGAAAGATAAACCAGAAATTGATGAAATTATGTATAGAATTAAAACCAGAAGCTGATTTCTTGAAGGCTCATAAAATTGAAAAATCTCTAGAAAGATTCCTAGGAAAAGAAATAAAATGCAAAATAAACAATATTAGGAATAAAAAGGGAAATATTAATCTAGATGATGCAGTCATTTAAAAGATAAACAGGATATTATAAACAACTTTGTACCAATACATTTGAAAATTTAGATTAGATGAGTAACTACTTAGAAAAATATACCACCAAAACTGACTCAGGAAGAAATAAAAAATATGAATGTCCTAAAACTATTAAGGAAATTTAATCCATCTTCTAAATCCCACAAAGAAAACTTAAGCTCCATATGGCTTCCTAGCTTTTAATATTTATTTATTCTACCAAATAAATTTAAATACAAATTGCAAAACTGGCCAGGCATGTTGGCTCACACCTGTAATCTCGACATTTTGGGAGGCCAAGGCAGGCAGGTGATCTGAGGTCAGGAGTTCCAGACCAGCCTGGCCAACATGGTGAAACCCCATCTCTACTAAAAATACAAAAATTAGTTAGGCATGGTGGTGCACACCTGTAATCCCAGCTACTAGGGAGGCTGAGGCAGGAGAATTGCTTGAACCCAGGAAGCAGAGGTTGCAGTGAGCCAAGATCATGCCACTGCATTCTAGCCTGGGTGACAAAGCGAGACTCCATCTCAAAAAAAAAAAAAAAAGAAAAAAAAAGAAAAACAATCTTATGCAAGCTATAGCCAAGTATAGGAAAAAAGAGAACACTCCCCTATGTGTAATATAAGGCTAATATAATCTTAATATCAATACCAGACAGGGAAAATACAAGAAAATAAAATTATAAGGAAATCTGTCTCATGAACAAAGATTAAAAAAATAAACAAAATATTAGAAAAATCAAATCCAGAAAAGTAGAAAAATGAGGCTACCACATAAACAAGTTTGATTTTATCCCAAAAATGCAATTTTGGGTTGACACTTATTTTCTTTCAGCACTTTAACAATGTCGTTCCACTTCTTCCTTTCGCCCATGTTCTCTAATGAAAAATCCATGGCCATTTGAGTTATTTCCCGCTATAAGTAACGTGCTGTTTTTCTTGACGTCTTTAAGATTTTTCTCCCTTGTCTTCAGTTCTCAGCAGTTTGATTATGACATATTCAGACATAGGTTTCTTTGGTTAATTTTGTCTAAGGTTAACTGAGCTTTTTGAATCTGAAGTTTATGCGTGTGGACAAATTTAAGAAGTTTTCAGACACTATTTTTTCAAATTTTTTTTCTGCATTCTTATATTCTAGAACTCTGACACCACAAATGTTAGACCTTTTGGTGTTGTCCCACAGGGCTGTGAGGCTCTGTTAATTTTTTTCTCTATATAGTTTATATTGGATAACTTGCATTTCTTTATCTGCAAGTTCATTGATTCTTACCTTTGTCATCTTGAGTCTACTGTTAAAACCACCCAGTGAATTTTTTATTTCACTTATTGTATTTTTTAGTTCTAAAACGTCAATTTTAAAAATATATATTTTTTATTTATTTGCTGAGACATTCTATCTTTCCGTTTGTTAAAAGAATGTTTTCCCTTAGTTCTTGGAGCATATAATATGATCCAAGAATTAATAGCTACTTTAAAGTTCTTGACAGATAATTTCAACATCTGTGTCATTTCTGAATTAGTGTCTGTTGATTGTCTTTTGTGATAGAAATTGAGATTTGTCTGATTGGTTTTGTTTGTTTGTTTGTTTGTTTTGAGACCCACTCTTGCTCTGTCCCCCAGGCTGAGTGAAGTGGCGCGATCATAGTTCACTGCAGTCTCGACCTCCTGGGCTCCAGTGATACTCCCACCTCAGCCTCCCGAGTAGCTGGGACCACAGGCATGAACCAACATGCCTAGCTAATTTTTGTATTGCCTGATTGTTAGTATGCCAAATAATTTTTTATTGCATTCTGGACATTTTGTTTATTATGTTATCAGACTCCAAGTCTTGTTTAAATCTCATGGAAAAAATTTATATTTTTGTTTTGCCAGGCAATAGACCTCTTTGGCTTTAAGCCTCAAGTTCTGATTATCTTTCTGTGAAATGTAATTCCAGTGACAGTTCTATTTTCAAATCCTTTCCTGCACTGTTCATATCTGTCTGACATGTGTGCCACCCAGTGACCAGTCTGAGACTTGGGTGGTGGCCTACCAGTGGTTCACTTCTCAAGTCTGTGGTATGCTGTTTAGGGACGGGTCCACATACGTACAACTTGAGGGTGAACCCAGGAGCTTTATGGGGTTTCTTTCCCAAGCAGGAGCTCTCATGATATCTCTGATACTTTCTGCTTCCCTGGGGTTCCCCTTTATGCTCTTCTGGCCAGAAAGCTGGGGCATTTTATTCCACCCTGCTGAATATTTCCCACAACTGAGCCTATGACAAAGATCAAGTTGTGGAAAGATGAAGAGAAAACGCAAAATGGAGGTTTACCTTACACTTTTGGGACCACACCCCCACCATCTGAGAGGAAAGTCCCCCCCCCACCTCAGAGTTTTAGGTGTTTGCATGTCTCTGCTATCCTATTACTGCTATTACCATTGCAGGATTGTCCTGGGGTCAGGATGCAACAGAATGGAGAAAACAAAGAGAAATGGGGGGTGAGTTTCAACACTTTAGGAATCCCCATTCTCACTCTTCAAGCCAATACTAGAGTGCTTCTCCTAAAGCTTGTTTTCACGTCTGGCTGCCCACTTATGGTTTGGGCTGCCTTGAGTAGTCTAGCCTGGGGGATAAGAGAGGTAAAAGAAGGGGGTAAGGTCATCACTGATTATGTGATACTTTGAATTTCTTCTCATTTTCCATAAACTGCCTGCTATCATTCACTTTTCGGAGTCCTCAAATATCAGTTTCAAGTATTCTGTGAAAGTTTTAAAGTAGCGTTCAGTGGGAGAGACAAAGTACAGTGTGTCTACTCCATCTTACCTAGAACTGGAACTCTGGCTCCTTCCGCTTGCCCTTCACCATTGTCAGTGGTCCAAAATCATTTTCAACATTCTAGTTATATCTGTATTTCAGCCAGCAAGGGGGAGGAAAGGATAAAGAAGGCATCCTTTCCATTTAAAAACACTTCCTAGAAATCTCACATAATGTTCCCACTTATTTCTTTTTTTTTTTTTTTTTTTTTTTTGAGACGGAGTCTCGCTCTGTCGCCCAGGCTGGAGTGCAGTGGCGCAATCTCGGCTCACTGCAAGCTCCGCCTCCCGGGTTCACGCCATTCTCCTGCCTCAGCCTCTCCGAGTAGCTGGGACTACAGGCGCCTGCCACTAGGCCCTGCTAATTTTTTTGTATTTTTAGTAGAGACGGGGTTTCACCATGGTCTCGATCTCTTGACCTCGTGATCCGCCCGCCTTGGCCTCCCAAAGTGCTGGGATTACAAGCGTGAGCCACCGCGCCCGGCCTTATTTCTTATCAGTCAGAATTTCATCAAAAGTTCTCAACAAACTGTGGAGCAAGCTTTATTCCAGCTAATGATTTGCCCAGTTAAGAAATGTTGGCTGCATTAAGGAAGAAGAGAATTAATAAACAGGGGAATAAGTAGTAGCCTCTGTCACAGGTTTCTGGGGGATTTTGTCTGTTTATTTTTGAGACAAAGTCTCACTCTGTTGCCCAGGCTGGAGTGCAGTGGTACAATCTCAGCTCACTGCAACCTCTGCCTCCCCGGTTCAAGAGATTGTCCTGCCTCAACCCCCTGAGTAGCTGGAACTACAGGTGCATGACACCAGGCCCGGCAATTTTTGTATTTTTACTAGAGATGGGATTTCACCATGTTGGCCAGGCTTGTCTCAAACTCCTGACCTCAGGTGATCCACCTGCCTCAGCCTCACAAAGTGCTGGGATTACAGAGTTTCTGGTTTTAGCTCTTTCCAATTTCTTGCTCTAATCCTCACCCCTTAAAATACCCAAAGTGTGTCTAGAACTGAAATCAACCTAAATATATTATAGAAGGTAGAGAATGATTATAGAACAATCCAGGCTGCTTTGCATTTTCCACTGGTCTCCCTGCAGTATCCTGTGATGGACTTCAAAGCAGATGAGATTTGTGAAGCGGATAATAGGAATATTTTTACCACCCTCATAGCTATCCCTCATAGGTTTTAATCTATCGACAGATCTCTTTGAATTACATCCAAGTTTGATTAGAAAAGCATGGCATATACTGACTCTTTGACCGCTCTCTTTCCTTTATATCTCCTTGAAGCCTCTCTCTCTGGTTTTCTACCTTTCTGAGACCCTCAATCTAGGATAATTGGCCAGACTTTTGGCATTCAGCTGGCTCTGAGGAGACTTGGGAAGAAAGAGCAGTTACTCTTTTTTCAATGAGTAAGAAGCCATTAAGATCAGAGAAAGGAATTGATAGGAAGAAATACAGTGTACAAGAAGAATAATTGAAAAACACGGGGGGGGAAAATAACAGACTCTTTATGAGAAAGATTAAACTACCTATTTAGGCAGAGATTCCCTCTAGAAGATCGATATTTCTGCCTCTAGCATCCATGAATGGGGTTGTGTGTGTAATTTTTTCAGGAAAATAAAAAAATGACTCAGTATGTAGGTACTGCAATGTGTCTTATTAATTGTTAGAAGTACAATCATGTTAAGTCTGGCACTGGTCTAGTTCTGGCCTCCTTCAATGAGATCTTTGATGGTCTACTATTGCCAACTTGGTGCCTATGACAAACCTATCCTCACACTTTCCTCCTTTTCCCATAATCTGGAGCTGAGTTTTGTTAAGCTCTATGTTATCCATCACATTTCATTTATGTCAACCTTCTCTCCTTTCCTCAGAAAGCTGGAATCTTTTTGAAGGCAGGGTGCATGCACGTCCCTGTTCAAAAATGGCCTGGCTGCATGTCAGAGGATAAAGCTTCCCCATAGCCACCTGTGCCTAGGAAGGAGGTCGGTATCTCTTGTGAAGCCAATCTTAGTCCAATAATCTAACCTAGAATTTCTAGAATTCAGTTTTGAAAAATCCCTGGAGCACTAGTTCTCAGCCTTGGCTACACATTAAAATCATGAGGCTGATGTAATTGTTACATCAGGAAATTTGGGGGTTGGATCCAGATATGAATGATTTGTAAAGTTCCCAAGTAGTAGTGGTGTGGTGGTAATGTTTAATAGCTAGCTTTCCAAAAGAAAAAAAAATCTTTATGCTCATACGTATAGAAGTTTATTATAAATTTTAGTGATATAAAAGATGTGTTGCACACAATTTGCTTATAAAAGTAAAACAGGCTGGGCTCAGTGGCTCACATCTGTAATCCCAGCATTTTGGGAGGCCAAGGTGGGCGGATCACGAGGTCAAGAGATCAAGACTATCCTGGCCAACATGGTGAAACCCTGTATCTACTAAAAATACAAAAAAAAAAAAAAAATTAACCAGGCGTGGTGGTGCACACCTGTAGTCCCAGCTACTTGGGAGGCTGAGGCAGAAGAATCACTTGAACCTGGAGGCGGAGGTTGCAGTGAGCTGAAATCGCACCACTGCACCCCAGCCTGTGCGACAGAGCGAGACTCCATCTCAAAAGAAAAAAAAGTAAATATATAATACTCTGTATTATGGA
The DNA here is from genome assembly GCF_006542625.1 of Nomascus leucogenys. Taxonomy (NCBI): domain Eukaryota; kingdom Metazoa; phylum Chordata; class Mammalia; order Primates; family Hylobatidae; genus Nomascus; species Nomascus leucogenys. Next base: position 88,886,967 of record NC_044381.1, on the reverse strand, counting down.
TGCCATTTAGCCAAAAGATTCTCACAGAATGCCGTCACTGATTTTTACTTAACTCTTATACCCATAAAGTATGTCTGCAAATGATAAGTGAGTGTAGTTCGGACATAACTGTTGGTTGATATTTTCATTTGTGTTAATGAGAAAAATGAAAGTGAAATGTAAAACTATGTCAGAATTTTTTACTTGTCAATAAAAAGAGTAACTCTTTGCTGAAGCAAATAATGATTTTGAATACTAGAGGAATATTTTCTCAACTTTTTGTGCTATTCACAAGGTAATGGTTACAGGCAAGGCATACTTTTAGTTTAATCTGCATTATTTATATTTTTTCATACCTTTCTTAAGCCCAGACAATCAACAAGATGATAAATCAGGCTTTAGTTGTAGAATTTGCCCATTTCCATGGTGTAAATACCCCCACCATGATCGATTTTAAGTTAACGATGTGACATCACTGAGCACAGGAATTGGGAAGAGATGAGCAGTTGTATACCATTAGATAGTGTTTCCACCACACACATACAGTAGATATAAGTACATAATCTCAAGAGCATAGATAAGCATAAAATAATCAGGAAGTAATGAGTTTTGAGTATTTATTACTTGTTTTTAAAATAATTTAATTATACGTGTATATGCTTTTTAATAATGGTGGGTTCAACCATTGGCTCACAAAATTTCTGAAAATTTCAGAATGGTTTTCATGAGCTAATATGAACCAGCTCTAAAATATCACTTCTTCCAGATGAGTCCAGTGGGCCACTAGGACTTGAAACCCTACCACAGAAGAAAACAGGATGAGATTCTTTCGCTTTGAGGCCTGAAACCACAGGACGATCTCCATGACTTCCTCACTTCAAGGTTGGTGCAGTTTTACTCCCCTGCTCTCTTTCTATTTGGTCTTAAGATAGAAAAGTCAGGTTTGAGCCTCTGTGAGTATCCAAAGGGACAAGTACCACAATGGAGGTATCTGCTATAAGAATTACCTTTATTTTGGTCATCCAGGAACAGTGGTGAGAGTGTTCAGTGTCTTTTGCCCAGAGCTGTCTGCTCCCCGAGGTGGGAGGAAAGAGGAGGCTCACCAGGAGCTAGAGAAACTATTCTGCTAGCTGAGCAAGCCACTCTATCCCAAGGGGCCCTCTCCCTATCAACTTAAACAATGATTCCTTGATCTTATCCCTTCTCCAGGGGAAGGCAACACTCCCTCCACAGATGCCTATTTTCCCAATGCTGGTGTCGTGAAGAGCACTGGGCAGAGTCCCCAAAGCTGCATTCTAGGCCTCTGTCATTTCTCACCATTCTAGTGGACAACTCCTTGTCTATGTACAGGATGGAATAATACCTGCTCTGTCTGCTTCTCAGAGTTGCTGGAAGGCTCCAAATAAATAGTATATTTGCAAATGATCAAGAAATACAAAGTTTTACATCCCTCTATAAGGTGCCATGACTATCACCGGCTCTACCCATCATTTTTGAGAGGTGGGCTCATCCAGTAATTAAATGTGGGCTTTGTAATTTTTTTTTCATTTTATGTTTTACCATGACTTATTTAAAATAATTCCCCAATTGAAGATCATTTGGGTTGCTTCTAGTCCTTTGCTCTTACAAACAACACTAAAATAAGCGTCTCCAGAGATATACCTTTCATTATATATATGTATATATACATAAGCGAGTAGATTTTCTGGGCCAAATAGACTGGGCGGTTAAAATTCTCCTAGATGTTGCCAAGCTGAGCTTCAAAGAGGATACACTAGCTTACATATCCCTCAACAAATATGCCATTGCTTGTTTCTTGCATTCCTTTTACTTCAATGTCTTTAAAATTTTACACCCCATTCATTATATTAATATTTTTTGTGTGAACTGCCTATGCATGCCATTTGCCAATTTCTTTTGAATTATTGGAATTTTTCTTACAGGTTTGTAATGGCATATTAGTTAATATTAAAGTTAATCCTTCGTTTAAAATAAAGGGTATGCAGTCTAGAGTTAGGTAAAGATTCAGATCTAAGATCTTTCACTTGCTAGCCCCTAGGAAATACTCAATAAGCATTTATTAAGGGAATAACTATGTTTTGGGTGGCAAGTTATACAATCTCTCAGAGCCTCAGTTTCTTCAATAGACAATGGGGATGATTAAATCCTTCTTTCAGGATTTTTATGAGAAATAATATATAAGGGACTTAATAAATATTCAGAAACAATAATAATGATCACTCCTACCTTTCTGAGCCCCCCTCAGGCCTGTCTAGAGTGAGTTTCTAGAATCAGCCTCCAATTCTATAGCAACCTCCAATGAGATCCAGAAACAGATCAGACCTTTTGCATCTGACTTGCCACCTGCAGGTCAGAAGTGGCCACAAGCTTCCCTCCCCCTTCAAAGCTGCTAGGGGCATTTACTGACTACAGATGAATCTGCTCTGGCCAGTTCATCTCCTGCAGCCCTGAGACCTCCGCTTCACAGTCCATTTCCTCAGAATTTTTTACTTGCAAACGCAAGATGATTCTGCATGCTAATTGCTAAGGCCCTTGCACTTTAAGTTAATCAAGTTAATAACTGAGACTGCAGTTCACTTCATCAATCTTGTTTATCCCATGGTTCTAAGTATATTAAAAATGTGATTTCCTCTGCTCTTCAAGACCATCGAGGGTTTAATTTTTTTAAAACATGCTTCACAGTAAAGTTATGAGGGTTTAATTACATCCACTATTTTGTTTCCCTTTTCCCCAGCGTTCCCTTATTTTTATGTGTGTGTGGTTTTTGTGTTTTGTTTACTCATTGTTTGCTACCTTTTCCCACTCTCGCAATAACTGCTATCCCCAAGCATTTGAAAGACTTTGCACTTCCTTGAACCCAATATTTCAGCCATTTAAGTGTGAATCTCATTCACTTCCTATAGGATTAGCCCCTGGAAGGTTGAAGGGCTCTCCTGGAATCCAGGCAGGGAGGCAGCTTCATCCACTTGACGGCCCTTCTAGTTTGAAACAATCTCCTGTTGAGTCCAAGTCTGCCTCCCTGTAATTTGAGCCCATGAGTCCTAGTTTTTCCCACAGTGACAACACTACCTCTTATAAAATGGCATTTCCCACCATTTTCTTTAAAAAGAACTACCTGGGTGCTTGTTAAAAAAAAACAGAACAAACAAAATATTCTCTAGTCCTACATCATACCCAGCAAATCAAATACAGGGAAAGCCCTGGGATTCCTTTTTCTTTTTCTTCTTCTTCTTTTTTTTTTTGAGATGGAGTTTCACTCCGTCACCCAGGCTGGAGTGCAGTGGCGCAATCTCGGCTCACTGCAACCTCTGCCTCCAGGGTTCAAGCAAACTGCCTGCCTCAGCCTCTCAAGTAACCAAGTAGCTGGGATTACAGGTGCCCACCACCATGCCTAATTTTTTTGTGTGTTTTTTGTAGAGATAGGGTTTTACCATGTTGGCCAACCTGGTCTCAAACTCCCCACCTCAGGTGATCCACTCACTTTGGCCTCCCAAAGTGCTGGGATTACAGGCATGAGCCACGGCGCCTAGCCAGGATTCCATATTTTTAACAAGCTCCTTAGATGATTCTTGCAGTGAAAATGCTTTTCTGCAAGATTAATCTTCCTACATTTGAAGGCTATTACTATCCATCCCCAAACTTTCTTTTCCCAATCTTCCTACATTTGAAGGCTATTACTATCCATCCCCAAACTTTTTCTTTTCCCAAACAAAATATTTCTTGTTCCTATAGCCAACCCTTCCAAGAAAGCGTCTCCAGATCCTTTTCCAACCTATATTTGTTCTCCACTGTAAACAATAGACTTTATCAAGTTCCCTGTTAAAATATGACTCTCATGTGTGAGTCAATCTTCATTTATTCATTTATTCATTCGATAATGTACTCATTGCTTTAACACACATCTCTTAGTACCTATTATGAACAGGCATTGTGTTAGGTATTGAAGTTAAAGGAGGAACAAGACAATCGCTGTTCCTGCACTGTACTTCTAAAACATAAAAAGAAAGAAAGAAAAGGAAAGAAGGAGGGAGGAAGGAAGGAAGAAGGGAAAGAGGGAGGGAGGGAAGGAGGGAAGGAAGAAAGAAGGGAAGGAGGGAGGGAGGGAGGGAGGAAGGGAGGGAGTAATAAGTAAAGAAAAGAATATAGGAAAGGGGGAGAGAAGGAGGAAAGAAGGGAAAGAGAAAGATAAATAAAGTTTAAGTGCTGTGAAAGGAGCAAGCAAGGGCCAGGAGAGAGTAGGCAGGGAAGGCATCTCAGAAAATGTGTTATTTAAGATCAGTCCTATAGAATGAGATGGACCTAACAATGTAAAGGATTCTGGGACCAGAGCAGGCAGGACAAAAGTAGCGTTTAATGGAGAAAGACCCAAAAGTGGGCAGGAACCTGCCATATTCTAAAGGCCCCAAGAAAGCCAGTGTGGCTGGAGCATGTTGTACATGAGACAGATTTAACGTGAAGTTGGAGAGATAAACAGAGATAAACATAGACCATCACGAGACTTATTAGTACTGGGAAGAAATTTAGATTTTATTCTATATTAAGTATGAAGTCACCAAAGGATTTTAAGCTGGGAATAACTTGATCTGGTTTTTATTTTAAGAAGGTCATTCTTCAGAATGTCTGACATAAACACAGTTATGCAAATCAGCATCTTTTTCCTTCTCCTGGAAATTATACAAAAGCGATAAAAAGAATAAAAAAACCCCACAAACTCAATTTCAGCTATACTAGGAGATAAATACAGTTCACAGACTTCAAAATATGCTAAAAGAGCCAGGTGTGGTGGCTCACGCCTAATCCCAGCACTTTGGGAGGCTAAGGCGGGCAGATCACCTGAGGTCAGCAGTTCGAGACCAACCTGGCCAACATGGTGAAACCCCGTCTCTACTAAAAATACAAAAATTAGCTGGGTGTGGTGGCAAGCGCCTGTAATCCCAGCTACTTGGAAGGCTAAGGCAGGAGACTCACCTAAACCCGGGAGGCAGAGGTTGCAGTGAGCCAAGATCACGCCACTGCACTCCAACCTGGGCAGCAGAGTGAGACTCCGTCTCAAAAAAAAAAAAAAAAGTGTATGTATAGATGCTAAAAGGTGCCACAAAGCAGTTAACAACAGGCAGAAAGTAAAGACAAGAAATACGGAGATTTGCAAGAGAGTCCAATGGTGTCAGATCTAAGTGCCATAAAATACTCTTCTTGCAAGGGAGGGGCTCACCCAAAGTGCAAAACTCTATCTCTTATTTACAATAATAATTGTAATTTATTTTTACAATATAATTGATATTTTTTAAAAAAAAATAACAAAATAATAATTGTAATTTTTATAAACTAATTTGCCCAAGTTTGTTACACACCTGTATAGTCCCAGCAGCTACCTCGAGAGGCTGAGGCAGGAGAAACAGTGAAAAAAAAAAAAAAAAAAAAAAAAGAGGAGGAGAATCGCTTGAACCTGGGAGGCGGAAGTTGCAGTGAGCCGAGATTGCACCATTGCACTCCAGCTTGGGTGACACAGCCAGACTCTGTCTCAAAAACAATAAAATAAAATAAAAATAAAGAAAGAAACTAACAGATTACTGATACAAAGATACCATAAGAAAAAAATAGATGAAAAAGAACAGTAAAACTTGCCAACAATAAAATCACTATTGGAAAATGTTACCATGAAATAGATAGAAATCATGAGAAAATATTTTGTTAAGGATTAAAATAACTAATGAAGTAATTGCTTCTACAAAGGAAAAGAACAGAAAGCTGAGGTAGGAGAATCACTTGAGCCCAGAAGTTTGGTACCAGCCTCAGAAACATAGCAAAACCCCATCTCTATAAAAAAATGAAAAATGAAAACTTAGCTGGGAGTAATGGTACACACCTGTAATCCCAGCTACTCAGGAGGCTGAGGTGGGAGAATTGCTTGAACCCAGGATGGCAAGGCGCATTGAACCAAGATCACACCACTGCACTCCAACCTGGGTGACAGAGTAAGACCCTGTCTCAAAAAAAAAAAAAAAAAAGAAAGAAAGAAAAAAGAAAAAGAACAAATGTAAGAAATAGAGATGAAGAGACTTCAGGAGCAGATAAAATTTGAGCTAGTGAAATTTGGGAAAATATCAGCAGGAAAAAAGCAAAATTTGAAAGGAGCACAGGGAACATAGGCATTTTAGGGGGAAGGACTCCCTGTTCAATAAATAGTGCTGAGATAACTGACCAGCCATAGGCAGAAGATTAAAACTGGGCCCCTTCCTTATACCACATACAAAAATCAAGTCAAGATGGATTAAAGCCCCAAACTATAAAAACCCTAGAAGAAAATCTAGGCAATACCATTCTGGATATAGATACGGGCAAAGATTTCATGAGGAAGATGCCAAAAGTGTCTTCACAACAAAAGCAAAAATTGACAAATGGCATCTAATTAAACTTTAGAGCTTCTGCACTGCAAAAGAAACTATCAACAGAGTAAACAGACAACCTATAGAATGGGAGAAAATATTTACAAACTAAGCATCTGACAAAGGCCTACTATCCAGCATCTAAAAGAAACTTAAACAAATTTACAAGAAAAAAAAAAACAATTAAAAAGTAGGCAAAGAACTTGAAGAGACACTTTTCAAAAGAAGACATACATACAACCAACAAGCATATGAAAAAAAAGCTCAATATTACTGATCATTAGAGAAATGTAAATCAAAACCACAATGAGATACCATCTTAAACCAGTCAGAATGGCTATTAGTGAAAAGCCAAAAAGTAGCAGATGCTGGCAAAGCTGTGGAGAAAAGGGAATGCTTATGCACTACTGGTGAGAGTGTAAATTAGTTCAACCATTGTGGAAAGCAGTATGGTGATTCCTCAAAGAGTTAAAAACAGAACTACCATTTGACTCAGCAATCCTGCTACTGGATATATACCCAAAGGAATATAAATCGTTCTACCATAAAGACACATGCATGCAATGTTCATTGCAGCAGTATTCAGAATAGCAAAGACATGGAATCAACCTAAATGCCCATCAATGGTAGACTGGATAAAGAAAATGTGGTACATATACACCATGGAATACTATGTAGCCATAAAAAAAGAATGAGTTTTTGTCCTTTGCAGGAACATGGATGGAGCTGGAGGACATTATCCTTAGTAAACTAATGCAGGAGCAGAAAACCAAATACCACATGTTCTCATGTATAAGTGGGAGCTAAATGATGAGAACATATGGACACAGAAAGAGAAACAACAGACACTGGGGCCTACTTAAGGGTACAGGGTGAGAGGAGGGAGAGGATCAGAAAAAATAACTCTTGGGTACTAGGCTTAGTACCTGCGTGATGAAATAATCTGTACAACAAACCCCCGTGACATGAGCTTACCTACATAACAAACCTGCACATGGACCCCGAACCTAAATAAAAGTTTAAAAAATCACAGTAAGGACACTAAAGATAAAAATTAAAAGAGAATAAGATAAAATGGAAACAAAGGCATAACTAAAAAGGATTAAAGAAAACAATGATAGACATAGAGAACATATGGAAGAAATTCAAAATACTTCTAATTGAAAGAAGAAACAAGAGTTAGGATGAGATAAATAAAAATAAAAAATTAAGAAAGAAGAAAGAGGGTGGGCATGGTTGCTCATGCCTGTAATCCTAGCACTTTGGGAGGCTGAGGCAGGCGGATCACCTGAGGTCAGGAGTTCAAGACCAGTCTGACCAACATGGAGAAACCCCGTCTCTACTAAAAATACAAAATTAGCTGGGGGTGGTGGTGCATGCCTGTAATCCCAGCTACTCAGGAGGCTGAGGCAGGAGAATCGCTTGAACCCAGGAGGTGGAGGTTGCAGTGAGCCGAGATCACGCCATCGCACTCCAGTCTGGGCAACAAGAGCAAAAAAAATACTCCATCAAAAAAAGAAAGGAGAGGAGAGGAGAGGAGGCCAAGAGAATGAAATGGAAGAACATTTAAAGGTAAAATTCAGAGGATCACTTCTGAATCTTAAATTTGTGTATTGAAATGAAACACCTCATGTCAGAGAAAATGCTACTGGATGGAATATTAAATGTAATTATTCCTGACAACGTAAAAATTATACAACGAAGAATGAGAAAGAGGGAAAGCAGTTAGGGGGACAATTAGGTTCACAGATGGCTTCATCTGTAAAAAAGGGACTCAAAGATATTATTTAAAATGTAACAAGTAGTAGACATATAAGCATATGTAACAGTTCAAAAGAAATGTTAAGAAAGAGAACCTTGACAAAAATCAAGGGATAAAGAAGTGGTGGCTCATGCCTGTAATCCCAACACTTTGGGACGCCAAAGCTTGGGTGACATAGCAAGACTCCGGCTCTACAAAAAAAATTTAAAAATTAGCTGGGCATGGTGGTGCATGCTTGTGGTTCTAGCTACTGCTACTTGGGATGCTGAGGTGGAAGGATCGCTTGAGCTGGGAGGTAGAGGCTGCAGAGAGCCATGGTCATGCCACTATACTCCAGCCTGGGCAACAGAGCAAAAAAAAAAAAAAGAAAAAACAAACAAACAAAAAAAAAGAAGAAGAAGAAGGGAAGAGGAAGTAAAAGGAAGCATGCTAATGTTATCACTTCTCATGTTAAGGAATTAGTAGGTATTTTTGAAATAAATAAAGGACTAAGGGTATTAAATAAAATTATAATTATGAATTTTTTTTATGAACAAAACAAAAATAGCTACCTTTCTAAACATCAGAAGTACTAGACAGAGAACTAATGCAAAGAAAAAAAACATACAGCAAAAAGACTTTTCTAAATACAGAAAATATTACATAAATTAAATGTCAGAACTAAACCCAACATATCTGTCACATCAGTAACATAAATGGCTTAATTTACTTATTAAAATAAAAAGATGTTCAGATTGGATCACTAAACAAAATCTACCTCTTTGCAACAATCAGAATACACACCTGAAAAAATATATGTAGCAAGGTTGGAAAAGGAAGTTTGTGCTAAGATATACTAAGCAGATGCAAACAAACAAAAAAGCAGAGGCCATCATCTTAAATACAAAGTAAGCTAGAATAAGAGCCAAAAAGCATTAAGTGGAGCAAAGAATAAATAAGATATAGAATACCTAAATAATTGATAAGGTACATTTGAATTAATATGCATCAAACTGTGTATCCTAAAAATTAAAAATATGCCTCTCCAAGCACCTATGGTACTTTCACAAAAATTGATCATATATCAAGTCCACAAAGGAAACCTCAAAAATTACAAATACTAGTGTTAACCCAAAAAAACCAAATTCTATAAAATATTTGAAGCAGTTTATTCTTTTTTTTTTTCTTTGAGATAGGGCCTCACTCTGTTACCCAGGCTGAAGTTCAGTGGCATGATCATGGCTCACTACAGCCTCAACCTCCCAGGCTCAAGTGGTCCTCCCACCTCAGTCACCCGAGTAGCTGGGATTACAGGAGCGTGCCACCAAGCCCAGCTAATTTCTGTAATTTTTGTAGAGATGGGGTTTCACCATGTTAGCCAGGCTGGTCTTGAACTCCTGAGCTCAAGGGATCCACCCACCTCTGCCTTCCAAAGTGCTGGGATTACAGGTGTGAGCCACCTTGCCCGGCCTGAAGAGGTTTATTCTGAACCAAATATGAGTGATCATGGCCTCAAGAGGTTCTGAGAACATGCACCCGAGGTGGTCAGGTTACAGCTTAGTTTTATATATTTTAGGGAGACCGAAGTTACAGGAAAAGACATAAATCAATAAAATCAATATATGTAAAGTTGTACATTCATTCAGCCAGGAAAGGTGGGATATCTCGAAGCGCGGGGATCTACAGGTCATAAGTAAGTGGAGTCAAAGATTTTTCTGATTGGCAGTTGGTTGAAAGAGTTAAGATTTGCCTAAAGAGTTGAAGTCAGCAGAAGGAAATGCTTGAGTTGTGGCAGCCAAGATTCTTTTTATGTAAATGAAGGCTCCACATAGCAAGCTTCAGAGAGAATAGATGGTAAATGTCTCTTTTCAGACTTTAAAAAGTGTCAGACTCTCTGGAAAAGATCTAGTAAGGGAAAGAGACACTCTACAGAATGCAAATTTCTCCCACAAGAGATGGCTTTTTAGGGCCATTCCAAAATATGTCAAAGAAATATATTTTGGGGTAAAATACTTTGATTTCCTTTAGGGCCTGTTATCTGTCGTGTGATGCTATACCAGAGTCAGGTTGGAGTTTGGTATCTTATTGCTACAAAGAGTCTGTTTTGTCAGTCTTATGATCTCTAATGTCAATGCTAGTCAGTTGTGCCAAAACTCCAGAAGGGAGGAGGGTATAACAAGGCAGAGCCAACCTCTTTCCCATCATGGTCTGAACTAATTTGTGAAGTTTCTTTGGGATCCCCTTCTCCAAGAGGGTGGGGTCCATTCAGTTGGTTGGGTGTTTGGATCTGTGCTCCCACCAAATCTCACGTTGAGATGTAATTCCCACCTCCTGGTGGAAGTGTTTGGATGATGGGAGCATATTCCTCATGAATGGCTTAGCCCATCCCCTTGGTGATGAGTGAGGGAGTTCTCATGAGAGCTGATTGTTTAAAAGCCTGTGGCACCTTCCCCTACCCCTTGCTCCTGCTTTTGCCATGTGAAGTGCCTGCTCCTGCTTCACTTCCCACCATGAGTAAAAGCTCCCTGAAGCCTCCTCAGAAGCTGAGCAGATGCTGGTGCCATGCTTCCTGTAAAGCCTGCAGAACCATCAGCCAATTAATACTCTTTTCTTTATAAATTACCCAGTCTCAGGTATTTATAGCAATGTGAGAACAGTCTAATATAGAAAATTGGTACCCGCAGTAGGGTGACCCAAACCTTAATTCCTGAAGGATCTGGACCATTTCTGGTCCTGCCTGGACTGGGTTGTTATAGAGTGGGGACACAGATCCAAACCACATCAGGGGGCTCAGAATTTTATTTTTGGTTTACACTAGAAACAGTACCTATAACATTTTCTAGTCAAAGGCAATAAAATTAGAAATTAGTAACAACCAGAAAACAAAAAGTTCCTTTCATCTGCAAATTTAAAAAAACTCTTAAACAACTTAAGAGGTTTAAGGTCTGAAAAAAATACAAACAAAAACTGCAGACTTTCTAGGAAAAAAATAACCAAGATGTGTCAGAACCTATGAAATACAGCTAAAGTCATATTCAGAGAAAAATAAATAACCTTAAAAATATTTATAAAAATAAACATGAAAGAAAAAGGAACATATGAATTAGGCATCTGACTCAAAAGAAAACAGAAGAAATAAATACAAATAAAAGCAATAAAATCGAACCTCTTTTCTCTATAAATACCTAGTCTCAGGTATTTCTTTATAGCAGTGCAAGATGGACTAATATGCTGTATAAGCTTCCCCCTCCATCCTGTAGCTCAAGATATTGTCTAAGCTTCAATCACTTGACCCTTCTTCTAGTCTCATATTTTATAGGACTCCCCAGCACGTGCACATAATTAAATACAATTTCCTCCTGTTGATCTGTTTTATGTTCGTTTAATTCATAGCCCAGCCAAGGCACCAAGAAGGGTGGCGGGAAGCTGATTTTCGCTCCCCTACACTGTGCTGCAGATAGCCCCTCACTCAAAGCTGCACCCCTTTCTGGAGTGGTGTGTCTCCACTAGCTGTTCAAAGCAGGAACAGAAGCCCGGACATGCCATCCTAATGGGAAACAACAGTGATAGGCTATTCTAGTTCCAGAGCTGCCCAGGTCATCACCAGAGGTTTATTGGAACTGCATTACAGCAAGACTTCTTTCTGTTCTCTCCTGCTTCCTTCCCCTCCCTTTCACAGGTGTTTATTCCAGCGGCATTCCCTGATAAATATTTGTACACTCAGCTCCCCCTCGGAGTCCTCTCCCCTGGGGAACACAACATGCAACAAACCACTAACTAGCCAGTGAGGAAAGAAAGGACAAAAGTATGTATACACAGAATAACCAATTATAGGATAGTAGCCATGGATACAGAGGCAATTAAGAGAACTACACTTATTAATATGAATGAAATGAACAATTTTCTAGGAAAAATATAACAATAAAACTAACTCAGAAGAAAGAGAAAAATCAAGACAGGTCTATTCTATAGGAAAAAGAGAAAATTGTGAGAATTGACTCCCCTAAAAGTGCATCAAAAAGCAGAGGAATTCTATCAGACTCTCAAAGAACAGAATTCTAATAATGCAAACTGTTTCAGAGCATGAAAAAATGAGGTAATTTTTCAAATTCTTTCTATAAAGCCAATATAATAATGAAAAAAAAAATCTGTCTAAGTGTATACAAAACAAACCAACTATAAATCAGTCTCATATAAGGGCATCAATTCTAAACCCAACAACTCATTTAAAACTAAGACATGGATGGGCACAGTGGCTCACACCTGTAATCCCAGCACTTTGGGAGGCCAAGGCGGGTGGATTACTTGAGGTCACTTGAGGAGTTCGAGACCAGCCTGGCCAACATGGTGAAACCCCGTCTATACTAAAAATACAAAAATTAGCCAGGCATTGTGGCGTGCACCTGAAGTCCTAGCTACTTGGGCAGCTGAGGCAGGAGAATCACTTGAACCCAGGAGGCAGAGGTTGCAGTGAGCCGAGGTTGCGCCACTGCATTCCAGCCTGGGTGACAGAGCGAAACTCTGTCTCAAAAAATAAATAAAATTTAAAAATAAAAAATAAAATGAACACATCATGACAGAGTAGAATTTATTCCTGGAATGCTCAGACTATTCAATATTAGAAAAGCTATTAACATAATTTATCTTAATAGCTCTAAAGAGAAAATCATATGATCATGTTCATAGATGCTGAAACAGCATTTGACAAAACTGATAAGCCAATCTTCATAAAAACACATAGTAAAGTAGGAGTATATGAATACTTCTCAACACGATAGATCTATTTCATCCCTGAAAATCCACTGTTTACAATAAAAAAGAGTTCAATACCCTGATTGGATGCAAAGTAAGTATACAAAACCTATAGTTTTCATATATATAAACAACCACCAGTTAGCAGGTATAGTAGAATTTTTTTATATTTAAGTGGCAACATAAAAGATAAAATACTAGCTAGGCACAGTAGCTGATGCCTGTAATCCCAGCACTTTGGGAGGCTGAGGCGAGTGGATCACCTGAGGTCAGGAGTTCAAGACCAGCCTGGCCAACATGGCAAAACCCTGTCTCTACTAAAAATACAAAAATTAGCCAGGCACGGTGGCATGTGCCTATAATCCTAGCTACTCAGGAGGTTGAGGCAAGAGAATCACTTGAACCTGCGAGATGGAGGTTGCAATGAGCTGAGATGGTGCCACTACACTCCAGCCTGGGTGACAGAACAAGACTTCGTCTCAAAAAAGTAAAAAATTTAAAAAAAGATAAAGATGCTAGCAATGAGCTTAACAAAAAGTGTACAAGGATATAGCGAAAATGTTTAAACCTCAATAAATGCTCCAAAAGAAGATTTGATCAAACACAGCAGAAACAAGTAGATTTGTTGGGCAGCTTTTGCCCTAATCCAGGGGACTTGCTGTACCCAGTACTAAGAACCATGAGGCTTTCTCTTCCCATGATTTGGACCTTCCTTTGTCGGCCTTTGTTCAGTAAATTCTCTGGGGATTGCCAGGGTGCTTCAGAGGTCAAGCTAGGAGGGGGCCTCACCTTTTCTAAATAGCATTTGACTGAAGACCCCAAAGCACAGAGCCAGGCTGGTGCTCCCTCAGCTCTACAGGTGTCAGAGGAGAATAAGCAGGCCCTGAGGGCTAAGCAGAAACCCCGTCACTGTGCCAGGCTTAGCAAGGAAGGGAAAGGGACTTCGGAGGAGCAGCAGGAGCAGGGATGAGGAAGGGAAGCCCATCGGCACCAGCGGGTCAGAGGCCAGGCCAGCCTTGCAGCCACATGTTCTATACCCACTCTGTGCCTCAGTATCAAATGGGGATAGTAAGAGCGCATTCCATGTGGGAGGGACTGAAGATTAACAAGATAATACACTAAAGTGCTTAGAACAGTGCCTGGCTGTTCTAAATAAAGTATTTACTATTATTATCAACCACAGACGTAGGCAGTGGGGGTGGGGAAGTTAAGTAACCTAATAGGTTGTCTGCAGATCAAAACCTCTTCTAGTTGGCCACTGGGGCTGCCTCTTGGAGCCCTAGGAGCCACGTCCTCTGCCTGGAGGGTTTCCTCTGTGGGAGGGACACTAGGGATTGGGTGCCTCTCAGGAGCACACACTAGAGAAACCATGTGTGTCTCCTCCAGGTCCATGTGATGTACAGTCAACCCATTGCTGGCTGAAAGAGGCCAGAAACCTTAGCTCTGGTCCAGGTTGATCTACCTGTGAGTGAGCTGGGGTGTGGTAGTCAATTGCACGGAGTGCCTGAACTTTTCTGAGCTCCAGACCCACCCAGCCTCCACACCTGGACAAGGCCACGGGAATATGCCTGATGGATATCTCAAACAGAAAGCAGCCAAAACACAACACTGATCTGCATTTCTTCCCAAGCCTGTTGTTCCCACGTAGCTCCCCTACATGGACAATGGTGTTTGCATTCATCCAGCTGCTTGGGCCAAAAAACTGGGAATCATCTTCAGCTCTCTCTCACTGCCCACAACCTGTCTATTGGCAAAAGCCAAATGGCTTTTCCTTCAAAATGTATCCTGAACCCAACCTCCTCGTATCCCTTTCACCTCTCTCACCCTTGATGATCCAAGCTACCATCATTCTTTGACTAGAATACAATAAAATGCTCCCAACTAGTCCACCTCCCTCCTCTCTTGCCCCATTCTCCTTCTAGCAGCCAGAGTTATCTTTTAAAAACATACATGAGACCAGTTCACGAGCCCCTGCTTAAACCTCAGACTACAATCTGAGAAAACAACAGCTTCATCTGTCTTTATAGCCACATTACCTAAATAGTAGCTGGCACATTGTTGGAACTTAATAAATATAAAATGGATTGAACAAATGGATTAATGAATGAGGGAATAAATGAATGAATTTAAGACCTTTACAAGTTCACACTTGTCTATTTCAAAAATGTGGGCAATATGACCCACAGAGAATGTTATCAACAGACTCAAACAGGGCTGATGATTCTTTTGTATCAGGTATGGAAATAATTTCTCAATATCATTTAACATGTTGCAAATTATTCAAACTTCAATATACATTAGATCATTTGACTTTTTTAATACCCATTTTTGACTACAGTTGTTCAGCCATATCATGGCTTAAACATCTTTAGAGGGAATGTAGGAATATTACCTTTCCATCATGGGCCACTAGTCACAAGACTATTCAATTACACACCCCAGGGTTGAATGTAATAGCATATGATAATGAGGGAGGCAGAGGTGCTATAGTGGAATGAGCCCGGACATCACAGCCAGGCCAATCTGGTTGTGAACCCCGGCTACAAAACGGTTTTGTTTTTTTTTTTAGTTTTCTTTTTACTTCCTTTTTTTTTTTTTTAATACTTTAAGTTCTAGGGTACATGTGCACAACATGTAGGTTTGTTACATATGTATACATGTGCCATGTTGGTGTGCTGCACCAATTAACTCGTCATTTACATTAGGTATTTCTCTTAATGCTATCCCTCCCCACTCCTCGCACCCTGCAACAGGCCCCAGTGTGTGATGTTCCCCGCCGTGTGTCCAAGTGTTCTCATTGTTGAGAACATTCAGTGTTTGTTTTTCTTTGTGACAGTTTGCTCAGAATGATGGTTTCCATCTTCATCCATGTCCCTACAAAGGACATGAACTCCTCCTTTTTTATGGCTGCATAGTATTCCATGGTGTATATGTGCCACATTTTCTTAATCCAGTCTATCATTGATGGACATTTGGGTTTTTGTCTTTGTGTCTTTGCTATTGTGAATGGTACCACAATATTGTGAATGGTACCACAATAAACATACATGTGCATGTGTCTTTATAGTAGCATGATTTATAATCCTTTGGGTATATACCCAGTAATGGGATGGCTGGGTCAAATGGTATTTCTAGTTCTAGATCCTTGAGGAATCGCCACACTGTCTTCCACAATGGTTGAACTAGTTTACACTCCCACCAACAGTGTGAAAGCATTCCTATTTCTCCACATCCTCTCCAGCACCTGTTGTTTCCTGACTTTTTAATGATCGCCATTCTAACTGGTGTCAGATGGTATCTCACTGTGGTTTTGATTTCCATTTCTCTGATGACCAGTGATGATGAGCATTTTTTCATGTGTCTGTTGGCTGCATAAATGTCTTCTTTTGAGAAGTGTCTGTTCATATCCTTTGCCCACTTGTTGATGGGGTTGTTTGATTTTTTCTTGTAAATCTGTTTAAGTTCTTTGTAGATTCTGGATATTAGCCCTTTGTCAGATGGGTGGATTGCAAAAATTTTCTCCCATTCTGTAGGTTGCCTGTTCACTCTGATGGTAGTTTCTTTTGCTGTGCAGAAGCTCTTTAGTTTAATTAGATCCCATTTCTCAATTTGGCTTTTGTTGCCATTGCTTTTGGTGTTTTAGTCATGAAGTCCTTGCCCATGCCTATGGCCTGAATGGTATTGCCTAGGTTTGCTTCTAGGGTTTTATTGGTTTTAGTTTAACATTTAAGTCTTTAATCCATCTTGAATTAATTTTTGTATAAGGTGTAAGGAAGGGATGCATTTTCAGCTTTCTACATATAGCTAGCCAGTTTTCCCAGCACATTTATTAAATAGGGAACCCTTTCCCCATTTCTTGTTTTTGTCAGGTTTGTCAAAGATCAGATGGTTGTAGATGTGTGGTGTTATTTCTGAGGCCTCTGTTCTGTTCCATTGGTGTATGTCTCTGTTTTGGTACCAGTACCATGCTGTTTTGGTTACTGTAGACTTGTAGTATAGTTTGAAGTCAGGTAGCATGATACCTCCAGCTTTGTTCTTTTTGCTTAGGATTGTCTTGGCAATGTGGGCTCTTTTTTGGCTCCATATGAACTTTAAAGGAGTTATTTCCAATTCTGTGAAGAAAGTCATTGATAGCTTGATGGGGATGGCATTGAATCTATAAATTACCTTGGGCAGTATGGCCATTTTCACGATACTGATTCTTCCTATCCATGAGCATGGAATGTTCTTCCATTTGTCTGTGTCCTCTTTTATTTCATTGAGCTGTGGTTTGTAGTTCTCCTTGAAGAGGTCCTTCACATCCCTTGAAAGTTGGATTCCTAGGTATTTTATTCTCTTTGAAGCAATTGTGAATGGGAGTTCACTCATGATTTGGCTCTCTGTTTGTTGGTTGGTGGTGTATAGGAATGCCTGTGATTTTTGCACATTGATTTTGTATCCTGAGACTTTGCTGAAGTTGCTTATCAGCTTAAGGAGATTTTGGGCTGAGACGATGGAGTTTTCTAAATACACAATCATGTCATCTGCAAACAGGGACAATTTGACTTTCTCTTTTCCTAGTTGAATACCTTATATTTATTTCTCCTGCCTGATTGCCCTGGCCAGAACTTCCAACACTATGTTGAATAGGAGTGGTGAGAGAGGGCATCCCTGTCTTGTGCCAGTTTTCAAAGGCAATGCTTCCAGTTTTTGGCCATTCAGTGTGATATTGGCTGTGGGTTTGTCATAAATAGCTCTCATTATTTTGAGATATGTCCCATCAATACCTAGTTTATTGAGAGTTTTTAGCATGAAGGGCTGTTGAATTTTGTCAAAGGCCTTTTCTGCATCTATTGAGATAATCATGCGGTTTTTGTCTTTGGTTCTGTTTATGTGATCGATTACATTTACTGATTTGCATATGTTGAACCAGCCTTGCATCCCAGGGATGAAGCCCACTTGATCGAGGTGGATAAGCTTTTTGATGTGCTGCTGGATTCAGTTTGCCAGTATTTTACTGAGGATTTTTGCATCGATGTTCATCAGGCATATTGGTCTAAAATTCTTTTTTTGTTGTGTCTCTGCCAGGCTTTGGTATCAGGATGACGCTGGCCTCATAAAATGAGTTAGGGAGGATTTCCTCTTTTTCTATTGATTGGAATAGTTTCAGAAGGAATGGTACCAGCTCCTCTTTGTACCTCTGGTAGAATTCGGCTAGGAATCCGTCTGGTCCTGGACTTTTTTTGTTTGGTAGGCTATTATTTACTGCCTCAATTTCAGAGCCTGTTATTGGTTTATTCAGGGATTCAGCTTCTTCCTGGTTTAGTCTTGGTTGGGTGTATGTGTCCAGGAATTTATCCATTTCTTCTAGACTTTCTAGTTTAATTGCACAGAGGTGTTTATAGTATTCTCTGCTGGTAATTTGTATTTCTGTGGGATCAGTGGTAATATCCCCTTTATCATTTTTTATTGTGTCTATTTGATTCTTCTCTCTTTTCTTCTTTATTAGTCTTACTAGCGGTCTATTTTGTTGATCATTTCAAAAAACTAGCTCCTGGATTCATTGATTTTTTGAAGGGTTTGTTGTGTCTCTATCTCCTTCAGTTCTGCTCTGATCTTAGTTATTTCTTGCCTTCTGCTAGCTTTTGAATGTGTTTGCTCTTGCTTCTCTAGTTCTTTTAATTGTGATGTTAGGGTGTCAATTTTAGATCTTTCCTGCTTTCTCTTGTGGGCATTTAGTGCTATAAATTTCCCTCTACACACTGCTTTAAATGTGTCCCAGAGATTCTGATATGTTGTGTCTTTGTTCTCATTGGTTTCAAAGAACATCTTTATTTCTGCGTTCATTTCGTTATTTACCCAGTAGTCATTCAGGAGCATGTTGTTCAGTTTCCATGTAGTTGTGCAGTTTTGAGTGAGTTTCTTAATCCTGAGTTCTAATTTGATTGCAATGTGGTCTGAGAGACAGTTTGTTGTGATTTCTGTTCTTTTAAATTTGCTGAGGAGTGCTTTACTTCCAACTATGTGGTCAATTTTGGAATAAGTGTGGTGTGGTGCTGAGAAGAATGTATATTCTATTGATTTGGGGTGTGGAGTTCTGTAGATGTCTGTTAGGTCTGCTTGGTGCAGAGCTGAGTTCAAGTTCTGGATATCCTTGTTAACCTTCTGTCTCGTTGATCTGTCTAATATTGACAGTGGGGTGTTAAAGTCTCCTATTATTATTGTGTGGGAGTCTAAGTCTCTTTGTAGGTCTCTAAGGACTTGCCTTATGAATCTGGGCTCTCCTGTGTTGGCTGTATATATATTTAGGATAGTTAGCGTGTCTTGTTGAATTGATCCCTTTACCATTATGTAATGGCCTTCTTTGTCTCTTTTGATCTTTGTTGGTTTAAAGTCTGTTTTACCAGAGACTAGGATTGCAACCCCGGTTTTTTGGGTTTTTTTTGCTTTCCATTTGCTTGGTAGATCTTCCTCCATCCCTTCATTTTGAGCCTATGTGTGTCTCTGCACATGAGCTGGGCCTCCTGAATATAGCACACTGATGGGTCTTGACTCTTTATCCAATTTTCCAGTCTGTGTCTTTTAATTGGAGCATTTAGTCTATTTACATTTAAGGTTAATATTGTTATGTGTGAATTTGATCCTGTCATTATGACGTTAGCTGGTTATTTTGCTCATTAGTTGATGCAGTTTCTTCCTAGCCTCGATGGTCTTTACAATTTGGCATGTTTTTGCAGTGGCTAGTACCGGTTTTTCATTTCCCTATTTAGTGCTTCCTTCAGGAGCTCTTGTAAGGCAGGCCTGGTGGTGACAAAATCTCTCAGCATTTGCTTGTCTGTAAAGGATTTTATTTCTCCTTCACTTATGAAGCTTAGTTTGGCTGGATATTAAATTCTCGGTTGAAAATTCTTTGCTTCAAGAATGTTGAATATAGGCCCCCACTCTCTTCTGGCTTGTACAGTTTCTGCCAAGAGGTCTACTGTTAGTCTGATGGGCTTCCCTTTGTTGGTAACGCGACCTTTCTCTCTGGCTACCTTTAACATTTTTTCCTTCATTTCAACCTTGGTGAATCTGGCAATTATGTGTCTTGGGGTTGCTCTTCTCGAGGAGTATCTTTGTGGCGTTCTCTGTATTTCCTGAATTTGAATGTTGGCCTGCCTTGCTAGGTTGGGGAAGTTCTCCTGGATAATATCCTGAAGTTTTTTCCAACTTGGTTCCATTCTCCCTGTCACTTTCAGGTACACCAATCAAACATAGATTTGGTCTCTTCACATAGTCCCATATTTCCTGGAGGCTTTGTTCGTTTCTCTTTACTCTTTTTTCTCTAAACTTCTCTTCTCGCTTCATTTCATTCATTTTATCTTCAATCACTGATACCCTTTCTTCCACTTGATCGAATCGGCTACTGAAGCTTGTGCATGCATCACGTAGTTCTCGTGCCTTGGTTTTCAGCTCCATCAGGTCATTTAAGGTCTTCTCTATGCTGTTTATTCTAGTTAGCCATTCATCTAATCTTTTTTCAAGGTTTTTAGCTTCCTGGAGATGGGTTCCAACATCTTCCTTTAGCTCAGAGAAGTTTATTATTGCCGACCTTCTGAAGCCTACTTCTGTCAACTCACCAAAGTCATTCTCCATCCAGCTTTGTTCCGTTGCTGGTGAGGAGCTGCGATCCTTTGGAGGAGAAGAGGTGCTCTGGTTTTTAGAATTTTAAGTTTTCTGCTCTGGTTTCTCCCCATCTTTGTGGTTTTATCTACCTTTGGTCTTTGATGATGGTGACCAATAGATGGGGTTTTGGTGTGGATGTCCTTTTTGTTGATGTTGATGCTATTCCTTTCTGTTTGTTAGTTTTCCTTCCAACAGTCAGGACCCTCAGCTGCAGGTCTGTTGGAGTTTGCTGGAAGCTCACTCCAGACCCTGTTTGCCTGGGTATCACCCAGGGAGGCTGTCTGATCCTTCCTCTGGAAGCTTCATCTCAGAGGGGCACTTGGCTGTGTGAGGTGTCAGTCGGCCCCTACGGGCAGGTGTCTCCCAGTTAGGCTACACGGGAGTCAGAGACCCACTTAAGGAGGCAGTCTGTCGGTTCTCAGAGCTCAAACTCCATGATGGGAGAACCACTGCTCTCTTCAAAGCTGTCAAGGACGTTTAAGTCTGCAGAAGTTTCTGCTGCCTTTTGTTCAGCTATGCCCTGCCCCCAGAGGTGGAGTCTACAGAGATAGGCAGGCCTCCTTGAGCTGTGGTGGGCTCCACCCAGTTCGAGCTTCCCGGCAACTTTGTTTACCTACTCAAGCTTCAGCAATGGCAGACGACCCTCCCTCAGCCCAGGCTGCCACCTTGCATTTCGATCTTGGACTGCTGCACTAGCAGTGAGCAAGGCTCTGTGGGCGTGGGACCCACCGAGCCAGGTGCGGGATATAATCTCCTGGTGTACCGTTTGCTAAGACTACTGGAAAAGTGCAGTATTAGGGCAGGAGTGTCCCAATTTTCCAGATACCATCTGTCACGTCTTCCCTTGGCTAGGAAAGGAAAATCCCCCAACCCTTTGTTTCTCAGGTGAGGCAATGCCCCACCCTGCTTCGGCTAACCCTCCGTAGGCTGCACCCACTGTCCAACCAGTCCCAGTGAGATGAACCAGGTACCTCAGTTGGAAATGCAGAAATCACCCTTCTTCTGCGTCCATCACGCTGGGAGCTACAGACCGGAGCTCTTCCTATTAGGCCATCTTGGACAGATAGGAATTTACTTCTTTTTTTAACTGATACATAGTATCTGTACATATTGCTTGGGTACAGAAGATATTTGGTGACATGCATGGAATGTAAGCAATGTAACATTAATGTGTAATGTGTTACACATGTAACAATAATGTGTAATGATCAAGTCACGGTATTTAGGATACCCATCACCTGCAGCATTTATCATTTCTACGAGTTGGAAGCATTTCAAGTCTCTCTACTAGCTATTGTGAAATACACAATACTTAGTTGTCAACTATAACCACCCTACTCTGCTATCAAATATTAGAACTTATTCCTTCTATCTAACTATATGTTTGTACCCATTAACCAACCTATCTTTATCCCCCTCTTTCATCCATACACCCCTTGCCTCTGGTAACCATCATTCTACTCCCTAACTCCATGAGATCAACTTTTTTAGCTCCCACATGTAAGTCAGAACATGCAATATTTGTCTGTGTCTGGCTTATTTCACTCAACATCATAATCCCCAATTTCATCATGTTTCTGCAAATAACAGGACTTCATTCTTTTTATGGTTGAATAGTATTCCATAAAATACTATCTACCACTTTTCTTTATCCATTCATCCATTGATGGACAATTTTTAACAGGGTGATCACGTGCATAGCTGCCAAAGCTGTGGACTGAGTGTGAAGCTCACTTCAGTTGCTTACTAGCTGTGCAACTTTGGGCAAGTCACTTGGCCTGTCTGAACTTCAGCTTTCTTACATTTTAAATGGGGGAAAATAATATAGTCCACCTGCTATAATTGTCATAAGACTCAAATGAGATAGTGCGTACAAGTCACTTAGCAAAAAACCTAATCATTAGTTAGGTGGTAAATGCTTAATAAATGCTGACTATTATTATAATCTCAGGCATAAGCATTTGTAAACAAAATAAAATCATATATAAAGTCTATATTGTCTATATAATAAATGTTACTTCTATTTGTCTTAATCCATTTTCTGTTGCTTATAACAGAATACCTAAAACTGGATAATTTATAAAGAAAAGGAAAATATTTCTTACCATCATTAAGAATGAGAATTAGCCAGGTGTGGTGGTGGGTGCCTGTAATCCCAGCTACTTGGGAGGCTGAGGCAGGAGAATAGCTTGAACTCAGGAGGCAGAGGTTGCAGTGAGCTGAGATCACGCTACTGCACTCCAGCCTGGGTGACAACAGTGAGATTCTGTCTCAAAAAAAATAAAAATAAAAAAAGACTGAAAAGTCTGGCCAGGCACAGTGGCTCATGCCTGTAATCCCAGCACTGTGGGAGGCTGAGGTGGGCAGATCACCTGAGGTCAGGAGTTTGAGACCAGCCTGCCCAACATGGCAAAACCCCATCTCTACTAAAAATACAAATATTTGCTGGGTGTGGTGGTGCATGCCTGTAATCCCAGCTACTAGGAGGCTGAGGTAGGAGAATCGCTTGAACCCAATCTAGGAGACAGAGGTTGCAGTGAGCCAAGATCACGCCACTGCACTCCAGCCTGGGAGACAGAGAAAGACTCTGTCTCAGAAAAAAAAAAAAAAGAAAAAGAAAACAAAAGACTGAGAAGTTCAAGACTGAGGGGCTGTATCTGGTGAGGGCCTTCTTGCTGGTTGGGACTCTCTGCAGAGTCCTGAGGCAGCACAGGGATCACACAGTGAGGGGGCTGAGTGTGCTAGCTCTGAACGCTCTTCTTCTTTTAAAGTGACCTGTCCCACTCCCATGATAACCCGTTAATCTGTGAACCCATTAATCCATTCCATTCATAAGGGCATAGCCCTCATGATCCAATCGGCTCTCAGTATTTAAATTGCCTTAAAGGCCTGCCTCTCAATACTGCCACATTGAGGATTAAGTTTCAACATGAGCTGTGGAGGAGACAAACATACAAACCAAACCACAATTCGACCCCATCCCTACCCTGACTCCACTCTCCACAGGGAGAGGGAAAAACCAAGGATATCCATTGCCTAGGTATTCAATTTTAGAAAAGGGAAATTTGATACTAGTTCAAGAAATATGTAAAGGACAAGTTAACAAGATAAGATATTTTTAAAAAGAAAAAGAGGGGAAAAAGAGAGGGAAAAGCACAGAAAGCCTAGAAATTATTTAAATGACCACCTACTGAAAACCCAGGAAAAAAAGTGTCACAGACCAAAAATACCAGACACCCAAAACCAGCAAAGACAAAGAGAGTGCCACAGTGAAAGAAGACTTTTCAAAAACTGGATTGCGAGCCCAAGTACCCAGAATGGAAAAGCCCATAAAACATAGCAATGAAGATGATTCAACAGAAACTTTTATGATGTACCTACCATATAACTTGGAATAGGGCTAATGGGCCAAAAATGACTTTAGAGAGCACTTTGCAAAGAACTCCTGGGTCAAGAAGAGCTCTTTTGACTCTACTGCAAGGAGGAGGTGATCACTGTGTGACCTGCTTATCCAAGTCTGGAAAACGCAGGAAAAGTGACAGAGAAAACGGAGCAGTGAAAAGTGTGGGCTGCTTCAGCAGGACAGAGAGCTGGGTCTTCTGGGTTCAGAAGCCACCTGGGGCACGAAGAGGACATATGAGAAGACATTCACCAGAGAGGCAATTTCTCTTCTGTCATAATATTTATAAACACAGATTATACTAACATAATGGCTACAACTTCTTGTTTTAACAGTCTAACAAATATCACAGTAACTACCCGGGGGAGATGCCAGAATTATATGTAAAATGTAATGTAACACAATGTTTTCAGGCTACTGAAATTCAGTCGACGCAAACTCAACAAATGTGTCTTTGTGAAGAGGTCAAGTTGCTCACGTCACATGATGATTTGAAGGAGCCTCTTTGGGCTCTTTTACCATCTCAGAGAACATAGGTAAAGTGGCTTTTTCCATGATAAAAGATGACTGGCAACATTATTCGTTATTTTCCCAGCAATGATGTAATTTTGGATGTAGATAAAAAATTTTAAGTGACTCATGGTCTCCATAATCAACTGTCTTTATCTGACTCTCAAACTTCTTTTTACTTGAGATCAAATCAAATGCAATTTCAAAATATTTATTTTTGCCTTTGTGTTGAGAGCATTCAGTCTTGAAAAGAATGTTGTTGTGAAAAGCAACTTAGTGAGTCACTTTTTATGATCAAGGTCAACAATGAAATCATTCACCCATTTATGCCTTTACTTTTGCCACAGGTCTTAAGTTTTCTCCACAAAAACAAACAACCATTTGATTCTTTGCCTGAAAATTTTAATGAGCGCCTTCTCCTAGCTGAGATCACATACAGATATGGGCTAGCACAAGCTTTCAACTTTCTCTAAAAAGGCTGGTATTCAAACCACAGTTCTTTACACAGGTTAGATGCTATTTTTACCACTGACCAACTGAGAACACCGATGCTTACTGAGAAAATCAAGACTCAGACCCTTTGAGGAGAAATGAGCTCAATAAATTGGGGTGTGACTAAGCTATATGGCCATGGCATGGCTTTGGCACCTGCTGCCTCTCCTGAGCTCTATCTGCAAGTGTACGAGCATCGGCTCATGCTAACTGAATGCATGCTCACTACCTCTTACGTACGTTCGTATAAAAATAAGGTGAGTCGGCCGGGCGCAGTGGCTTATGCCTGTAATCCCAGCACTTTGGGAGACCAAGGTGGACGGATCACAAGGTCAGTGGTTCGAGACCAGCCTGGCCAATATGGTGAAACCCTGTCTCCACTAAAAATACAAAAATTAGCCAGGCGTGGTGGCATGCACCTGTAATCCCAGCTACTCAGGAGGCTAAGGCAGAAGAATCACTTGAACCCGGGAGGCAGAGGTTGCAGTGAGCTGAGATCACGCCACTACACTCCAGCCTGGGTAACAAAGCGAGACTCCATCTCAAAATAAATAAATAAATAAATAAATAAATAAATAAATAAATAAATAAGGTGAGTCTTCAAAACCATAACAGGTGAATCAGTGTAAAAATCTATGAGCAATTTAAAAAGTATAGGATGTACTTAGATGCTTATTTAAAATCTGGGCTTTACTGTTACGGAAGCACAAATGAGCCTAAACATTTATGTCTCTTGCATGATAGAACTGATCATTGAACAATCATTATTGCAGTGACATTTAAAAATCGATTACACAAATTTTGAAAGAGTCTCAGAAAGTCTTATGGCTAACAAGAAAGCTGTCTGGGCTAGAAATAATACAATGGAAAGCAAATAAAAATTGCTTGAAGCTTCTTTCAAACTTTAAGAAAGATTTAATAGGTGAAAACTTGGTTGATCCCTATGCTATGGATCTGACTGAATGTGTTTAAATTCAGGAAGAGACAGCCAAGCTCAAATGATGCATTTTTACAAGTTCAAAAGACATGCCTTAACTCTGAGTGAGAGACTAAAGTCAACTGCATCTTTACCTTCTGATTGGACTAAGAGGCCATTAATGAATTTGACATTTGATTGTGCTTGTTTTGCTTTATTTTTAAATGATGTGTGGGTGAAAATGTGCTGATTTGCCAACTCCTTTTGGTCAAGTTAAAGAAACATTCAATCAGATATGTGATCCACTTGTGATAGATTTGATAGTGCTATCTTTGCTATTCATTATGGAAATTCATTATGGAGCCTCAAGACCACACCCAGACGGCTGTAATTATTATGTACTTGAGTTTGTTCTGTATGTCTCTCATTGTCATATGGATATTAGAGTTTACACTTCAAATGGCTTTCAACCATCTATCTATGCTCTCAGTTGAAATTTTTTAAATTAGATTTTTTTTTTTTTTTTTTTTTTTAGACAGAGTCTCACTCTGTTGCCAGGCTGGAGTGCAGTGGCACGATCTCAGCTCACTGCAACCACAACCTCCACCTCCTGGGTTCAAGTGATTCTCCTGCCTCAGCCTCCTGAGTAGCTGGGACTACAGGTACGTGCCACCACACTGGGCTAATTTTTTATATTTTAGTAGAGACAGGGTTTCACCATGTTGGCCAGGATGGTCTCGATCTCCTGACCTCGTGATCCGCCCACCTCGGCCTCCCAAAGTGCTGGGATTACAGGTGTGAGCCATGGCGCCTGGCATTAAATTACAATTTAAAATTATTCCACTTAAAAATAGAATGGGATTAAGATCACTTTCCCCATTCCCTTCCCTTCTGTTCCCTTTCTCCTTCCTTTTACTCCTCCTCCTCCTCCTCTTCTCTTCCTCTTCTTTATCTCTTTCTCCACCTGCCCCCCCCTCATACACACACAGAATTTTCCATACATCTGTTTTGCCCAGAGACACATAGATATGTTTCCTTGTAGGTTAATTTAGGAGGAAACTCACCCCAATTTGGCTGGTAGAGCACCTAACCTGAACTGAATCAGAAACCACTTCACATGCCACATTTCCTTTTCTTTCCATAGCCAATTTACCCCTCTGCTACCCCCACCCGCCACACACCACTTATAGTCAGCAAAGGACACCCTCCATTACCATCCTATGGAACCCCAAGGAGCCAGAGTTTGCAACATAACAGGAACATGAGGTTAGGATTTCTTTATTCCATAAGAAGGAATGAAGATCCCTAGGAGGGGCATAGGACTCCCGGGGAGGGAAGGCTGTGGGATGGGGTGGGGGATGGAAAATCGAAGGAAGGGAGTAAAGCTGGCAGGAGTGAGGACTCTGGACGCCTAAAGAACAAGACCATGTTCACCCTCAAACAGTAGAAGGAAATGAGTGAACCAAAAAAAGTGACTCCTAGGCCTCCGAATCTGACTCTGTAGCTCTTTAGGATGTTTATTTGAACCTTCAGAGAGGGAAGGGCTTAACCATCCATCTAAGACCAACACACGTTTTGGTTAGGAAGCAGGGATGACATGGTCCTTGGAGGCCGGCTGTGGTCATTTTCT
Source organism: Nomascus leucogenys (assembly GCF_006542625.1). Classification (NCBI taxonomy): domain Eukaryota; kingdom Metazoa; phylum Chordata; class Mammalia; order Primates; family Hylobatidae; genus Nomascus; species Nomascus leucogenys. Next base: position 88,859,496 of record NC_044381.1, on the reverse strand, counting down.
GAGCCCCTGTGCTGTGTTAGCCCTTCCCTTGTGCATCATGAGGTCCTCAAATTACTCCCCATTCTGGGTCCCCAAGGCTGGTTCCCACACCTGTGGCAATTCCCCTGGGGAAAGTCCCCCAGTAGGAATTCCCCTGCGGCCTTGCCTCAGTGGTTACAAGTATGTTGCTGCAGGAAGAAACACCTGTGGAAAGAATGGGGAACAAATCACGGAAGCCTCACCATCCCCAGATACAGCCTCCCTCACAACAATCCTGTTTGTCGGAAATGCATTTCTGTTTCCAAGAAGCATGACCTCTTCATGACAATGGACAAAATGAGTTACTGTTTTCAAAGCATGTTTACAATTCTTTTTTTGACATTCACAACAATCATGTAAAGTAAGTCTCATTTGCAGTTCTGTTGTGGATCTGTAGTTGGAAGGGCTAAGGTTCTGAAGGTGGGATCAGATTGAGACCTCTGGCCTTTGGCTCCAAATCCAGTACTCTTATCACTCTAGACCGCCCTTTTTGAGATGGAGTCTCACTCTTGTCGCCTAGGCTGGAGTGCAGTGGCGTGATCTTGGCTCACTGCAACATCCGCCTCCCGGGTTCAAGTGATTCTCTTGCCTCAGCCTCCCAAGTAGCTGGGACTACAGGCACGTGCCATCGTGCCTGGTTAATTTTTTTTGTATTTTTAGTAGGGACAGGGTTTCACCATGTTGGTCAGTCTGGTCTCAAACTCCTGACCTTGAATGATCTGCCCACCTTGGCCTCCCAAAGTGCTGGCATTACAGGCGTGAGCCACTGTGCCTGGCCTTGACTGCCATTCTTGAGACATGTCAGACACCAGGCCTCTGCCAAACCTATAATGTTGGTTACTTTTGCACGAATTTACTATCTCTGACACTATTTCTCCTTTTTCCTCTCCCCCTGTTCAGAAAATGCCCCTAACGCATTTTCTGATATGTAGCAGAAAAGACATTGCAGTGATTTTCAGGAGGGGGCAGGTAGAACATTGATGAAAAATTCAGCGAGCTTTTAGCAAAAAAAACTCTTGCAATCTAACAATATTTGGCCACTTCCCTAATCTTTTGCATATGGAAAAGAACTGAAGTGTGATGTTTGCCAACTGAGTCACAACAGAATTCTTTGTTGTAATTTTTATCATCGTTCCCAGAATTATTCATCACCCTATGAAGAGAATGCAAATGGGTACAAATAAATTTTCTTTGCTTCTCTTTCATTGAACTATGTTTGTTCACTGAAAATGCCCTGGATGAAAACATAATTGAGGCACGCCCTCAGGAACTGTTTTTCATGCTGGTTTGCAGAGGTTTCCTTCACTAACTAAAACAGTCATTCTACGTCATTAAAGTATTTCTGGGAAGCCTCATGTCTTTTTCAATGTCATCCCAGTTTAAAGATTAAGGGAGGTTTTGGTCTCTGAAAAAATACAGGGAAGAATAGCATGGGCAAGGGTAGGGAGAGAAGGAAAGGAAAGAAGAAAAATACCAAACCAAAAACAGTAAATGCATCTGTTTACTCTGCTTAGCTTATATTGCAGCTATATGGAAACAGCACTCTAGGTCTCTCTTGGGGTCATTTTATAATGAAAAATGGGCTCAAACCAGCCAGGAAATCTGACATAGGAGATTAGAGCTGGAAGAGACTCTAGAGATCATTTACTCAGTCCTGTCCAGTCTCGTTTTCCAGATAAGGAAGCTGAGGCTCAGATAGGTCAAGGAGCTTGCTCAAGGTCACACAGCAAGTTGGCAGAGCAGCCATGGCTGGTATCACATCCCTGGGGAGGCTCAAAGGTACAGTGGATACAAGCTTCCCCTAGGAGTCAGTGCTGGCCAGTCAGTCCTCCAAGAGCCAAAGCCCAACTTTAGTTTACTTGAAAGCCAAGAAACAAGGAAGTAGGCCAGGACACATCCTACTTCAAACCCCTACTTTTGTGGGGTTTGCACCAAGAAGAATTTTCAAGCTGTCATACTCCTGATGTCATGTGCCTTCCTGAGAGTTTTGCCCTTGGGCTGCTGCCTGGGCTCCTCTCTGGATCATGAGCCAGGCCTCGGCTATTGCAAATATTTACAATCTCCATCTCTCCACTTCCCATCTCCTCTCTCCACACTTCCTCACACGTGTAACACATGCTTGTCCAAGTTAACCAGATAATCTAGAAGGAATGCATGTTTAGTCTCCTTAACTTACATTGCGGCTATATAAGTGGCACAAGATATGCCTAAATTAAACTAAAAGTAACCATCATGAACATCAGAAATCTAACTTCTGGCTATGTCACAACCACTTGATACTTCTTGCCCTGAGATTTTGCTTAATATCATAGGAATGTCAAATAAATGGAGCATGGTGGCTCACGCCTGTACAAAAATTAGCCAGGCATAGTGATGTGTGCCTGTGGTCCTAGCTACTCAGGAGGCTGAGGTGGGAGGATCACTTGAGCCCAGGAGGCAGAGGTTGCATTGAGCTAAGATGGTGCCACTGCACTCCAGCCTGGTTGACCCAGCAAGACTCGGTCTCAAAAAAAAAAAAAGTCAGATAAATGCACATCTATTGCAGATCTCGTTAAAGTGGGATTGGTAAAGTGCCAAAGAATCTTCTTATAAAGGTACCAGGATGTTACAATGTCACTCAGTCTAAGTTGTGGATCAGCCCCAGCACATGACAAGCAAGTACTCACTTCAAAGGACCTACTCAGGAGTTGGTTAAAAACTAGTTTTGCACTGGGCATGGTGGCTCATGCCTGTAATCCCAGCACTTTGGGAGGCTGAGGTAGGCGGATCATGAGGTCAGGGGTTTGAGACCAGCCTGACCAACATGGTGAAACCCCGTCTCTACTAAAACTACAAAAATTAGCCAGGTGTGGTGGCGTGTGCTTATAATCCCAGCTACTCAGGAGGCTGAGGCAGGAGAATTGCTTGAACCTGGAAGGCGGAATTTGCAGTGAGCCGAGATCATGCCACTGCACTCCAGCCTGGGCGACAGAGCGAGACTCCATCTCAAAACAAAACAAAACAAAAAAAACAACTAGTTTTGTACTTATGGAATGCAGCTAAGCAGTGCTTAAAGAGAATTTCATAGCTATAAATGCATTTAAAAGGAAGAAAGAATAAAGGAACTATACATGAGTCCTACTGATAAAGTATTTAATAAATTAATAAATGACATATCCTGCCACAAAAATTACAAATAAATTATGTAGATACTCCACCCTAAAGGAGGGGGCATCACTCCATACTACTTAAGTGTGGACTGCACACAATGACTTCCTCCCAAAACGTACAGTATGGAAAGAGGATTAAAGAAAAAAAAAGAGTAACTCTACAGTGGAGAAATCTGACAAACACTACCTCGGCCAGATGATCAAGGTCAACATCTATAGTCATAAATCGTGTTGATAGTACACACTATCATATCACATTACGGGTACTATGTGTACCCGTAATGTGATATGATAAAAATGACACTTTACCTCTGTGAATTTTCTCCTAAAAACCTATAGCACCATTGTAATACTGGGAAAAACATCAGGCAAGTTTCAACAGAGGGACGTCTTACAATTTACCTGATCAGTATTCCTCAAAACTGCTGAGGTCATTAAAAACAAGGAAAGTCAACTGGGCGCAGTGGCTCACGCCTGTAATCCCAGCACTTTGGGAGGCCGGTGGGTGGATTATGAGGTCAGGAGATCGAGACAATCCTGGCTAACATGGTGAAACCCCATCTCTACTAAAAATACAAAAAATTAGCCGGGTGTGGTGGCGGGCACCTGTAGTCTCAGCTACTCGGGAGGCTGAGGCAGGAGAATGGCATGAACCCGGGAGGTGGAATTTGCAGTGAGCCGAGATCACACCACTGCACTCCAGCCTGGGTGACAGAGCAAGATTCCATCTAAAAAAAAAAAAAAAAAAAAAAAAAAAAAAAACAAGGAAAGTCTGAGAAACTGTCACAGTCAAGAGGAGTCTAAGGAGACATGGCAAATATAGTGGGCCCTTCAACAACACAGGGGTTGGGGGCTCTGGCTTCCGCCACTCCCCGTGCAGTCAAAATTCCACGTATAACTCTTGACTCCCCGAAAACTTAACTACTAGTAGCCTACTCTCAATCAGAAGCTTTACCTATAACATAAACAGCCAATTAACACATACTTTGTAGGTTCTATGTGTTATACACTATATTCTTACAATAAAGTAAGCTAGAGGAAAGAAAATATTATTAAGAAAACCATAAGGAAGAGAAACTGTATTTACTATTCATTAAGTATAAAGGGAGCGTCCTAAAGATCTTCATCCTTGTCGTCTTCACGTTGAGTAGGCTGAGGAGGGGGAACAAGAGGAAAGGTTAGTCTTGCTGTCTCAGGGGTGGCAGAGGTGGAAGAGGTGGAGGAGGTAGATGGGAAGGCAGGAGAAGCAGGCACACGCACTGTAACTTTACGGAAATACATCATAATTTCGGTCTTTTTGCATTTTCATTTCTCTAAAAACATTTCTATACTACACCAGTCTTTCTTCCACCATTTGCTTTAGTTTTGGTGCCCATCTCATAGAAGAGTCCATGTTGTGAAAGAAGTCAAAAGCAGTCCTGAATAATCAGAATCCTGCCACCAGATTGTGTAAAGTCAACTTGTTTTGTTTTCTTTCTTTCTTTTTTTTTTTTTTTGAGACGAAGTCTCACTCTGTGGCCCAGGCTGGAGTGCAATGGCATGATCTCAGCTCACTGCAACCTCTGCCTCCTGGGTTCAAGCGATTCTCCTGCCTCAGCCTCCCAAGTAGCTGGGACTACAGGCACCTGCCAACACGCCCAGCTAATTGTTTGTATTTTTAGTAGAGATGGGGTTTCACCGTGTTGGGCGGGCTGGTCTTGAACTCCTGACCTCAGGTTATTCGCCTGCCTTGGCCTCCCAAAGTGCTGGGATTACAGGTGTGAGCAACCGCACCTGGCCCAGCTTGTTTTCTGGCACTGCTTCTTCTATGTCTTCCTCGTCATCTGACACTGGTTTGGAAGCATTCATCTCTGTCAAGTCATCTTCTGTTAATTCCTCTGGTGTGATACCAGATAGCTCCTGAATTTCCCCAAGATCTATCTCTTGAACTCCTTCACTCACCCCACCTTTTTTTTTGCCATATCCACAATCTCTTTCATGATTTCCTTGACTGACTCTGTCATAAATCCTGTGAAATCATATACAACAACTGGACACAGTTTTCTCCACAGGCATTTATTGTTTTGAGTTTGATGCTTTTCACAGCTTTTTCTACAACAATAATTGCATCTTCAAGGGTGTAATCCTTCCAAACATGTATGATATTCTCTCCATAGGGGTTTATTTCATAGCATTGACAATCTTTTCTATGGAGTACCATGTTTAATCTGCCTCAAGGGTCCTTATGACCCCTTGATCTACAGGCTGAATTAGAGATGTTGTGTTTGGGGAAAAGGAAGTCCCTTTCTGTCAAGGTGCCTTCTGACTTTAGTAACAAATAATCGATGGAGCCAATCTAGGAAAAGCGTTCTTATTGCCCAGTCCTTCTTGCACAACCAAAGGCCTGCCAATTGGTGTTTATCTTTTCCCTTCAAGGCTTGCTGGGTTGGCAGCTTTAAATATAAAGGCAATCCTGATCATAAACCCAACTGCCTTTGCACAAAACAGTTGAGTAGCCTATTCCTTCCTGCCTTAAATCCTGGTGTTCATTTATCTTCCTGACTAATAAATGTCCTTCACAGCATTTTTAGCCAGAGTAGGGCACTTTCATCTACATTTAAAAACCTGCTCAAGCAGATATACTTTCTCCTCAATGATTTTCTTAATGGCATGTGGGAACTCATCCGCTGCACCTTGGTCAGTGGAAGCTGCTCCTCCTCTTATATTGACACTTTTTTAAAGCCATACCTCTTCTAAAGTTATCAAACCATTTTCTATAGACATTAAATTCCCTAGTGTTAGATCTTTCACCTTGCTTTTGCTTTAAGTTGTCATATAATGACTTCACTATTTAAAAATTCATATTACAGCCTATAGGTATGCCTTTCTTATAGCCATCCTGCACCCACATACAAGCTGCATTTTCAATATGAGATTAAGAGGTATTTTGCAAAAAGAAAAAAAAAAGTGCAAGGTTTTGGGCACCCCAAATACCCTGACTTGATCATTACACAGTCTATGCCTGTAATAAAATATCACATTTACTCCATAAATATGTATAAATATTATGCATCAATAACAAATTTTAAAAAAATTAAAGGCGATTGATTTTTAAATGATGTGATAACATATGAAAATGTAAAACCCTTCTAAAAATGAAAAAAATTTAATTGCAAATCAATAATCTACCTTAAGATGATGGAAACAGAAGAGCAACTTAAATGCACAACAAATAGAAGGATATAATAAAGATTAGAGCAGAAATAAATGAAATAGAGAATAGAAAAATAGAGAAAATCAATGAACACAAAAGTCAGTTACCTGAAAAGATTTTAAAGTTTAAAACTTTCAACTTGACTGGCAGAGAAAAATAGAAGACTCAAATTACTAAAACTAGGAATGAAGAGAGAACTTTAATACCAATCCTACAGAAATAAAAATAATTATTAAAGAACACTATGAGGCCGGGCGTAGTGGCTTACACCTGTAATCCCAGCACTTTGGGAGGCCGAGGTGGGTTGATCACCTGAGGTCAGGAGTTTGAGACCAGCCTGACCAACATAGAGAAACCCATCTCTACTAAAAATACAAAAAATTAGCTGGGCATGGTGACACATCCCTGTAATCCCAGCTACTCAGGAGGCTGAGGCTGGAGAATCGCTTGAATCCAGGAAGTAGAGATTGCAGTGAACCAAGATCGTGCCATTGCACTCCAGCCTGGGCAACAAGAGCAAAACTCTGTCTCTAAATAAATAAATAAAAGAACACTATGAACAACTATATGCCAACAAATTAGATACCATAGATAAAATGGAAAAGTATTTAGAAAGACACAAACTACCAAAACTGACTCAAGATTAAACAGAAAATCTAAATAGACATATAGTGAGTAAAGACATTGTACTTCAGTAATAACAAAAATAACTGTGAAGAAAAGCCCAGGCCCAAATGTCTTTACTGCTGACTTTTACTAAACATTTAAAGAAGTAATACCAGATTTCCCAAACTCTTCCAAAATACAGAGGGGGAAAAACAACTTCCCAATTTGTGCTATAAGGCCAGTACTAGCCAGACATCAAAATGAGACAAACATATCAGAAGAAAAAAAAGCCTGCAAACCAATAACTCATAAATATGGATACAAACATCCTCAATAAAATACTATCAAACCAATCCAGCAACACATATAAGAAATTATACACCATAACCAAATGATATTTATCTCAGGAAAGCAAGGTTAGTTTAATATCTAAAAATCAATTAATATAGCATATTAATAGAATAAGAATAAAATCCACATGATCATCTCAATAAATGTAGAACTAAAATCTGAATAAATTCAAATCCTTTTATGATAAACACATTCAACAAATTAGGATTAGAAAGAAACTTCTTTAACCTGAAAAATGGCATCCATGAAAACCCAACTGCTAACATCTTACTTAAGAGTAAAAGACTGTACTCTCTTGATGTCTTGTCTTGATATTTATATTCAACATTGTACTGGAGGTCTTATCCATGACAATTAAACAAGAAAAAGAAATAAAAGGCATCCAGATTAGAAAGGAAGAGGTAAAACTCTATTTGCAGATAGCATGATCTTGTATATAAAAAAAACCCTAAAAGATACACTAAAAATATTAGAATAAATAATTCAGTAAAATTGCAATACAAGATCAATATACAAAAACCAATTATATTTCTAAACACTTTCATTGAACGTTTCAAAAATAAAGAATACAATTCTATTTATAATAGCATCATAAAAGAATACTTAGGAATAACTTCTACAGAAGTAGTACAAAACCTATATTCTAAAAACTATAAAAACATTATGAAAAGAAATTAAAAGAATATCTAAATAAATGGAAAGATATCCAATGTTCATGGATAATTCCTATCAAAATCCCAGCTGGCTTCTTTACAGAAATTGATAAGGAGATCCTAAAATTTGTATAGAAATACAAGGGACCCAACACAGCCAAACTATCTTGAAAAAGAAGAACCAAATTGGACAGTTCCTTATTGTTTAACTCACTATAAAACTACAGTAATCAAGATAGTGAGATACTGACATAAAATAGACATATATATATCAGCAGAATAGAATTGAGAAATGAACCATTACATTTATAGTCAATTAATTTTAAACAAACGTACCAAGACAATTTAATAAGTAAAGAATAGTCTTCAATAAATGGTACTGGGACAACTGGATATTCGCATGCAAAATAATGAATTAAGACTCCTACCTCATATCATATACAAAAATTAGCTCCAAATGGAACAAAGTTTCAGGATACAAAATCAATGCACACAAATCAGTAGCACTGCTATACACCAACAGTGACCAAGCTGAGAAGAAAACCAAGAACTCAACCTCTTTTACAACAGCTGTAAAACTAACAAACAAAACCTAGGAATATGGCTAACCAAGTAGGTGAAAGACCTCTACAAGAAGAACTGTAAAACACTGCTGAAAGATATCATAGATGACACAAACAAATGGAAACACATCCCATGCTCATGGATGGATAGAATCAATATTGTGAAAATGACCATACTGCCAAATGCAATCTACAAATTCAATGCAACTCCCAACAAAATACCATCATCATTCTTCACAGAACTAGAAAAAAAAAATCCTAAAATTCATATGGACTAAAAAAGAGCCCACATAGCCAAAGCAAGACTAAGCAAAGAGAACAAATCCGGAGGCATCACATTACCCAACTTCAAACTATACTATACGGCTATAGTCATCAAAACAGCAATGATACTGGTATAAAAATAGGCACATAGGCCAATGGAACAGAAAAGAGAACCCAGAAATGAAGCCAAATACTTACAGCCAACTGATCTTTGACAAGGCAAACAAAAACTTAAAGTGAGGAAAGGACACCTATTCAACAAATGGTGCTAGGATAACTGCCAAGCCACATGTAGAATAATAATACTGGATCATCATCTTTTACCTTACACAAAAATCAACTCAAGATGGATCAAAGACTTAAATCTAAGACCTGAAAAAATAAAAATTCTAGAAGATAACATCAGAAAAACCTTTCTAGACTTTGGCTTAGGCAAAGAATTCATGACCAAGAACCCAAAAGCAAATGGAACAAAATCAAAGATAAATAGATGGGACTTAGTTAAACTAAAAAGCTTCTGCACCACAAAAGAAATAATCAGTAAACAGACAACCCACAGAGGGGGAGAAAATCTTTGCAAACTATGCCTGTGACAAAGGACCAATATCCAGAAGCTACAAGGAACTCAGACAAATCAGCAAGAAAAAAACAAATAATCCCATAAAAAACTTGGCTAAGAACATGAATAGACGGTTCTGAAAAGAAGATATACAAATGGCCAACAAACCTATAAAAAAATCCTCAACATCACTAATGATCAGGGAAATGCAAATCAAAACCACAATGTGATACCACCCTACTCCTGCAAGAATGGCCATAATTTTAAAATAAAAAACTAACAGATGTTGGCGTGGAAGTGGTGAAAAGGGAACACTTTTACACTGTTGGTGGGAATGAAAACTAGTTCAACCACTATGGAAAACAGTATGGAGATTTTGTAAAGAATTAAAGGTAGATCTACCATTTGCTCCAGCAGTCCCACCACTGCGTGTCTAACCAGAGGAAAAGAAGTCATTATATGAAAAAGACACTTGCACACACATGTTTACAGCAGCACAATTCACAATTGCAAAAATATAGAACCAGCCTAAATGCCCATCACTCAATGAGTGGATAAAGACAATGTTTTATATATAATATATATTATATATATATATATATATGACTACTACTCAGCCATAAAAAAGAATGAAACAATGGCATTCGCAGCAACCTGGATGGAGTTGGAGACCATTATTCTATGTGAGGTAAGTCAGGAATGGAAAACCAAACATTTTATGTTCTCCCTTGTAAGTGGGAGCTAAGCTATGAGGATGCAAAAACGTAAGAATGATACAATGAACTTATGGACTCAGGGGGAAGTGTGGGAGGGGAGTGAGGGATAAAAGACTATACATTGGGTACAGTGTACACTGCTCACATGATGGGTGCACCAAAATCTCAGAAATCACCCCTAAAGAACTTATCCTTGTAATCAAACACCACCTGTTCCCCCAATAAAACCTACTGAAATAAAATAGTAATAGGCCAGGCACGGTGGCTCACACCTGTAATCCCAACATTTTGGGAGGCCGAGGAAGATGGATCACCTGAGGTTGGAAGTGCAAGACCAGCCTGACCAACATGGAGAAACCCCATCTCTACTAAAAATACAAAAAATTAGCCAGGGGTGGTGGCACATGCCTGTAATCCCAGCTACTTGAGAGGCTGAGCCAGGAGAATCGCTTGAACCCAGGAGGCAGAAGTTGCAGTGAATGGAGATCACACCATTGCACTCCAGCCTGGGCAACAAGAGTGAAACTCCGTCTCAAACAATAATAATAATAAATAAAACCTCAAAAAATGCAATTGTAAGTAAAGACATAACCTCATAAAATATGGGCAAAGAATATGAATAGAAATTTCGGAATATTATTTGGCAATAAGAAAGTGAGGTACTGATTCGTGCTACATGAATGAACCTTGAGAAGTCATGTATAAGAAGCCAGTCATAAAAGTCTTCATATTGTATGATTCCATTTACATGGAAGATGCAGAATAGGCAAATCCATAGACAGAAAGTAGACTACTGCTTGTCTAGGGCTGGGCGTGCTAGTGAGGGGAATAAGGCGTTTCTGCAAATGGGTATGGAATCTCTTTTTCCGCTGATTAAAAATCTTCTAAAATTGATTTGATGATGGTTATACAACGCTAAGAATATCCTAAAAATCACTGAATTGCACACTTTAAAAGGGTGAGCTGTATTGTATGCAAATTATATTGAAATAAAACTTGTTTTTAAGTTTTGCAAGTCTTAGCTGACCAACCACCTTGCAGTCTCTAAGAATCTGGAGAAACCAAGACAGATGTTAGAGATAAAAGATCAAAGGAGAGAATTTCCCTCATGGGTATAAGGTGGGGCTACCTTTCCTTCACTTCAAGATCAGTGAGAGACCATTCCAGAAGCTTGATATGAATCCCTGGGGTGTACAGTGGCATCGACCTGAAAAATCTAACAAGCAGGAAGTTGGAGGCAGCAAGGGAGAGCTATGGCTGGGATGAACCTGTACTTCTACCAACAATGGGTCCAAGGCCCCTGCTTTCTGGGAAGGTTGTCAGCGCATAAGAGTCATTTAGGCGTGGCTTACATCCTGCCTGAGGACTGCATGGAGGGACAGAATTGTTCTATGCGCTACCCAAAGGCTGAGGGAGGAATCATGAGTGCATAGAGAGAGGATATATAACCTTCAGGAAGGGAACTACCCAGGTGAAAGCCAACTTTAGACATCTCCCTCATCCACCTTCAAACACGGTGCCAGCCATGGCTGGGATTAGAGCAAGGGGATGAAGCAGTTCAGGTGGGCACAAAATTTAAGAGGATAAAAAAAGTCAATAATCAAGATAAATAATATTTTGACACAATATTTTAAAAATTAAAATTAAGGTAAAAACATCCATGATGAATAAAATATCAAAATGTTAAAGGTAGGATCAATAATGGTGCTGCACCAATCCATAATGGAACCTGAGGCAAAAGAAAAAAATGTATGTCCTATACACAGGCACACCTCTAAACGATTGCAGGTTCAGTTCCAGCCACATCAACAGAGCAAATATTGCAATAAAGCAAGTCACCTACAGTTTTTGGTTTCCCAGTGCATGTAAAAGCTATGTTTATGTTTGTACTTAATAGACTAGTATGCTGTAATATGCTAGTCTATTCATGCATATATGTAATATACTAGCCTCAGTATATTCTAAGTATATACTATACTAGTCTCTTAATAGACTAGTATACTATACTAGTCTACTAAGTGTGCAATAGCTTCATGTCTAAAAAGTAATGTATAAACTTTAATTTTAAAAATACTTTACGCTAAAAAATGTTATAAATCATCTGAGCCTTCAGTGGGTCATAATATTTTTGCTGTTGGAGGGTCTTGACTCAACACTGATGGCTGCTGACTGATCTGTATAGTGGTTGCCGAAAGGTGGGGTGGCTACAGCAATTTCTTAAAATAAGACAGTGAAATTTGCCACATTCATTGACTTTTCCTTTCACAAAAGATTTCCCTGTAGCATATGATGCAGTTTCATAGAATTTTACTCACAGAAGAACTTCTTTCAAAATTAAAGTCAATTGTCTCAAACCCTACCGCTGCTTTATCAGTTAATTTTACGTAATATTCTAAATCTTTTGTTGTCATTTCAATAATGTTCTTAGCATCTTCACAAGGAGTAGATTCCATCTCAAGAAACCACTTTCTTTGCTCATCCATGAGAAGCAACTCCTTATCCATTCAACTTTGACAGAGGGATTGCAGCAATTCACTATCATCATCATCAGGCCCAACTTCAAATTCTAATTCACTTACTATTTTCACCACACTTGCAGTGACTCCCTCCACTGAAGTCTTCAACCTCTCAAAGTCACCCATAAGGGTTAGAATCAACTTCTTTCCAACTCCTGCTAATGTTGATATTTTGACCTCCTCCTATGAATCATGAATGTTCTTAATGGCTTCTAGAATGGTGAATCCTTTCCAGCAGGGTTTCAATTTATTTTGTCCAGATCAATCAGAGGAATCACTATCTCTGACAGCTATTAACCTTACAAAATGTATTTCTTGAATAAGACTTGGAAATCAAAATTACTCTTTGACTCATAGGCTATAGAATAGATATATTGGTAGCAGGCGTGAAAACAACATGCCTTGTACTTCTTGTACATCTTCATCAGAGCTGTTGGGTGACCAGGTGCACTGTCAATGAGCAGTAACATTTTGAAAGTAATCTTTTCTTCTGAGCAGTAGTTTTCAATTGTGGGCTTAAAATATTCAGTAAGCCCTGCTGTAAACAGATCTAGGCTTTGTTGTTCCATTTTTAGAGCCCAGGCAGAAGAGATTTAGTATAATTTTTAAGGGCCCTAGAATTTTTGGAATGGTAAGTGAGCATTAGCTTCAACTTTAAGTTAACAGCTGCATTAGCCCCTAACAAGGGTCAGCCTGTCCCTTGAAGATTTGAAGCCACATATTGACTTCCCCTCTATAGCTATGAAAGTCCTGGATGGCATCTTCTTCCAAGAGAAGGCTGTTTCCTGTACACTGAAAATCTGTTGTTTAGGTTTGGCCATCTTCCTCAATGATCTTAGCTAGATTTTCTGGATAACTTGCTGCAGCTTCTACATCAGCATCTGCAGCTTCACCTTGCACTTTTATGTTATAGAGATAGCTTCTTTCCTTAAATCTCATAGCCAACTTCTGCTAGCTTCAAACTTTTCTTCTACAGCCTCCTCACCTCTTTCAGGCTTCGTAGAACTGAGGAGAGTTAGAGCTTTACTCTGGATGAGGCTTCGGCTTAAGGGAGTGTTGTAGCTGATTTGATCTTCTATCTGGACCACTGAAACTTCCTCCATATGAGCTATAAGGATGTTTTATTGTGTTCACTGGAGTAGCACTTTTAATTTCCTTGAAGAACTTTTCCTGTGGATTACCACTTGGCTAACTGATGCAAGAGGCCTGGCTTTCCACTTATATCTGCTTTCAACCTGCCTTTCTCACTAAGCTTAACTTCTAGCTTATTGTTTGGAGTGAGAGATGTGTAACTCTTCCTTTCTCTGGAACTCTTAAAAGACATTATAGAGTTATTAACTGGCCTAATTTCAATATTGTTGTTATCTCAGGGAACAGTCAGTGGGACAATCAGAACACACACATTTATTAAGTTCACTGGTCTTCTGTGGGTACAGTTCATGGAGCCCCAAAACAATTACAATAGTAACATCAAGGATCACTTATCACAGATCATCATAACAGATATAATAATCATCTAAAAGTTTGAAATATTGCAAGAATTACCTAAATGTGACCCAAAGACATGAAGTGACCACACGCTGTTGGAAAAATGGTGCCAACAGACTTGCTTAATGCAGGGTAGCCACAAACCTTCCATTTGTAAAAAAAAACACGGTATCTTTAAAGCACAATAAAGCAAAGGGCAACAAAATTAGGTATGCTTGTATATATGTTTAATGTATGTTTTTAATGTTTTTTTCCAGAACATTAACACTGTTGAAAAATATGAAAAAATTACGAAGTTATTGAAACCGCATTACTTTTAATTTAAATATTTTATTTATATCCCAAATAGAGTTATCATTTTAATTTACTGGCCTTAATGAACACAAACTTATCAATATTTTCAAAATCAACTTCTTTGCTTATCTCATTTTTAATTGAGAGAATTGCTGTGCTTGACAATTTCTCTTGACTAAGCGATAATGCAAAATAATTTTTAAATTAATGTCAACTTATTCTGCCTTTGTTTAAAATTTTGACACATTGTTCATTGTGGATTTTTGCACTAATTTTAGTTCTTTAAAATTTTGCATTAAAATGTTATTTATTTTGCTTACAATTTTGGGGGCCCCTTAAGTTTTATGTCCTAATCCTGGCTCTGATGTTAGACATGTCCATACTTGTTAGGTAAGACCTCTCTTGACATCTTCACTCTCCCCTTTCTTCCCTGCTTTTCCTGAAATGGTCAGAAACTTGGTTATCACACTGAGGAAGGTGGATAGGGAGCACTGGTGTAAGTGCTAAGTTGAGGAATCTTGAAGAATTCAGTTAGCTCCTGTATTGTGTTAGAGTTCTCCAGAGAAACAGAACCAATAGTAGACAGGTAGGTAGGTAGGTAGGTAGGTAGGTAGGTAGATAGATAGATAGATAGATAGACAGACAGACAGACAGACAGACAGACAGACGGATACACACACACAGCCATGTGTCACTTAATGATGAGGTTGGTTCTGAGAAATGAATCATTAGGCAATTTCATCATTGTGCGAACATCCTAGAGTATACTTACACAAACCTAGATGGCATAGCCTACTGTACACCCAGGCTATATGGTACAGCCTATTGCTCCTAGGCTACAAACCTGTACAGCTTGTTACTATACTAAATACTGTGGGCAATTGGAACACAATGGCAAGTATTTGTATATCTATACATAGAAAAGGTATGGTAAAAATACCATATTGGACCCACCATTGTACTACACATTGTCACTGACCAATATATCACAATGTGAGACACGACTGTGTGTGTGTGTGTGTGTGTGTGTGTGTGTATATATATAATATATATGTAATGAAACTTCTCAGCCTTTATAATCCCATCAGCCAATACCTTATAATAATTTTATATATCTTTATATATCTAATATATATCATATGTACCCTATGTATACATATATATGTCCTATAAATATATACACACACATGCTAGATATATATTATAAGGGTTTAGCTCACGTGACTGTGGAGGACAAGAAGTCCTACAATCTGCAGGCTGCAAGCTGGAGGCCCAAGAAAGCCAGCAGTGTAGATCCAAAGCCCAAAGGCCTGAGAACCAGCAAAGCCAAGGGTATAGGTCCCAGTCCAAAGTCCCAAGAACACCAATGTCCAAAAGCAGGGTATGACGGATGTCCCAGCTCAAAAAGAAAGAGCAAAGTTCCTCTCCCCTCCCCACCCCTTCCCTTCCCTCCTCCAAAAAAGAGTAAAACTCCCTTACTTTTTTGTTCTATGTAGGCCCTCCAAAGATTGGATGATGCCTACTGGCCTTGGTGAGGGCAGTGTTCTTTGCTCAGTCTACTGACTCAAATGCTAATCTCGTCCAGTAACATCCTCACAGGTATGCTGAGAAGTAATGTTTTACCAGATAGCTGGGCATCCCTTAGCCCAGTCAAGTTGATACATAAAATTAATTATCACAGACCATTTTTCTTGGAACAGGTCTGAGCTAAGGAAGAAGAGAACCTTTACCTAAACACAGTTGGAGATTTGACTATCTCATCTTAACTGCTAAGATGCAACTGATTTTGTAACTTGATATCACCAGATTTTTTTTTCTTATCTGAGAGTAACCAGAAAATTTGAGGCCTGCCCTAGATTTTATCCAAGAGTCAGGAAAGTAGCTCCCCAGAGCAGATTTGAGCCCAGAGCTGGGATTGGGGCCACCAATACATTGCTTTGGGCTACACCTGAGAAGTCAATTTTTTTTTTTATTCATTGCATTGGTTATATAAGGTTCCCACTCCAGAGAGCGGTCCTGTAAAAGCAAAGAATATCACAGTGACTCTCTAACACGTAATGTTTTCATTATTCTCAAACCTCTGAATTTAGGTAGATCAGATTCAATGTCTGAAAAAATGTGCTGTTTTTCAACACTATTTCCAACACTGCAATAAAACATTTAATTTTCTTGTCTCTTTACAATGAGTGATCCATAATGCTATTTCTGCACACACTGAAGTTTGAGCTATTCATTTCTTCTTCTGACCTTTTAATCAAAAGCTAAGAATAGGGCCTTCTCTAAACTGACAATATCACTCTAATAGAATGAATTTTAAAATCAAAGAATCCCTCCAGTTACTTTCTTTTCCCCTTCCCCAATTACAGTGTTTCCTTTTCAATTTCATTCAACATTATCTTAGTTTTAATATCTTCCCTTTCAAGTATATTCCACAGTAATTTCCTAGGGGAATGCTGAGTCTTCTGTATTACATATCTCTATTAGCTTTTAAGTCTCTCTTCACCAGGAACACTTCTAGTGCAATAACCCAATTATTTCAAGGAAGATTGGAAAAGGAAAAGCTAGCAGAGAAGACAATTAAGTTTGTGTGAAGTGGAGTTAGTGCAACTGGCTTGAAAGTTTCGTGACAGAGGAGGGCTGACTCTAGTCCTTAGAGAGTTTAAGAAATAGAAACTAAAAAGGGTGGCTGCTGAAGTTTGCAAAGTTCACTCACCTTCTGTGCCATGAGTATTGCCATAGGCTGTAGCATGCTGACAATCATTATTGTCAGGAAGCCAATGGAAAGGTTTTAACCCCCAGCATAGTTTACCCAGGGATGGCATATTCACATGCCAGCAGGAACCCCAGAGGTTCCTGTCAGAGGCCAAGTCAGTGCACGAAGCTGGCTGGGTTTAAGAAAGCTCTGCCTGTTAAAAACATAGGAATGGCCTTTATTTTCACATAGAAATATGCTCTCTCTTACTTCTTGAAATACACAGCCCCTTTGGTCTTTTTCCACTTTTGATAGGATTATGCTACTTTCTCTTAATGCTTCTATAAGAAAAATAAGAAGGTGAGTGTGATGATAAGCAGCAATTTACAATGTCAGGTAGAAAATAGAGAATAATAAGGACTAGGAAGGACTGGAGAGTGCATCCAGTGGGGCAGCTGCCACCCAGCACCAGCCTTGTTGAAGTGATATCATTTGTCTGGGGTGCTACCTAAGGTTTGCTGCCTCATGCTGAGGAAATCAAGGATGTGGACACACAAGGAGTGAGGTTAAGAGTGGAGGTTTAATAGGTGAAAGAAAGAGAAGAACTCTCTGCAGCAGAAAGGGGTCCTGGGGAAGTGGGTTGCTGCTTCTGCAGTGGAATGCAAGGGGTTTTATAGATGAGCTTGAGGAGGTGGTGTCTGATTTACCTAGGGCATGAAAGATTGGTTGGACCAGCTGTGCCATTTGCATACGGCACAAAAAACTGGTTAGGGCTAGGTGTGCCATTGGCATAGGATGTGAAAATCTGGCCACCCCACATCCTAATGTTTTATTATGCAGATGGGCTCTCTGCCTGGCCAATGCCATGTTGCCTGTTTCTTTACTGTACAAGTGGTAACAAAGAAAAGGGAAGATGGAGCCTCCATGTTGAACATACCTCGCCCCCAGGTGGCCCTTTTCTATTGGCACAGCTGCTGACATTCACCCACGCCAGCTTCCAGCTTATCTATGTCTGCAGTTCCATCTTTCAGGCTGCTCTTTATCAGAAAGGAAATTATGTGGGGGCTGCTTTTTTGTTAAAAAGGGAAATTCCACTGAGGGCTCTTTTACCCTCACTATCTGCCCAAATAATTTCTTTCTAGCTCCTTATCATTGTTACTATGTGGGAACATTGGTTTCTGTAGTCAAGTATTTCTATTACCAAGAATCTGTGTATTTATGCCTTCCATCCACTCCTAAATGTTGGTTCTTCTTTTTAAAAAAAACACTTTACAGGCCCATACTGATGGATTAAAATAACCCTGTCTACAGGTTCTACAGGTTGGATTTTACCAGAGTAGTAAAAGTTTGTAAGATCTACTACACAGCTTCTCAAATTTTGTCATGTTCAGCTAAATATTTGCATGAATAAAGTACCTAAAGGATCTTTCATTTAATTCTCTTTTAATTAGAAAGACATAACCATGTATACACACGTCATATATATATAAAATAAATTCAGGCTAACCCCATATTGGGCAGGGGACTCAGTAAGCCTGGTTCAATCATTCAGTCCCAGCTGCCTCACACCCAGGGGTACACTCACGAAAGAAGCAGCTCAGTTACAAATCAACACCTGCAATTCAAAGTGAGTTTTGATTTGGGATTCATATTTGAAACCATTGTTTTCTTTTTTGTTTCCTTTTGTATTTTGTTTTGTTTTGAGACAGAGTTTCACTCGTCACCCAGGGTGGGTGCAATGGTGCTGTCTCAGCTCACTGCAACCTCCGCCTCCTGGGTTCAAGCGATTCTCCTACCTCAGCCTCCCAAGTTGCTGGGACTACAGGCACCTGCCACCATGCCCAGCTGATTTTTGTATTTTTAGTAGAGAGGGGGTTTCACCATGTTGGCCAGGCTAGTCTCGAACTCCTGACCTCAGGTGATCTGCCCGCCTCGGCCTCCCAAAGTTCTGGCATTATAGGCATGAGCCATCGCACCAGGCCCCATTGCTTATTTTCTTTGTTCACAGCTTCCTTGTACATGTATGGTAGGTTACTCCTGGCCAGAAGCCACTTGGGCTTCCTGTTAGATATATCTGAGTTTCTGCTTCTCTGAAGGGTGATTGCAAAGCTCTTTGAGGACCTCAAAAGTAAAATTGACCCTCCAGAGTCAAATGGAGACACATCACATAACTTTTATTTTTTATTTTTTAATTTTTATTATTATTTTTTTGAGACAGAGTCTCGCTCTGATGCCCAGGCTGGAGTGCAATGGCGTGATCTCCATTCACTGCAAGCTCCACCTCCCGGGTTCAAGCAATTCTCCTGCCTCAGCCTCCTGAGTAGCTGGGGTTACAGGTGCCCGCCACCACACCTAGCTAACTTTTGTATTTTTAGTAGAGACAGTGTTTCACCATGTTGGCCAGGCTGGTCACAAATTCCTGACCTCAGGTGATCCGCCCCCACCCCCAGCCTCCCAAAGTGCTGGGATTACAGGCATGAGCCACCACGCCCGGCCATAACTTTTATTTTGGGCCATCCAAATATGCCTTCCAAACTTCATATTCATATGAAGTGTTAAGATACATCAGATATCAGGCCGGGCACAGTGGTTCACACCTGTAATCCCAGTGCTTAGGGAGGCAGAGGCAGGAGGATCACTTCAGCCCAGAAGTTTGAGATCAGCCTGGGAAACACGGTGAGACCCTGTCGCTACAAAAATATTTTAAAATTAGCCGGGCACGGAAGCACACACCTGTAGTTCTAACTGTTTGGGATGCTGAGGCAAGGAGATCTCTTGAGCCTAGGAGTTTGAGGCTGCAGTGAGCTATGATCATGTCACTGCACTCCAGCCTGGGTGTCAGAGCAAGCCCCTTTCTCAAAAAAGGAAAAAAATATATATATATACACACATATATATGTGTGTGTGTGTGTGTGTATATATATACATATATCAGAAATCTCATTGTTTTAAAAAGATTTTCCATGGAAGAACAATGACATCATGTTTGGTTGTATGTGACCTGTGGACGAGTTGTCTGGGGACAACAGGGTGTTGCCTCAGAAGCTTATAAGGCAATAAGGTAGAGGCTGTAGTGAGTTGTAATCATGCCACAGCACTCCAGCCCGGGTAACAGAGTGAGACCCTGTCTTGGGAAAAAAGAAAGAGAGAGAGAGAGAATTTTACAACTTTACTGAAACATTTGAGATTGATAGTCACTGATAATCCTGTTAGATTTATTAGATTTGTTAGCAGTGTTTAACTACTTGGGAAAACTGCTACTTTGTTTAGACATTTTAAAAGCTTTTAAAATAAAAAGGGATCTATTACCTTTATAAGTAATGTTTAAAAGATTTAAAAGAATTGTATTAACTGGGTTAAATAGGATTATTTGATAAATAAAAATATAAGACATATATAGAACATGAAAGTTTAGAGAAAAACTAAGCTTCTGAATTTGTAACATTAATAAATCAACTATTTATTTTAAAACCCCAATTAGTACCAAATAACTCTGAAGGATAGCAGAAATGTTGTTCTGGCTTAGAGCAGAAGCTTCTGGAAACCATCACCCTAATTTTTATCATGAGCTGTGTGACCTGGGATTAAGTCACTCTATCGCTATGGTCCTTAAGTTTTCTCTTCATTTATAAAATAAAGGCAGTGACCTAGCTGGTCCCTAAGGCACCTTCCGGATCTAACATTTCAGAATTCCCAGGCTGCCTGTTCCATTTGCCATCCGTTCTGACATGCTGCTGATTTGACAGGTTGCTCAGGAAGGCTGCCCCACCTTGATAAGAATCCTGTTTGGCTGTTCTCCAGGGAATCTTTTAGTTTATGGCTTTTGATAGCATCCTACTTACTTGTTTATTTTTAAGCCTTAAGAAAATGCTTCCTTCCCCAAACCCAGCTAGGACAATAGGACAAACCACAAACAGGGAAAGCCTCATGTGCATAACTTTCTGAATCTTCTTTCCCCATCTTGTTCAAGAAAAGAGCCCTATCTTGACCTAGACTTTCTGAATCTGAAAACCAATTATTTATTTCACCTTGTTCACACGATGTCAAAATACCGATCAGGAAAGTCCATTCTATTCTCATGTCAGTCAGATCAAAGAAGTTGAACAATTCAAACAGTTCAAGAAGACTCTAATGACCTTGCAGATGAAGAAACCAGCTGTTTGTCTTTGTGGCTGGTTATTAGCTGAGACAGCCCTTCCAGCATGTAGTATTGACCATGGGCAAAATTATGATGTCAGAGAGGTTATTCCCACATGCTGATGGCATCTACCACTTCTTAGGGGGTTTCTCTGAAGTCTTTCCTTGGCAGTTTTCTTCCCCTCCATCAGTCCCTTCAGTTGTATTCCAGTCTCATTGATTTTGCCCTGGGGCAGTTCTCACGGCCACCATGTTTTAACTGTGTGACCAACTGAATAGACCATGTACTACCTAATTCCATGAACTGCAAGGTCACCCCCCCCCCAGGGATGTGCAATGACCCTTTGGGTAACCTGGGACAAGTTTGACTTCTCTGAGCTCCAGTTTCTTCTAAAAAGGGGTAGTAATATCTCTTTCACATGATAGCTTTGAGGATAGCTTTGATCTCATTAGATAGAGTATATAAAGCATTTAGCATGGAAGCTAGCACAAAGTAAGCACTCAATAAATGGCATCTCAATAATCATTAATAACTTGTAAATTTGAAAGATCTTCAACACATATGTGGAATTTCCATCAGAAAATGTCACTTACCAACCAGTAAGGCTGCTCCTACGGCAGCACTGTGGGAAGGAGCTGAGTCATCACTACCTAGTTAGATACTGAGGTTGACAGATAGGGAAACATGGTGCCTCTTGGGAGAGCAAAGGTGGGGTGGTCATTTCATCATGAATAACCACAGTTTTCTTAACCACAAAACAAAGATCATTATAATATTGACTTTGTAGAGTTGGCCTGAATATTAAATAATTACATAAAATGTTTCACACAGACCCTGGCACATTGGAAGAGCTTGATAAATGTTAGCAATGATTACAACGTAAGCTCCAGCCAAGCACAGTGGCTCATGCCTGTAATCCCAGTACTTTGAGAGGCTGAGGCAGGCAGATCGCTTCAGCTCATGAGTTCGAGACCAGCCTGGGCAACATGGTGAAATCCCATTTCTATACAAAAGAAAATATAAAAATTAGCTGGGTGTGGTGGTGTGTGCCTGTAGTCCCAGCTACTCAGGAGGCTGAGGTGGGAGGATCACTTGAGCCCAGGAGGCAGAGGTTGCAGTGAGCCAAGATCACGCCACTGCACTCCAGACTGGGTGATAGAGCCAGACCTTGTCTTAAAAAAAAAAAAAAAAAAAAAGAAAAAAAAAAAGGAAAAGAAGTAAGATCCTCAAGTTCTGGTTTGTTTTCTAACACATCCAGCATTAGAAATAGTTCCATGTGGCTGCTCAATAAACACTTGTTGAATATATTATAATATTGTCATTGTTACCTTTGGGAAATTAAACAAGAAGAATCAATCCTTAATGGAGAAGATTGTGTTTCTGTGTGGACACAATGCAGGGTTTTTAGGAGGATCCTTAGGAAAAAGCAAAGGATTTGTAAAACTTAATTCAGGAGTGAGAATGCAGTCCCAGAAGATGTATAGAAAGGTGGAGGCTTAGTTAGCAAACTCCACAAGGTAAACAAAGAACTTGTGCTAGCAGAGGGATTGGTGGTTTTAATGAAAGCTAGGAGGTTGGAGACAAATGCGACTGCTGAAGAGGCAGCTTCTGCCCTTCCTTTCTGATGTGTCTTCAGTATTGGAAGCAGATGCACCAGGCTGTTAGTTTGATGACAGTAACCACTGAAGTCAACCGACTACCCCGCCTTGTCGTGAAATTGGCTCCCAAAGCAGCCTTTTGTTTGTAATTCGTGGTTGCAAATGAGAAATGTTCAGACAGGTTTGTCTTACACAATGATTTTTAAAACTTTTATAAATTGGTTGCTAATATTTATAAATCAGGAAATGGCTCCTATAAATCTGAATCTCCAACTTCTGAAAAATCATAAGGTCTGGCCACATCAAACCCTGAGTAGCAAGAATTAGGAGGAGATTATATTGGCTGCATATTTTAGAAGGGGAATAGAGTGCCCTGTTCAGCCCACTCCCAACAACTCCCTTTCACCTCACACCTGCTCAATTCATTTCTTTACCTACCTCGCTTCATAGGCATTTTCACTTTTCTATCCCTCCAGAGAGCCAGCGTGCTAATTCGCTGATATAGTATGTCGACTGTTATGTTTCTTGCTCCAAATTAGTGATTTGTTACTGAGGCTTTTGCATTTGTGTCTTGTCAGTTTGACTAGTGTGAGTCAGTACTTTGGGACTCTTCACCTCTGAACACACAAACCAAAATCAAATGCATGGACCTGCTCAGGCTGATGCTCAGGCTCTGCCTGACTTCCCAAGAGATCCGCTCTCAGCTGACACTGACTATTCTCTGATTAGCACTCTTCAACTCACCAATTGTCTTCATGGATTCCTCAAAGCACAGAGAACAAACTGTCAAACGATGTCTGAAGGGCAGGAGAATCATTCACCAGCTGAGTTGCAAATGAGACACTGACCCAGTTAATCTGTGAACCTACTGCAGATGCTTGGGAAAGCTCTGCTGGTTTATGATTGTCCTTGAAGGACTCAGCCTTAGATGTTGCCTCTTTGTCTTGCGCATAACAAAGGCCAATGGAAATTGCTATCGACAGACTCATTCCTGCCTTGGTTCCCTTGCCATCTCTTTGTGGCTTCCTTCATTAGCTCTTTTTTCTTCTCAGAGAAAGTCCATGACCTTGGAGGTCTGCATTTCCTTTCTGAATCTGCGCCATCACCGCTGTAATGGAATGAAGGTGTCTTTCTGCTACCCCAGGATCTGTGGCCAAACAGAAACCACAGATGCCCTCTCAGCTTGTCGCCTATCCCTCTTGTTTCATCTCAGCTGGAAAGGGTCTTTGCAATTCACACTTTTTTTTCCTCTTCTCACATCAGAGCAAAAGCAAACATTAATTTAAAGAGCATCTTTTTGTAATAAGGAAAACCTTCAACTTTCAACACAACCAGAAAGGAAGCCATTTGTCCATGCCGAGAATGAGCTATCAGCATGCGCTCAGTATTACTTCCCCACTGGGGGTGATAGATACACACTGAGCCATCTGTACTTCTCCACCAGTTCTCAGGACCAATGCTTGGCATTTGCAAGTCACATTAGGAGGATTATTTGTGGCCAGACACTGAAGCTAACAGGTTTAAGGACAGACTAAACCCTTGGCTTCATTACTGTTGCTTCAACCACTACAGTGACTAGCCCAGACATCCATGCACTTTCACAGGCCAAATATCTCAGTCACTTCTTTTCTTTACAGTAAGAAAATAAATATTGAGGAATATGTATATATTAATATATATAATAATATATAATATTCATTTTCTTTACAGTAAGAAAATAAATATTGAGGCCAGGCACGGCGGGTCACACCTATATTCCCAGCACTTTGGGAGGCCGAGGAGGGCGGATCATTTGAGGTGAGGAGTTCGAGACCAGCCTGGCCAACATGGTGAAACCCTGTGTCTACTAAAAATATAAATATTAGCTGGGCATGTTGGCACACGCTAGTAATCCTAGCTATTCAGGAGACTGAGGCAGAAGAATCGCTTTAACCCAGGAGGCAGAGTTTGCAGTGAGCTGAGATGGAGCCACCACACTCCAACCTGGGCGACACAGCGAGACTCTGTCTCAAAAAAAAAAGAAAAAAGAAATATTGAAAATGATATACTCTTCTTTGGGAATGTGTAGAAAATAACCTTGTATTGTATTCTAGAAGTGGGAGGCAGAAATGTCTGCAGTGTGTACTGCTATGTTAATAGATTTTTCTGACAATGTCAGGTTGATTATCCATCTAAGGTATGGTCTATAAATCTGTTTACTGCCCATCCTTCCCCTGGAGAAGCCTAAGAATAAAAGGAGCTTGAAGAAAGCAGCTCTCAACAGCCTCAGGGAACTGCTGCTTTGCTTACGTTTCTATGGCTCT
The DNA here is from genome assembly GCF_006542625.1 of Nomascus leucogenys. NCBI lineage: Eukaryota > Metazoa > Chordata > Mammalia > Primates > Hylobatidae > Nomascus > Nomascus leucogenys. The sequence goes on along the minus strand of NC_044381.1, from coordinate 88,834,395 downwards.
TCCTGAGTCCCCATGTGTGAAGGCTTGATTTCTTAGATATGCTTGGGACACAGCCATTGCCTTATTTGCTCAAAAGGCTCAGGACCAAGAAGCTTAATAAAAGTCAAGGAACTCGTAGTTAAAAGGAAGTTGGAACTTTTCTCTGAGCCCTTGTGACCTTGAGATCCATAAAGGAGTTAAATGTCCATTTGTCTGAAAGATAAGAATTTAAATGTCTTTGACTTCAGAAAATTAGATGTGTCTTCACATCTTTTCATAAGTAACTTCACAGCTGTAGAAACCTCTAAAGAGAGATAACATACGTTTCCCTTCTCTTCAAAATGTCCACACGGAAGTTCTTCTTCCATGGTTTGAAATTTCTCAGATCTTCACCTTTCCATTTGAAAGTGAGTATGAGCAGGTTATCCAAAAACAGGGAAGCTTATGGGTAGGAGCACTCAGACCTGATCCCCACTTTCCAGTGTGAACCCCAAATATCCGAGACAGGTCTCAGTTAATTTAGAAAGTTTATTTTGCCAAGGTTGAGGATGCGCACTTGTGGCACAGCCTTAGGAGGTCCTGACGATGTGTGCCCAAGGTGGTCAGAGCACAGTTTGGTTTTATACATTTTAGGGAGATATGAAACATCAATCAAGATATGAAAGATGAACATTGGTTCAGTCTGGAAAGGCGGGACAACTCGAAGCAGGAAGGGGGCTTCCAGGTCATAGGTAGATGAGAGACAAATAGTTGCATTCTTTTGTTTCTGATTAGCCTCTCCAAAGAAGGCAACCAGATATGCATTTATCTTAGTGAGCAGAGGGGTGACTTTGAATGGAATGGGAGGCAGGTTCCCAGCTTGAATTTTCCGTTTAGCTTAGTGATTTGGGGGCCCGAGATTTATTTTCCTTTCACACCAGGATGAGACAAGGGAGCATCTCTTAAAGCTAGAAAGAGCTAGCTTGGTAGCAAATAGAAGATTTAAACTCTAGAAATATAGTAGGTGCTGAAATCAACAGAAATGAATGACTGAAATAATAACCAAGCCAACTAACAAACAGGTGAACAAATAAACACCTGGAACTCTGGATTCCAGGAGAAGCAGGTGGAAAACCATCAATCCCAAAGGGTTTTCACCTTTTGTCCTCCACACTCAGAGTCCTGCACAGAAGAGCAACTTCAGGTGTCTGACCATTCCCATTTCTATTGCTAGCTGTGAATCCACCTTTCTGTCCCACACCAAGGCTCACATCTGTGTTACGGTCTCGCCAATGCACCACAATGTAGCAGTCTCTCATTGCCTGAGGTAGTACCCAGAGTTCTTTGTCTCACAACCAAGAAAGTTAAGGCACATGGACACCAAGGGTGAGGTTGGAGCAAAGTTTAAAAAGCAAAAGAAGAAATTTCTCTGCTGCGAAGAAGAGACCTGGAAGAGGGTTGCTGTTTTTACAATTGAATGCAAAGGCTTTATAAGAAACTGATGAGGGCTGGGCATTTTATTTGCATAAGGCACACATTTCTGGTAGCTCCACCCCATCCTCCTAGTGCTCATGCAGACCCTTAGCTTGAGTTACTCCATATTGCTTTGTTCCCCTTGCTGAACATGTCTCAGGGGATGGAATTTTCCACTGAGGGCATGTCTGGGCAAGTCACCTGTGTAGCCTTTCTTATCCGTGCGGCTGTTAGGATGTCTTAGACAAGCCCGCCTGTGCAAGTTCCCTTATCTGTGCCTGCAGGCTGTTCTTTTGTTTGAAATAACTCAGCCAAGGACCCACCCTAACTGCCTGCCTGTCTGGTTTCTTCCTTTCTCCTTTCTCATCTGTACCTTCTCAAGTACCTCCTGCAGGTTTGGCTGCCTGCCCTGGCCTCTGTGGGCCAAGGGGACTCAGGGCTGGCCAGCATTAAGCCCTCCCTACCCTGCCAGCTTCTCACCCTTGCCTGCCTTCTCATCACATCTATGAGGCTCACAGAGTACCAAATGGACCAGAAGTACATGTCTCTTCTCCCCCTGAACTTAAAGAGGATCTGTCCCCCAGACTCAGCCCCCAGAGAGGTGGGGTATGAGGGAGAACACAGGGCCACACTCCAGCACCTGGGCTGTCATTTCCCTCAGCTCTCCTCTGCCTGCAGAATCCTGAACAAACTTAGTGCCGGAGTCATGGCAGTTACAGCACCAGGTTCCTTCCAGGCCTGCTGTGTACGGCGCAGACTTTGGCTTTGGTATTGAAGCCAGCTTTCCTCCCAGTTGGAAACGTAAAAGTCTGTTTGGAAATTTAAAACCCAAGAAACAGGTGGGGTTTTTATTTTGCCGTTTGTACTGTATTCCAAAATCTCTCCCCTGAGAACAAATGTCTGACTGATGCTGATGTTCTTAGAAAAGACAGGACAAAAAGGGGTTCCTGGGAATGAACATACGAGTCAACATCAAAATCACACCCCACTGCCCTTGCATGTCAAAGGAGCTTCTGGAAATCCAAAAATACAGCTCCACTGCCCTTTTGTCAAGGGCCTCTCCACCTGCTTTTTATTGTGACTAGGATGTTTCTCCCTGCTGCCGGCAGGCTCGCAAATCTCCAGCCCCTCCTCCAGGGAGCCGCATCTGCTCTGCCTCCTCACTTCCTGCATCCATCTCTGAGGCACCCAATAAAGCTCATCTTTATTGTGCTCTCTGGGGTCCTGGCTGCTGGGTTCAAAGCTGGCCCCACATGTGCTGACTTTCTGTCCTCCACCGGAGATGCTGCTGTTTCCAAGCCACGTCTAGATCTTTCAGGAGCCCAGTGCTCTTCGGTCATCAGCTCCCTGAGCCACAGGCCTGAGGTGGCCTCCAGGCTGAGGGTGGGCTGTTGGCCTGGCTGCCTTGCCCTTCCCTATCTTCTTCTAATCACCGCAGAACCCCCTCTCACAGCTAACTTGGGCTGAAGATCACACTCCAGCTTCCTCCTGAGAGGAACATCTAATTTCCCTCTCCTTCCCGGGATGAGAAATAATTAGGAGGCTTAGGATATGAACAGGAAGAAATCCAAAGTTGTTTGATTTGGCTGCAAGGCTACTACATGGCCCCCAAATTTTCCTTAGGTAGAAAGAGAGCTCATGTCCTTTTTTTTGAGATGGAGCCTCACTCTGTCACCCAGGCTAGACTGCAGTGGTGCAATCTTGGCTCACTGCAACCTCCACCTCCCGGTGAGAGACAGGACTAGCTAGATTTTCTAGGCCGACTAAGAATCCCTAAGCCTAGCTGGGAAGGTGACCGCATCCACCTTTAAACACAGGGCTTGCAGCTTAGCTCACACCCTACCAATCAGGTAGTAAAGAGAGCTCACTAAAAAGCTAATTAGGCAAAAACAGGAGGTAAAGAAATGGCCAATCATCTATTGCCTGAGAGCACAGCAGGAGGGACAATGATGAGGATATAAACCCAGGCACTGGAGCCAGCAATGGCTACCCTCTTTGGGTCCCCTCCCTTTGTATGGGAGCTCTGTTTTCACTCTATTAAATCTTGCAACTGCACTCTCTTCTGGTCCGTGTTTGTTACGGCTCAAGCTGAGCTTTCGCTTGCCATCCACCACAGCTGTTTGCCGCCGCCACAGACCCGCCTCTGACTTCCATCCCTCCAGATCCGGCAGGGTGTCCGCTGTGCTTCTGATCCAGCGAGGCGCCCATTGCTGCTCCCGATCGGGCTAAAGGCTTGCCATTGTTCCTGCACGGCTAAGTGCCCAGGTTCATCCTAACTGAGCTGAACACTAGTTACTGGGTTCCACGGTTCTCTTCCGTGACCCACGGCTTTTAATAGAGCTGTAACACTCACCGCGTGGCCCAAGATTCCATTCCTTGGAATCCATGAGGCCAAGAACTCCAGGTCAGAGAACACAAGGCTTGCCACCATCTTGGAAGCGGCCCGCCACCATCTTGGGAGCCCTGGGAGCAAGGAACCCCCAGTAACACCGGGTTCAAGCGATTCTCCTGCCTCAGCCTCCCGAGTAGCTGGAATTACAGGCATGCACCATCACGCCTGGCTAATTTTTTTGTATTTTTAGTAGAGACAGGGTTTCACCATGTTGGCCAGGCTGGTCTCGAACTCCTAATCTCTAGTGATCTGCCTGCCTCAGCCTCCCAAAATGCTGGGATTACAGGCATGAGCCACCACCCCCCTGCTGAGAGCTCATGTCTTTAACAGGGCTTAGCTTGCTCAGCCCCACCATTTGTCTTTAGGACTTTGTGATCCTGGAGCACAGGATCCATTGTTGTCAGACCATAAAGAATCCCTCATGGCTTAATTACACTGTGCTTCTTTACATTTGCATTAAAAATAATGATATAAATCTCTAAATGTAATATAATCTATAAAATTAAGATTTGAACACACAAAGGGGAATGCAAATAAACATTGATAGTCATATAACTGAATGTCTAACTCCATAGGCTCAAGACATCGCATAGTATTACTTGTATTGGAAGCTATTATTCTCGGTGTCAAATAAATAAATGAATTGGAGGAACCATTTTTACTCATTTATCTTATATATTCTGATGTTTTTTCATCCAAATGAAATGTAAAGAATGCTGGCCTTTTCAGAGAAAACTTTTTCTACTGTGGAAGACAATGTAAATAGGGATTTTACTTAGCAAGATAATCACTGCCTTTCATAATTCTCTTTAAAGAGATTTTCCTTAGAGTTCTCCAGTGCCTCAGGTTAGCAGTGGTTTTCTGTTGGTTTGTTTGGTTTTTTGCATCTAAATGATTGATATCAACCTACTCTCTCCTGTCACCCAGGCAAATCATCCCCAAAAGGTCAAAGCAAAGTCAGAGGCTGGGCGCGGTGGCTCCAAGAACAGATCTGGGGTTTCAGCCTGCTGTGATGAGTAACTATCTGGTTCTGGGATGTTAGAAATGTACGTCTAGTTGCAGGTAAGAACAAACCCATATAAACGGTAAGAGGGGTGAGAGAGAGTCTGCAAATTATTAATGGGTAAGAAATGTATTTGTGGGCAACAAACAGTGTTGGAAAGCACAAGGTGACCCTTCTGGGTTGGGGCAGGAGATGTGACCCTAGCCAGACATCTGGGGACAGGGTTGGACCAAGGTGAGATTCTTCCCCTTGTCTGTCAGAGATGGTAAGGGCTAATTATTAAGCAGAAGGTACTTGGAATTAATCCAAAGGTGGATCTGGCCTCAGATAAAGCGTGCAAGGGAAAGAAAACTTATGAGAGTCTAGGCTTGGCGAGAAGCAGCTGAGAGAGAAACCAGTTCCAGGTGGAAGGAGGTTTAAGAAAAGGGGCAACTTCCAAACTGCATTCAGAAAGGGAGGGAAGCTAAAAATAACTTGTTTTCTTCCAGGACTGGGGTCAGCAAGAGAGAAGTGTAGCTGGCTGAGCTTCCTAAAGTCAGGGGAAGAAGTTAAGATGAGAAGCCAGACTCTTCTATGAAGTTATCAGAATATACAAAACTGCATGGGGCCTGCCCAAGAATAATGTTGAATCCTCATACCGAAGAATAAAGGACTTACCTATTAATAAGAATAGGGAAGGCTGGGTGCAGTGGCTCATGCCTGTAATCCCAACACTTTGGGAGGCTAAGACGGGCAGATCATTTGAGGTCAGGAGTTCGAGACCAACCTGGCCAACATGGTGAAACCCCATCTGTACAAAAAATACAAAATACAAAAATAAAATAGTTATTTTGATAACTAAAAATACAAAAATTAGCCGGGCACGGTGGCACACACTTGCAATTCCAGCTACTCGGGAGGCCGAGACAGGATAATCTCTTGAACCTGGGAGGCAGAGGTTGCAGTTAGCCAAGATCGCACCACTGCATTTCAGCCTGGGCAAGGGAGTGAAATACTGTCTCAAAAAAAAAAAAAAAAGTTGAATTTTGATGAGGTTCAATATATTTGTTTTTTCTTTTGTTACTTATGTTTTGGGTGTCATATCTGAAAAATGATTGCCTAATCCAAGGACACAAGGATTTATGCCTATGTTTTCTTCTATGAATTTTACAGTTTTAGCTCTTCCATTCAGGTCTTTTTTCCATTTGGAGTTTTGTATATGGTATGAGGCAGGGGTCCTAATTTATTATTTTACATGTGAATATCTAGTTTAGTCTTTATTGAAAAGGCTACTGACTTCTTGGACATGTGAATATCCAGTTTAATCTTTATTGAAAAGGCTGCTGACTTCTTGGCACTCTTGTCAAAAAACAATTGACTATAAATTTGACAGTTTATCTCTCAATTATATTCTCTTGCCATCTATGTCTATCTTGATCAGTACTTCATTGTCCTGATTACTGTAGCTTTGTAGTAAGTTTTAAAATCAGGGACTTTCCAACTTCATTCTTCTTTTTCAAGATTGTTTGGGTATTTTGGGTCTCTTGATTTTTTACTCAAATCTTAGAATCAATTTGTCAATTTCTGCAAAATAACTAGCTGGGATTTTAATAGGGGTTGCATTGAATCTGTAGATCAATTTAAAGAGTATGGGTATTTTAATAACATTAAATCTGCTCACCCATGAACATGGAATGTCTTTCCATTTATTTGGGTCTTTTAATTTCTTTCCAGAACGGTTTGTGGTTTATAGAGTATAAGTTTTATACTCCTTTTGTGAAATTTATTCCTCACAAAAGAGTGAAGTATTTCATTCTTTTTGATGCTATGATAAATGGCATTGTGTTCTTAATTTTGTTTGGGGAATGGTAAATGCAAGTGCATAAAAATACAATTTATTTTTGTGTTGACCTTATATCCTGAAACCTTGAGGAACTTGTTTATTAGTTACAGTAATTTTTAAGTAGATTATTGAAGGTTTTCTATATATAAGATCATGTCATCTGCCAATAGAGATGGTTTATTTCTTCATTTCCAGTATGGATGCCATTTACATCTTTTGCATACCTAATTACCCTGGATACAACCTTCAGGACAATGTTGAACGGAAGTGAAAAAATCCTTGTTTTCTTCCTCATTTTAGGAAAAAAACATTCAGTGTTTCATCAATAAGATATTAGCTGTCAGATTTACAAGCTCTTCACTCCACTATGCCAAAAGTCCCATGTCCAACACAACTGGCTATTTTCGGCCCTTTGCATCACCATATGAATTTTAGGATTAGATTGTCAATTTCTACAGAGAAGGTAATTAAAAGAGATTTTGATAGGAATTGTGTTGAATCTGTAGGTCAATTAGATGAGTATTGTTATCTTAACAACATTAAGTCTTTTGATTCAAAAGCATGGGGCATATATATATATATATATATATATTTTTTTTTTTTTTTTTTGAGAAGGAGTCTCGCTCTTTCACCCAGGCCGGACTGCAGTGGCGCGATCTCGGCTCACTGCAGGCTCCGCCAAGCATGGGGCACATTCTAAGGCAGACATCTATCCATTTTTTCTCAGCTTTGGACTTCCAGAGATCCTCTAAATCCTTGCACCATAAATTATACTCTAGTAAACATCTTTATAAATAATTATGTCTCCTATGAATTCAGGTGATAAACTTTTTGGAAAATATAACCAGGTCTAGAATGGCTGTACATATGATATGAATATATTTACTTTTGCCAAACAGTGCTGGACTGCTCTGCAAAATGGCTATTCTAGTCCACTCTCCCACAAGCAGTTCATGAATGTTTTCTGTATTCCCAAAATCTATGCCAATAATTGTAATTATCAAGCTTTTTAATCTTTGACACTCTGATATCTGTAAAATAATATCTTGTGTTTTAATTTTTCTGTATCTGATAATCAATGAGCTTGAGCGTCCTTTCACATGTTTGGTGGCGTTTTGAGTTTTCCTGTCTGTAACTCATGAGCTCATAACCTTTGTCCATTTTTCTACTGGAGTTTCTGTCACTTCCTAATGATTTGGGAAGTTTGTTATATAGTCTAAATTCTTGCTACTCAGCTGGGAGCTTGCTAGAAATGTAGAATCCATGGCTCCCTTCCAGACCCATTGAATCAGATCAGGAGGGTAACAAAATCCTCAAATGCCTATTGAAGTTTGAGAACCACTGTTCTAGATATCAATCTCCTTTTCAGTTTTCAACATTGCAAACACCTTCTTTCATTCTATCAAAAGGTGCTCATGCTTTATTTTGTTAAAAAGAAATAATTGATTTAAACAAATGTAATTTTTGTTTTAAGGTTTATGCTTAGTTCAAAACAATATTATCTATATTTTCCCTATTATCTACATGATTTAACCTTTTATATTTAGTTCTTTCATATTAAACTTTTTAATATTTAGTTCTTTTTGTTCGTTTATTTTTAATATTTAGTCCTTTATATTTTATATTTCGTGTGTTTTTTTTTTTTTTGAGATGGAGTTTTGCTGTTGTTGCCCAGGCTGGAGTGCGATGGCGCAATCTTGGCTCACTGCAACCTCCGCCATCTGGATTCAAGTGATTCTCCTGCCTCAGCCTCCCGAATAGCTGGGATTACAGGCACCCACCACCACACCCAGCTAATTTTTGTATTTTTAGTAGAGACAGGATTTCACCATGTTGGCCAGGCTGGTCTCAAACTCCTGACCTCAGGTGATCTGCCCCCTTCATTTTCCCAAAGTGCTGGGATTACAGGCATGAGCCACCACGCTCAGCCTATTTAGCTCTTTTATCCATTTTGAATCCATATTTTTATGTCATGTTAGGTAAGCAACTAATTGTGTTTTTCACCACGTAGGGGTCATTTTTCCCAGCACCATTTGTCAGACAAACTAATGAGTCCTCCTTAATTTGTGGCATCCCAGTTATCTTATAGTAATTTCTCAATTATATATTTGGGTCTTTCTTTCTGAACTTTTTCTTCTGTTCCATCAGCCCATTTGACTATTCTCATACCATTATCATACTCTGTTTTGTTTTGTTTTGATTATAGCTCTGTGATGTACTTTATATTTGATAGGACAAGTACCCCTCTTTATACTGATTTATTAAAATTTTCTTAGCTATTTTTAGACTTTGAGTTTTTTCATATAAATTTTAACATAAAGCTTAACGCAAAATCCTCAAAAAGTTCAAATTGGATCTTCGTTGTCAGACCATTAAATGTTTTGATAATTGGAGTGAGGAGATAATGACATGTTCATAATATGATATTGTTCCATCTTAGAACACGGAATCTCTCTCCATTGATCAGATCTTTTTTATATCTTTCATAGAGGACTTGGTATTCTTGGTTAATTCTTAGATTCATTTTTTTTTTATGCTATGGTGAATAGTGTGTTATTATTGTTCTATTTTCTAGTTAATCATTGCTGATATAAAGAAGTGGCATTTTAAAATTGATCTTTAGTCCAGCAAGCTTGCTGTGGTGGTTTTTAAAAAGGTCCACATATTCTTTGGTCTTCCCTTCAAGGAGTAGAGGCTATTCCTCTCCCCTTGAGTATGGGTGTAGTGACTTGCGTCTAAGGAATAGAATATGCTGGTGAAAGTGATGATGTCTGACTTCTGAACTAGGTCATAAAATGTATTCATTTCCTCTTATTCACTTGCTTTGGGCAGAGTTATGACAGGACATATTGTGAGGACACTCAAGTAGCCTTATAGAGCAGTCCACATGGTGAGGAACTGAGGTCTTTTTCCAAAAGTCATGTGAGTGAGCCATCTTGGAAGTAAACCCTCCAGCTCCAAGTAAGTCGTCAGATAACTGCACGCCCCAGAAAACATCTTGACTGCAACTTTATGAGAGACCCTCAACCAGAACCATCCTTCTAAGTTGCCCATGATTACATATTATAAAATTCCATTCACATGAAATATCCAGAATAGGCAAATCTGTAGAGGAAATAGATTAGTGGTTGCTTAGGGGTAGGGGGATAAGGAGATAATAGGGAAAGGATTTGGGATCTTGGTTTGTTTTGAAGTGATGAAAATATTTTAGAGCTTACTCTGGTGATGATGGCTGCACATATCTGTGAGTATAGTACAATCCATTGAGTCATATACTTTTTAAATGGGTGAATTGTATAGTATGTGAATTATATCACAATAAAAGGAAGAAAAGGAAGGGAGGGAGGGAAGGGAGGAGGGAGGGAAGGAAGGAGGGAGGGAAGGAGGGAGGGAGGAAATCACAGAGACTAGTACATCAATTCATTTCATACCATGGGAAAAGGCAGCATTTTCTAGGCCCCCCAAAACACTCTAGAATCTTGTTATTCTCAATTCTAGACCAATGAGTCCAACTTTCTTTATATTTACTAAGAGAGACTTGCAAGTGACCCTTCATAGGACAAACAGAATAATTTGTCTCAATTCAGTAAAACCACACCTAGCTACACTTACCAAGTGTAAATTACAAAGAAAAGTTTAAAGGAAACTACGTCAATTTTATATAAAACAAAACCTTTTACAATGTAAATACAAAAGAGAAATAAAGATTCACACATTATTCCCTTACTTTTCCTGCTTTGTGTATAACACTGTTGACAGAAACTGCCTATAAAGATCCCATTTGGGAGGGGAGTCAACATCTGTATATACGTAATATTGGCCACAACAACCTAAGTGATTTCCAAGGTAATAATTCATTTCCCCAGTAAGCGCCGTTAAAAATTGGGTTGCTTTGAAAAATAAACCAAATTCCTTTTGTGTTAGATTCCCCAGAGGACTCTAGTTTCATTTTGAAGCCAGCCTTACACATGAAAGCCTCAATCTAGGAAGGCTGACTGCTCAGTTCAGGGTGCTAAACTATACTGTCTTACTGTATTTAAGATGTTTAAAGTAAATTAACTCAGAGTTGCTTCAAAGCGTGAGCTCATCTATAAATATGGCACAACAAATCAGATTTGTCTCCCATAAGTAGTTTTAACAGCTGTCTTTTCACCGTCTCTCCTCCCCCTCCCCCATGCTTGTTACCTCTTTACAAAATTGCACCTCCTTCAGAGCCAGGATTTTCCCTTTCTCTCGTGCACCTCCCCCAGCCCCCAGCACCTGTGAGGGATCTCGGTGTGGGGGTGACAGACACGGATCTCACCCAGCAGAGTAGATAATCAGCGTGGCTGCTGGGAGATCTACACTCCAAAGCTCAGCCATTCTGAGTCTCTCACTCGGAATCTTTTTTACTCTTTTTGAACACATAGTTATGCCAGTCCTAGCTACCTGATTTCCTAGCCAATGCAAAACCAGAAGTAGCTGACTGGTTGCTGGAGGTAAGCCCCTGACAGATGTGATGAGTATCAGATAACAGAAAGGGAGAAGACAGAAAATCCTGAATTCGAAAATCACAACGATCACTTAACGCAGGTGCAAAGCAACTTATATCTCAATAGCCACGTGGGGGTTTTCTGTTCTATAGAAACCGAATTCCAGTCCTGAGTCATGGTCCTTTGAAAAATTGTATTACGCTCAAGATATTCTATTTCAAAGAGCAGAGATATACACATCGTGAAATTATATACTTCTATATGTTTGAAATTTTACATTTGAAAAGGTAAAAATATTTTAAAATATTGGCATTTAGAGAAGACAATTGTGCTATGTAACAGTTAAACTTTTTAAACAGCCTGCTCCTGGTTACTCTGAATTAACAAAGGTGAACTTGATATTGGAAACAGTTACAGAGTACAGAATAATTTGCCAACATTAGTGATTCTCGTATAGTGATATTCAGTACAATTCCAGAATTCCTTGCTTAAATAAATCTTGAATACCTAGGATGTGCTGGGTGCTATGTTAGGTGACGTGACGAAACAAAAATAAGACATGGCACCTGTTCTCAAGGAGCCTGAGCCTAGTGGATGAGATGTCTAGATTATGAAATAATTACCCCACAATATGGTTCTATCATAAAGGGCTTCACAAAGAGAGAAGCACATTATCCTTAGAAGATACAACTTTTGAAATGTGTCTGATTGGGTGTTGTTGTTGTTGTTGTTTGTTTGTTTATTTTGAGATGGAGTCTCACCCTGTCTGCCAGGCTGGAGTGCAGTGGCTTGATCTCAGCTACTGCAACCTTCGCTTCCCGGGTTCAAGTGATTCTCCTGCCTCAGCCTCCCAAGTAACTAGGACTACAGGTGTGTGCCACCACACCCGGCACATTTTTGTATTTTTAGTAGAGATGGTGTTTCACCATGTTGGCCAGGCTGATCTTGAACTCCTGACCTCAAGTGATCTGCCCACCTCAGTTATGGGGGTTTTAAGAGTGATCATAAACCTCACTCTTATCGCCTTGGAAGAAAACAAGAAAGAAATACAATGAAGATTAAAACAGTGCCTGCATGCGAACCTGGATTCAAAGATAAGGCTTGGGCCAAGAGGCAAAAAACAAGAAGTCTTTCTCATATTTCTCTTGTCATGTAGACCTAAGGAACTGCACACATATGAAGGCCATGAGGAAACCGTCGGTGCAGGGCAGACTGTTACCCAGCCAGTGGCAGGCAGGAGTGTGGACTGCCTCGCACAGATAGAACCCAAGAACAGGAAAGAGGGGGAGACCATGTGTGGGAGACATGTGAGCATGTTGGCCCCACCTGATAGAGAAGCATGAATGTGGGAGAGGGTGTTAGACTTCTCCAGCTCTCCAGTGAAAGAAATCATGCCTTTTTCCATGAGGGGATGAAGCCAAGAGGAAGAGAGAAAGATCAGAAGTGTTTCTGCAATACTATTCCCAACTGGTGAATATAGTAGGAGTGGCCTCCCCTCTACCCAAACAGAAGCAGCAGAAATAAGCATCCCAGGCCAATAGGTCTTGAAGGATAAAAAGAGATTCAACAGGCAGATGAAAGGAATCATTCCATATAAAGGGAAAGGCAAGGCAAAATAGGATGGTTTCACTGTACGAAGTGCCTTGGGAAAAAGGTGAGAATAGAGTCTCTTGACATTTATCAAGAATTTCTAACTAAAGGTGATTGATACCCCTAAATAAATGTATTTCTATTCCTCCAAGTCTAGATCTAAAAACAGCATAGAAGGGCTCTACTCCACGAGTTTGTAGTTTTCCTATTTGGGGATCACTAAGCCTTTTGAATCTGTGGGTTAATGTCTTTCAGTTATAATCTCCTTAAATATTGCTTCTATCCATTCCCCCTTCCTGCTGTCTCTGAGACTCTAGTTATCCCATGTCTCGTACACTGTTATTGTTTACTTTTCCATTTTTCTCTACATTTGTTTTGAATATTTTTTAATAACCTGCCTTCTAGTTACTTAGTAAACTACATGCACAATCTGTCATTAAACAAATTTACTGAATGCTTATTTTTAGATATTATACTTTTAGAAGGTCCATTTGGGGACTCCCTGAGCCTTTTAGATATTATACTTTTCTAGAAGGTCCATTTGGGGAGTCTCTGAGCCTACTCTGACTGGAGACACTACCCAAGGAAAAAAAATGAATTGGAAAAAAAAGAATATCCATTCGATTCTTATTTTTACAGAGTTCATTCCAAATATCTGGTGAAATTATCTATTCTGTCATCTATTTTGTGCATCTTTTTTCTATTTTCTTGAATATATTAATCATAGTTATTTAGAAGCTCTTATCTGTTAACTGCAATATCTCTCCCATCTGTGAGTCTATTTCTATTGTCTAGTTTTTTTAACTTAGTTATCTATGACATGATCTGGTTCTTTACATGTTTAGAAATTTCTTATTTTATGCCAGCCATTTGGCTTAAAGACCTAAAGGCTCCAGATGGTGCTACCTTCCTCCTTTTCTCTGTTAGGCACATCTGATGAGAGACAAAACTGAACTGGGGCTTTGATACAATTTAGTAAGAGTTTTGGTAAGACTCAGCCTACCTCATTTACCCCTGTTCCTAGGATGTGATCTTCCTGGGTTATGAATAGAGAACCTGGCAAGTGCTTGTGTCCTTAGCCCTAAAAGACTACAAAAGATTCTGTTCTGCCTTTCAGGGGTTTTATTTTATTATTTATTTATTTAGAGACAGAGTTTTGCTCTTGTTGCCCAGGCTGGAGTGCAATGGCAGGATCTCGGCACACCACAACCTCTGCCTCCTGGGTTCAAGTGATTCTCTTGCCTCAGCCTCCTGAGTAGCTGGGAGTACAGGCATGCACCACCACGCCCAGCTAATTTTGTATTTTTAGTAGAGACGGGATTTCTCCATGTTGGTCAGGCTGGTCTTGAACTCCCGACCTCAGGTGATCTGCCTGCCTTGCCCTCAGCCTCCCAAAGGGCTGGGATTACAGGCGTGAGCCACCGCACCCACCTCAGGGGTTTTAAAGCTTAGGTTTTTAGCCTCCCACAGATTCAAATTTTGGCACATTTCTTGAGAGGGAGCATGACTATCTGTTTGAGGCCTGTCTAGTTTTCAATGGTATCACCCTAGTCTCTCCTAAATATCACAATCTCTCTGTCTTCCAGCAGCTGGCTTAGCGGCAAGCCTGGATTCTTACACTGTAGCAGCTCCCAGAATTAGCTCCCAGGTAAAAGGGCTGGTAGAATCTGTGTCAACATACCAAGCATCCTATAGTTTTCATCTGTTGCCTTTTTGTTTTCAGTTCAACTCCACCTGGTCATTTTCATTTCTTAAACACCTCCAAATCATAGGATATTTCACTCTACATTTTAAAATGTGCAGGCCGGGTACAGTGGCTCAAGGCCAGGTGCAGTGGCTCACGCCTGTAATCCCAGCACTTTGGGAGGCTGAGGAGGGTGGATCACTTGAGGTCAGGAGTTCAAGACCAGCCTGGCCAACATGGTGAAACCCCGTCTCTACTAAAAAATACAAAAAATTAGCCAGGCATGGTGGTGGATGCCTGTAATCCCAGCTACTCAGGAGGCTAAGGTAGGAGAATCACTTGAACCCGGGAGATGGAGGCTGCAGTGAGCCGAGATTGTGCCACTGCCCTCTAGCCTGGGCAACAGAGCAGGACTCTGTCTCAAAAAAAACCAAAACAAAATAAAATAAAATAATAAAACTTGCTATGTGACTCTTTATGGCCAGGCACCATGGCTCATGCCTGTAATCTCAGCCCTTTGGGAGGCCAGGGTGGGCAGATCACCTGAGGTCAAGAGTTCGAGACCAGCCTGGCCATCATGGTGATACCCCATCTCTACTGAAATACAAAAATTAGACGGGCATGGTGGCATGCGCCTGTAATCCCAGCTATTCAGGAGGCTGAGGCAGGAGAATCACTTGAGCCCAGGAGGCGGAGGTTGCAGTGAGCTGAGATCGCGCCACTGCACTCCAGCCTGGGAGACAGAGCGAGACTTTGTCTCAAGAAAAAAAACATGCTACCTGACTCTTTAATCCCCCAGATAGCCTCAGAATTCAGAAAATGTTTCATGGGGGAACCTAGACATGCATTTGAGGCTCTGAAAATCCCTGCTTTGGGCAGCCCAACCCAACAGGACCACTGAGACTTTTGCTGATTTTACTGTATACCCCATACCCACACAAGCAGGTGGCCTCTGCTGGAGTCAAGCTCTGATCCTTAGCCCAGCCCAGAATCAGAGAATGCCCTAGGGGGAAATAACCGGTAGGCAGTGTCTACTCATCTCCGGACAGTTCTTCCCTTTCTGAAAATTTAGTCCATTTATCCTTGTATTATAACTTCTGTAACTCTCTGGTGCCATTAAAAATATGACCTTTGTAATGTATCCGCTTTTTAAACTTTTTCTCAATGGAAGAGTTGGCCTTCCATGACCTATCCAAAAGCATCTGGATTCACAGGTTTGGCTATGCCCATGGCTAAACCACTGCCCACCCCCAAAATATATACACACGCTCTATTCCCTCACTTTGCTATATTTTCCCTCACTGGATTCTTCACTTATATAAATATTGATGGCACGCCCTGATCATCCAGTTTTTGCCACTCCCCTCACCCAGTTCTCTACTAAGAATCTGTGCTCCAGTGGGGATGGGCATTCAAGAGCTGGATCCCCCTGTGTCTGGTGGGACAGGGTTCACTGCCTGTGCTGCAGAACTGGAAAGCCTCTGTCACCCTGAACATGCCAAGTGTACCCGCCTGCCTGAAGGGGGTGGGGTTCATGGCTTTAGAACTGGAATAGGAAAAGTTTTTTGTTTTTAGCCAGACTATTTAGGAAAAGATTTAAGTGAAGAGTTGGCCAGGCATGTTGGCTCACACCTGCAGTCCCAACACTTTGGGAGGCCAAAGAAAGAGGATCACTTGAGCCCAGGAGTTGGAGACCAGCCTGGGCAACATAAGGAGACAATATCCCTACAAAAAGAAATTTTGTTTTAGCTAGCCAGGCATGGTGGTGCATACCTGTGATCCCAGCTAGGGAGGCTTGAGCCTGGGAGGTTGAAGCTGAAGCAAGGCATGATCACACCACCATTATCTAGCATGGATGACGGAGCAAGACCCTGTCTCAAAAAAACAAACAACAAAAAAGATTTAAGCAAAGACTCATGGTTCAAATTTTGGCCCTTGTGTCTCAAATGAATGAGCAGGTTTGAGTGAAATATATATATATTTTTTTTTTTTTTTTTTTTTTTTGAGATAGGGTCTCACTTTGTCACCAAGGCTGGAGTGCAGTAGCATGATCTCAGCTCACTGCAACCTCCGCCTCCCAAGCTCAAGCAGTCGTACCACCTTAGCCTCCCATGTAGCTGGGATGACAGGTGTGCACCACCACACCCGGCTAATTTTTTGTGTTTTTGGTAGAGACAAGGTTTCACCACGTTGCTCAGGCTGATCTCGAACTCCTGAGCTCAGGTGATCCACCCACCTCGGCCTCCCGAAGTGCTGGGATTACAGGTGTGAGCCGCCGCCCCCGGCCTGAAATATTTTTTTAATGGGAGATTTCAATTCATTTCTCCCCCCCAAAAAATCTAGATTTCTGTTGTTTCTTTACCAAGTGGTCCAGTAAGCAGGCTCTGTTTCACATGGCAGCATTCAGCTGCAGATGCCACTCTAGGTGGGACATGCCCTCTCCAGAGGGGCCTGGGGCAAGGCAGGTGAGGGACCCAGGTGCTAAATGCCTGTGGTCTTGCTCTCAGAGCCATGCAAGCACATCGTGGGCTTTTGCACCTCCAGGAGCGAATGCCTCCTACAAGTTCACGCAGCGGCCTCCCTCCAGGCCCAGCTCTGCTCTCCAGTGTCTCGCCTGTTTAACTCCCTTGTGCCTGCAGCCTGCCTGGCCCCTGTGGGCACAGACAAAGCTGAATGAGCAACTCAGGCTCCTGCAAGCCAGAAGTCAACGGTGGCCCCTGGCACACGCCTGCTCCTCTTGTCACAACAGCAGATACGGTAACTCAGAAAAGCTCATTCTGCAAACTTCCTGCTTTCCTTCACTGCTGCTTAAATGTAGTGTTTATATTATAGTAATTAAAAACAACTTCATTATCCAGTGGGAGAGCAATTCTGTGCCCCATTACAGCATTCTGAGACTTCCCTATATGGCTCAAACATGCCTCAAACAAGAAACCAGTTGCTAGGAGACCAGCAGACAAACTTCAAGAGACGGGTAGTTTCTGCCTTTTCTCTCTGAACTTCTCTATCCAATCCCAGCCCAGGCCAGCCTATCGGTACATATAGAAAAAAGAAAAATAGAAAACACACACACCGCCCCCATTCCATAACTTCAAAGGAGACTTTGCATGTGTTATTAGGGAAATCACAAAAGTGGTTTTGAACACAGAATAAAATATGATGACAACTTTTAAACTTGTACCCGTTAACTCTGCTGTCTGGCTTCTTTAGGACACCAACATGATGTGCTGGTAGAGAAACTTGTATGATGTCGTAAGGGCTTTTTTCCTTTTTCATTTCATGTTCCTTCTTCTGGAAATATGGGGGTGGTAGGTTGGACCACAGAAAGAAACCTAAAAAAAAAATTAAAGAACCAGTAATTATTCTATACTAAATTTGCAATGTAAAGCATCGACTTGGTTGGTCAGATAGCCTGGATCTTTTAAAAGATATGGAAATTCAATTAAATAATAAAAACATTAAAATATTCACAAAGAAAATATGCAACACCAATAAGAGATTATAAAATGTCATGTGCCACAGACATGTCTAATTTGCTCTTTTGGTGGCAGGCAGTAAACAGGACGTTGAGAAATTTAGATTCGGTCTCTAAGTTGACAGAAGTCCCTTAGCATGGCACCGTTGTAAACAGGAACCCTGCCAGCATCCTGGGCTAAGGATCCTGTGATCTTTTCAGCATTTCCTGAAGTTTTCTGTCTGGAATAGGCTGACCCTGCTATTATCCTGGGACCTCTTCTTTATGCCTGAAATAGCCAGAAAGACTGAAGGCTCAGTCCAGCTTGTGAAGACCAAAATGCTTACTATTTAGCCTGCTATATAAACACCTCTGCTTTAAATCAACACCCAAAGTTGAGATGTTTTTTAGTTCTTCACTTAAAACAAAAATATTTTTTACAATATTTGTAAAACCAATTAAATACATTCACTATTTTCAATGCCTTTGTTTTCTTCTGGTAGTTCAGTGATGTATATGTAATAATGTTAGTGATTCAATGTGTCTTTTGTCTCCAGAATGATCTAGTTGATTTGGATATATTATATGCATGATTTCTTTTCTCACTTTATTACTCATAACTAACAATCTCGTTCTGAATTCTCCATTCTGGAAAGGGACTATTTCTTTAATTTTCAGCCTGTTTCAGCTATTGTAGCATCAAATTTCAAAATTATTTCTAGTAAGTTTTAAGATTATTCCTTGTTTTCTGTAAATATTCTGTAAATAATCTGTGGTTATCATCAAAAACATCACTTACTTAGCTAAACATTGAACACATAATATTATTTCAGGCCTTCACACCTATTTCCTTGTCTTTGTTGAAACCTTTGACCTTGGCTGTTTATCAAGTCTTCCTTTGTCAGTTTAGTAATGGCATGAGTGCTTTTTTGATATGCAAGCCTGCTCACTTTTATTAGTGTTTCCACTTGTTAAAAATGTATGCAGTCAGCCAGGCGCAGTGGCTCATGCCTGTAATCCCAGTACTTTGGGAGGCCAAGGTGTGCGGATCACAAGGTAAGGAGCTCAAGATCATTCTGTCTAACATGGTGAAACCCAGTCTCTACTAAAAATACAAAAAAAAAAAAAAATAGCTGGGCGTGGTTGCAGGCACCTGTAATCCCAGCTACTTGGGAGCCTAAGGCAGGAGAATTGCTTGAACCTGGGAAGTGGAGGTTGCAGTGAGCTGAGATCGTGCCACTGCACTCCAGCCTGGGTGAAAAAGCGAGACTCCACCTCAAAAAAAAAAAAAAAAAAAAAGGATGCAGTCCATTTCTCTGAAGATTTTCTCTTTCTTTTCTCTTTCCATTTTTCTTTTCAGAGCTCCACTGCCATATTTTCTATTTTTATTATTTTGACTTATTCACATATTATCCAGGACCTAAAAAAATTCAATGTAACGGTATTCTGAATGCATACCATTTTAAAATGTACTAATCAAAAACATGAATTGCCGTAAATGTAAAAATTAAAATATTAAAATTATGTTTTCAAAAAATTTTTTTCTCTCGAGTAGTCACACATTTTATTTTATTTATTTGTTTTTAGATGGAGTCTTGCTCTCTCACCCAGGCTGGAGCGCAGTGGCGTGATCTTGGCTCACTGCAACCTCCACCTCCCGGATTAAAGCGATTCTCCCAACTCAGTCTTCAAAGGAGCTGAGATTACAGGCATGTGCCACCACACCCAGCTAATTTTTGTATTTTTAGTAGAGATGAGGTTTCACCATGTTGGCCAGGCTGGTCTCGAACTCCTGATCTCAAATGATCCACCCACCTTGGCCTCCCAAAGTGCTGGGATTACAGGTGTGAGTCATTGTGCCCAGCCACAAATTTTAAATTAAAAGACAGACCTGGCAAGGTGGCTCACATCTGTACTCCCAGCACTTTGGGAGGCCGAGGTGGGAGGATCACTTGAGTCCAGGAGTTCAAGACCAGCCTAGACAACATGGTGAGACCCTGCCTCTATTATTTAAAACAAAAAAAAATTTCAAAAGATTTTTTAATGAAAATAAAAGACAAAATTTAAGTAACATAAAGTAAATCAAGCTTTTTTAAAAGCTGAAATTTTTATTTAATATTTTGAATTTAGATTAAATCTTAAACATTTTTATAAAAATAGCACTAAATTCTAGTGGTCATTTTCTATAGAGTTAACAATATAAAGAATCGACATTTCACTTCAAACATGTTACCTCTAGCCTTTACATACACATATTTAAGAGGAATACATATTGTTTAATATCACAAAGCGCCCTTCAGCCACCATGCGTACCTGTTGTGAATATCAAAGAACTGAAACCATGAATTAGAACACAAAGAGAAGCAAGAGAAAGGACGCAGCACTGTTGAGAAGCAACACTGTTGTGCTTTGATGCTAGAAGAAAGTATTTGACAAGTGAATTAATCTGTCTTCCCTCCGCCCTAGGCACTTCTAATACTTAAATCCTTTCCACGCTTCTGAGCAGAAGAGCCTGTAAACTTTCAAGCGGCTCTGTCACAGCCACCTTTTGTTTGGAAGACTCAGGGTGAAAGATAAGAAAGGCAATTTCAGGCCAGGCTTTGTGGCCCATGCCTGTAATCCCAGCACTTTGGGAGGCCAAGGCAGTCGGATCTCTTAAGACCAGGAGTCAAGACCAGCTTGACTAACATGATGAAACCCCATTTCCACTAAAAATACAAAAATTAGCCAGGTGTGGTAGCACGTGCCTGTAGTCCCAGCTACTTGTGGGGCTGAGGCAGGAGGATCAATTGAGCCTAGGAAGTCGAGGCTGCAGTGAATCGTGATTGTGCCACTGCACTCCAGCCTGGGTGACAGAGTGAGACCCTTTCTCTCAAAAAAGGAAAAAAAATAAAAAAGGCAATTTCTCTGAGGCCTGAACAGTGTTCCTGAGGAAAGTATCTGTTTAGGGTTACAGGTGACCCTGTGCCAGCTCTAGGGGCCACATCTGAGTGACAGAAGCGCTAGGCGTTCTTTCACACATTGTGCACCCTGGGGATATGCGGGCCCCATAAGAGGGACACGGTGCCCCTCTTGTCCAGGTTCAAGGGTGGCACTGTGAGGGCCCATTTCTCTGGGATGAGGCTGCCTAGGGCTGGGCTCGGGAGGCGGGAAGACTAGAATGGAATGTGAGAACTTCCCACGCGCAGAAAGGGTACCGATGTCTCCAGGTTCTGAGCAGTCCCAGCCATGTGGCAGGGCCTCAAGGGAATATCCGCTTGAACTCAGCAGGGGAGGCAGGCCCAGCCTGTGCAGTGACCTCCGCGCCCTGGCTCAACAGGAGGGCATTGAGGACCAGGGGGGTGAGGACGAGGGGTCCGTAAACCAGCCAGTGGCAACCAGAAATCAGAGGCCTCTCCTGCCTGCACCCCGGGACTTTGATAGGACCCCGAAAGGGAAGGAGCGAGCCTCTGTCATGGAAAGAATTGTATTCCAGCCTCGCCAGACTAGATTTGACTTGAAGCAGGAAGAAAGAAATGTGACATTTCTCACCTCATTTTGTTCAATAAAATCAGAATCCACCACGGAAGTAACTTTGGTTGAGTCGTGGCACGTTTCTGCAGCTCTTCTCTCCTCCACCCCTGGAAGCGAGGGGAGCCCACGGTCTGGGGAAGGGCAGACGTCGAGGCCTTCCCTACCGGACAGCACTGCCGCTTCTGCAACCTGCCTTCCTGCTTCTGGGGTCTGTCCCTGCCGGAGGCCCCAGTGGCCTGGCCTCGCATCAGATCGCCTGAGGGCCTCTCAGGTGTTGGTGGAGGGAGGTCATCTGGGTGGGAGAAGTTTTGCCATCAGCCTGAGGAGAGGACAGTGGGGATTCTGGGCAGAAAACAATGCGAACCATCAACAGAATTTTGTTTTTTCTTTTTTTTTGAGATGGAGTCTCACTTTGTCGTCCAGGCTAGAGTGCAGTGGTGCAATCTCGGCTCACTGCAACCTCCACCTTCTGGGTTCAAACAATTCTCCTGCCTCAACCTCCCGGGTAGCTAGGATTACAGGCGCCCACCA
Source organism: Nomascus leucogenys (assembly GCF_006542625.1). Classification (NCBI taxonomy): domain Eukaryota; kingdom Metazoa; phylum Chordata; class Mammalia; order Primates; family Hylobatidae; genus Nomascus; species Nomascus leucogenys. The sequence continues at coordinate 88,812,503 of NC_044381.1, read as the reverse complement.
CCACGCCAGGCTAATTTTTGTATTTTAGTAGAAAGAGAGTTTCGCCATGTTGGCCAGGCTGGTCTTGAACTCCTGACCTCAAGTGATTCACCCGCCTTGGCCTCCAAAGTGCTGGGATTACAGGCGTGAGGCACCGCCCCCAGCAACAGAAGTTATTTTCTCCGCCTGGCCTTCCAGGTTCAAGCAAAGCCAGTGTCATTTGCCCAGGCCTCTCAGGATCCCTTTTGCTTCCAGAGACTCCCTCTTTACTCCCCACCCCGGGTACCCAGAAAAGTCCTTGAAAGAAATTGTTCTCCTCCTCCCCACGGGTGGGGGGCACCACTTGGCCAATGAATGGTTACTCCCAGCCTTACCCATGAGCTCAGACACTGACAAGGCTGCAAGTCCTGCTCAAATCGAAATAGGAGCTATCAAATCCCGGGAGAGCCCCTGGCTCTGAGCCCAGTCTTCTTGCCTTCACGATTTCTCTTGGCACAGAATCAGCCGGGAAACGCGCTCTTTCACTTGAACGCAAGTGAGGACTCGGACAGCAGAGGGAGCCAGCAGCCCGCGGTTGGCGCTGAGGCCCGGCTTCTGAAATCCCATCTGTTCCCAGAGCTTGTTGGCGCCCCCCGTGCAAGTTGGGGCACACAGAAAATACAAGTTTTCTTAAATGAATGCCTCCCAAGGGATCAGAAACAGGGCCCGCTGGGGTTTTCTCACAAATTCGTAACCTGCGTGGCTCTCCCGTGCCAATTAAATAATCAGGAGGAAATACCGCGTTTGTCTATTAAAGCCTGGTGTTGCTTCTCAGAGACTCACAGTGTAATATCAGAGGGAATTTACCTTCCATTGGGATTCTTTTGCCATAAACAATTCCTCCTCTTCGCGGGAACTTGCATGTCGCCTCTTCCCCTCGGCCCTCAGAACGGTTACTCTGTGGGCACGCAGGAAAAGGTATGGGGGTCTCTGTGCTGAGCGCCCCAAGTGCCTCGTCTATAGGCAGACATTTGGAGAAGATAATCAGCTCCTTAACCAACTATCTGATATCTGATTTTAAAAAAGGCTTTCATAAAGTACTTTGTGCTACAGTAATAGTTCCAAAGAGGAGCTGAACCCATTCATTGCAATGAACTAACACCTCGGATGCAATGCTGCTTTTCACCGAGCAACCCACGTCCAGGCCGGGCTTTCTTATTCCTGTTCTTCCGCCGAGGAGTCAGAATTATTTGCACCTCCTGCTCGTGTTCTCCATAGATTTCGTGGGGGCAGGTGCTGTGGATTTCTGGAGATGAGCAGTAACAGCTGTGCCACTCGAGACTTCGAGGAACACCAAGTCTCCCTCCTGCGTTCTCCACTGCGGTATCTGGTTAGTTTTCAAGGCCCGGTGCAGCCTGCACACTTATCTTCTCTGTGGCACCGCGGAGGTCTCAGCCGCAGAACTTTCAAGTAGACGCCAGGAGTCTCCACAGAAGAACGTTGATCACTCAGTGACGAGGGGCGGAGAGATCCACACTGCTGAAGTTTATTTATCAGAGGAGCCGAAGTCTGCCTTTATCTCACTCAGATACTACAGGATGCCTGGGGCTGAAGGATCAGGGAGGGGCAGCGGGGCCAGGAGGGAACCTGGAAGGAGAAGTGAGAGTAGGGGCTTTGGATTAGGCCTGGATTCATAACAGGTGGAATGACACTTCCCAAGGAGGCCTGTTTTGTTTTGTTTTGTTTTCAAGAGATGGGGTCTCTCTGTGTTGCCCAGGCTAGCACAGTGCTGCAATCACAGCTCACTGCAGCTTTGACCTCCTGGGCTTAAGGGATCCTCCCCCTTCAGCCTCCCAAGTAGCTGGGACTATGGGACTATCGGTGTGAGCCACTACACCTTGCTAGTTGTTGTTTTTTTCCCCCAACCCCCCAGGAGGGAGACGTTGAGGGGTTGAAGCTGACAGGTCTCCCAAGGATGAACTCACACTCAGTCTCAAGGTGCAGAAGGCAGGGCAGCCAGTCTGCCTCCCAGTACCTTTAGGTGCCCAGGCAGAGGGTGTCATGGCCTTGCAAACGTGAATCCTGGCACATCACTTCCCTGACAACAGAAGTAAGATGGCTGTCACTGGTGCTACAGAGGAGGAAGCTCAAGAACGTAGCTGACTCCCAGACTCATGCTGCACTGGCTGGGGCTTCCTCACACTGCCTCACACTAGCTGCCTTCTGACAGCCTTTTGTACTCTTGTCCTTCTGCTAGACCTTACATGGTCTTCTGGAGGTGGTAAGGGCTGCCCCAAATATATAGCAAACCTTGCATTCTTAGGAATGAAATGCCAGCATAGAGAGATGCTCTTCCTTGGTCCTTAGCTTGACTGAGCGAGGTAAGCCTGGAGGTCACACAGCATCAGACCCTCTTGGAACCTGCAACAATTGTCAGCCTTTGCCATGGGGTTTCTGGGCTGAGATTCTTGGTCTTAGTGGAAAGAGGGGCTGGGGTGAAGGTTGATGTCCTCTTCCTCTGCCAGTCTCTTCTGATAGCAAACCATGGTACTTAGATAAAGCCAGCGAGAAAACCAGGACAGTGAGAGGAGTGGGGAACAGGAGGGCCTCACTGTCTAGCACAGATGCTTCAAAGGCCTGCCCTGTCCCCAAGATTACCTGAGGAATGGGGTAATTTCTCTCAGGTGAGATTAGTATTCAACTGGGTTTTTTATAACTCTAGATGGAAATTCTGGTATTCTGATCCTGATAGAGGAGTGAGGAGTCTGAAAGGAGAATGGGGTCGATTGTAGTGGAGACAGAGGAGAGAGGCTGGCTGTGGCAGATGAGAGGTGGTATGAACTCTTTGACAAGCCCCTTCCTGAGGGAGGGGGCCTATTTCCCCTTTCTTTGACACTGGGCTTGACAAAGTATGAGGAAGCAACACCCTGACATTTCTGGACCGAGCTTTTAAGAAGGCTGGCAACTTCTGACTGGGCATGGTGGCTCACGTCTGTAATCCCGGCACTTTGGGAGGCCGAGGTGGGTGGATCATTTGAGGTCAGGAGTTCCAGACCAGCCTGGCCAACATGGTGAAACCTCATCTCTACTAAAAGTACAAAAATTAGCCAGGTGATAGTGGCATGTGCCTGTAATCTCTGCTACTCGGGAGGCTGAGGCAGGAGAACTGCTTGAGCCTGGGAGGCAGAGGTTGTGGTGAGCTGAGATCACACCATTGCAAGACTGGCAACTTCTACTTTGGGCCCTTGCAGCCCTGAGCACCATGTTGAAAGTCCAACAACCCTGCCAGAGAGTGCACATGCGAGCTTTGAGACTATATGCAGAGGGAAAGGGGCCCAGCTGAGCCCAGCCTTCTCTTCCACTGTCCCCACTGAGGTGTCAAGATTGTGAGTGAAGCCACCTTGGGCTCTCCCAGCCACCTCAGCTGCCAGCTGAATACCTCTGAGTGACCCCAGTGAATGCCATATGGAGCAGAATAATCACCCAGCTGAGCCCTGCCCAAATTCCCAACTTGTGAAACAGTAGATAAGAACATGCTTGTTGTTTTAAGCAACTAATTATGAAGTAGTTTAAGTGGCTATAGATAACCAGAACACTGGCTAAAGGAAGAGGTCATGACCAGGAGCACTGACTCCCAGGTGCCCCTCTGTGGACCCTTGGCAGGCAGTCAGGAGGCATTTGGGCTTTTGCTGGGTTTTACACTTGGGAGCTGGGCTTGTTTGGTTCCTCTTAATCTGTTGCTTTACCAAGCAGACTGCAAGGACCTTGGGCATAGTTTTTTGACAGATGGGCCTCAAGGTATAAACTGGAAATCTCTTCTTTGTCTTTAAATTGCTGAAAACAGGGACCAACTTTGAAATCCATGCCTCCTACCTGCTCAAGGATAATGATACAGAACCAGCAGCAGAGGGTATTACAGCAACATCAATAATGAGATCTGATTAGACCTGAGTGTAAAATTAACATTGTTGCAGTTTGTCCTAAGGAGGGAAGAGTGTTATATACAATATTTAGAAGTTGGTTTTGAAACAAAGATTTTAATTGGCTTCCACTAAGCAAATGCTTCTTAGTTTAAAAAACGGCAAACCCAGGTATAGTGTGGGATGAGGCTAAGAACTATCAGCCACTGACTAAATGACTGCTCTGAAGGTCCCTCTGTCCTTCTCTCATGAAAGCACCGTTCTGGCCAGACATTCCTCACCTATTGAGGAGTGGCAAAGCATCCACAAATCTGAAGCCCGACAACACCCTCACCTACCATACCTTAACGTGCTGCTTCCTGGCTCAGAAGAGCTGGCCAAGGGCTTTGGAAAGCTTAGGACAGAGTTTCCCTGAAGAGTAGTTCACTGCCCACCCAAGTCATACATACTAGGGTCACTTATTAAAATGAAGGCTCTATGGTTCCAGCTTGGATCTATTAATACTGAATCTCTGAGCCTGGAGTCCAGAAATAGGAATTTAACAACTTCTCTAGGTGATGCTGATGCTTAAAACAATAACTCAGACTTAAGAATAAGTCTGAGAACCACTGTTCGAGTTTCTCAAAGCCTCTTTTACCTTCAGATTTGCCTGGAATTTGATAGGAAGCTATCTCCTTGAATTGAAATTCATAGAGGGAACCTCTGTATTAAATGAGAGAGAATATTGAAGCACTCTGTTTTTGTTGTCGTTGAGATGGAGTCTCACTCATGGAGATGGACTCCATGGAGACTCACTGTGTCACCCTGTCAGTCTCACTCTGACACTCACAGTGTCACTGGAGTGCAGTGGCACTATCTTGGCACCACAACCTCTGCTCCCCGGTTTTCTGCTTCAGCCTCCCAAGTAGCTGGGATTGCAGGTGTCCGCCACCATGCCCAGCTAATTTTTATATTTGTAGTAGAGATGGAATTTCACCATGTTGGCCAGGCTGGACTCGAACTCCTGACCTCCAGTGATCTGCCTGCCGTGGCCTCCCAAAGTGCTGGGATTACAGTCATGAGCCACCACGCCTGGCCAAGAGAGAATGTTGAAGCATTTTAAAGGCCCCTCTCCTCTAAGAGCCTCCCAGAAGAGGTTGTTTCCTCTGAGCCCTGTGGCCTTAGGGTACACTTTTGTTGTCTTTCCTGTTCCCTAACCCCTATCCCATTTACAACCCTGTGCCAATGATGCTGCTATCTAGATCTCTTAGGCAAAGCTCCATGCAACCAGGCCACGCAGGGGACTGATAGGTTGAGACCAGTAAGAGTGAGAAAATACAGATTAAATATTGGTTCTAGAATCAGAGGGCTGTGTTTGAATCCCAGCTCTGCCATTCACCAGCTATTTTACTGCAAACAAATTATTTAACCTCTCTAGGACTCTGTTGATTGTTCTGTAAAATGGGGACATTAATAGCACCCATCTCACAGGGCTATTGTGAGGACTCAAAGGGATAATGCACACAAAGTGACCGTCTCCTTAATACATGTTAGATATGATTATATTATGGTGGAAAAGGGGCTAGAAGCCATGATAAATAAGGAAAAGTAGAGGAAATAGAGAATTTTTATCCTGGGGAAGACATAACATTGGGAAGACCTGACATTTTCTAAAAAATTAGTGGTTATAATCTGGGAAGAGAAACTATTTGTTTGTATAACTTGAAGTGATAGGACTGGAAGTAGTTGTAAAAATTAAAGGGAGGTCAGGCATGGTGGCTTACACCTGTAATCTCAGCACTTTGGGAGGCCAGGGCAGGAGGATGGCTTGAGCCCAGGAGTTTAAGGTCACAGTGAACCATGATCACACCACTGCACTCCAGCCTGGGCCACAGAGAGACCCTGTCTCAAATACAAACATTAAAGGGAAATGGATTTCTCCTGAATAAAAGGAAGGACTTAAAAGAGAAGTTGAAAGATCAAGTGTGCAGCCTCAGGAAGTAGAGAGTTCCCCATCACTGGTGTAACCAAAGACAGGTGGCTGAACATGTGGCGGGACAGTGAAGCAGAGCTTGGAACCTGGGCTGGGAGATAGAATATATAAACTTTAAAGATCCTTTCCATCTTGATTCTGTGTTTCGTGGTTCTAAGTTTATTTAAAGACAGCAAGTGTCCACTAAAGAAAGGTGAAGAGATAAGTTCTTTGCAAAGTGATTCTTTTTTTTTTGAGACGGAGTCTTTCTCTGTCCCCCAGGCTGGAGTGCAGTGGTGCAATCTCGGCTCACTGCAAGCTCCGCCTCCCGGGTTCACGCCATTCTCCTGCCTCAGCCTCCCAAGTAGCTGGGACTACAGGCGCCCGCCACCACGCCTGGCTAATTTTTTGTATTTTTAGTAGAGATGGGGTTTCACCATTGTTAGCCAGGATGGTCTCAATCTTCTGACCTTGTGATCCACCTGCCTCGGCTTCCCAAAGTGCTGGGATTACAGGCGTGAGCCACCGCGCCTGGTCTGCAAAGTGATTCTTAAAGCTGGTTTTCACTTCAAGCTCAGGACACCACCCAATCACCATTGATCAACTACCTTGGAGACAAAACCTGTTCCCTATAACTTGCATTCACTGTTCCCTATTTTGCCAAGATCAAGGCCAGTTTGTCTTTTTTTTTTTTTTTTTTTTTTTTTTTTTTTCTGAGATGGAGTCTCACTCTGTCACCTAGGCTGGAGTGCAGCGGCACCATCTCAGCTCACTGCAACCTCTGCCTCCTGTGTTCAAGCAATTCTCTGCCTCAGCCTCCTAAGTAGCTCGTATTACAGGCGCCCACCACCATGCACAGCTAATTTTTTTGGTATTTTTTAGTAGAGGTGGGGTTTCACCATCTTGGCCAGGCTGGTCTTGAACTCCTGACCTTGTAATCTGCCCGCCTCGGTCTCCAAAAGTGCTGGAATTACAGGTGTGAGCCACCGTGCTTGGCCACCAGTTTGTCTTTCACACCATGGTTTTTCAAATCCTTAGTGGGCAGTGAGTCCACACCCCTGCTCTCCGAGATGCACCAGGTCTTGTCTTTCTTTAAGTAGAATTGCTTGTTGGCAGTGCCTGTCAATGAAGTCCTCACTCCCACTCCAGCTAGCACTGTTTATATTAAGCTAGGCAGCATTTATGGCGCATGTTTTAATAGGCCTAGCCTCATTAATTTGAAATGTACCTACATTGGGATGAGTTTATCTTTCTACTAAAAAAAAAAGAGTTTGCTAAGCATATTTATTGTCTTAAGATTACAGAGCAATGTTTAAGTTTCTTATGAGAAGTAACTGTTTCAAATACCCTTAAGCTTGTTAAAAAAATTACTAGGCCCCTTACAAATCCGTCCTACCTTTTCACTGAGACAAGTGACTAAAGGACGACCTCCTAGCAACTTTATTAGTAATTTATTGTTTGCTCTTTGAATTGGCATAAAATTCCCTTCTTAAATGTATTTCACTCCCAGGAACACAGGGTAGGTGAGGGTGGGTGGGCCTATGATGGGGATGTGGTTTGGGGAAGGAAATGGCTTCCTTGGGTTTGGTGTTGGGATTCAGAGGACACCATCTCAAATGCCTTCTTACTAGGCAAGTTACCTAGATGTGTGCAGTGAGCTGGGAGCACTTAAGGCAATATGGAGTGGGAGCATCAGTGGCAAAATAGAGAAACCATCCCCTCCCAAGCAGTTTATACTTTTGCAAAAGAGTTGGATTTTATTGGCAGATAGCCATTTTGTGATGCTTTTTTTTAAATGCTGAATTACAGTCTTGCACAGGAGATATGACTGGGTGAGCTTATTAGAGATTCGGGGGTGCACTAACAAGATCTAATGTATAGGGAGTTTGGGCCACTTAAAAGGACTCGGCACTTTGGGTAAGAAAAATGAATCAGAGATGCATCAACAGAACATATGATGAGATTTTGAAGGAATACATTTACATGAAGATAGGCAGCAAGGTACCCAGAGCTTAGGGTATTTAGTCTAGGAGACCATTCAGGTTGAAAATGGCTCATGAGAGATACAAACGGAAGGATAAAATGAGCTGCATGTGTTTAAAGGTGGGGCTGTGCCTGGCAGGGGAGCTGATTAAGAGGCATAATGAGATGTGCTAATTTAGAGTGAGTAATGGAAGGAACTTTGGGAGATGCCTGTTCACAGGACTGAAGGCAAGTGGGACTGAAAGGGTATAATGAGCGGTGTAATGAGAGAAGGGAAGGTGGAACGCTCTCTTGGGTCTCAGGTGTGATGACTCAGACACACAGAGGCAAGACAGAAGGAGATGTCTGATTTGAAAGGGTGGAGGACCAGAAGGGCATAATCTGACAAGGTGCAAGGGAGCACAATGCTGGCAGGCTCAAGAGAGGAAGGGGATCCGCAGAGAGGAGCAATAGAGGGGGCCAGGTACCAGGAATGAAAACCCCAAGGTGGTAATTATCTTCTCAGAAAAGACAGCCGTGCCTTGGAGTGTTTGAGCCACAGTTTTGTAAAGGATGCAGAGGACCCGCAACTCCTTCCTTCTGTCTTTTCTTTGGACAATAGCAGAGAAAACAGGCGATTGTGCAACATGGGCCCTGAAGTGAAGATTTCTGAACCATGTGGGACAGGGATGAGGGCAATTGTGAAACGTGCTTTTCTTGTAACTTTGAGGTTTCATACGATCTTGGAGACTGGGTGAGTAGGCTGGGCTGGTTGTGGAAGTCAATGACTTGAATTTAACATTCTCAGCCTGGAACCAAGTGTCCCCATCTCTGTCCCCCGCCAACCCCACCTCACCCCACATCCCCTGTGGGTACAACACTGCGGGCCTGGCTCCGGGGCTCTGCACCTGCCACCCCAGGCCCTGCTTTCCTCAGCAGCTCTGCCATCCCAAGTTGTCAACTGCTCTGAGAGCGCCAAGGTCACCCCCTTGCTAACCTGGTGTCTAGTCTCATATAATTAATGGTGGTAAAGGAATTCTAGCTCCATCTAGGTAACACAAGAATTTAAAATAGTCAAGTTTCATGCACAGGGGGCTCTGAATCACCATTTTAGTAAAAAAGGAAAATAAAATTCTTTCATCTAACTGAATTTTCGAGTTACAATTTAAGCCTGTTTCCCTCTGCAAGGTAGTCTGTGGACGGCTAACTTGTCAACATAATACTCAGTTATCTGGACACGGTAAGTGCTTCATACCTTAGTTTCTATTTCTTTTAATGCTGGCGCCTATGGCTATTCTCCTGTTAATCCTATTCTTCTAAAGCATAACCTGGGAACTTGTAGAAAATTTAAATATTTTCTACTTAATACCTGCACAATCACTGATCCTGGGGGTGCAGCCACGTGACCTGTGTTTTGACAAACTCTGCAGGTGATTCAGATGCAAGCTCAAGTTTGAGTCGCTGTTCTAAAGTTTATAGCAAAGGGTTAAAAGCACCGACCAATATTAAGCAAAGTGGACGAGCTCATTCTGACTCTTCCGTCCCTTAAGCAATTCTGCTTAAGGAAAGACATGACCTGGTGCTTGTCGGGGAGTAAGGGAGTAGGGCTATAGACTCACTGCTAAGGATTTGAAAAACTCTACTATGAATACATCAGGACTCTGTTCTGGAAAAACAACATAAAAGCATGAACGTATTAGAGATATAGGACAAAGGAAGCCACTCGATGTTTACTGAGTGTGTACGATTTGCCAGTCACTGCCTTTACATTTCTGGTTCTGTTTAATTCTTAAAACATGAGGCTTTAACTACTTTACCAGATTAGGAAACCATGCTCGGAGATTAGCTAATTTTCCTAAGAACGCAGATGGTAGTAATGGATGGGATTTAAGTCCCAGTCGAAGTCAAATATCTTTTTCTCAAAAGATGATGCCTATGGAAGGGTCATTAGTGACAAAATTCATACATAGAAAAAGTATCCAACATTACTGTGGCATCTTCATTCTTTTAAAATCACACAGGACACAGGTCATATTTAACATTACCCAAGTCTTTTTTTTTTTTTGAGACAGGGTCTCTGTTGCCTATGCTGGAGTGCAGTAGGGCAATCCCAGCTCGCTGCAGCCTCGACCTCCTGGGCTCAATCTATCCTTCCACCTCAGGTAGCTGGGACTACAGGTATGTGCCACCATGCTCAGCTAATTTTATCTTTTGCAGAGATGAGGTCTCACTATGTTGCCCAGGCTAGTCTTGAACTCTTGGCTCAGGTAATCCTCCTGACTTGGCCTCCCAAAATGTTAGGATTACAGGTGTGAGCCCTCACACCCAGCCAGTCTTCACTGGGTGTTCCTGACCCATGTGTGCCATCTTGCAGTTTAATATCCACTTTGTTTTTTCTGGGGAAAAAGCACCTCACACTTACTCAAACATTGCACAGTGAGACAGACCGAAAAAATCTGGGTTCAGATCATCATTTTACATTTAACTAGAGGCAAACAGTATAAGTTTGCTGGGCCTGTTTTCTTTGCCCTTGGACTATCGTTCTTATCCCCACCTAAGGAGTTAGTAACCCAACCCAGCTTATCACCGTCACCCGACCTGGAGCGCAAGCAACTGGCCTTCCCAGTCAGCTCATGGATGAAGATCTTCCACCAATGCAGGCCCAACAGCACCTTCTCCCAGGAGCTCCCAACCCATGTGCCAAGCCCTACAGAAATAACATATAAGCCCTCCGAACCATGTAGGAATCATGTTCTAAACAGACCTTTTTAGCTAGTTAATCAGAATATTTTGTGGCATCCATTCTTATGCTAGTCCAAGAACTCTGGAATCTGTAGAACTGTTGAACCAAATAAAAGGAAGAAACTCTACTGTCAGTACTCAATTAGCTGCGCTGCTGGAGAGGAACAGTGACGTGGTGGATTAAAACAAAATTGGTTCGGTTTGACTTTGGAATGCACTGATTTTTTTTTCAGTTGATTAACTTTTCTAATTATATTTTGCACAGCCTAATATTAACAGGCATTTGTATTCCCTGGGCACACAGCATCTGACATTGAGAGCTGGGAGATGCAGCCCAAAAATGTGCTGGTCTCAGAGAATAACAATGTTATGAAAAATCCATGCATGGATAATGAAGAGGAAGCTAATTATGAAGTGCCCTGCAAATATTAAATCATAAGCAGAGAAGGCAAAATAGTAATTCTCTATCGACATGTGGACAGAGTAAAAAAGTTTATTAACATTCTGAGAAGGACAGAAATTTTCAAGAATCATCATTAGTGTTAACAAAGCTTGATGAAAAAATTCGGATGCAAGAAGGGTCAATGAGTTATTGGGTGGTCTTTCAAATAAGCAAACCTCAAGCAATAATACCAAAGCGTTTTAAAAGAGCGTTTAAAATGAATTTTATTCTTTGAATTTTACAAGTAGTCTTTAGAGGCTTCAAACAAGAACTCTGTTGCAAAACTCTAATAAATAGCTTGCCCCAAGTCCCCAAACAAAATGTAAAACAAAATGAGAACTAAACTCAGAAGGATAAGCAAGACTTCAGAATGCTTGGATGTTAGCAATATTTCTCATTTACAAAGAGATATCAGGCAATGTACAATCTCCTTCATACAAGTCAAAGAGAGAAAGAGACAGACAATTGAAATCTTTACAAAGCACTCCGAAATCTTCCTATTTCCATGATAGAAATGTCACCAGAAAAAAAAAATCCCATGGAGAAATCACAAGAATGAAACTGTAGCATAAAAATCTGGTAGTGAATGTAGCGGGGAGAAGAGAGGAAAATCCATCCTGTTTCTTTCAGGGATGGAGAGAGGAAGGAATTGAGATTACTTGGGGGAGGGAACTTCCAATCAGATGCTGCTAGAGTGCTGAATGTTCCCTTAGACCAGAGTTGCCACTGAAAGGGCAGAGGGGTCGGTTTAGTGACAGTTATGAAGGCAACAAAGGGGTCTCCTCAGGTCAGTCAACACTGGCCAGCCCCATGTCTCTGTGCTCTACAGCAGCCTTGGAAGAGTGACCCAGGGGCCCGAAGCAGCCTGCATCACAAGACAGGAAAAATAGCACATCAATAATTTCTGCAGCAGAATCCTTTGGATGGCCATGAAAGAATGCAGAAAATGCCGTGCTGAAATTTCACACTGGGACATGCAGATTTCAAAAGCCCATTCTACTATCACAGTCATTGTTCCTAACAAGCAAGGATTAAAATTCACAATTAAACATTCACTGTTAGCTTCTCCTAGTTACAAATACTGGTGAAGTCTTGCTCTGGAGAGAAAGATTAATTTAGAGATATGGTCATTTTGAGCAAGCTAAAAAAACCAATTGTGCCACATTTTTATCTTTAAAACTCTTTAAAACAACGTATACTTTTGACCAAAATGCATTCAAAATGCAGACAGGTAAGGTTTTACTTTGGGGGAATTCTGAAATCAATTAATGTTTGGAGCCAGGAAGCTGTAAGAGAGATTGATTCCAATTTAGTGGGGGCTCAATCAAGCCAAACAAAAAAGAGTCCTGCAGCACAAGTGGGACCATCTTCCTGGGGAAAGGGAGAAGCAGGAAATGACCTCACAATGCAGGACTGAGAAGGGGTGTGGCCTGCAGGCACTGTCAGAGCTGCTCTGGTTTACTGACTGTCTGTTAAATATTTAACTCCGGTCCTGCTGATCTCTGGAGGACAGGTACAAACAGCACTAGCTCATGCACGAGTCATTCAAGGGAGGTAGGCATTTTCTCAAAGCCAACTCCCTCTCCAGGCATTGTAAGGAAGAAGGTAAGGAAATATCCCTCTCTACTCCCCAAACAAGTTATAAAAACATCCTTTTTCTAGGAATAATGACATCTGTTAGAATAACAAGGGAAAGCTTGGGTTACCTGAAGTTGATAAGAAAGCTGATGGGAATAGAGGCCGATGGGCCGGGGGCACCCTGGTCCAAGGCCCAGTTTCTTCTTAAATACATAACAGATAAAGATATTGTGCAAAAAAATAAAGACATTCACATTTTAGCAGTTAAACTTTTATTTTACTGTTTAAAATTTTTATTTACTTTTTTTGTTTTTCTTTTCTACAAAAGGCAGGTGATGATTGTTGATCTGCAACTATTGTGTTGTGCACTCCCCGAAAGGGGGCAGAGGAGGAAGCCGGGGAAGGTGCTCTGAGGATGCTTTCTACCGAGGGAATAAGGGCTGCAGGACACTTGCTGGAGGGAGTGTCCGGGCCCTTCTCCTGTCCTCCTCAGCCTTCCCTAGCTCATGTCTATGGTGTTGAAGACCCATTCCGTGAACTTCTTCAGCTTGTCCGAGGCGTTCTGGGACTCCTCCTGTAGCCTCAGGTTGTCCTCTCGCAGGTGCTGCACCTCCGCCTGAAGGTGGGCTTTGTCTTCTTTTTCCTGGGAGGCAGAGTGAAGTAGAAAAGCTAAGAGGTGTTGGCCCCACCTTGCCCAGCTCTTCTGAGTAGTAGCTATGGACCTGTTTTGATCTTTTGTCCATTTCTATTCTTCGTTCCTCCAAACACCTGTCTAAACGGACTGGTATCAGGTGCTAAGACACTCTAAGCTCGGGGAGCAGGGCTTCTAGAGAGATTCGACACTGCAGGATTAGCTGTAAGTAATCCTGGAATGTAAGTACATTAATGTGTATTTTAACGTCCTTGTTAGTCAGGATTGTCTTAAATTTTGGACAATTGTGTTGGTGGCTGATGTCTTGATATAGTCAAGGCCACCCAAAAAACAAAATATTCAGTTCTTTTGGTGCAAAAGCCCCAATAACACCGACTACATGGGGGTCTGGGCTACTGACACATTACACAAGGAGTGGGGAGGCTGGAAGAGGACCCAGATGGGGCTGGCTGAGGTTGAAAGCCTTTTACAAATTATTGAACAGTTTTTCTGTACACCGGACGCCGAACGCCTCCTCACGCTGTGTGTTCCGGTGGCAACTGACATCCCTGCAGCCCCAAACACGTGCAGGCACCGGGAAGACACCCACGTCTTATTTCACCACGCTACTTAAAAAGGGCTCTCATGGTTCAAGGGCAGTTTGTACAGACTGGACAATTTGCTTTGAGAGTACATGTTTACCTTCTTCAAATCTTCCCGAAGCATCTTCAGCATACCTTCCAGCTGGTCCACTTTAGAAGCCAGAGTGGGAGAGGAGTCTTTACTGCTGGGAACAAGAAACAAAAGACCATGTTGGCAGGGGCCTCCATGGCTGGGATTTTTTTTTTTTTACTCTGAGGAAGCTGTATTTATAAAATGGTTTTCAATGTCAAATTACTCAGTATGGCGACCCAATGGGTATTTTTACTTTAAAAAAGAAAACGGCAATCTTAAAAAAAGGTAATAAAAGCTTGAATTGCAGCCAATCAATAGCTTCCTTTGTTAAAGATGCTGCATCCTCATGACTAAAGAATGAAGCACAATAGTGAAAATGGTCTCTTTGGCAGCACAAATACTTTCTGGCAGATATAACTGTCAAACAGTAAAATGATTCCCAGGGAGGCTCTGGGATCTCTCTAGTGGGCTTTGACAGAGGAGTTACTCCCCTGTGCGTGGGAAGGAAGCTGGGGAGCTGATGTGATAGGCAGGTTGTCTCTGGTCCCCAAGTGTGTGGTCTTAGCTACTCATGCAATTGCAGCTAAGGTATCATGCCTACATCTTCAACCACTGGTCTAAGTATCTTGTTAGCCTAGGCTTAATGTCTTAAATTCTGTCCCAGTCTGATCAAAAAACCATTTTCTTCTCATTTTTCCATGTTTTGTTTATGGCATGCTAATCATGCCATGCTAGTGGAGTACCGAAAGAAATGTGAGCTGGGGTACGGCAGGCCAGCCAGCGAGCCAGACAGACGGCATGGCTGGGCACGCTCACCCTGAGGGTCCTATGGCTGAGGAACTAACCACTTTTCTTGCCACAGTCTCCTCTGCCTGAGTTCAAGCTGCTAAATTTTCCTGATTCCTAGCCAATCAGGGGCACACCACAGAGAACCCGAAGTCTTCCATTGGGAAAACATGCAGAGCTTCTTCCCAGCACCAACAGGAAAGAGCTAAGTGACTCTGAATTTTCTAGGTCATGGAGTAAAAGGTATTCTTTACTTTAAAAATAAAGGTTCAAGTTAGAATTCCTGACCTCAAACGAATTGTGTTGATGTCTTCTGCTAATCCTGTCTACAAGAGGCCCCAGAAGGCAAAACCCACCGTGGTGTAGAGTGTGGCAAGGCTGTGAGCTGATGGAGTGACCATGACCTCCAAACTCTAAGGCAGGAAGGCCAATGAAAAGCTGACAATGAATGGGTTTGAAAAAGGACATGGTCAGCTGCAGTCCGTAACTGCATAGTATGGTACGACACGCTGGTCCGATTTTGGGTGGGCTGAAGGCCACAGATGTGGTAGAAAAGGGGCGGTGCTGGACAGACACAACGAGGCTGGGGCCAGGCAGCAGTGGTGTCCTTCGCAAAGCCACTACAGCTCATCGGGACTGCAGCAACACTCAGGAGCATTCTGTCTATTCACCTCCATTTCCATTTGTTCAGTCCACGCTGACCCAAGAAAAGAGCCTGTCATCACCCTCATCTGCTGATTTTTTTAATAATCCTTTCTCAGGAAAACAGTCTTGGCTCACTCAGACTTCTCTTTGTGGAGGCTCCTTCCTAACAAGGCACATTTGGGGCTCGCTTCTGGGATACGTATTTTTAAAGTTCTCAGCAGTCAGCCTGATTGCTGCTCTCCTCACCCCAGCAGTGCCAGAGGTAAGTGCGGCCTCTCTCCTACACTCATAACAAATGATCCCCTATTCTTGTGCCTTCTCATTGAGAGCGAGAAGTACTCAATGGCAAGCCCCAGTTTATCTGTGCCATTTACTTCAATTGCCTTTCCTGTTACTGTCCGTTTCTGACCAAGTTTTACAGATACCTGGAGTTTTAATCACCCTTGAAAAGTTTTTTCCTTTTTCTTTTTTTTTCTTTTTTTTTTTTGAGACGGAGTCTCGCTCTGTCGCCCAGGCTGGAGTACAGTGGTGCGATCTCGGCTCACTGCAACCTCCGCCTCCTGGGTTCAAGTGATTCTTATGCACTGGCTACCCAAGTAGCTAGGACTACAGGTGTGCACCACCATGCCCAGATAATTTTTTGTATTTTTAGTAGAGACAGGGTTTCAGCATGTTGCACAGGCTGGTTTCAAACTCCTGAGCTCAGGCAATCTGCCCGCCTTGGCCTCCCAAAGTGCTGAAATCACAGGGATGAGCCACCGCTCCCAGCCTCAAAGGGTTTTAAGGGAAGAGATTTCAAATGAATGAAATTATTCTGCAACAAGAAGTGCTTACTAAATGTTCCACACCTGACTGATGGGATGCTTTAACATACAGAAATTAGCACACATAAATCTAGCAACCTCACCATTTTGAACCTAAGGGGAAAACAGAAAAGTCGGTCTCTGCATAAACAGAAGTTGTAAAGTCCCTGCTCCTGACTCAGAAGCCCTTAGGACCTCAGTTATTGCCTACTTTTCACCTTCATACCATCTTAACCATCCTGGTGATTTAGCTTTCCAACACATGGACGTGCAGCAGCACACTGGGAGCCACTAGGACTCAGCAAGCGCATATATAAGCATGACCATCAGCGACACTGTGGAAGAGACTGAAAACCCAGACTGCAGGACTACACAGCACAGAGCACGGGGATACTTAGAGCAAATGGTCTCTCCTACCTGCCCCAACTGGCCCTGAGGGCATAAATGTATTATGACATTAAATAATAATGAATATTCATCATTATGGCCATATAAGTCAAGAATAGTTTAATTATGTCTACAGTATTCAGTTACAAAGCGTTCTGACTAAAATGTAAAGTGTCTAGCCCTGCAGTGATGAGCTTCACTCAGCTGCTCCATGTGGCTTCCATCTCTTCTCCCCATAGATGCAGTCACTGGCAGGTGTGACACAAGGTGCAGAGTGCTGCCCTCACATGGGGACCAACCTGCTGTAAGGCTTCATCTGGGCCAGAGCCTGGTCCTCCAGCTGATCACTGTTGGATGCAGCACTCAAGGGGCGATGGTTTTCATCACTAGCAGCAAAAAACGAGGCTCTCTGGACTGGAAAGGAGAGAAGAAACCATTTAGTACTCTGGAACCACATCCCTGGGGCCCTATCTATCAAAGTCAACAAGTGGTCTAGTTGGCAGTCATGTCTAGTATTTCCAGTGCAGGATGCACTGGAAATCTTATTTCCCAACACTCACAGGGAGAAATATGACTGTTTTAGATATAAGAGGATTGTAGCCATGTAATTTCCCTTTAAAAAACATTTGTGAGTCAATTTCTAGTCCCCCCTCTTCCCTGCTCATCACTGTAGCATTCTATGAAATGTTTCTGTGGAAACAGTCCTTGTGCCAAATTTCCAGACCAAGGCTTTCCACTCAGCAATGAAATAAATGCATTCGAGAGCTAGCATTATGCTTAAAACTTCTTGAAGTATGTTTTCCACAAGATTCCTGGACACTCTGGTTGGCTTTAACATAAATCCATGCCATCTGTGTTCCAAAACATACCAAGTTAAAATTTAAGCCAAGAAAACTAAATCAAATTTAAAATAATCTCCCATTAGAAACCAAAACTTCTACCATTTGTATATGAAGGAGATTAACCAACAAATTGAAAAATCAAGTTAGAACTGGGAATTTCCATCTGCTAAATAAACAGCATGAAGGTAAAAGGATTCGCTGCTGACCATTCCATGGTTGCCCGACTTACCAATTCTGTGGCCTAGTAAATTTCTCCCCAAAATTAAAACTTGACTAAACAGAAATTTTCAATTCTCCTAATTAAGAGCAACAACAACAACAAAAACAGAAAAAAAAAATCACCTGCTATAATTTTGTAAAGAATAAAAATTTTAGAAAGATCTTTAAACTTAGAAAAAAGTCAGTCTTCATTCAAAAAACAAAAAACAAAACAAAAAAACCCAGCTGACAATCTTATATCAACACATACATACTGCACTACGTTTTGTGTTTTCATTACAGCAGGCAAGATCAGCACCAGTCTGAGGACCTGCATTTAAGAACCGCCAGCCTAAAGCGAGCACACGGCCAGCAGGCTAGCAAGGAGACAATGCAGACAGACAACGTGCTACCGAGCACGGAGACGAGGGAGAACGGCAAAGGAGGCGCCCCACATTTGTCAGGATAGGCGCGTGGCCAAGCAGGGCAGGCACTGTGACATTTAGCAACAACGTCTTTGCGACGTGATGAAAGATCCTCTCTGGATACGTGTTCTTTTTATTCAAGGGACAGCTGGGATTCCTCTACCCACTGCCCTTCCCATATACGGAGGAGGTGAGGCATTCATGTTATGAATCCTGTGGAAGAAACACCAGGTGGCATCTGATTACATAAAACATGTGCGTAAGTGTCCAGCTTAGGGTCTGGTCCCTACTGAATGCTCAGTAACTGGTAGCTCATCTGGTGAGGCACATATGTTGTGAGTGTGTCCAGAGAAGTAGAGTGGATGGAGACTGCTCACTCCGCCGGCACCCCGCAGGGTAGCCCTGCAGGATCGTGGGCTGTCCTGTGTGGATTCAGTGGACTTACCCTCGTAGGCTTTGGCAGCATCTACCAGGTTGGACCAATCCAAGTCTGCAGCAGTGTCAGGCAGGGGCATCAGGCCAGGGTCGGGCATAGGCTGCCTGCGGGTCTCCTGGATGTCAGTGAGGGAGCTGTCCGAGGCCGAGAACTCTCCTGCAGGAAGGGAGGAGGAATGAGATGCTTCTTGTGCCTGTGGGAGAGTCACTCAAAACTTACCTCTTTCCTGTTACAACAGATTGTAAGCCATTTGCGACTGTTATCAATGTCCAGGTTAGCAGGCTGTTAGTGGCTATTCTAAAGCTGACTTGAAATAGGAATGGGCTTCCCCTCTAGTCTGTCTTCATTTTTTCACAACCTCCCATCATCTCCCTTCCAGCAGTGACTCATGGCAAAGTTAGTTTTGCATGGAGGCACTAAGTCTGCTTTTGTGAGAGCTGTCTGTCCCCAACAGGGCCTGGGCAGCACTAGCATCTGCTTTCCTGCACAGAGTCAAGAGATTTGGGCCAGGAAGAAGAGGCCTACTTCAAAAGGGAGCTGGATTTTGGAGCCAGACCAGGGATGTTTCTTCCTATTAGAGGGGACAATAGGGCTTTTTTTTTATTTTATTTTTTGAGACATAGTCTCACTCTATAGCCCAGGCTGGAGTGCAGTGGCACAATCTAGGCTCATTGTAACCTCTGCCTCCCGGGTTCAAGCAATTCTCCTGCTTCAGCCTCCCAAGTAGCTAGGACTAAAGGTATGTGCCACCATGCCCAGCTAATTTTTGTATTTTTAGTAGAGACAGGGTTTCACTATGTTGGCCAGGCTGGTCTGGAACTCCTGACCTCGTAATCCGCCTGCCTCAGCCTCCCAAAGTGCTAGGATTACAGGCGTGAGCCATCACGCCCAGTTTAATAGGGTTTATTTTTATCTGGCCCGGGAGTGGTAAGGGACAGAAGGCCCATGCCTGCCCTGTCTGCTGTTCAAGGGCAGCCCGCCGGGTTCCATGGTCAAAGGTGTCCAAGGGGGTGTGAGGGGCAAATCAAGGGATGTGAGTGTGCTGGGTTACTCAGACAGAGCTAAGACAGGAAGGTGATTTTAGGGGTGGAACTGGCATTATTCTTCCCAAGGATGCAGTCATCACACGAGCTATTCTTTGGATCAATTTTCGGTTGCAGCAGTCTAACATCCCAAGCTCTTCCTAAGGGGACATTTTGTTGAATACAAATATTAAACCATTGTAACAACAAACTGACATATTAACAACTAAGCTCTGCTTAGCCTGGGGCAGGGAGGACCAGGCAGAGTGAGCTACCCTGAACACTGAAGGCAGCTCCTATTGCTCAGGTTCATGCAGGCAGATAACAAGAAGGGCGGGCTGCTGGGTTCCAGGGAAAATGTCACTCATGACATAGAAATGCCCTCAGTAGGCAGAAGCTGGGTGGAAGTGAGGGCAGAGCACACCACTCCATGAGAAGAAGCACCCTTGGAAGGTGACTGTGACACTCAGATCCATGCAAACACACAGCTAAAGCTAAATGCTCAGCTAGAATAATTAAGTGACTCCAGAAAGACCTGTTTGCCAGGAGTTAAAGAGTTTCATGTATTATGACAGCCCGGTAAGCCAGTGTATTAAGTGCTTTGTTTTCCCTTTCAAATTACAAACAGAACTTCTCTGAAGTACAGCTGCTGGTTATTACTGTGCTTAAAATTAGCAAAATTATGAGTAAATGGAAGTTAACAAATACTGCAAGATATTAAATGTTCAATTCTACTTAAACGTGCTCCCACCAAGGGTAAGGAGGAGGAACAGATAATTCTGTGTGTAACTCACAACCTTCTGCTCTTTTATCTCTGGGGCCCAAATTTCCATGTGGGGGATAAAAGAAGTCACTCTTCTTCATCCCCCAAACACATTTCAGTGGAAGTCACCAAGCAAGGCAGGGCTGAGGGATCAGCCCAATGAGGACTGCCTGGTAAGGAGGTGAAATCACTGCAGCTGCTATCTTATTCAGGAAAACAAGAAAAAGTGATGGGAAGGGGCTCAGAGAGGGCTGCCTGTCCCTGCCCTTCCATTGTGGACTCACATGGGGCCTTTAGTCCTAGGACTCCTCGTCTGGATAATGAACATGTGTGGGAGGCAGATTTCTGGGCTATTCTTTCAGAATGTAGGCTTCTACTACTCAGGGCCTACTCTGATATGACACATGCAGAGAAGACTTCACAAAGGGGTTACCTTTACACTGCAAAGGCAAAATTAAAAGTACGGAGAAATAAGAGAGCAATCAAAGTAAGGCAGGAATAATGGAATTCAGGGAAGAATGACCCCGATGTAGGGAGAGAAGGAGAGAAAAAGGTTAGGGGCAGGAGGTCACTACCAGAAGGCTTGTTCTGGAGTCTGATGATAAAAAGTGGTCCTTTCATGTACCAACCTTGGTTCATCGGAGGTGACTTCCTGGCACAAAGAGAACCCAGATTTAAGCTGCAGGTGGATGGGGGAGGGAGCAGGGGAAGCTGGCATGATCCTTGTGTGATGCCTGCCAGGGGCCAGCAGGGTGGGTGGGACTGTGCTGCTGAGCAGTGAGTAGGACGGAGACATGGAGGAACATTCATGAGCGTGGGCTGAGAGCTCAAAAATAAGGGAGCAAAAGCAAGAGATGTAAAGAAATTACTGTTCCAGAGAAGCAGCAGAAGGAAAAGAAACATGGGTATGAATGGACACCAGAGATATAAAACCTGCAGCAGAGTTCACAAAAGGAAAAAGGACAGAAGGGAGGAAGGGTGACAGCAGTGCATCCGGTTAATGATCAAGGACACTGGTTCCGTGACAGGCATCTGCTGTGCTGGGCCACAGCTATGAGGGGAGGTGTAGAGCCCTGGAATGGGGTAGGACAGAGACAGGAAAAAGGGAAAAACCAAATTTAAATCCTGAGTGCCAGAACATGGCCCTTAATAAAACTGGGATCTAGTTGGGTCACAAAGCAAACAAGGCATATGTGGACCAGGTGCAAGAACATGGAGGTACCCATTATCCACAAGCCTTTTCCTTATATAATGCTTGCCTGCTCACTGCATGAATAAATCAATGAGTCAACAAATGAGTGGTTGATACCACAGGCAATTTCCTTACAGCCTGGGAAAGAACGACAGCAATGGCAAGTCTGGGTTCTTACGGTGGCTACAGGAAGCAGTGGATACAACTCTGTAAGAAATAACTAATCTAGTGCTAGCCAAATTTGCTCAATCATAACAGCAGCTGGCATGGTTGCTAAGAATACCAATTCCCAGACTACTCTTTTGGAGATTCAAATTCAGGAGGTCTTGGGTCCAGTGTGGGAATCTGTTATTTCTAGCAAGCATCCCAGGTGACTATGGTGGTCTGGGATTACAGGAGAGAGAGGGCAAATGAGGAAGGGGTGGGTGAGCTGAGACCATCTGAGCATGGATACAGGACCCCTCTCTGAGCACATGAGTGGCAGCCACATCTGGGGACACTGACCATCATCAACAGGGCTGTCCAGGCTGCAGCTGAAAGACCACTTACCATGCAGCGATTTCATTCCTAAGGTGTAAGAAGGCCTCCTCAACGGGAGCGACTTGGGGAGAGAAGGGTACGTGCTACTGAAGAGGACGTCGTTGGGCAGGGCTTGGTCCAGAAGTGATGCCCTGGAGGTGAAAAAGTGCTCCCTCTGGCTACTGTAAATGCTCTCGTCCGACAGTGTTCTGTGCAAGGCCCGCCGTGAGGTGGGGGTGCTGGGGAAAGGAGACTGAGGAGAGGAGAGTGCGTGGAACTGAAAAACAGGATCGAGACAAAAGAAAGTCAATTTTCTGGTTCCGATCCCTGAGACCAAGGTTGGGGGAGGGTAGGATAACCAAGTTATTGCTCCAGACACACCCCCAGCAAGGAAGCTTCAGGGCCCATTGTCTATTTCTACATCCTCAAGGAGCTAACCCAAGAGTTCCTGGTCATTATTCCTCAGCTGGGCATGCTGCCTGCAGTCTATCAGTGCTCCCTATGTGATTCAGGTATGTGATTAAGTGGATCTATCAAGATCGTGTGTGGTTAAAAACAAGACTTTAGGATCAGACAAATGTGAGTTTTATTTGAATCCTGTATCTCTGACCAAATCATGCAATCTCTCTGAGCCTAATTCCTCGTTTGTACAACCGGAGCACAAAACCTCTCAGGATTACCACAGGGATTAAACAAAATGCTGGACTGAGCACAATGGCAGGTGTCAGTGGCATGAATGGTGTTATGGCCCCTAGGGGAAGAGAGAGCCACAGTGCCAGAAGGGTATCCTGACAAGCTTGTCAGATGATAACATGCTTGCTGGGCAACAAGGGTATTTGATCATCAAAATATTTTAAGTCACATAGCAGGTAGCTCTTGATTAACTACTAACTTACACCAACAGAACCTATCGAGGTAGATAAATTTCATGAGTTTTGGAGAAAATTCATATTTTGAAGATGCATTTCTATTCTTGAAATAAGAATAGGGTAGGCTGGGCGCGGTGGCTCGTGCCTGTAATCCCAGCACTTTGGGAGGCCGAGGTGGGTAGATCACTTGAGGTCAGGAGTTTGAGACCAGCCTGGCCAACATGGTGAAACTCCGTCTCTACTAAAAATGCAAAAATTACCCAGCCGTGGTGGTGCATGCCTGTAATCCCAGCTACTCAGGAGGCTGAGACAGGAGAAACACTTGAACCTGAGAGGCAGAGGTTGCCGTGAGCCATGACTGCGCCACTGCACTCCAGCCTGGGCAACAGAGTGAGACTCTGTCTCAAAAAATAAATAAGGAATAGGGAAGTCAGTTTTATAAATGACAAATAAGTATATATTTAAATACACATGACAAATAGTTCCAGATGTATCTCTTATTGACATCTTTTGCCTTTGTGACCAAATTTGATTTTGAGATTTTTTCTGCAAATAGCAAGCTTCTAAGTATCCCTTCACTGAGAACAGCAGATACCTTAAAAATAGCAACCTGAAAGGCAACAGAGCATTTGACTGAACAATAAAGTTATCCTTATTCAGTTCCTCTTAGGCCAGTGTCTGCCTCGATAGGGAAAATGATGTGGAGAACAGGTGAAGATGTGAGAAGGGTGTCACTGCTGGTTGAAAGCCACCCTGGGACTTCCCATGACACTTTGAAGGGGCAGAGAGAGAATGATTTAGCAAATGCTCCATTTAGTGGGCTGATTACAGACCCAGAAATACACAGTGGATACACAGGATCTAGAATGCTTCCGCTCAACAAGCCAGGGGTGAATCAGGTCCAGGCTACCCTCAATGTGGTATGCACAGCTGCTGCATAAATACCAAAAGATTATGAATCAAACACATTGTGAATACACCCAAGGTGTGACCAACTAGGTAAAAATTATGTTCACTTCAAAAATTCATGATGAATTAAATCCAAGGTACATATGTACTTGTCTAGAAACTAAATTGCTGTGATAAATGCTTTGAGAGAGAGATCTTGGAATGAAAGTGACAATTTCCCTTCTCTTTTTGTGGAGAAGAGTGAGCATTAGAGCCATTATATGGCTTGCTAACTGTAATTTTCTTAAAAAATAAAACCAGATTAAAAATAAAACCAAATAAAACATCTCCACCTGCAAGGTTCTAGGACTATCACATAAGGCTCCTGCCTGCCAGGTCAGATCTCAGATTTCTGTACAGAAAAACTGCTGCTAAATAGCTTTCAGCATCCCTGGTTTTAGTAAAGGGATTTCCTTTTCCAGTATCCCCACCCTGATGGTTTTACAGGTGTGAAATCCTCCGCCAATTCTAGTTTCAGCCTCTTTGGGAAATGTTAATATGCTTCAAGGCCATGAAGAGCTACCTTGAAGAGCTTAAGCAGTGTGCCCTATGAAAAGTTAAAACACCCTGCAATGAAGGGAGGCAGGGCAGGAAGCAGAGGAAGCAACCTACCCCGAAGGCATTCTGCTCATAAAAAGGTAGGAGATCCCAGCCTTGTCCAAGAATGTTGAGATGGCCCCTCACCCCATCCTCTTCAACTCCAGTCTTAAAGGTGTGCAGAACTATCTGCTTCCCAAGAGCTGCCCCTGCCTGCCTTGCAGGTTGTACCTGGGATTGCCCAGCAGTGCTGCCTGATGCTGCCAGCCCTTGGGAAAGAATCACTGTGGAGTGGGATGGCACTGGAAGTGGGATCAAACCTGGAAGGGATTTCAGAGGACACTCGAGAAGGGGGCTGGTTCTAACTTGTGCTCCAAGTAGGCCCTAAGGGTTCCTTATAGCACCACTGCTACGGAGAGGTTCAAGTGGGACCCAGGAGTCCAGACCATCCCATCCCTCCCATAAGAGAAACTCTACTGTCTGAATTCTATATAATGGGGTTCCATGTGTGATTTAAAAAAAAAAAAAAAAAAAAAAGGCTTCCTGAGCTTTAAGACTGGTTGGGCACCACTGATCTCCTCTGGTCCTCTATCTCACAGTTGAGGAACGGGGCCTGGAGAGGTGGCGTTTTGCTTCATGCCAGTCTCCTGTTCTCTCATTCTTTTCAGTGCCCCTGGCTATTAGTGACATGTGTCACCTGTACTCACAAGAAGCTCTTCGTAAATACTGGAGCCACACGAAGCCTCCTCCTTTGGTATATACCTGACAGCATTGGCGCTACTGTCTGTTCACTTGTCAGACTGTATGCCACTCTTGGGGAAAATAACGTTATCCCATCTCTGCTTGCCAGTGAGGTTTCTTAGAGTGCTGCAGCTCTGCCATTATTCTTGAGGTCCTTGCTCTGCTGACAAATGAGCCTGGGAGTGACCCTGCCACTCAATATTAACAAAAACTCATAGGTAGCACTGGCTATCCAGGAAAATCAATGTGGCACATGAGTGGCTTTGGAGTGTCACAGCCCAAAGCTGGCCATGACACCTAGTATACTGAAGTCTGAGGCAGTGGCTCCGAGCCTTGAGCCAGGAGTGGCCTGGAAGACCTCTCAAGGGCATGCCAGCCTTACTGACACAGCAGAGCCTCCATCATTCAGATGATGACTCTCAGAAGACAAAGGGAGCTACTAAGCTGAACTCATCTGAAACTAAACCTGCTCAAATAAGATGAAACTGGAGAGAGAAAATCTGAGCCTATTCCCAGTTCCTGCTTACAGCGCTTCTCACTGTGATGGTTTAGCCAGCAGAAGCACTTTCTTCACAGAGTCTCACAGTAATACAGTCACAACATAAAGAAAGCACACTCCTGTTTCAAATAGGAATGCTAAAGTAATTCATTTTGGAAATAAAAGCCAAGACCCGGAATAAGGACAAAATCAGACATTTGCCTTCAGTTATTTCTACTGCATAAGTAAATCAAAAGAATGAAGGCTCTGAGCTTGCCCCTTGCCATAAATGTTAAACTAGGAGTTGGAAGAAAAACTCCATTCAGGGCAGGTTTTATTTCCCTTTAACCTCAAAGGAAAAATCTGAAATAATCTTTATTTTGAAACTGGTACTTGAACATTTTAATATACCTCTTTAGGTTTTGATGGATAAAGAAAGAAGTTTCAAGCACTGTCTTTTGCAAGGTTGCTAAGGAAACCATTTGTGCCCTGAATGATGAGTCAGAACTGTTAAGTGCTGGCTTATGAGACGGAAATTAGAGAAATCAAGAATGGCTACATCTGTACAATGATTTATTAACATAAATCACGTTAACAAATCATTTATTTCTCGACAAAACTCTAAAGTGGTCCTTGGGGGTACATTCAGTTCCTACGAATGTTGATTTTTTAGGTTTAGGGGGTTTTCTGGCCTATGTGGGGAGATGCATGCACACGCACACATACGCTAGCATGGTGCTGGGGAAGCCTGAGGGCGACAGCCCCACACAGCTGCTCCACCCGCCATGCCTCTTGCACTCTGATCACAGTCTGAAGCTGGTGTGTGGTTTAGGACATATTCTAGCTTCCATTTCAATCAATTCAATTCTCAAAGTTATTCTTAAAGCTTTCTAGTCTCTTCAAATAGAGTACAAACCATCCACCTAAGAACTTAGAGAACAGAAGACTTCAAAGTTTGCAGCCATGACCTTTCTGGGGGTGCACTCCCTTCTCCTAGGAGACCCAGAAGACCTCAGACAGAAATACCTATACTTAGAGTGACATAAGTTCAGGCCCAGCTCAATAAACACCCATTCCAATCCCTGGGGGCGTGAGATTCCACACTTTATAGAACAAGAAAGGAGAGAGCCTTAAGTGAGCTTCCAAAGGCCCTACAAGCTGAGACGAGTACACAAACCTTTCCATGTGGTCACATAAAAGTCTGGACAACACAAAAACGTACATGCTGGACAAGTATTCAGGACTTGGTGCAGAGAGACTGGGTTTTAGAGAAGACATTTACAGTCTGGAATTCTGAGCATAAAACAGAAGGCTTTATGAAGTCAAGAGAGTTTGGAAAGTTCTGAAGGTATGTGGGT
The DNA here is from genome assembly GCF_006542625.1 of Nomascus leucogenys. NCBI lineage: Eukaryota > Metazoa > Chordata > Mammalia > Primates > Hylobatidae > Nomascus > Nomascus leucogenys. The sequence goes on along the minus strand of NC_044381.1, from coordinate 88,785,695 downwards.
GGACTTAGATTGCTGGATTGAAGCAGCAGCTGTACATTTACTTTTGTGGGTGTGGCAGTGAGAGTGACTGTCTATCAGGCAGTTTCTCTGAGTGAAGAGAATACCATATATGGCCAGTAGGTTTGCTAGACAGGGTCAGGAGCAAATGGGGCCATTTCTGAGAAGAGGATGGCCCTCTGGACAGAAGACAGTAAAATCCTTATGGAAAACATTCTAGCTTTCCATAGGAGCCACAGGTGTCTCTGCATAGTTTCCAAGAAGTCATATCGCCTAAGTGATGTTCAGGGAATCATGCACTCTGAGCAGGATATAGTAGAAGAATAAACAGCTGTAGGGGTAGGACCAGGTTAACAGAAACCATGACTAATGAGATGTGGCTGCAGGGACAGAGCACTGTCAAACACTGTGGACCAGTCATCAGGGAAATGGGATGATAGCAGGAAGTGAGATTCAGTGAAGAGCAGCCAGTAACCCACACTTTCTGGAAAGTGTGACTATGGTTAACAGCCCCATCACGTCTGGCTTGCTTCTAATTGCCATCTACCGTGAGCTCTGTCTTGTACCTTAAAACTCTTCTGTGATTCAGGAGTTGGGCTTTCAAGATCAATTAGTTTCTTTAGATCTTCTTCAATGGTGGACTTGGAGGTTGGTTTAGGAGATGCCCGGAGGTCTCTGGTTGAGGCACGCAGCCTGGTGTGGGCTATTTCATTGCCATCGCTCTGATGACGCCTGGAAAAAAAGGGAAGAGATGACAGATACCAACTCAACAAGGTTGGCTCAAGGGCACGATGGGCTCTAAAGGATGTAAGTCAATATAAGTCAATAGAGGAATAATATGTGGAGAAACAGATAATTACTTCTGTTTATATGAGAATCTACTCATATAAACGCTTACTGAAGAAACAAAACCAATTTGAAACACAAAATAAAATCTGATAAGTCACTCTTTTAAATAAAATAATTATTAAATAATTTTGGCTTAGTTTTACTAAGCCAAAATTAGAAACAGATTTACTAAAAGACCACAGGGTATAAATCCAAAATGCAACCTTTGCACAAACGAAAACAAAATAATTGAATGAATCATTTAATTTTTTGCTGTACTACCTTGTCAAAAAGTCCTTTATTTTCAGGGGTACTCACTCACTTTGTAATATTCCCTCTGGTGCCTACTGGCCTAGTTAAGAATTACACGGGAAGGCTGTGATTAATATAATCAAAGGGACTAGTATGGTCTTAGCACCAGAGGGGCAATTATTCTGAAGTGTATCCTTCAAACACACTTTTCAAGATCTAAGATTCTCAAATCCTAACATTTTGCAATACATCTTATTTAAGGAATGAGGCAGAGAAATAATTTAAGAAAATATTACTTAGGAAAAAAAAAATAATAATCCCACCAACAGACCAACTCCTGCCAACCCCCTAGCCTGGCCTCTTTTGTTGTAAGAGATCACGCCAAGGTTTTCTATTCTCTGTCCTATTAAAAGCAAGCCACCAGCAAGGGAAGCAAAGTAACTCTTACTTTCTCGTGTCCATAAATCCCACGGAGTTTATGGTTCCTTCGGGTTTTTTCCATCCAATCAGGTACTTGCTAGTAGCGCCCTGGCGAGGGTAAAAACTCCTAGGACCAGAGGAGGAGGAGGAGGAGGAGGAGAAGGATGGTGCGAGCTGTGAGGGGGCGGCTGGATGAAGCTCTTCTTTAGGTGAACTTCGGGCACTGGTGAAAACCACTGGGCTGGCAGAGTGTCGGGAGCTCATGGTACTGAGGAGAAGCAGGGCAAAGACATGTGTATCTCAGGATCATTATGTCAGCTATAAAAGTGTTGTCCGGGGTACGGGTGATGGCTGGGTTGAACAACAGTGGATTTTTCATGAACTATTAACGGCGATGCCTGACTGGCCTTCCTGGCTTTCTCACTATAATTTAAATGGCTGCTCTCAAAGTGACAGATGACCGTTAGGGCTTAGTCTGCACTTTAAAAAGTAAAAATACTTAAGACTGTCAGGGACACTTTCAACTTTTTTCACTTTTTTCACATTGGCACCACTGATGTTTGTCACGGAAGTTTGGCAGTGGCAAGAGACAGAAGAAAGAGAAGTAAAAGGTCTACCGTCTCCACGCCTCTGTCTTGCTTTCCTCACAACTAGGGATTGTGGTGATGCTCTCTAGGACCAAGCTGAGGAGGGGAGAGGAGACTCAATCAGGGCTATGGCTCTTCAGACTCACATCCAAGGCCAAGGGGCACAGTGAGCGCTCCCTCCCCATGGCAGCTGGCATTCCTATTGGCTCTGGAGGCTGCTCGTCAATGTATTTCAAACATCGGTTAAAGATTACAAAACTAGGGCAACATCAGTTAAAGATTACAAAACTAGGGCTGGGCAGGGTGGCTTACACCTGTAATCCCAGCACGTTGGGAGGCTGAGGCTGGTGGATCATCTGAGGTCATGAGTTCGAGACCAGCCTGACCAACATGGTGAAACCCTGTCTCTACTAAAAATACAAAAATTAGCTGGGCATGGTGGTGTGCGCCTGTAATCCCAACTACTTGGGAGGCTGAGGCAGGAGAATCGCTTGAACCCAGGAGGCAGAAGTTGCGGTGAGCCAAGATTGCACCACTGCACTCCAGCCTGGATGACAGAGCGAGACTCCGTCTCAAAAATAAAAAAGATTATAAAACTAAAGTCTGCATGACTGAAGAGTCCAAAACTCAGGGGTTTCAAGAATTCCAGAAGAGAAAAAGGCAAGATTTTCAAAATAAGGGATGAGAGTTTTAGTTGACTGAAACTTATGTTAAAGGTGGAAGGCCTTTAACTGTAGGATTTTCATACTTCCTGCCCAGTGGTCTCACAGGACCACACTATTTGAGCCTTTCTGAGTTCTCCAGCATGGGGTGAGACCAAAGATGGCTGACTCTTGCTACAACAGACTTTCAGTTATTTTTACTTGAGGTTTAATTAACAGTATGTGGTCCCAAAGCCTTCCTCGATGGCACTTTCATTTGTCGAAAACGAATGGTCCTGACCTAAATAAAGTATGGACTCTTGTTAATAATACTGTATCAATATTGACTTGGGGAGGAAGATAACTGAATAGAACCCTCTAACAACTGTCCCTCCACAAGAACACCAAATTGAACAACTATCCACATAAAAAAGCACCTTCATAAGAATCCAAAATCAGGTGAGTGATCACAGTACCTGCTTGTCACATCATATCAAGGGAAAAGAGCCGCTGAAGAGGGTGGGAAAGATGGTCCTGCATTGCCTATGCTCCCTCCCCCACCCCTGGCACCGCAGCTTGGAGAGAGAATCTGTGCACGTCAGGGAGGGAGAGGGTGTGGGACTTTGCATTGGAACTCACTGCTGGCCTGTCACAGCAGAGCACAACACTGAGCAGAATTCTGCTGGCACCCACGGACAGAGCATTTAGACCAGCTCTGGGCCAGAGGGGAATTCTCAGCCAGAGTGGGAGGAAGCTGAGTCCCAGCTGGTTCTGCCACCAGCTGACCAAGGTGGCCTGGGGCCCTGAATACATATGAGTGGCAGTCAGGCCACAGGGACTGCAGTCCTTGAACGAGCCCCAGAGCTGCACTGGTCTAGGAAGAAGTGGACTTGGGGTGCACATGACCCCATGTGACACCAGCCATGGTGGCCAAGGGAGTGCCTACACCACCAGTCCCAGTCCTCCAACTCCAGGCAGGGAAGCCTGGGGAGAGGCTCCTTCCACTTGGGGAAAGGAAAGGAAAGAGTACAGAGGGCTTTGTCTTACATCCTGAGTAGCAGCTCAGCCACAGGAAAATAAAGCAGGCGAAATCCTGAAGCCCTCGATTCCAGAACTTTGCTCCTGAATGGCGTTCCAGACCCACCCAGGGCCAGAACAGAGTCCACTGCCCTGAAGCGAAAGGCCCAGACCCAGCAGGATTCACCACCTGCTGACTAACCAGCCCCTGGGCCTTGAGTAATCATCGGTGGTAGCCAGGCAGCAAGACCCAGTACTGTGCTATCTTCAGGTCTGACCCTGTGCGGTGCCAGCTGTGGTGGCCATGGGAGTGCTTGAATCCCCTTCCCCAACTCTAGGCAACCCACCAGAGAGAGAGACTCCTTCTGAGAGGGAAGAGAGAGAGAGAGACACTGCCTAGCAACCCAGAGAATTCTCCCTTATCTTATCCAAGCGCATCAAGACAGTGCTTCTTGGAGTTGGTGAGTCAAAGCGTTCCTGGACTTAGGGCGCCCCCTAGTGCTGATACATCTACAGTGACCACAAGCTAAGATCACAACAGTCCCATTTGAATACGTGGAAAGCCTTCTCCAGAAGGACCGGTACAAACAAGCCCAGGCTGCCAAGATTGGAATAAATACTTAACTCTTCAATGCTCAGACACTGATGAATGTACACAGGCATCAAGAATATCCAGGAAAACATAACCTCACCAAATGAACCAAATAAAGCATCAGTGACCAATCCCAGAGTGACACAGAATTCAGACAGAGAATTCAAAATACCTGTCCTCGAGCAAGTTCAATAAACTTCAAGATATCACAGAGAAGGAATTCTGAATTCTGTCAAAAATTTAACAAAGAGATCAAAGAGATTGAAATAGTAATTTAAAAACCAAGCAGAATTTCTGGAGTTGAAAAATTCAATTGACAAACTGAAAAATATATCAGTTTCTCAAAAGCGGAATTGATCAAGCAGAAGGAAGAACTAGTGAGCTCAAAGACAGGCTACATGAAAATACAGTCACAGAAGAAAAAAGAATAAAAAATGAAACATGCCTACAAGAGCTAGAAAATAGCCTCAAAAGGGTAAATTTGTTTTTCTTTTTTTTTTTAGACAGAGTCTCCACCCAGGTTGGAGTGCAGTGGCACTATCCTGGCTCACTGCAACCTCCGCTCCCAGGTTTTCTGCTTCAGCCTCCCAAGTAGCTGTGATTACAGGCACCTGCCACCATGCCTGGCTAATTTTTGTATTTTTAGTAGAGACAGAGTTTCACCCTGTTGGCCAGGATGGTCTCAAACTCCTGACCTCAAGTGATCTGCCAGCCTTGGCCTCCCAAAGTGCTAGGATTGACTACAGGTGTGAGCCACCATGCCCATCCTGTCAAAAGGGTAAATCTAAGAATTACTGGCCCTAAAGAGGACGTAGAGAGAGAAGGAGATAGGGGCACAAAGTTTATTCAAAAGAATAATGAACATTTCCAAACCTGGAGAAAGATATAAATATCCAGGTACAAGAAGGTCACAGAACTCGAAAAAGATCCCACCCAAATAAGACTACTTCAAGGCATATATTAATCAAACTCTCAAAGGTCAAGGATAAAGAAAGGATATCTGAAAGTAGCAAGAAAAAAGAAGCAAATAAAAGGGAGCTCCAATACATCTGGCAGCAAACTTCTTGGTGGAAACCCTACAGGCCCACAGAGTGTGGGATAACATATTTAAAGTGCTGAAGGAATATTGATTCTCAAGCTATAATAAATGTACTACACTAATGTAAGATGATGCCAACAGGGGAATCTTGGTGAGGGGTTTATGGGAACTCTATCTTTGCAACTTTTCTGTAAATCTGAAGCTATTTTGATATTAAAAAGTCCCACAATAAGCCAGGTGCAGTGTCTCAGGTCTGTAATCCCAGCACTTTGGGGGCCGGGGCGGGCAGATCACCTGAGGTCAGGAATTTGAGACCAGCCTGGCCAACATGATGAAACCCTGTCTCTACTAAAAACACAAAAATAGCTGGGTGTGGTGGCACACACCTGTAGTCCCAGCTACTTGGGAGGCTAAGCCCAGAGAATTCTTTGAACCCGGGAGGCGGAAGTTGCAGTGAGCCTAGATCAATAAACACTGGTGCTCAACATCATCAGTTACTAGGAAAATGCAAATTAAAACCACAATGAAGGATCACTACACGCCTACCAGAATGGCTACATTAAAAAGACTTATAATATCAAGTGCCAGAAAGGATGTGAAGCACTAGAGCTCTCATACACTGCTGGTGGGAGTGCTACTTGTTACGACCACTTTGGAAAACTAGTTCAGAGACTCTACTAACTTGAACATATGTATATTCTTGACATGGATATCGCATTCCAAGAAACTCAAAAGAAACATATATGTATGTGTACCAAAGGACATGTACAAGATTTCTTAATATCAGCTGGGTGCAGTGGCTCACACCTGTAATGCCAGCATTTTGGGAGGCTGAGGCGGGCAGATTACTTGAGCTCAGGAGTTTGAGACCAGCCTGGGCAATATGGCGAAACCCTGTTTCCATAAAAAATAAAAAAATTAGCCAGGTGTGGTGGCGTGTGCCTGTAAACCCAGCTACTTGGGGGCCTGAGGTGGGAGGATTGCTTGAGCTCAGGAGGTTGAGGCTGCAGTGAGCCAAGTTCACACCACTATACTCCAGCCTGGGTGACAAAATGAGACTCTATCTCAAAAAAATAAAAAGAAGAGGGGGAAAAAAAAAAGCCAAGATTCTGAATATCCAAAATTGGAAACAATCCAAATGTTTATCAACAGTACAGTGGATAAATGAGCTGCTATATTCTCACACTGTAACTATAACATAGCAATGGAGATAAGCTAATGTTACCTGCAACACATGGATAAATCTTAGCAACATAATGTTGACTTAAAGACACAGGACACAAATTAATGCAGATAGTATGATTCCATTTATATAAAGTCCCGAAACAGACAAAATAAGGCTATGATTTTCTTAATTTTTGTTTTTGTTTTTGAGACAGGGTCTTGCTCCGTTGCTCAGGCTAGAGTGTAGTGGTGCAATCACAGCTCACTATAGCCTCAGCCTCCTGGGCTTAAGCGATCCTTCCACCTTAGCCCAAGTAGCCAGGACTACAAGTGCACACTGCCACACCTGGCTTTCACGTGTATTCTTAAAAGGATAAATGGTTGTTAAATAAGATCAACCCCGATTCCTGGTTTTATCTATGAACACAATGGGCTGACACTAGCTCCCAGGTGTGAAATGCCAGTGCACTTCTTTTCACTAGTGGTTATAATTGAGACAGCCCCACTTAATTGATTAGATTTAGGCACAAAGGTAGGAGAGAAACAAATGAACAATTCACTGGTATGGCTTTCTTCTTTAATGCACACAACTCACAGCATGAAGTTGCGCACTTTAGTACACACAGCCTCTAATTCAGTGGGCCTGTGAGCATCACCTGGGAGCTCTCCCAAGGCATACTTTCTTGTGTCCCAATCCTAGATATTTAATTTAGTAAAGGAGGAATGATGCCTGGAAGATTAGGTAAAATGTCCGCCAAGTGTTCACACCAGCTGAGGCCTACTGCTTACTCACATCCAGTTGAATTATACACATTGTTATGACGGTCAAAATCCAGTTCCATATTGTCTAGGTGAAGAAGGTGAAGTCGTGGCAGCAGTGTTTCTCAAGCCACAGAAAGTGGCCACCTGTAGGTACTGATGTAACTGGGGAATCCTGGGCTTGTGTTAGATCTTCCAGAGCCCCAGAAATCTGTATTTTAACACATTTCCAAAGTATTCTCATGTTTTTTTGGGTTGAAGAAATACTGCATTAGCCCCTCAACTCCTCCCAGTCTAAAATGAGTCTGTCTCTGGGCACAGCTGTGGGTGGCTCCTTGCAGCTGACCAACCCACTGGCCTGAGACTGCGTCAAGGGATGTGCACCCATACACTTCACCTAAGAATCTCTGAAGTAGATTAAATTACAACACAACTACCATGAAGCTATCAGCTTCATACTTTTTAAGGGGAGCTGTGTGGCTGGGCTCTTTCATTATCCTGGAAATTTCATATTAATTTAATAGGCTGCAATTTCATTTTACTCACAGAGAGTTAAATCTCGTCATAGGAATTACGTAAGAAGGGAACGAACCAATAATATCTAACAAAAGGAAAAGAGCATTAGATAGAACAGGAAATAATAACTGCACTTTTATCTGTTACTTTTATCAATGTATAAGAAGTGAGTTTAACTGAGTATGGCCAAATTGGAATCACTAGAAATTTACTCAAGGTGTCTCTAAATTCTACATGAAGAAACTAGTAACTTTAATTTTTCTATAAGCTATAGGGCATTTCTCCTTTCCTAAAAAGGAACAACCTTAGATTCTGTCTAGCCATGTCAGGATGTTAATTTTGAAAAGGAAGAGAGGATACACAAGTACATGATACCCCATATAAAAGAGGCCGGGTACAGTGGCTCACACCTGTAATCCCAGCACTTTGGGAGGCTGAGGTGGGTGGATCACCAGGTCAGGAAATCGAGACCATCCTGGCCAACAAGGTGAAACCCCGTCTCTACTAAAATAAAAGAAATTAGCCGGGCATGATGGCATGCACCTGTAGTCCCAGCTACTCGGGAGGCTGAGGCAAGGGAATCACTTGAACCTGGGAGGCAGAGGCTGCAGTGAGCCAAGATCGTGCTACTGCACTCCAGCCTGGCAACAGAGCGAGACTGTTTCAAAAAGAAGAAAAGAAAAGAAGAGAGGCAATGAGGTCACCGAGGATCTGGGACAGCCTGCATCTGTCCAAACTTCTCATCTTGACCTGATGCTCAAATGAAACCATGGACCACATGTACAGCAACTTGGTGATTTCACATTCCCAGCTGTGGTGGGGCTTTATAGGAGGGGATACCAGATGACCAATCTGCAAAAAAGATGCTACTCTCAGCGGGTGCTGCTTTACAAGGAGGACCTACATCTATTTGCTGACTTTGCCAAGCAATGAGCCACACAGGATTGGGAAGCCTGAATGTCATCGATCAAGGCCCAGAGTGCTGAACCTATGAGGCCTGGGGAGACTGCTGTGAATTCCTGCATCGTCACTGAGATCATCGTATCCTGTGAAAAACATCTGCCAGCCACTGTCTATGCTGTAGAAAGCTGCTGATGGGAAAACTTGGAGTCATCTACTATTTAAGCATGGCAAGGGGGTTTTAGAGAAGCTTGGCCTGCTGAAGATGATATTTTCAGGAAGCAGAGAGCAGCAATTAGTCACCTGTCAAATGGCTGTGGCAAAATCTGGGCAATGGCTGAATGCTGGTCTAATACCAAGGGGAGGAGAGCTGATCAGGTTTCCTGTGATTGCTTGTACAAATAACAAGCCTTTGGGTGACAGATAATGTGGAGGATAATGATTAAGGAGAGCTCCTCCCACTGTGTTCAGCACTAGCCAATTCTGTACTCTATCCAACAGAGTACAGTATGGAACACAATTTAGAAGACACTAATTCCAAAGGACTGGGGGGGAAAACAAGCAAGTGAAGTAGGGATGATTAAGTTGACAAAGAAGATATCCAAGTGACTGCAGTAAAGAAAAATTGTCCATCTATAAAAGGCAGATATTAAACAGTATAATAAGGGCATATTAATACATACAGCATAGGGAAATCAGTGGCTAGCTATATGCAGCAGCAGAAGCCTCAGGGATCACCGTGGACCACAAGGTGAAAAGCCTGTAATGCTAAGCTATTTAATAAGGAGCTAACAAGGTGTCTATGAACATTATCATTTTATTGGGCATAGCTGAGAAGAGTGTCATGTCCAGGTTTTGCATCTAAAAAGGATAAAGAAAACAAAGCCGGAAGCTTGAGAAGAGAAAATACGATTATAGGATGAAACACACAAAGTGTAGTTATAAGAGCTGTGGGAGATACTTGCTTGTTAAAAGAAAAGTCACTAGAAAATTGTTAAGGCAGGTGATGAAGAGCTTACAAAAGGAAATGACAAAAAACCTTTGGTCTTAAAATGACATTTACAGTTTGCAATACATTTGATAATCTTTTTTATTTTCAACAAACATATACAAACAGCCATTTAGTATGTGGAACAGGACTTTGGTTTGGTGGTACTAGGCTATGCTAATGTGTATGACATGGCACATTACCAGCTGCAGGCTTAGTTTCTGACCTGCTACTTAGTTAGCCACTTAGTTTCTGACCTGCTGTCTATTGTGTAGAATCTGAACAAGCTGACTGCTGAAATGCAGTTTGCTGGCCAGTGAACTGAAAGATGCAATAGTAAGCCATCTTCATTTGTCACCATGTGCTTGTATCTGTTTAATTTGTATACCTTAAAATCCTATGGTGTATTCCATGGCCAATATGACATCTCCTAGATTACAGATGAGGGACAAGCCAGGTGAAATGGTACAACTGGCCACAGGCCACATAGCTGATCAATGGTAGAACTGAGACTTGAACCAGGGTCTCAGGCTCCAAATCTATTTTCCCTATGTTCCTCTCTCAACTTGCCTGGGGATAGAGAGCTATACCAAATTTCCCTTCTTTTTTTGCAAATGACCACGTTATAGTCAATACTTTATATCCAATAACTAGGTTAAGGCAAGCAGGGCCAACACATGTTCTCAGAATCTTAGACGTCAAAAATCTTCATGTTTAGAAAACACTCAGCTCATAAAAAAACATTTATTCTTTCTTAATTGTGTATTTGAGCTGTAGCTAGAGGAATGGAATTAAATATTGAAAAGGGAGAGGACTTATTATATACTGAAATTATTTAGAAAAGTTGTGTGGGCCAGGCTCAGTGGCTCATGCTGGTAATTCCTGCACTTTGGGAGGCTAAGGTGAGAGGACTGCTTGAGCACAGGAGTATGAGACCAGCCTGGGCAACATGATGAGACCCTGTCTCTACAAAAATATTAAAAATTAGCTTAGCATGGTGGTGCATGCCTGTAGTCCCACATACTCAGGAGGCTGAGGTGGGAGGATCACTTGAGCCCAGAAGGTTGAGGCCATAGTGAGCTGCGGGGCCACCACTGAACTCTAGCCTGAGTGACAGAATGAGAGACCCTGTCTTTAAAAAAAAAAAAAAAAAGAGAGAAAAGCTGTGAAATCTCTTGAGATTATTTTCTTTCCTTCCCCCCCCCACCCCACCCAATAAAGCAATTATATGAATTCTCATCCTGGTAGAATGCTTTACATATGACAAAGAATGGACTCTCTGCCCTTTCTGAATTCCTTTTGGCCTTATGATTTAATGACACTTGAAGAATTTGGGCTTGCTACATCAACTGAATGAACGGATTAGTTGCTTCATAGAACAAAGCAAAAAAATGTTTTGTTGGTGAGATCTGCATCAAGCATTTGTGGCTTGACAGAGGGCTCATTTTCTCAAGGTTCACTTGAAATTTCTTCCTCAGTGGTTCTATTTTTCAGTCTTTGAGGTTACTAAAAGTAACTGGTTCTGGATAAAATAACCACCCACCCCCAAAAGCTGGAAGAGGTGTGGCAAGATCGCTTAGGCCAGATCACCTGGAGTTCTGCCATGTAACAGCAAGATATAACAAAATTGTGAATGTTCATTGTGTGAGGTGACACAAAGCAAAAATTGCCAATTAAAATGATCCATACCCACAATCTAGGCTAAGGCAAATAGAGTCAACCACATCTCTTAAGAGAAGTTCTGGTTTTGTTATTTTAGAGGTTGAACTTTCAAATTCTGAGTTAGTCCACAATATTTAGAAAAATAACATTCTCATCTTAAGGAAAAAATATAAAAGAGAGGCAATTAATTGTTAGTAACTAAAAAAAAAAAAAAAAAATTTCCAGGCAGAAAAGATTTAGAGAAGGAAATGTTACAGATAAAGACAACTGAGTAACTTCTAAACAAAGATGGAAGGCATATTTCTCACATACATAGGATGCCAATGAGGGTGCAGAGAACAAAATTTAAACACCAGGGCATACACAGAGGCACACAGACAGCCCAGTGTGCCAGAGTAGCCTGAGGCAGTCCTAATGTTCAATGTAAACCACACATAAGAAGCCTTTCTTTTCCTCAGCTCTCAAGAAACATACAGCTTTTGTGGCATGAACAGTTAACTTATTAGATCAACCAGAAAAACCATATTCATGAAATTGAACTGTGTTGACAACTGTGGGCAGGCATTTTTCTTGGTCTTTAACCAGTTCTTCCAGTGATAATGTCAGACACTGACCAACATATATCTAGATCCTGACTGATATTTGCCTATAAGCTGTTCTAAAGTTCTTCCTTGTCATACTTCGTAGAGTTTAAAAACTTTTATGTAGACATGACAGTTTACTAAGACTTCATGCTACACAAAGACTATGTACGCGCTCATACCTATACCTATAAGCACTGCAGCTCTGTGCAAATACTGATGCATCCGTACAATAACCTTCAAAATAGTCGTTTTCTAAGAGCCAGGAGTTGAGGATTTATGTAACTTTTGAACTGGTTTGAGTCATCAGGCAAAAAACATAAAGAAAAGTCATTCTTTCTTTTTTTTGAGACAGTGGCTCGCTATGTTGCCCAGATTGACCTCTAACTCCTGGGCACAAATGATCCTCCTGCCTCAGCCTCCTGAGCAGCTGGGACTATAGGCCCATGTCACTGTGCCCAGCTAGTTATTCCTATTTGCTCATTGGCATGTACTGAGTATCAATCTATTATGTTCATGTTGGCGTGGCCTATGCAAATATACTTAGGATGAACATACTGGGTGAAAAATCCTCTTGTACTGACTGGATGGCAGTAAAAAGGTATATGTGGATCACATAAGTGGGTACTAATTGGCTACAGGTGTCTGAGGGGGCCTTAGGGAAGCAAGAGGAAGGAGACCTGGAGAATGGCTGGCTAACAACCGTGGACACCAAAACAAGTCAGGTCAATCAGTTACAGAAGAGATGTCTATGTGCAGGCATGATGTAGGGTTTTTAGCTTTCTCATGTGTGGTCTTAAATAACTGAGGAGGTCCTTGATTGCCAAACACACTGGCACTGCCTACTGCCAAGGCCAGAACCCTAAGAAGAAAATGAATGCTGCTGGTAAGAATGTCCTTAAATTACTACTATCTTCACCTCTCCTAGGCTTACCACTAATCATTTTTTTTTTCAGTGGTTCATTTTAAGATCTGAAAGTGAAACAGCCATTACCAAAAAATAAAATACAACAAATTTTCTCCCTAAATTTCCAAGCTTCATAAATATACACATATATTCTAGGGAACAATAATTTAGAGCAATTAATGGACGTTTTTAGTTATAGAAAGTTATCAGTATGTGTGGCTTCTTTTAATGACATTCAAATATAGCAACTCTATGTAATTACCAACCTGTATCAATGTAGCTCTCATGAGGAGCTACAAAAGATCTGCGTGATCATCAAGAGGGAGACTAGAGGACAGAGGAGGTAGGAATGGAGCCCAGCCAGAAAGATGCAGTGAAACTTAATCACTATAATTTAGACTTTGTTACTGAGTCCCAGGTACAAGCTCTTTAAAGCACTGTCAAGATATCTCTACATTAATTGCTGTTCCTTTCTTCTGAGGACACAAACACTCTAATTTGCTGTGATTTTAGTTTTTCTATAGCAATGTGCATTTGGTGGCTAAGTCCCCTTTCCTCCAGAAAAGGCAGGCTGCTAAAACTCTGATTATCCAACTCACTCTGCCAAGATCAACATACCAAAGTCTCAAAACATCCCTACTTACCAGAGTCTAGAAATGAATGTGACTCAAATGAGTGGGTGAGAAGCTCTGCCACCCTCCCTGAATGGCCACATTCTTCCCTTCTCTAGTAAGTCTGACTTTCAATAGGAGAGTTATTTCTAAAGGATGATTTCAATGATTCTGCATTCTTCCAGTTAGAAGCAGAAAATTTAGATAATCCTTTGAGGCCTTCAGGCAGCTCCAGTCAGCACATTCAGATAATGCAAACCCAGGTGCTTTTTTCAGGGAGCTTTGTTGATCCCCTGGGATTTGTTAGATAATGGCACAGCCGCACATTCTGTGCTTTGGTTTCAGGGGCCCAGCTCTTTCCAATCTCACTCCATGGTGATGCCATTTGAGACAAGATCTCTATAACCAACTTTCTTCGGCCATCACATTGGACCAGAGAAATATTTTCAGATGGAAGACATTCTTAAAAAAAGGCATCCTCCTTTCAAAATGACAAATTGAAAACCAAAGAAATAGGAGTCAAACTAAACTTAAAAACCAGAGAGAAACTATTCAGATCTGCAAAATGTTCTAAGTCAGTTGCACAGTCTACTGAGATGGGGATGTGCCAAGAACAGCCAGCGAGTGTCATCATTCTGTTTTGTGTGATTCTGTCTATATGGTTGCGGCATCTGATGCCCACTTCCTGTTCTACTTTGGCAAACACGTCTCTTCCACCATTTGAATCAAACAATCTACTTTCTAAATTGTGGAACGGAATACATAGTACTCAAGAATACTGAGACTACTTTCCCAATTTCATTTTGCTTGGAAGCCATGGAGTTTCCAGACCTATCACCATCATTTTGAGATCTGCAATGTGGTAGCAGTAAACAGAAACAAAACTCGTGAAAGGCTTCATACCATGGGGCCTGACATTTTAAATGAAGGGAAGCTCAATGATAAGTAACAATAGAGACTCCATGAGAAAACAGAATACTTAGCTGGTCAAGTGAAAGCAATCCAAATTAAGTAGAGGATGTCCTCTCTCCTTAAGGTTATCTGGGGTTTACTGACAGATTATGTGCCTTTCCATTTGAAAAATAAAAACTAAATTAAGCCTCTCTATTATTTTTCTATCTTTTTTTTTTTTTGAGACAGAGCCTCACTCTGTTGCCCAGGCAAGAGTGCAGTTGCGTGATCTTGGCTCACCGCAACCTCTGCCTCCTGGGTTGAAGCAATTCTCCCGCCTCAGCCTCCCAAGTAGCTGGGATTACAGGTGCCCGCCATGATGCCCAGCTAATTTCTGTACTCTTAGTAGAGATGGGGTTTCACCATGTTGGCCAAGCTGGTCTCAAACTCCTGACCTCAAGTGATCTGCCCACCTCGGCCTCCCAAAGCGCTGGGATTACAGGCATAAGCCACCACGCCCAGCCTCTACTATTTTTCTTGAGGTCATAATCATAGGAGACCCAGAAGATAACAAGGTTAGATCCTCTCACACATTGATCAATGACTGACAACAATCGAAGATAAAAGGAGAAACCACACAGAGATCAACAGGCCTAAAAAGACAGTGATGGGATGCTTCTTCCCTATATGGATCTTGTCACATTTGGGATTTTAGGCTCCAATCAAGAGGAAACGACAAATAGTATTTATTTTACCTAGAGGTGTGATCTCCAAGGATACAGGGGAATGTGTACTTTCCTATTCTGAAAGGTGTGTCTAATTTTAGCTACACGTTTCTGTTGGACATCCCCCACTCTCAACCCATCGCTGCCAGGAGCCAATTACTGAAAAAAAGTTACCATGTACATATCAGGTAAGTGAGGTTCTCGGCTTGAGAGGCACATAAAGGACGTGCTTGGCATCGCAAACGATGCTCTGTTACTCAGAAAAGACCCCTTTCTTTTAAAAATATGGTCAATACTTAAAAATATAGTCTTCAAAAGCTTGTCCCAGTATATATTCCCTATCACTCACCGAAAGCCAACATTACAAAATTACAAATTTCCTCTCAAATTGTGGTAGCCAGGAACATTATTTTAAAAATCAAACCCAACTTTAAAAAGAATAAATCTGCAAAATTTTCTCACAGTTTAAAATAATGCACTAAAATTGTAGGATTAAAGTATTTTGAAGGCAAATAAAAGGCATTAAACATATAAAAATAATTGTCACTGCAGAAAAACCTCCTTTCCTTATACACTATTGAGCAAAGTAAAGTGGGCTGAGGCCAGGGAACTGGGCTTAGGTCTGGGCTGGGAATCAGAGAGACAGCGGGGAAGGGTGGTTACCTTGTGTGGGAAGCAGCATCGTTTATACTGAAGGTGCTGTTCTCCCTTGTCAGAGGGCTCGAGCTGGCTTGGCTCTTGCTGTGTATGTCTAAGCTCAGGGAAGACTCTGTTTTCCGGTCCAGGCCGTGGCTCTCTGTCTCCAAAGTCCGATCTGCCATGGAGATTACTTCACTGGAGCTGTGCCATAGGGGTGCCACTTTCTCCTTGCCTGGCCCTGAGCGAGGTGACGATGTGGCAGCCCCCAGCGAGGCGGTGCTGCCGTGGCTGGGGCCATAAGAGGTGGTGTCAATGCCACTGTCAGCGGAGGTGCCTTGCAGATAGTTATAGCTGTTGAGTTCGGATTCTGTGCGGTCCCCATCGTACCACTTCTCATCACTATGGGCACTCGACGCATTGCTGGAGAGAGTATTGCTACTGGAGTGGCTCGAGTAGTGGCTATCAGACTGCAAGAGAAGCAAGATTTATTTGAGTGCAAAGTTTTGCTTCCTGAACAAGAGCATAACAGAAATGACACTGTGATTAATTTCTAGTTATAGGGCTCTGAAGGCCTAAAAGTTCCAATAATGACTAGTCACAGTAAGACAGGGTACCTATGTCACTATGGTCCATTCAGAAGTATCCATGGTAAAGAGTACTAGAAATGTGTTTTTTTTAAATCTATTTTTCATTATTTGATTTATGCTAAAGTATCAATACTATTGAGATTATTTTAGTGAGGAAGAAATTTAAATTGTCATTAAAAGTTTTAATATTCAAAAGAGAAACGAAATGACATTTCCAAAGGGATTATAATTAGAAAGCACATTAATTCTAAAAGCCCTATTTGTTCAGAGTAAATAGAAGGCTGAATATAAGACTTATGCCTAGAGAGAGCTCCTTCCCCAATTAGCATCTGTTTAGGAGACAGTCTTCTAAGACATGCTTTGAGGTGAAATTTATACAGTGGTACCAAGGTAATTCAACGGGGAAAAAATTACGTTTATCATGAAATGATGGTGAGACAACGGAATATTCACATGCAAAAAAGAATAAAGTTGGAACTGCGGCAGTGGCTCACACCTATAGTCCCAGCACTTTGGGAGGCCAGGGCAGGTGGATTGCTTCAGCTCAGGAGTTCAAGACCAGTCTGGGTAACACAGCAAAACCCCATTTCTACAAAAAATACAAAAATTAGCCAGGTGTGGTGGTGCGTGCCTATAGTCCCAGTTATACAGGAGGCTGAGGTGGGAGGATCGCTTGAGCCCAGGAGGTTGAGGCTACAGTGAGCCGAGATTGTGCCACTGCACTGCATTCCAGCCTTGGTGACAGAGTGATACCTTGTGTCAAAAAAAAAAAAAGAAAGAATAAAGTTGGATCCTTACCATATAGAAAAATAAACTCACAAATGATCAAAGATCTAAATGTAAAAGCTAAAACTATAAAGCCCTTACAAGAAAACATACGTGTAAGTCTTCAGGACCTCCAGTTATAAAATGGCTTCTTAGCTATGACAACAAAAGCATATGAAACAAAATAAAAAAATAAACTAGACTTCATAAAAATTTAAAACTTTTGTGCTTCAAATAACCCAATTAAACAATGGGCAAATGATTTGAATAGACATTTCTCCAAAAAAAAAAAAAAAAAAAAAAAAAAAAACCACCAAAAAACAAATGTCCAACATGCACATCAAAAGACATTCAATACCATTAGTTATTAGGGAAATACAAATCAAAACCACGAGATGCCACTTTGGCTATAATAAAAAAGGCAGATGATAATGAATGTTGGCAATGTTGGGTATATAAAATGGAGTGGTAACTATGGAAAAACAGCTGCGATTCTACGTTGGTATATATCAAAGAGAAATAAAAATGCATGTTTCATTGTACATGGATGCTTACAGCCAATTTATTCATAATAGTCAAAGAGTAAAACAAACAAAAAATCCAAGTGTCCATCAACTAATACATGGATTAAAAAATAGGGTATATCCATAAAATGGAATATTATTCAGCTATGAAAGGGAATAAATGATTCATGCTACAACATGGATGAATCTTGGGAACATAATCAGCAAAAGAAGCCAGGCTCAAAAGACCACATATTGTATAATTTCATTTGTATGAAATGTCCAGAGTAGGCAAATCCAGAGAGAGAAACTGGTGACCGTCTAGGTCTCCCAGGGGATGACAAGCAGTCGGTGGTGGTGATTAAAATGCCCAGGAATCAGGCGGTGCTGGCTGCATAACTCTGTGAATATGCTGCTAAAACCCACTCAATTGTATATTTTAAATGGGTAAATACTGTGGTATGTGAATTATATCTCAATTTAAAAAGCATATAGAACTCTTTCCATGCGTTGGCTTAGATGCTTAGAAAGAACATTTTATAAAGTTTCCCAAAGAAATACGAATTTAAAAGATATCTCAATAACATAATATTTTAAATTAGAGTGAGGCGGGAAGTCCAGATGAATGCTAGAGATTAAGAGAAAAGAGAGAAGGAACTGTGTGTGTGTGTGTGTGTGTGTGTCTGTGTCTTTTGATGGAGAAGGAGCAGGCTCTTCATTGGCTAAGGGGAGGGGCAGGAGTAGGACATGCCAGTTTCTTTTTTTTTTTTTGACAGAGTCTTGATCTGTCACCCAGGCTGAAGTGCAGTGGCATGATCTCAGCTCACTGCAACCTCTGCCTCCCAGGTTCAAGCGGCTCTCCTGTCTCAGCCTCCAGAGTAGCTGGGACTACAGGTGTGTGCCATCGCACCTGGCTAATTTCTTGTATTTTTAGTAGAGATGGTTTCATCATATTGGCCAAGCTCGTCTCAAACTCCTGACCTCAAGCAATCCACCTGCCTCGGCATTCCAAAATGCTAAGATTACAGGTGTGAGCCACCGTACCCAGCCACCAGTTTCATCTCAAAGTGAAACATCTCTTCCCCTTGAAAAAAGAATCAATCCCAGTTACTTTACTGGTGTTACTCTAGTTTTTTTTTTTTTTTTTTTTTTTTTGAGAGAGAGTCTTGCTCTATCGCCCAGGCTGGAGTGCAGTGGCGCAATCTCGACTCACTACAAGCTCCGCCTCCCGGGCTCACGCCATTCTCCTGCCTCAGCCTCTCCTAGTAGCTGGGACTACAGGCGCCCGCCACCACGGCCGGCTAATTTTTTGTATTTTTAGTAGAGACGGGGTTTCACCGTGGTCTCGATCTCCTGACCTCGTGATCCGCCCGCCTCGGCCTCCCAAAGTGCTGGGATTACAAGCGTGAGCCACCGCGCCCGGCCTCTAGTTTTTCTCAATAACAACTTACTAAGTGCTGTAATAAAGCTATTTATTCTTTTTTTTTTTTATTATACTTTAGGGTTTTAGGGTACATGTGCACAATGTGCAGGTTTGTTACATATGTATCCATGTGCCATGTTGTTTTGCTGCACCCATTAACTCGTCATTTAGCATTAGGTATATCTCCTAATGCTGTCCCTCCCCCCTCCCCCACCCCACAACAGTCCCCAGAGTGTGATGTTCCCCTTCCTGTGTCCATGTGTTCTCATTGTTCAATTCCCACCTATGAGTGAGAACATGCGGTGTTTGGTTTTTTGTCCTTGTGATAGTTTACTGAGAATGATGTTTTCCAGTTTCATCCATGTCCCTACAAAGGACAGAACTTCTTTAGCTCCAGACCCGTGCTGTGAAATCTGGTGACCCTTAGTCATGTGTGGCTATTGAGTACTTTTAACATGCTGGTTTGAATTGAGATGTATCAAGAGTGTAAAGTATATAATCCATTTCTACAGAAACATAATGGGAACCATATATGTAATTTTAAATTTTCTAGTAAAAAGTAGGAAAGAAACATGTGAAATTAATTTTAATAATATATTTTATCTAGCCCAACGTGCCCAAAATATTATTTTACCATGTAATCAGTATAAAAATTATTAATGAGGGAGGGGAAATTTATACATCAATTGGGATAATCTATCATTTACAAGTAGATTTGTGACAATATCACATTGTCACAACTTGCCTCAGTAAATATTTTCCTCATAGAAAGGTTTTCCTCAGTAAATCTTTCTCTTCAGAGAAAAGCGCAGGGCACGCTAACTCTCCCTTGTTTTTTTTAGCTTCAATATTCATTTTTCTATAGCAAAACTTACATGCATCTCTCACTTAAAGTTCTCTGGGCATCTTCCATAGTGAACTAGTAAGCATGAACTACAATATTTCCTCATTCTATAGAAATGACGTGAATATAAACATACACATTCCAGTGAACAGACACACCCAGGAAATCAACTGCATGGGGAGGGTGTCCCATCCCAATAGTGGTATCAGGGAAGAAGAGTGGAGAAAAAAGTAAGAGGGGGGTTGGAGAATGATAACCTCATATTCCCAATTTTACTGTAAGTGAGAAGGAATTGTGTATTACTATGGTGAAAGGATGAAATGTGTATGGCTATGAAAGATAAGAGAAGTGGTAGAGGAGGCATAGGGGAAGCTGTCTGTCTCCTACACCTCCTCTACTGCAGCAGAATCAAAGATATGGTTGGAGCATCAGTCCTGCTGGAGTCCTCTCATGGCTGGAGCAGGACTGACGCTCCAACCACATCTCATGCTTGCAATTGTGTAAGCAAATAAAATCAACTTCTAACACATTTCCACTCCTAACATTTCAGGATTGTTAGTGACTAAATCAGATGACCAGACCTGTGGGGATGGCAGAAGCACAGCAATGAGGAGTTACAATTTATCTCAAAGCAATCTAAAGGCCATGGCAGCAGAAACTGCAAGGCCATGGCAGCGAACGGCCACCCTTTGCCAGAATGATTTCCTCTTTGGCCATGCAGAGGAAAGAGCAGAGCATTTTCATAGTGCAAGGAAGGTACACTGCTAGGAATCTTAATACTTTTTTAAGTTTATAGTTAACTTACATGCCCTTGTTTGTTTGGAGACAAATGAACCACTGGATCCTGCCGCATTAATCTCCCACTGGGGCTCTCTCGGAAAGCTGGCAGTACCTTTGATACTGCTGGGAGATGGCATGTTGGCTCTGGAATACAGCATAGGACATTATGGTGCAGGCACTAAGCAGAAACAAGCACATGGTGACAAATGAAGATGGCTTGCCATTGCATCTTTCAGTTCACTGACCAGCAAACTCTGCATTTCAGCAGTAAGCTTGTTAAGAGTCTATATGATAGACAGCAGGTCAGAAACTTAAGTGGCTGATGGATAAAGCTTGCAGCTGGTGACAACTTGTCACATCATACACATTAGCATAGCCAAGTACCACCAAACCAAAGGCCATGAACAATGCAGCGAAGTTCAGAATCAACTTTTGGTTTGGGGGATAAATTTAGATTATATGAATTAAATTTATGAAATTCATTCATTGCCAAGTGTGGCTAACCTAGCTTGGTCTACATTACCTAAACAGGCATGGATGCAATCACGTGTTACTTACCATGACACTTTGGAAATATTTTACCTGTATATTCATGCTGCTCGAGGACAAAAGAATTGAAATCCTGAGGTCCTCTATAACTGTAAGCTGAGCACAACAGAAAAGACACACAGCAACTAGTTTACTTAAAACAATTGCTTCCTTTTGGACTCCAAGCTGGCGTTCAAGATGGGGTTCCAAAAGTGAGAGATAAAGAATTTATCCTCCATAACACCACTAGAGCTAATAGCAAGAATCCTGGGCCTCTGAAACACCCTTCCTAACATGTAGAGGACAGGGCAAAATACTCCTTGACTCTGACTCTCAACCATTTCCAAAAGCAGAGGCAGAAAAGCGAACAGCCATAAAGATAAGTGAGCCAAGTCAGTAGGCTAAACTCCTGTTACCGCTGTCAGGAGGGTACCTGCTGATAACACACTGATGCCTAACCAATAAGAACCTCGTAAACATTCTCAATCAGTGCAAGTCATTAGAGAATGTTGTTCTTATAAACTGAGTACAGAATGGTCAGCCCATTATATTATACTCAATATTGGGTACTGAGTAATAAAAATGCAACAATTATTTTTCTTGACTTCTCCCTGGAATGGCTTATACCAGCTAAGCCTTCTGATTCCTTCTGATGTGCCAGTTAGGAAAGGCTGGGTTATTTTTCTGGAATGCTGGGATATCAAAAATTATTTTTAAAATTATTTTAATATTTTATTTGAAGGGTTAGATTTTCAATGGTGAAAGGCCACCACTTGGACCTCTTGTACTGTGGTGAAAAGGCTTCTTTGGCAGGCTTCAGGGGTATCTTATTTTTAAAAAAGTATACCTTACAAAAAGATGAACAAATAGGTTTTAAAAATTCATCTACATTCATTTTTAAGTCTTAAATCTATTAAGAGTGGGATGCCACTAAAGTAAAGTGGATGCTGAGAAAAAAAGACTAGAGGGAGGTTTGTGTGAGAGAATGAACAGGGGTCTAGGAAGAACCTTGTAATTACCCTTTCCATTCCTTCTCACTCCGTGTGACTTCCCGAGAGTGGGAGGCATGACACTGCACGCCTCACAAAGGGCTTGCTGGCAGCCTTGTTCAAAGCCTGCACTAGGAGCCAAAAAAAGCCGCTAAAGTCATGCTGAAGAAGGGATCCTTTTCACATGTGTCGTTACCATCTCAACAGTACCAAAACATATGGGATTTAAAACATTCTGTCAAGAGTAGAAAAGCAGATCAGAATATGCTCAGGTTTTCTGTGTGGGGGTGGGTAGGATAAGAGTGGAGAATGACAGATGGCTTCAATAACAAGGCACATCTCACTGAAGCTACTGGAACAAAGCATATCTTCAGAACCTAGGAACTCCCATTTTTCTTCCTCAACCCCTGTCTTAGTGGAACACATCGCCACTCCTTTCTATGTCCATGGTTAGTACATTTACTTGGGCACAGTCATTAAAACAGGACAAAACAATGAATTTGCAGAGAAGATTAACAGATGGGTCTTGTCTTATAAGATTATCTTTTTCAGCCCTGAAGTGTACACCTTTTTATCCTACACTGATGCAACTAGAGATTAAATAAAGGAGGAAAAAACTCAACAGTCTAACAATCTAGATTCAAGTTAATGATGCACCAACTGTGTTGGTACCAAATCCCTGAGGCTCCTGTGTTGAAAATCTTGTTTCATGGCAAAATGTTATTGTATCAACTAGTGTTATGGTGTCATTGTGAAACAACACATATATAGAAAGAAAGGGCTATGCAGTAGAAATCCGGGCACGAGCTCGCTAATGCAAATCTCTTCCACCCAGCTGTTTCATACTGCTAAGACATTTCCTTAGCTGACAGCTTAATAGCAGAGTGAGAAGAATTTTTTTTAAAAGCACATCAGGGAGGAAAGAGATTCTAAGCAAGCTACAGATGTGACTAAACAATAATCGTATCTCTTTTCCACTTTGTTCATAGTTTTGTTTTTTAACTTGGCATTAAGTACACCAAGCAATCTCTCGAGGCACTTATTCTAGGCAAAAACAAATAAACAAGGGGGAGGAAGGTACTTAGTCTGGTAGTCTGGTGTTTTAATCTAGGTGCTCAAAATAATTCCTATCGCCTTTCCACTTTTGAATTTGGGGTCACTTAGAATTCCTTTTCTCTTAGGTCTTATTTATTGCTTTCACTTATACATAATCTAACAGAGACTTAATTCTAATTCATATTTATTAACTAGGGCTATCTTTTATAACAATGTTTTGATAACATCATCAAGAGGTGACCTAAGTCACCTTGTAAAAGCAACTTGCTTCTTGTAGAAATTGATTACTTACCCATCTGGTCAGCAATGCTATCCTCACTTCTTTGCCAGCTAGGCGTGGATTTTCCGCTGCCACCGATATCTGACTGGGTGTTCTGCCTGTCAATGGAGGCTGGGGATCTACGGCTCACTCCAAACCTGTAGTGATTTCCGCAAAGGCAAAGACAATATCAGGGACCTTACCCATGAGGGGAAGGCAGTCCTGGGTGTAATGAACTAAATTTTAATGACAGGCACTACTGGTTTTTGCTTACGTGTCTGTACTTGTATACACACCCTGGTTCGTGTTTACGTGGGTGTGGAAATGTGTATGTTGTGGTCAGTATACACCACTCTGCTCAAAAAGGTATGCGTGCTATGTAAACAAACTTGTAACAGTGAGGGTGGAAGCCATTAGGACTGAGCTAACCTAAGGTATATAGTGTAAGAAACCGAAATTTTCTAAGCCCTCGTACAGCCAAGTTCAGACTTACTCACAGCCAAAAGAAAAAGTTCACAATCTAAATATTAATATTCCATATATATATTCCAAATGGTATATTGTGGAGGTTTGTTTTTCTTAACTTGGTAGTTTACTAAATCATTAAGTCAGTGGTTCTTGGACCAAGTATTTTCTGAGTACTTGCTTTGTGGTCTGAAATACAAAGATTACTATCATTCAGATCATGTAGAAACCATGTTCAAACTGTAAAAATTTTAAACTGCCTTTGCGAAGGGCAATTTGGAAGCAGGTAAACTGGCAAAAAATAAAGGCAAATGTTTATTTCTGGAAAGAACGTTTAGCTATTTAGTGAGCCAGTTTTATTTTTCCCTTTGTAAAATAATAATACATGCTTAATTAAAGCATATGCCTTGACTACGAATATCAACAAAGTAAATACTGACTGAGCCCATGAAAAAGTGCCAGAGTGTAGAATTTAAACATTCATATGGAAATTTACTAATTTATATGTGGTTACTAATGAACGTATGCATAATCTATACAATAGAAGACCAAATAGGGGCTAGGAGCAGTGGCTCACGCCTATAATCCCAGCATTTTGGGAGGCAGATACAGGAGGATCACTTGAGGACGAGTCAAGACCTGCCTGGGCAACAGTGTGAGACCCCGGGCTCTACAAAAAATAAAAAAATTAGCTGGGTGTGGTGGCCACTACAGTCCCAGCTACTCAGGAGGCTGGGGTGGGAGGATGGCTTGAGATGGGCATGGATGAACTGATGCTCGTGGGGTGTCTTCTTGCTATAGGCTGATACATGTATGGGTAAAACCAGCAAGTGGTGCACCAGAAAGGCAGGAGATAAACAATAGGAAGACCTGGGGCCAAGTTCCAACCCCCACCCAGTATGACTGAACAAACTCACTGAATTTTTGCCTCAATTTATAGTGTAAAACGGCAATTCCATTATAAGAAGCCAAGGAGAAAAATCTACATAAAGCATCTACAAAGTAGAAGGGGCTAGAAAAACATTTATCTTAGTAAAACTTTTTTTTTTTTTTTTTTTTTTTGAGACGGAGTCTTGCTCTGTCCCCCAGGCTGGAGTGCAGTGGCACAATCTCGGCTCACTGCAAGCTCTGCCTCCCAGGTTCACACCATTCTCCTGCCTCAGACTCCTGAGTAGCTGGGACTACAGGCGCCCGCCACCACGCCCAGCTAATTTTTTGTATTTTTAATAGAGACGGGGTTTCGCCGTGTTAGCCAGGATGATCTCGATCTCCTGATCTCATGATCCGTCCGCCTCGGCCTCCCAAAGTGCTGGGATTACAGGCGTGAGCCACCGCACCCAGCCAATAAAACTCTTATTATATCATCCCCCAGTTACTGTTTCACAAGTGCTTTTCATTTACATACCCCATCACAAGGCTCACTAAGCAAAGCTATCTCACATACTGATGTAGCACTTATCAAAAATAAAAACCTTGATTTATGAAAACTTCTAATTGGTTAAAGTGGTCATTTAAAAAAAGGACTCACAATTACACTTTTTGCCATCTCCTCCCTAAGGGTCCTTGTTTCATTCATAAGAGTAAATATACCTATTTATGATCCTATTCTAAATTTGTATTAAGCCTTTTTTAAAAGGCATGGAAATGCCAGTTAGAAATGGAGTCTAATCATGCTTTTACTTTTTTTATTTTTTAAGAGACAGGCCTATGTTGTCCGGCTGGACTCATATTCCCGGCCTCCAGGGATCTTCTCCTGCCTTAGCCTATCAAGTATCTGGGACCACAGTTCCCAGTTTGCTTTTATTTTTTGGTAGCAGTGTAAACTTTTAAACCTCTGAACCTTTTAAACCTCTGAACTTAAAGATGGACATTTTTCTGACCCTCTGGTTTTAAATAAACAATAAGGTAAAACTATCTTTAAACTCTGCTTTGGAAAACATTTTCATCTGATGAACTTTTAATTTCATTTCTCATGTATGCCCCCCATCCCCAATTTATTGTATGCCAGAGTATAAGGGATACCCAGTCCTGAGGAGCTAAGATAAAACTTGTTCTAAATTTTACTTGGTGCTGTTTTTGAAGAGCTTAATTGTTCTTTGTTCAGAGAAGCATTTAGTAGTTTAAGAGTCACAGTTAGATTTGAAGGAGTTTTAAGTAAACATTTGGCTGACATATGAAACACATTCAGTGACCAAGGACTCTGCCTCATGAGGCCATCCAGTTCTTTCCAGGGCAGGCTGACAGCTTTGAAATATCTTCCTCAAAATGGGCTGGACCCTTCTTCTCTATAACTTTCATTTACTGGCCTCACTTGTCCTCACAGACAAATTTGATCCCTAACCTAAGAGTCCTGGAAGAAAGCTACTGTGGCCTCTTTACCTCCATAATTCTCATCCTCAGCTTGCACATCCTCAGTTCTTTCTCCCACATGGTCTCCAGGCTCCTCATTTACTGGGGCCCTCTCTTTGGACCTGCCCTGCCTGGTCAGAATTCCTTAAAGTGTGTGATCCAAAAATAAATCTCCAAGGAGGGTAGAACAGGCCCTATGTCTTTTAAACAGTTTTGCTTTTTAACTGCCTCTCATTCCCATCCTAAACTTGTACAGGTGTTTTTTCTGCTTTAGAGTAAATAAGAAGTGACAAAATCTGAACTGTGAAACTAAGCAATATATATAATGGACAAACAAATGCAATTTGATTTCTTTGCCATTTAGTTCTTTGTAGAGGCTAGAGGATGATAAACTTCCTAAGAAGTAGTTTAAACCAGCCATTAAGCCATTTTTCTATCTGGATTATTGACTACGTTTTCTCTTTCATTTGTCTACAAATTGATCAAGCCTGGCTGAATGGAAGTCATTTTACATGTCTGAGTATAGATGAAAGAAATGATGCCAACAGGGACCATGTAGAATGGGACAAACGCATACCTACCCTTCGGGCATGGACTTCTGCCTATAAGTGCCCCCCACAGAACCAGTATCACTGGATGAAGACAAGTTGCTAGGAGAGTTCCGACACTGGGATCTTGCTAAAGCCATGGATGAGACCGTTACATAGATGTCCGAACCAGGAGACAGCCTGCATGTGCAACGCAAAAACATGAAGTCAACAATTCAAAGGGAAAATCCCAAGGCAACGCATGATGGATAATATCATATAAATGTGACAAAAACAGTGACCTCATGGAGATAGTGAAAATGAAGCCAGCTGGAAGCCTACAAAAGAAAATTCCCCATAAAATGACTCCCTAGGGGAACAGCTGGAAAACTGCCTTGGAGGGGGTGGGGGTGGGTGTCAAAAAATAACGGGGAAAAAAAGATCTAGAAAACATGTATGCTTCCAAAAGCTGCCAGAATTCAATTGGCTAAATTACTTATGCAGTTTCCTAGTATGGCAGAGCAGAAGATAACTGAACCCAATTGACATTAACATAGCAATTAATTCCAATTTCTTACACTAGTCCTCCCAGAGTATATGACCATAGTAACACTGGTACATTTTTTGTATGCTTCTTTGTTTTCCAATTTTATTATTCACAGTCTGGAATGAATATTCAGATTTTGCTATTTAGTATTTATAATTTTGGTTGGTAGTAGTATCACTACATAAAAACCTCCATGAAAAAATGTCTAAAACTGCAGTTGTTGAATTTAACTAGAATTACTGAATGTATATAACATCGCAGTAGAAGTGTGCTCCACATGGGCACCTCATGTATCTGTTTTTAAAGTTATGGGTCCTTCACACTGCCAACTGCCTGTCAAGGCAGAAACCATAGCTTTGTGGTCAGGACAGACATATTTTTTCCCCTCTACCTCCTCTACTCTAGTAGGCAACATGGCAACCACAGGGATATGAGTAAGTGATGCTGTGCTTAGGTCACAGTTGTGACTAGGTTTAAGCTAACCCTTAGTAACAATGGTATTTTATTTCAGAAGCAAATGCTGGCACAAATCACTTGACTCTTGCAGCAGGGGAGGTCATTTCCACTTTATAACTTAGGAAGTGAAATCTAAGTCATTATTCAAGTTCACAACAAGTCAGGTTTCTAGACTCTAAGCTCACTGCACTCCATGCTAAACTACTGCTGTCCCCTAAAGAAGGCCTGTTTTTTTTTGTTTTTTTGTTTTGTTTTTTTTTAATAAGACAGTTTACAATGGGTTTGCATGCTCAAACAACTTTGCACATAAAGCTATCCTAAGACAAGTCAAGTTTTGATGCCTTGAGACAGAAGCTGCTTCACTGGCAGAGGCCCTGTCCCACAGTGAACCTATTTATCTTCTGAGTAGGGCAGGATGGGGCTTCAGGTATAGGAAGCTGAGAAGCTTTGCTAATAGAAAAAGAATAAGGATAGATACTAAAAAGTACAACTCGCAAATTAATCCATGCCCAAGAGGCAGATCTGACTTGAGAGCCCAGATTTGTCTCCAGCTGTCTCCTAAACATCTTGACTGGACACCTTTCACCAGCAATCCAAATCAGACCTTTTCAAGACTAACACGTTTTATCCCACTCTCCAGTACCCCAAACTGTCCTTCCTATATTTGTTATCTCAAGATAAACATCATTTTTTTTTTGTACCACATAATGGCTTTATTCACAGGACAACATGAGACTGCAAGTCATGTGACTAGTCAAGCTAAACATGGTGAAGCCATTTTTTCCCTTTCTCTTTCTTTACTTTCCACAGTCAATTGGGTTAATTAAGTTCAACCACTATTTACTGAGCACAAATTGTGTGTCGGGCACCTGGTGCTGGTCCTGAAAACACAAAGACAAAGAAGATACCTAGTTTCCAACCTGCTGAGGGGCTTCTGAGTTCTCTCACCTGCAGCCTGGGTCAGTACAAGTGTCCTAATAGGTCTTCTCAACTTCCAGGCTCTCTCCACCCCATTCCTCCAGCAGCCCCAACCTACCCTCTTCCACCAAGTCATCTGACTGCTAAAAGCCTATTCAAAGCTTCCCTTTGCCTACAGGATAGAGGACCAAATCCCTGGGACCCTCTTTAAGGCCTTGAACCATCTGACCAAACCCCATCCTCATCTCCATCCCCATTAATGGCTCCACGCACGCCACATTCTAGAGACTGTCAAGGTGTCCTAGTTCTCAGACTCCGTCCATTCACACTATTATTCATCTTTTTCTCTCTGCCTGGAATGCCTTCTTCCTTTGCTACTCACATAAAAAGGCCTGATGCCAACATCGTAGCTTTGAATTCATAGATTAGAATCTCCTCAAATCCCATGACAATCTGTTCTTTGCACCATTACACCATGTCGTATAGAATAGTTATTTTATGTGTGTCTCCTTTAATGTGAATTAAGATTCTGTCTTTAAGGGGCCAGGACTGAGCCTTATTTATCTTTACAGCTCTGAGTGCTTAACATGTGTTTTGAATGAAGGAGATTCCCTATCAGTGGTGTAGAAAATGAAGAAGGGAAGGCGCATTCAGGACAAGTACCATAGTTATGTCAGATGCCCCAAGTCAGGAGTTCTCAACTATGGTGGGGCTAGATCACTTGAACAACAGCTGGTCACTAATAATGAAGTGCCAAAATTTGTGAATAATTTAATAAAAGCAATTGTAACAGACTGAAAGTTAATATGCCTTCTAAAATGCAAGAAAAAGGGATGGAGTTACAGGTGATAGAATTATATCTAAGCCCAGACACCGATGTATCATCAATCTTACATATGATGGTGAGATAACTTAGGACAATGCCTGTTCTAACTAGTGTGAAATGGGGCACACAGGGAGACTTGGGATGTCAGTGTTCTGGAAATGTGGTGACAAGAAAGAGGCAGGGTTTCTAAAGTCTTCCTGTTATCATCGTCGATCTCGCTGTTGCTATACAGACTGTGAGAAATATGGGCCAACCACCCACTGGCACTGTAATTAGGTTGCCAGATCTCAAAGTAGGGTATGCGTGGGGCAGGTATGGCGGGGCCACATACTAGTGGGATACTAGCTCATCTCTACTTCAGGTAATGTGTTTTGATAAGAGAAGATCAAGACATTTATCTGGGTACCATAACATGGGTTTCTCTTTATTCTTTTCCACTGAGACATATTGCAAATTTCTCATTATTATTCTAAAGTAATTAATTGTAAGGTGATCTGAAAGGGGTATGAATGGGAGGAGTTGGTTATGAAAATGAAAACCAAGTAAGGCTTAAGGAATGACATGAATCCAAATGTAACAAAATACCACATTCCTTTCAACCTGAAGTGTTTGGCTCTTATACACACCTAATAGAGAGAAACTTCAAATAGAGTTTCACTTCATAGCTGCTTTGACTTTCTTACTGCAAAGGGGAGGAGGTGTTATAGAAAACTAGAAAAAAAGGAGACAGCAGTGGAATGTTAACCCAGTGAAGATTAATGCAACGTGTAGGGGTCTGATTTTTTGACTTAGGGGTAAACAAGTAATGCCAGCGAAGTATATTTACGGTGAACGTTAAAATGTTTACGCTTCTATGAGGAAGTTACAACATAATTCCAAAGGAAAAGTCAAGATGTAACCTTTACATTTGTATTTAGAGGCTGCTTTTCTTACCCTGCTCTCCAAACGTATATTAAGCTAAGAAATCGCAGGCTAGTTCTCAACCTCAGCTTTTTTATTTGGCAAATGTATCAGAAAATTCTATTTGGTTACTGGAGTTATCCCAAAGCGAAAAAATAGCCTTTCCAGAAGGCT
This sequence comes from Nomascus leucogenys, assembly GCF_006542625.1. Lineage (NCBI taxonomy): Eukaryota > Metazoa > Chordata > Mammalia > Primates > Hylobatidae > Nomascus > Nomascus leucogenys. The sequence goes on along the minus strand of NC_044381.1, from coordinate 88,755,083 downwards.
GGCATTCATTCTCATCCCTCTTTTGCATTTATATAACTCAATAGTGGCTTTGTTTTCTGACTGTTCACACACATAGAACACACATAGAGCAACTGATGGAATGCCACCCAAATGTTTTTATGACTCTAGATGTACGTACGGTAGGCAAAGAAAAATTCAGAATTAGCCCTTATTCTGATGACTATTTTTTCCCAATACTCTGAATTTGATACTATCACACAAATATTATTTGAGAACAGATCTAGTGGGAGAGTGGAAGGCACCACTGTCTGTCTGGGTACTGGCAGTCCACTTCTGCAGAGATAGCCTGAGGCTGATCGTTATTGGAAGATGGGCTGATTGCTATCCTGCCACTTTGAAGAGGTGCTTCAAGAACTGGGAGCAGTACCTCTCACACTGGCTCACATAGGAAAACCAGCACACTGACCTCTTGGATCTCTGTCCACCCCACCCCACCTCACAAGTGTACTCTGTTTTAAGAGTTGCTGAGTCCAGTGAAGTTACAGCAAGATCACAAGAATCTTTTCTTCTCTTTTGAGATAAATCCAGATCTTTCTGCTTAGTCTTAAAAAGCCCCAAACGTCTGATGTTAATGCCTCAGTAGATTTAGAGGACGAAGATTAATACCTCTTTCAACTGCTGTGAGATATTTCCATTCTGTTGAATACAGGCAATATTCTTTTTAAAGAATGCTCTGGTCACTGTGAAAATTAGGATAATACAGGTTCAGCATCCCTTACCCAAAAGGTAAGGGATTACTCTATAATTTACAGAATTACAGAGAGGAATTCTGTAAATCTTTTAGCATTAATTTCAGAAGATTTTCTTCCCTATACTTTTATAAATTTAGTCAAGAAATAACTAAACATTTTTAAAATAACTGATACTAAACATCCTCTGGGGCTTCCTTCTGCTGAAATAAAACACCAGCGCTTTTTTTTTTTTATTGTATTAAGAATGCGCAATTGAAAAAGTCATGATCATCACCACCCAGAGAAAGTACTTCCACAGTCTTTTGACTACACTTGACACTACACTTAACACCAGCTTTTCATTTATATGCAATGCATTTCACTGTGGTGAAAACAAAGAGTTGAAGGGGTTGGATATTTAGGAAGAGATGGTCCAAGATACGTCTTTCATTCTTCCAGAAGCAGTCTCACACCAGGCTAAAAAAGAGAGCTGACACACACACATACACACACACACATGGATTTCTAACACAACCACCCTGTCCTCCACCACACCTATTCCATGAATCAACTCACAGGACGACATATATAGTGCCAACATTAATAGATTCTTATTAAACTGATCACTCCAGATTATGACTGATTACAACTTATCAACTTATGGGTATGGAATTCTAAGTGAGAAGTTGATGGTAAAATATTTTCCTAACTGATTAGGTAACACTAATTAAATCTCTATTCTATTTCTTACTTTTTATTCCAAGGTGAGATATGTACAAGGACATAAAGCCCTCAGTAACCCAAGTGCAAACAGTGAGCTGGTGGTATAAACAATTGAGAGCATTTCAAATAGCAGCAGTGATGGACAAATTAAATGCTTGAGTCCATAATTAAGCACAGCATTTTACCACAACTTAACAATTAAAATGCTATCCAACCAGGGAACAGGACCAAGTTAAAGTCTTCTGTCTTCAGCCATGTATATCAACTAGGATTCTTCCAGAATTATGTAAAAAAAAAAAAAAGAAAAATCTCTACAATGATTCAAGGTCATGTAATTTGGATGCTATATCCAGCGTAGTTTGAACAAGCTGTGTTCAACTTCAAGCAACTCATGCCTGTCTTTTCATAGCTTCCTGTTGTATACTTTGTGAACAGAGTTACTGCTGGCTTTCTAACCATATAATTCATACCAGCTGTTCAGACTAGATCATGGGAATCCTGTTTTTTTTTTTTTTTTGAGACGGAGTCTTGCTCTGTCTCCCAGGCTGGAGTGCCATGGTGTGATCTCGGCTCACTGCAACATCCTCCTCCCAGGTTCAAGTGATTCTTCTGCCTCACCCTCCCGAGTAGCTGGGATTACAGGCGCCCGCCACCACACCCAGCTAATTTTTGTGTTTTTAGTAGACAGAGTTTTGCCATGTTGGCCAAGCTGGTCTCCTGACCTCAGGTGATCCACTCGCCTCAACCTCCCAAAGGGCGGGGATTACCAGTGTGAGCCACAGCACTTGGCCCCAAAATCCAAAACTTTTTGAGCGCCAATATAACGTTCAAAGGAAATGCTCGCTGGAGCATTCTGGATTTCAAATTTGGGATGCTCAACCAATAAGATTAACACAAATATGCCCAAAATTAAAAAAAAAAATTGAAATTGGAAACATTTCTGGTCCAAGCATTTTGGGTAATGGATGCTGAACCTGTATTATCCTAATTAATCTTCACAGACTCTAAGAGGTGCGGCCGTGATCTACTTGAGTCATGGGGATGTTAAAGTGCAGAAGGACAGGACCTTGCCCGCTGCCACACACTCCCAGTAGCATAGCCAGGATGCAAATCATGGCCCCTGGACAGCACAGCCTACCCTCCTGGTGCTTCTAGGAATTTCCAGGCAGGTCACACTAATACACAGGTGGCCCTGCAGAGAGGAAGCCGTTATGGAAACATTTCCCTAGGGTGAGTGCAGAATAGCTACTTTTGAGGCCCAAGGAATGATGAGTAAGTAACTGAAGAGCCAGAGCTGGACACAGTACTGGAGCATTCTTCTCCCATTCCTGGGTCACTCTGGAGTTTGTAAACGATGGGGAACTGGGAGGTGTGCCAAGCTGAAGCCATTGTGCCCATTTCCTGAATGCCTGAATAGGAACCACTGTTGCAGTATCATCTAAAAATGTGAACTTGCAAATCACATCAACTCTAATCCTGACATGGATGCCAGTACGCTGTTTCCTGCAAGGAGTGGAAAACAGGAGCCTTCAGAGTCCGGTGACTTTAAGCCAAATGCGGCCCTCTGCTTTTCTCTCTTGTCTTGGCTGACAAATACAACACCAGAATTTAGTTCCAACTAAAACCTTTTGAAGGAGTCAATCAAGATCTTGCATTTCACTTAGAGTCAATTTTAGAAAAGCTCTACCAGCAATATACTTTTAAAATGAAGTATTCTAAACTTAGTCAACAAAAACCAAATAATTCTACTTAAATCTATGTTTAATGCTATAGCTTTATCAGACTATCAAGTGCTTCGCCTTTACCTATCATCTAATTTTTATAAAAGGAAATTGGTTTATTTTCTCCAAGATAGATTAAATTCTGTCCCCAGTTACTTAAATAAGCCCTCTTGATATTAAAGGGTCATTGCCACAAATGGAAAGTAGAGGAAACTCTTAGTGTGGAAAGCTGGACTACCATGTGAAGTGTGGACACACTAAGTTGAGGAAACTCTTTTTAAAAAAAGCATTGGGAGCCTATTAAATGCCAGAGTCTGTGGCTGGTATTTGGAATACAAAGATGAATAAGACAGGCTAAGTTTTAAAAAATGGACAAATAACATTAAAGCGAAGTTTCACAAATTTTGTGATGAAGAAGCCATGTGGTGGTAAGAACATTCCTAGTGGGGCAATTAAGGTAGAAATGGGAGGAGAGTGTTTTCGGGAAATTAAAGGCGACTTCTCAGAGGAGGAGGCATGGCAAGACTTCAGCAGTCCAAAGAAGGAGTGGAAGGTGCACCAAGCAGAGGAGCTCCTAAAAAGGCATCAAGGGGAACATAGTGCTTGCAGAGGAGACAGCCACTCACATGCCTAGGGATGGGGGTGGTGACGATGACAGGGGAAAAGGGAAAGGCAAGTCTACATAGACAAACTTTTTGGGAGGGACAGGGTCTCACTCTGTTAAACAGGCTGAAGTGCAATGGCATGATCACGGCTCACTGCAGCCTCAAATGCCCAGGCTCAGGTGATCCTCCCACCTCAGCCTCCCAAGTAGCTGAGACTACAGGCATGTGCCACCACACTTGGCTAATTTTTTTTTATTTTTTGTAGATACGGCGTCTCACTATGTTGCCCAGGCTGGTCTTGAACTCCTAGACTCAAGCCATGCACCAGCCTTGGCCTCCCAAAGTGGTGGGATTATAGGCATAAACCACAGCACCCAGGCAACACAGGCAAACTTGCTGGTGAATTGGACTTGATCCTGAAGGCTGTGTGGAACCATGGAAGGGCTATAATGAAAGGCACGGCCTGAGAAGTATTTCCATTTTTATTAGGTCATCCTTCCAGTGGGAGGCTGGTAATTATACCTAGAGGCTGTTGGCAACAGTTTAGGTAAGCAAAAGAAACTTAGTGCAAAATGAGAACTTCTCAGGCGATGGCAGGAACGTGTGTGGAGATGGGATGATAGCGCCGAGGGGAAGTTGATAACGAATCCTACTTCTGCTCTGGATACTCAGGTAGATGGCAAAGCCATCCACCAAGGTGGGTAACACATGAGACGGAAGAGGCAGAAGGAGGGGCAGGTGTGAAGGTCAAGTCAGCTTGAACTTGTGAATGTGAGACACTTTCATGCCTTTCAAGTGCAGATGTTCAGTAGGTAGTCAGGCATATGAATATGAAAAGTGAAAAAGAGACCAAGGCAAAACAGATCAGCTAAGGAATTGCCCACATACAGATGACGGTTGAGGTTGCTCAAGTGGATGAACCATCTAGAAGAATTGCACAGTGTGGGATTCAAATAAAAATGAGGAAGAAGTGGGGAACACAAATTTCAGGGTGATGAGATAGGTGCAAAGAGCTGAAGATACAAAAAAAATCAGGAATACATTTTGGAAGACAAGGAAATGGAATTTGAAGGAGGAGGGAGTAGTGAATGGTATCAAATAAGCTAAGGACCTAACACCATCCAGAAGCTTTAGAAATGGAGAAGTCAGCTGGGTGCAGTGGCTCTCACCTGTGATCCCAGCACTTTGGGAGGCTGAGGAGGGAGGATCACTTGAGGCTAGGAGTTTACAACTAGTCTGGGCAACACAGTGAGACATTGTCTCTATAAAAAAAATCACTTAAAAACATAAGCTGGGTGTGGTGTGGCGTGCACCTGCAGTACTAGTTATTTAGGAGGTTGAGGTGGGAGGATGGCTTGAGCCCAGGAGTTTGAGTTTACAATGAGCTAAGATCAATGCCACTGCATTCCAGCCTGAGTGACAGAGTGAGACCTTGTCTCAAAAAAAAAATAATTAAAGAAATGAAAAGAAATATGGAAGTCAATGGGCAATGGGGACCTAGCTGGAGCATTCCCAGTGAAGCTCAAAAGTCCCATGATTTCAGGATCCTCATGGCAAGGCACGAAGCTGTGATGGAGGGGGCCAGTATTTGGAAGGCACAAGTCCTGAAGCTTCTAACCACAGCTAATATTCTAAACAAAAGAAGAGTAAACATTAAATGGTGCTTGTTTTGTTTGAAAGCAGAAAATGACACAGTGGAAGATTAGCTTAGATCCTGTATGATATAACAAATTTAGAAAGTATTTCCTTAAAAATCAAGACTGAATGGTCACGTGACTATTATGCGCTCTGAGAGGAGAACTCTTTTGTTTCCACAACATTCACACCCTATATGGTGCTGGTGTCTGTGAGGAAGGAGGGAGGGAGGCTGCAGATGCAGCTGTCATAACTGCGTGAACAAAAAAGGCCCCCTATCCAGCTTCTTAAGAGTTAAGTGCAGGGGTCTCAAAGGGAGTGACAATGACATCCAGGTAAAACTCAGAAGTACCAAGTGTTCAGTGAGCTCTAACGTCAAATATTTACAAAAAGGCTGGTAATACTAGCCTAAAAAAAGGAGAAAAGAAAATCATTTTACATGTTAAGATGTCTGTTGTTTATCCAAAGCCCCTCAAATAGCTCAACTTTTATAAGCATATTAACACAGATCAGGGTTTTATTGCTGATCCCGCATTATGTTTAAACACAGTAATGTATCAAGTTCAGTGTGCCACAGCCAGCAATTTTTATTTCAATCCTACCCTTAAGCTCTAGGTAAATTTGAGGCCAAAATAGTGACCGTATCATATTACGTATTTCTGTTGAACGAATGTTAATTCTGTTAATAAATACTACTCTCACAAATACTGTAAAATTCTGTAATCAGAAAGCCACCTGGAGAGCATAAAACTCATATATTCAAACCAAATAGAAATTAGACTTTATTCTATTTAGATGCCAAATGGATTATCAATTCTTACTGTGTCAGTTTCTCTTAACTACGTATAGAGAACATCATCCAACTAAAGAATTTTTATTAAAACTCAAAACACCAACATACGTCAGCGTGTCATAAAAATCCTGACCTTGATATTAAAAGAAAAATATTATGCAGATTTTTTTTTTGTTCCTAATGACCTTTAAGTCTGGGATACTATATACAAATTAAAGAAAAACCATGCTTCTACAAGCAGTAAATTAGTGTTTTCACCCAAAATGGACTGTGTTGGATCCATCTATGGTTACTTAAGTGGGCAGATTTGGGGTGCACTGGAGGAGCAGACTTGCGATGGCTGCTAACTTGAGCTTAAGTATAGCTGGTTTCTCTATGGTTGAACACAATTTCCCTAACCTAGGGGAGAAAAAATGAATGGAATGAACAACTGTAAAGCATTCTTTAGTCACAATATTATGCCACACCATTACTGGTAGGGCAAGATTCAAGGTCTGGCAGACCCTGTCATTTATTTTCATGATTTATGATTCCTCTGAAAGGTCCAAATTATACTTGGTGAGTACATGGTACAAATTGTAAATGGCACTCAGGATGGCGCTGGTATGCAGGGGAGAGTCAGATGGACGAGGGGTGCCCCAGTACTCCTCACTTCTGTATCTCAATAAGGTATTTTGTTCTCAGTAGGACTATAAAGGGGATGCTTGAAGTTTTCAGTTATGTTTTACTAAATTTCATAAGGAAATTATATTCTAAGGTGAACTTTATGCATCTGGGGACTCAAGAAGGACTGAGGAAGTATTTCTGATAAAAGTCATGAATCTGCTCTATCCTCAAATATTCCTGGAGTCACAGCAGCAAAACAAAGTTTCTCAAACATGAGTAGCCCGTATCCTAAATTCTTTGGACCAGAAATGTTTTGGATTTTGGATGTTTTTGGATTTTGAAATATTTGCATTACACTTTCAATTGAGCATTCCTAATCCGAATGTCTGAAATCCTCCAATGGGCATTTCCTTCGAGCATCATGTCAGTGCTCAAAAAGTTTTAGATTTTGTAGTATTATGGATTTCAGACTTTTGGATTAGGATATTCAATCTATAATACCTTCTCTTTATGCCTCAAAATTAAAACTTAAAAGTTTTTTTACTAAAAATTAGGAACGATGGGGTAAGAAACTGAACTTTAAGTTTTCATAAAAGAAAAATATCCATCCAATTAATTACCATATATTTCAAAATGAAGATGAGCTAAATCATCCTAATATCCTGGAAACCATAGGATTGAGATCTCACAAGTCATCTAAGCCCCGCATCCTAAGACCTGAAATCCTAGTCTAGTGTACTGAATATATACCAGAGACTAAGGGGACAGTGAGTAGAGGTTAAATTTTCCTGAAAACCTCGTCAGCCCCACCTATGGTCCTTCCACCTCTGCAGCTTAGAGAGTCACAAGCTACTCTAACGGTCTTCTAGAAGGAGCACTTACTGAGATGCATTTTCCTCTGGGTGGAGTAAAGAAGAAAGGCAGACACAAGTACACACAGAAATTACCTCTAGAACTCAAGGATCTACATCTGGAAAAAATGGAGTTCTGCATTCTCTAGCACTGAAAGCTGCTCCCATCGAAATATGATACTCAGCTACAAAAAATATTTTCCCTTTTGAAGGTCAGTATGACTGGCAAGGAGCTTTAGTTTCTGTTGCAGAAATTAAATTCAACATGGAATCAAAATACATTCTCAAATGGAATATTGTATAAAGGAAATGACACAAAGCCAATTTCACTTGTGAAAGCCTGCTGATTGTTCTGGAGAGAAAGAAAACAGCATTGAGGTGGGGGAAAAGGTCCTTCTCTATACAATGATTTCCTGGGTTCATCTTTCAAAATGTGGGCCAAATAATGAATTCCAGTTAGCACACACCTCAGAGGCAGCCAAGTCTGGAATGTGTCAAACAAAGAATTTACTCAGAGGTCTCCTGGATATTTTCCTCCTCAAAATAAGGAAAGAGAGAGGAGTCCAGATGGTAATGGGGCCACTATGGGAGAGGAAACTTTTATTGAGATAAACAGCAAGGCTCTGTAAATAGATCTCCAGGATGAAATGAGAAGTTGTAGAAAGGTGACTATTTTCTTGGTTTGTCTGTTTTAATTAAATTGTTTGTCTGTTTTTATTAAACTATTTCTACATAGTATCCTAGTAACCTAAAATAGTTAAGTGACAATGTTTTATCCAACAGTTCAAAAGTCAGACTAAGATAAAGACTTCATAGTGTGGTTTCTAAAGCTTCCTGCTCTCTGCTCCCAAACTGGAGCGGTGATGATTTACGTGTATCTGGGAACCGTCTTCCTCAGCATCCTGCTCCTGCCAGACCTGGTTCTTGCTGCTCAGAGGAGTCAGGCTCACGTTTTGGCTTCCATGTGGACCCTCCCTTCTCCCCAACACAGTTCCCAGAATACAGACTTCTCCCCAGGTCTAAGGGTTTTCACAACAACATTGTGAGATGTGATTAAGGCAATCCTGAAGAGATGGGGAAAGGACAGTGGATGGACAGAAAGAAGTTGACTTCTAGGCCAGGCGTGGTGGCTCATGCTGTAATCCCAGCTACTTGGGAGGCTGAGACAGGAGACTCGCTTGAACCTGGGAGGCAGAGGTTGCAGTGAGCCGAGATCACACCACTGCACTCCAGCCTGGGTGACAGAGTGAGACTCTGTCTCAAAAAAAAAAAAAAAAAGAAGTTGCAGACCACTTAAAAAAAAAAAAAAAAAGAAGTTGATGACTTCAAGCAGACCACTAGCAGATTATTCAATTAAACTGCTTTAGTGTACATGATTTGAGGTAACCAAATTTATAGTGCAATTACTTAAAATCTGTATAGCCAACTTCTATTCCCATTTTGAAAGCATTTAGTCTAGTTTAATTTTAGGCCTGGACTCTAGTTCAAAGTGCTGCAGTTTACTCTTAACTCCAGACAAAAGTGCTAGGGCAACCTTGTAAAGGCAGAGTTAACCCACTACCTTTTGGGAGGGAACCCTCTATGGCTTTCAATTTAACAACAACCTTTGGTTTCTTACTTTCTAGGACCCCTCAGTCCCTCTCCCTCTGGCTTATTTTACTCAGGACTAAGTGTTTTAACTTATCTCCATGAATCATCTTCTCTTCACTATTCTTTCCTATTTTCAGAGTAGTGAAAAATATGTTTGTGTTATACTAGTTTTCCTTCCTCATAATCCTTTATTAATAAAGTGACACAAACATAGTTATTCAACCAAAAACCTGCCTTCTGTTGCTCTTATATCATCATTTTGTCCCAAAATGATGAAGACTGTCAAGGATGATATATGGTCACTGTCACCTCAAAGAGTGCTAAATTCTAATCCACAAGGCCACTAAGCATGTAGTAACGATGTGTTGATAATCACTTGGAAATTAAAGAGCAAAGCACAAATACCAGTGTGCAGAGCTGAAGGCTTTGCTAGAATCAATCTCTGTTCATCCTTATGGCTTTGCAACACTACCATGCTGTGAAAGCCACTATGGTATGCACCTCAGTTTAATTCTTTGTTACTAGTAAAATATGAGAAGGCCTAAAACTAGTGCTTATGTGTGTTACTTACATTTGGGGCAGAGAGAGAGAGAGCAAACCTTTGAAGGCACACTTACCGCCTCTCTAGTGGGCGCCCGTCACTGGAGATGCTTCGAGGGATGTTGGCGGCTCTTTCTGGAGGAGGCATCTTCCCATCTCCTTTTCCAGCATTCAGCCGCGAGGTCATGGGACTCTGTACCTGGGACGGGACTTGAGGTGAATGAGGCCCCTTGCTGGCGTTCCTCTGCCATTTGTTATTATTTCGGAAGGGAAACTTGAATTCGTATGAAACACCTTCATTCATTTTGTACTCCATCACTGGCACGCGGTAGGTTTCAGAGCAACTCCTATTAGGGGCAAGGCACAGGGAGAAACACAATGGATACTGCTTTTTCTTGTTGGTGGAACCACACTGATTCTCATTAACACTTAAAAATGGATCCACAATTTCACCCTGTGTTTCAAACCACCTTTCAATCTTTGGGCCCTATATTTATTTTCTTTTCAAAAACCAGAACCCAAGGAAGTATTACAATGGTATTTTCCTTTACTCAATCCCAACTTGTTGAGTGCGAGATATGGAATCTTTAAAAAACAATGGGACCCGTGGTCACCCTGGGGGTGGCCAGACTACTGAGACCTGAGGAGGAAAGGCCACCAGGACAGCATGACAGGGGCACACCTGAGAGCATGAAGTCTCAATGGAAGAAAGCGGCTTCACACACCCACCACTGCACACTGCGACTGGGTTCTGAAAGGGTGTATGAGCAGCTTCACAACCCGCCACTGCACATCGTGACTGGGTTCCAAAAGGGTGAACAAGCAGCTTCACACAGCTGCCACTGTACACCACGACTGGGGCTCCAAAAGGGTGTACAAGCAGCTTCACACACCCGCCACTGCATACAGTGACTGAGCTCTGAAAGGGCATATAAGCAGTTTCACACACCTGCCACTGCATATCATGACTGGGCTCCAAAAGGGTGTATAAGCAGCTTCACACACTTGCCACTGCACATCGTGACTGGGCTCTGAAACGGTGTACGAGCAGCTTCACACCCCCACCACTGCACACCGCGACCGGGCTCTGAAAGGGTGAATGCGCAGCTTCACACTCCCGCCACTGCACATTGCAACTGGGTTCTGAAAGGGTGTACGAGCAGCTTACAGACCATTTCACTTTGGACCAGCGACATCACAAGTGCTGTGTAGCCACATGCCTCCTGTCCTGGACAGTGCAGGCCCCAAGGGCGTCCAGCCAAAGGCCTGGTCTTGACATGGATGAGGCTGAAGGCACGGCGAGGGAAGGTGAGACATGGAGACGGGGGGCAAAGTGGAAGAGCTTACATAGTTGGCTGGCAGGAGAAAAAGGACAATGGAAGGTGCCACTCTTTCATGACCTTGTCTACATATCTCAGTGTTGACTCCTGACATTTCAAATGTGTATTCCATAACGCATCCTCTCCCCCACCTTCAGTAGAGTTTTTGTTGTTGGCAAGTGCCACTTTTGGAGCATGTGCTCAGAAGGAACAATGGCGTCTGCTGCCATCCTTACTTGACTCAGTCACAGCCCACATCTCCAAGGAGTACTTTCTTCTTGGGGTTTCCTTACCAGTCCCCCAAATGCACCAAAAGCCAAGGGTGACCTTAATCTGACCCTCTGCCCAAGGCTCCACTCTATCCCCTTCATGCTTTAATGGCAATGGCTTTCAAACTTTATGGATGACAACCTAAGACATACATTTCACACTGGGACACAGCACCACCACATATACACACAGATGTGCATCTTTCCTCTCATGTCTTCCATTTTGCTGTATTCTGAATGAATACACTTCATCCAAAAATACATTGGGTGCAATGTCCTAAATTGATTTGATGATCTACTTGAGGGTTATGGTCTGCAGTCTGTAGAACATTGTTTTATGGCACATTTGACATTACTTTTAGTAGTTAATGACTGCTATGTCTTTAAAACCTTTTCTCTAATAGAACATTTTCTCTAATATTAACGAATACTACTTTAGGCTCTGATATAATTTCAACCTTTGATTCTGACATTTATGACAAAAATATGCCATTGCAACCCTTTTTTGGTTGTTCATAGAGGTAATACACTGTGGTATAGTTTAGAGTCTTTCATTTGTGACTACAGTCTTTCATTTCTGACTAAGTAAGGCATATTATAAAGATCTAATGTTCTGGATCTGTAAATACAATGCAAAAAAATGTTACACTTTACCAAAGGAGTATTGACTAAAATTTATAATAATCCGTAGAAAAATTTCACTTCTGCTCAAAATCTGTACTAGCTTTGCTTCTCCTCAGCAATGCTCGTTTTAACTTGTAAACTCAAAGAACATCATCATCTATGCCCCTTTCTGTCGGCTGCTAGGAACCAGCACATGTACAGAACTTTATTATTACGTATTTTGGGCACCAACTTTCCAAAAATTTTCACCTAAGCCATGTTTTGCTTTCACTACTACCTCTTCCACCTCCAATTCCACAGCTAGGCTTCTATTTTGATACTGTACAACTACTTTCTCTTTCTTTTTGAGAGAAGGTCTTGCTGTGTCACCTAGGCTGGAGTGCTGTGATGTGATCAAGGTTCACCACAGCCTCAACCTCCTGGCCTCAAGTGATTCTCCCATCTCAGCCTCCTGAGTAGCTGGGACTACAGGTGTGCACTGCCACGCTCAGCTAATTTTTGTATTTTTTGTAGAGACAGGGTTTCGCCATGTTGCCCAGGTTGGTCTCAAACTCCTGAGCTCAACTGATGCACCTGCCTTGGTCTCCCAAAGTACTGGGATTCCAGGCATGAGCCACTGTGCCCAGCTCACAGGCACTTTCATAGGCTATTTTAAGTCCATTTTGCATCAGGCAGATAATAAAATAAATAATGATAATGGTAACAGACACAATAACAGTAATAATGTAATATGAAACAGACAAGTTACTTTATCTTTGGGCTTCTTCAAACACTCTTTGAAATAGTCTTTTAAACTGCTTAACATTTAGTATGAAAACTGGCTAGAAGGCCTCTCTGGCCAAAGACGCTGTCTTCCCCACAGTCTACATTTTATTTCCACCACTCATAACATATAACTAGAAACTTTCTTCATATCCCACATTGGCCAAATATAGTATGATGAAGTCTGAACAGAGAGAAGATTCATTCATAAACAATGAATAAGCACAGAAGGTTCTGCAGAGCTAAATTTCAGCTACTCGCAATTTCTGATTGCCTTTTGTGGCCAGGGTAAAATCACTGGCTTCCTGGTCTCTTACTTATCTCTGCAAAACAAGAACGTTATGTAGAATCAAGAAGTATAGCTCTCTCTTCTCTTGCTCTTTTCTCTGTCTCTCTCTTCTCTCTCCTCTCTTCTCTCTGTCTCTGTTTTCTTTGTCTCTGTCTCTCTTTTCTCTGTTTCCCCGTCTCTCTCTCTTCTCTCTGTGTCTCTGTCTCTCTTCTCTGTCTGTCTCTCTGTTATCTTTGTCTCTGTCTCTCTTCTCTGTCTCCCTGTCTCTCTTCTCTCTGTCTCTGTCACTCTCCTTTCTCTTCTCTCTTCTCTGTCTCTCTCTCTGTTATCTTTGTCTCTGTCTCTCTCTCCGCTCTGTCTCCCTGTCTTTCTCTCTTCTCTCTGTGTCTCTGTCTCTCTCTTCTCTCTGTCTCTGTCTCTCCCACCCACCCTCTCTTTCTCTCTCTTCCTTTGCCTTGGGAGAATACGGCAAGAAGTCAGCCGTCTGCAAGTCAGGAAGATATTCCTCACCAGGAAGCAAATCAATGGACACCCTGATTGTGGGCATTTCAGCTTTGTAAACCTGGAGAAAATAAATTTCTGTTGTTTAAGTCAAAAAAAAAAAAAAAAAAAAAAAGAAGTATACAACAGACTGAAGAATGCAGATAAAAACTGGCTTTTAATGCTATGCATAAACTTTCATAAAAGGATTTTTATTATATCATTCTAAGTAAAATTCTGTGTTGACGAATGGTAACTCTAATAATACTTATAACTTACAATGGGCCAGGCACGAATTTAGCCACATTACAGCAACCCTATGAAGTGGATGCTATCATTATCCCCACTTTGTAGAGGAGGAAATAGAGGCCTAGAGAGATTAACTTGCCCAAGTTTACACAGCCAGCAGGTGGCAAAGCCAGGATTTGAACCCACAGAATTGATACATACTATGTAGGTAAGACTATGTAGGTTAGTCTTATTTTAGTCATTAACAAAACCATTACAATTCTCCAAGGAAAATTCAACAACTTTTATAAAACCCAATTAAAGGGCTATGGCCAGCAGGAATTACAATGTCAATGCTAAAAGTGGTAAGAGGTGACCTGCTGAAACCCTAAATTAATGGAAAAGCTACTCCATCTCCTTATTCTGTTTGTCAGTCTTTGTATTCTTTCTTTTAATCTTTTATTTCTCATAATTCTCTCCTTTTTCCTTAAGACCCTGTGGAATATAGAGGAATGGTTGACTAGGAAATTGAACAGAACATCACAACACTGGACTCACAAGTCAGAAAAGTTTTATGTTTGAGGATGGCTTGGTCCCTATAAGCCATGTGACTCTGGCTTGGAAAAAACACATAAACTATTTGAATCAAAACTCCTCATCTGAAAAATGAGAGATGTGAACCATGTGATTTCTAATTGCCCTCTTCACTCTAAAGCAGTATGCTTTAGCACTTCAAAATACTGGATTTTTAAAATGAAGAAAAAATGCTGTGACCTGTTCTTATTTAAGAGGTAATTTGGTCTTATGTAACCTGTTTGTTTTTAGCTTGTCATTTTGAATGGCCCTTAATTGCTTTCTTTAAGAACTATAGGCTAGTGGCCCTCAACAGAATAAAGTGTTGACCACTCTATGCAATACCATCCAGAACATCACAATTTAGCCTGTTCATCCAGGTACTTTTCATCTTGTCACGGGAATGATGTTGAAGACCCAGAGGTCACAGACACTAATCTATTGATGCTGGCTACGTACTGCAGAGGGGTGACAGCAGGGGTGTGAGAATCAGGCAAGTCGTGCATAAGGGGTCTGCTCACTACAGGGAGGTTTTCCAGTGAAGTCTACCAGGACTATGTCCATCGGGCTGTCATGCTAACTGGTTCCACTCACTCTTTGGGCAGTAACTGAACTTCTCCCAGCCTCATTCTCATCACTGTTTTAACAAAAATGAAGCTGCTGATATGGAAGTGCTGGGAAGGGAACGGCATGGTCCCTTTAAATGATATGAAGCAGAGAAGGGAAGAGCTGGGTAGAGGAGGCCGTGGTCCCTGGCTAGGGCTCCACCCCCACGAATCTAGCTGAGGACAGGCACTCCTGCCTTTGTGCCCAGATGTTGCATTTCCGAAGACCACCTTGGCCCACGACGCCCCCATCTTGTAGCTATAAAGACCTGAGGCCCTCTAGATTTTCTAGTTTATTTGCGTAGAGGTGTTTATAGTATTCTTTGATGGTAGTTTGTGTTTCTGTGGGATCAGTGGTGATATCCCCTTTATCATTTTTTTATTGCGTCTATTTGATTCTTCTCTTTTCTTCTTTATTAGTCTTGCTAGTGGACTATCAAGTTTGTTGATCTTTTCAAAAACCAGCTCCTGGATTCATTGATTTTTTGAAGGGTTTTTTTGTGTCTCTATCTCCTTCAGTTCTTCTCTGATCTTAGTTATTTCTTGCCTTCTGCTAGCTTTTGAATGTGTTTGCTCTTGCTTCTCTAGTTCTTTTTATTGTGATGTTAGGGTGTCAATTTTAGATCTTTCCTGCTTTCTCTTGTGGGTATTTATTTAGTGCTCTAAGTTTCCCTCTACACACTGCTTTAAATGTGTCCCAGAGATTCTGGTATGTTGTGTCTTTGTTCTCATTGGTTTCAAAGAACATTTCTATTTCTGCCTTCATTTCGTTATGTACCCAGTAGACATTCAGGAGCAGGATGTTCAGTTTCCATGTAGTTGACCGGTTTTGAGTGAGTTTCTTAATCCTGAGTTCTAGTTTGATTGCACTGTGGTCTGAGAGACAGTTTGTTACAATTTCTGTTCTTTTACATTTGCTGAGGAGTGCTTTACTTCCAACTATGTGGTCAATTTTGGAATAAGTGCGACGTGGTGCTGAGAAGAATGTATATTCTGTTGATTTGGGGTGGAGAGTTCTGTAGATGTCTATTAGGTCCACTTGGTGCAGAGCTGAGTTCAATTCCTGGATATCCTTGTTAATTTTCTGTCTCGTTGATCTGTCTAATGTTGACAGTGGGGTGATAAAGTCTCCCATTATTATTGTGTGGCAGTCTAAGTCTCTTTGTAGGTCTCTAAGGACTTGCTTTATGAATCTGGGTGCTCCTGTATTGGGTGCATATATATTTAAGATAGTTAGCTCTTCTTGTTAAATTGATCCCTTTACCATTATGTAATGGCCTTCTTTGTCTCTTTTGATCTTTGTTGGTTTAAAGTCTGTTTTATCAGAGACTAGGATTGCAACCCCTGCCTTTTTTTGTTTTCCATTTGCTTGGTAGATCTTCCTCCATCCTTTTATTCTGAGCCTATGTGTGTCTCTGCACATGAGATGGGTCTCCTGAATACAGCACACTGATGGGTCTTGACTCTTCATCCAATTTGCCAGTCTGTGTCTTCTAATTGGAGCATTTAGCCCATTTACATTTAAGGTTAATATTGTTATGTGTGAATTTGATCCTGTCATTATGATGTTAGCTGGTTATTTTGTTCGTTAGTTGATGCAGTTTCTTCCTAGCATCAATGGTCTTTACAATTTGGCATGTTTTTGCAGTGGCTGGTACCAGTTATTCCTTTCCATGTTTAGTGCTTCCTTCAGGAGCTCTTTTAGGGCAGGCCTGGTGGTGACAAAATCTCTCAGCATTTGCTTGTCTGTAAAGGATTTTATTTCTCCTTCACTTATGAAGCTTAGTTTGGCTAGATATGAACTTCTGGGTTGAAAATTCTTTTCTTTAAGAACGTTGAATATTGGCCCCCACTTTCTTCTGGCTTGTAGAGTTTCTGCCGAGAGATCCGCTGTTAGTCTGATGGGCTTCCCTTTGTGGGTAACCTGACCTTTCTATCTGGCTGCCCTTAACATTTTTTCCTTCATTTCAACTTTGGTGAATCTGACAATTATGTGTCTTGGAGTTGCTCTTCTCAAGGAGTATCTTTGTGGTGTTCTCTGTATTTCCTGAATTTGAATGTTGGCCTGCCTTGCTAGGTTGGGGAAGTTCTCCTGGATAATATCCTGCAGAGTGTTTTCCAACTTGGTTCCATTCTCCCCGTCACTTTCAGGTACACCAATCAGATAAAGATTTGGTCTTTTCACATAGTCCCGTATTTCTTGGAGGCTTTGTTCATTTCTTTTTACTTTTCTTCTCTAAACTTCTCTTCTCCCAAGACTAAACCAGGAAGAAGTTGAATTCCTGAATAGACCAATAACAGGCTCTGAAATTGAGGCAACAATTAATAGCCTACCAACAAAAAAAGTCCAGGACCAGACAGATTCACAGCCGAATTCTACCAGAGCTACAAGGAGGAGCTGGTACCATTCCTTCTGAAACTATTCCAATCAATAGAAGGAGAGGGAATCCTCCCTAACTCATTTTATGAGGCCAGCATCATCCTGATACTAAAGCCTGGCAGAGACACAAGAAAAAAGGCGAATTTTAGGCCAATATCCCTGATGAACTTCAATACAAAAATCCTCAATAAAATACTGGCAAACCGAATCCAGCAGCACATCAAAAAGCTTATCCACCTTGATCAAGTGGGCTTCATCCCTGGGATGCAAAGCTGGTTCAACATACACAAATCAATAAACATAATCCAGCATATAAACAGAACCAAAGACAAAAACCACATGATTATCTCAATAGATGCAGAAAAGACCTCTGACAAAATTCAACAGCCCTTCATGCTAAAAACTCTCAATAAATTATGTATCGATGGGACGTATCTCAAAATAATAAGAGCTATCTATGACAAACCCACAGCCAATATCATATGGAATGGGCAAAAACTGGAAGCATTCCCTTTGAAAACTGGCACAAGACAGGGATGCCCTCTCTCACCACTCCTATTCAACATAGTGTTCGAAGTTCTGGCCAGGGCAATCAGGCAGGAGAAGGAAATAAGGGGTATTCAATTAGGAAAAGAGGAAGTCAAATTGTCCCTGTTTGCAAATGACATGATTGTATATTTAGAAAACCCCATTGTCTCAGCCCAAAATCTCCTTAAGCTGATAAGCAACTTCAGCAAAGTCTCAGGATACAAAATCAATGTGCAAAAATCACAAGCATTCTTACACACCAATAAAAGACGGACAGAGAGCCAAATCATGAGTGAACTCCCATTCACAATTGCTTCAAAGAGAATAAAATATCTAGGAATCCAACTTACAAAGGATGTGAAGAACCTCTTCAAGGAGAACTACAAACCACTGCTCAATGAAATAAAAGAGGATACAAACAAATGGAAGAACATTCCATGTTCATGGATAGGAAGAATCAACATCGTGAAAATGGCCATACTGCCCAAGGTAATTTATAGATTCAATGCCATCCCCATCAAGCTACCAATGACTTTCTTCACAGAATTGGAAAAAACTACTTTAAAGTTCATATGGAACCAAAAAAGAGCCCATATTGCCAAGACAATCCTAAGCAAAAAGAACAAACCTGGAGGCATCACGCTACTTGACCTCAAACTATACTATAAGGCTACAGTAACCAAAACAGCATGGTACTGGTACCAAGACAGAGATACAGACCAATGGAACAGAACAGAGCCCTCGGAAATAATACCACATATCTACAACCATCTGATCTTTGACAAACCTGACAAAAACCAGAAATGGGGAAAGGATTCCCTATTTAATAAATGGTGCTGGGAAAACTGGCTAGCCATATGTAGAAAGCTGAAACTGGATCCCTTCCTTACACCTTATACAAAAATTAATTCAAGATGGATTAAATACTTAAAATATTAGACCTAAAACCATAAAAAGCCTAGAAGAAAACCTAGGCAATACCATTCAGGACATAGGTATGGGCAAGGATTTTATGTCTAAAACACCAAAAGCAATGGCAACAAAAGCCAAAATTGACAAATGGGATCTAATTAAACTAAAGAGCTTCTGCACAGCAAAAGAAACTACCATCAGAGTCAGCAGGCAACCTACAGAATGGGAGAAAATTTCTGCAATCTACTCATCTGACAAAGGGCTAATATACAGAATCTACAAAGAATTCAAACAAATTTACAAGAAAAAAACTAACAACCCCATCAAAAAGTGGATGAAGGATATGAGCAGACACTTCTCAAAAGAAGACAGTTATGCAGCCAGCAGACACATGAAAAAATGCTCATCATCACTGGCCATCAGAGAAATGCAAATCAAAACCACAATGAGATACCATCTCACACCAGTTAGAATGGCAATCATTAAAAAGTCAGGAAACAAGAGGTGCTGGAGAAGATGTGGAGAAATAGGAACGCTTTTACACTGCTGTTGGGAGTGTAAACTAGTTCAACTATTGTGGAAGACAGTGTGGCAATTCCTCAAGGATCTAGAACTAGAAATACCATTTGACCCAGCCATCTCATTACTGGGTATATACCCAAAGGATTATAAATCATGCTGCTATAAAGACACATGCACACGTATGTTTACTGTGGCACTATTCACAATAGCAAAGACTTGGAACCAACCCAAATGTCCATCAATGATAGACTGGATTAAGAAAATGTGGCACATGTACACCATGGAATACTATGTAGCCATAAAAAAGGATGAGTTAATGTCCTTTGTAGGGACATAGAAGATGCTGGAAACCATCATTCTCAGCAAACTATCGCAAGGACAAAAAAACCAAACACCACATGTTCTCACTCATAGGTGGGAATTGAACAATGAGAACACTTGGACACAGGAAGGAGAACAGCACACACTGGGGCCTGTCATGGGGTGGGGGGAGGGGGGAGCGATAGCATTAGGAGATACACCTAATGTAAATGATGAGTTAATGGGTGCAGCGCACCAACATGGCACATGTACACATACGTAAGAAACCTGCACATTGTGCACATGTACCCTAGAATTTAAAGTATATATACTAAAAAAAAAAAAAAAAAAAAAAAAAGGAAAATGCCTGGCACGTAGTAGGGGCTCAGAAAGTTTGCCATACTGTCCCCCTATCCTTTCTTCTCTTAAAAAAATTGTAGTTTGGAAACAATTCATAAAGGGCTCTGCATATTTTCCAAGAACAGGGAAGAGAGCCTTGTTTTACATGTTATTTTATTTATTTATTTATTTATTCTTATTTTTTTGAGATGGAGTCTCCTTCTGTCGCCCAGGCTGGAGTGCAATGGCATGATCTCAGCTCATTGCAACCTCTGCCTCCTGGGTCAAGTGATTCTCCTACCTCAGCCCCCCCAAGTAGCTGAGATAACAGGCATGTGCCACCACGCCCAGCTAATTTTTTTTGTATTTTTAGTAGAGAAGGCTGGTGAATCATTTGAGGTCAGGAGTTTGAGACCAGCCTGACCAACATGGTGAGGCTGGTCTCAAACTCCTGACAAATGATTCACCAGCCTCGGCCTCCCCAGCTGTTGGGATTACAGGCTTTTACATGTTATTTAAGTACCACTTTTTTGTTGTAGAACTATTATATATATTTTAAAAGCTGCATTTTCAAAATGAATGACTCTCCCATGTGAACACACAAACCCATTTGTGTTTGTATTAGATCCTGGGGGTGTTTGTATTACATACAGTCATCACCTCCCCCACTCCCTTGCCTGTGTCCCTCTCCGGGTCCTGGCGACCCTAAGAACCACCAGGCTGAGAGGCAGAGGAGCTGCTTGCCTCAAGGAGGCCTGTCCTGCCTTTCGCTGCAGCTGCAGTGACTGGTGGTAAAGTCCCAGCTGACAAAGAAGAGAATGACTATTCAAAGAACAGAGTAATTAGTTGCTACAAAAACAGCAGTGGGAGTGTGAAGTGTGGAGGAGAAGAAAAAAATGACACAAGATCATTATTCTATTTTGTTGAAAATTGTAACAAGGTGTTAATGCTTCAGCTGTTCCCTCTGAAGTTATCTCTAAAGGAAGGAGAAAGGAGCAGGCTTTCAGCCCTCCAAAGGCATCAAGGCATTTCCCACCTGCCCTGCCCAGGTCTGACTTTTCAGATGGAAACTGCATGGCTTTTCAGATGGAAACTGTAGTGAAAGGGGCCCTGTGTCTCCCTCCCGGCTGGTGGGGCTGTGCAGTGCACTAATCCTTCCCTCAGCCTCCCCTCCTAGCACCCAAATGACATGTCACTGGCAGCTCCACTGGCTCCTCCGGGAAGGCCTGACAGCGTCACAGGGGTGTGACAGCTCATTCACTCCCTGGTGTGCTGGAGCTGGTAATCATCCCATCTACCCTAATGCTGCCTGCAGTGACATCACATTGGTAGCTTGGAACCAGCCACAGTGGGAGTACCTGCACCATAGAAATCAGCAAATACCACAAATTAAGTCTTCTTCCCCCCAGCAGAAAGCCAACTCACCAGCACATCACTGCTGATTCTGGTGTATAAGGAAAGGATCCGTGCTCTAAGCACACAACGTGGCAGTTCAGAGCCTGGACTCTGATGTTAGACCTAAATTTGTCAGATGAGCTTAGCGAGTTACTAACCTTTGAGTCTCGGTTTCTTTTAAAACAGGAATGCTACTGACACTATCACAAGAGAGGGTTGTTATAAGAATTAAATGCATTAATCCATAAAAAAGTGCTTTTTTTAGGGCCTGGCATATTAAAGTAAAAAACTCAGTACATTAGTTATTTTCACTGACACACCACAATATATCTAGTCTAGTATACCTCCTATCATGGCTCCATCTATCCAGGTCCAGGCCTCTTATCCATCTTTCTAGTAATAGCTATTTACAATTTCCATGTCTGTACTGTTGTCTCATCCCACCTACAGTCACACAAACCCATTTCCCTCTCCTTTCCCACACATAAACCTGGGAGCCTAGATACAAGGGAAATACTTCTGAGAGAGCAAGATGGCATCATAAGGTCAAGGGCTCCATATTTCAGTAGACAGTCCTTAGACTAACATCTGTAACTCTTCACTGTAGGTAATTAAGGTTGACAATTTACAAAGCTTGGCTATCTTCTCCCATTTATAAGTGTCTGTTCAGAAGCAATAAAGTAGACAATCTGAAGGAGAGACAGCAGAGATAGAGACAAGAGTGCAGCAAGACTGGAGACTGTCATAAGCAAGAACCCCACTGCCTTTCTGAGCCACCTCACATAATTTTTTAAATCACAGTTCAGCACGTTACTTAACATTTAATGATGATATGCTTGGGGAAACCAGAAAAGGCTAATAAGGTTCATTAGACCTGGTTAACGAAGGCAGGGTATGTGGGTAGGGCAGTTTCTGAATATTTACTCCTCTCCAAAACAGGTGAAATTAAAAGTTCATATTTTGATTTCCAGGGAAATGCAGTCATCCAAAAGGCAGTTCTTCAAACTATCAGACAAAGGAATTTTTCTATATTTTGACATATATACATAATCTCTAGGCCATCTAGGAGGTAAGCAGTATTAGGAAATACTATCCTGAGCAAAGTATATAAAAACACACACACGCACACACACACATATATATTTGCTGCTCTTTACTTTTTAAAAGACACAAATAGCCCATCATAACCATTAACTTTCTACCATCTGATATTCACAAATCCATGAGAGCTCAGGTGTAGGACTGGTCATCTTAGTGGCAAAATAGGACACAGAACACTGTCTTGGCTTTAGAAAGCCTAAGAATCAATTGCCAAAGCTTAAGAGAAATTCTTAGAAAATAATGGCATAAAATAAAAAGAGAGATCTTAAAAACTAGCAAAAATAGCATGTGCATGTCCAAAGGAGAAAATAAACAGTTGATTAAATTTCTTCCACCAAGAAACCTCCCCAGAGACAGAGAAATTAAATTTTCAACAGTGTTGCTGGCTTGGCAGGAGCTGTGGGGGGTTGGGTGGGGCAGGGAGCTCTTAGGTTTTCCCTTCTGGAAGAGACTAGGAACCAAAATGCCAAAGCACCATGAGCAGGGGCAGCTCACCTGAAGCCAAACCCTAGCACATGCAGATACAGTTAGGAAAAGCGGCTGCCAGACTGAGACAGCAAAGGTCCAAACAATTGCTGAGTTTTGGGCAGCAATTGGGAGACAGAAGAGAATACGAGCATCATGGAACATAAAAGAAAAGCAAACTGACAATTTCAGATGTTGAGTGTCTTTTAATGTTAAGTGTTGAATGTTTCTCAGCTCCTAGTGGAACATTCTTAAGATGGATATTACCAAACTTCTCTATCTGTCACGGCAACTTTATAAATCCAGTGATGTAAATCCTGGGAATGGTCCCATTTAGTCACTCTTTCCAGCTGCTGTCACCACATACTGAAAGGGAGCTTCGTCCTGAGTCAGACTCCACGGATGAAATATTCAGCATCACATGTAATCTACTGTCCTTCACAACATTCTACTCCACTACCTGCTAAGAGATGTTCTACATGATACACAAACCCTGCACTCGAGTCTCAGGCCCACAGCTGCCTCCTCAGACCTACCTCCGCGGGGTGCAGTCATCATGGGGGGGAATGATGACAACCTTCACCGTGACAGATGTTCTCAGAAGGTCAATCATCTGCTCATGGCTCAGAGTGGCTACCGCCACCTTGCAGATCTCCACCAGGCGACTGCCCTGCCTCAGCCCTGCCTGCCAGGCATAACCGTAGGGCTCCACATCCGCCACGATGCCCTCATAGTTGACATGGAAGCCAAGCTGTCCTAGCCCATTTCTTCGCAGAGTCATCTCCACTGATTCACAGCCTTTTGAAACAAACTAGACAAGGAAATAAAAGATACTGTGGTTTAAAGCAATAGGGTATTAAGTGGTGGACATGGAACTGGAAAATCATTGCAAGCAGGGTTAGTTCTGAATACCTTATTGCCAGCTGAAGAGCAGTCTGGTTATTTCTTCTTCACTAGTCTCCTATTCATTAGGCCAAAAGGAATATACTTGTTGCATCCAAAAAGCTCAATGGCTTCCCTGAAGTTACAAGGAAACCTCTACCAGAGACCTACAGGGAGCTGGCAGTAAATAGAAACCATATACTGCTACTCATTTAGCCTTTGTAAAATTCAAGGCAGCAGATACTCAAGCAATTCTTTTCAGCACCACCACCAGATGACTGGGCTGCAGTACCAGGGAACAGGTCACATGCAAATGGGTTTTGAACACGCACACGCACACACACACACACACACACACACACAGAGTAAATGTGTCTTCCCCAACTTGTTCTACTTTTCCACAACATCCATGGAAAACACAAGCATGAGATAAACTGTCTGCTTCACACATCAAGGGAGTTTTCAGAGGAGCTAATAACAGAGTGCAAGGTTCAGTAACTTGGCTCTAGTCTGTACTGAAAGCTTTATGAAAGAGAAACTGCAGGTAAGGAAGAGGAAGGAGAGACTCACCTGCAACCTTTTGACAATCTCTTTGATCTCCTCATTGTTAATGAAACTCCCCACTGAAACACATTCTCCTCGTTCATAGAAGATTTTGAGGCTGGTGTCAGTTGAAGTCCACCCTATCACATCTCTACAGGAACAATTGAAGACCACGCTCTTTGTTTCCTGTTCAATGAGCACAATGAACTCATTGGAGATCCCTAAAAGGCAGTCTAGTTCCATGGCCTTGTTGTAGTCTTCAGCCCGGACTGCCCATACAATGGCCCCCATGCTGCTGAGCTCGGCTCCTGGATATGGCTTAGACTTTTCCTTCTTCTTGGAAGCCAAAGAGATGAATGGAAACTTGCCAGAAGGGTCAATAGGGGTGTTGGTGACATTCTTTTCTGCCAGATCTTTCAGGTATTCCTGGCGGGTCCGAGTTGCCATGGCCCGGAACTTCTCCGATTTATGAGCAGCATTTTCTGCATTAATCACTTTCGCCAAAAGGAAGTCCCTGAACACATTTGACTTAGGGAAAGTGACCCCTTTAGGAATGGGAGGCCCAAAGGAAGGCACATCTCTGGACCTGGTAACAGCCACACTGAGAGACAAAGATCAAAGAGAGCCACATCAGTATTTCTCAGTCTCACAACATCAGAATAAAATATACTTTCTCAAAGACAAAGACGTACCTCAGATGCAAAATAGCTGCTTATTTTTCCATGAGAAAAACACACATTTCTGCTTAATACGAGCATATTTTTTCATTCAACCACATTTAGAATTTACACAACATAAATTTTTTTCTAGGCCAAAAAAAAACCTCCCAAAATCCCCAAAGCTAACACTATTAACTTTTTTTAACAGACAGGAAACTGACCAAAACTCCATGAAAAAAATAGGTTTACGGTAATATTCTGTATAAGACATTTTAAATACCTACTAACTGTTTTCAAGGGAGATTACCGTAACCACATCATCTTTCAGAACAAGCACACATTCTGTGAGAACACAAATGTGTTCTCCATTTTAGATATGATGCCTACAAGCAGACAGCTTACATTGAAAATATCAGAAGATGCATGCCATAAAAGAAATGAATTAAATTTCAATAAAACTTAACTAGTATTTGTTGGCCTAAGTGTGAGGCATTATGCAACCAGATTAAAAGCATAATTTTAAAATGAAAATTGGAATCTGAGTAATAGTATGAGAATCTTTATGTAATAGCAACAACGCTTTAAAATCATATTTTTAAACTGAGCTATTCCTTGGTCCTTTTGGTATTTTATTCTGATAATCTATTTCTAAGAAAAATGTTTTCCTTATCCCATTCCTTTAAGCAAGATTGATATAAGAAAGCCTGTTCCAGTCACTTCTTCTGAATATATATTCCTAAAATTGGGCCTAAGAAAAGGATCATATGAACATCTGTAATAACCTATTATTTTTAACCTCAAAAGGAAAAAAAGTAACTTTCTCCCAAAACAAAAAAGGAAGTTGTTGATATAGAAATAGAGGGGTTGAGTGTTTTATATCATGTCCCAAGATTTTAGTAAAGTTTGACATGACTGGAAATGATTCTAACACATTGAAGATCCCTCTTTCCAAATTAAAAGTGAGCAAATTATGCAATTATACTTAGTATTAGGGAAACAATAAAAAAAAAATAGGTTTCTTCTGAACTCTTGGAATAGAAATGGCATCATCAGAGAGTATGCATCTTTCAAATAAAATTGAAGAGCTCTGTTTCACTTTTTCTTTAAGAAGGGTTTGCTTTAAGATATTCAGCTTTGTTTTTCAAGAAATAGTTATTTCTTGTGAAAATAAGAAATAAAAATCAGCAACCTCAGGAGGCAAATTATATTTCTGGTGGAATGGAAAAGCTACACGCTCAGAAGATGCCATGGGATGGCCTATCTGTTGGTTTCACAAGTGTATTTTTAAAAGACTACCTAGTTCACTTCATGACAAAGAACAGTGGCAACCAACACTCCATTTTCTAACTGGAGGAGAGAATTCAGAGACTTCCATATGGTTTAATTATACCAATATGTATTAGGAGGGCAATTTTTCTTGTCTATTGTGAACTGCCTGACTTGAACGCTGACAGCTGTATAATTTTAATTTGATCGTATTATTTTTCTCTTATAGTCAAGCAAAAGATGCTGAAATCCAGGTTTGCTAGATTTTTCTAAGTGGAATCCTGTAAGAATCCAGAAATATTTAATATCTTTCACTTTAAAATTGGCAATTTCTCATCTGCTAATCTCGCTCAAATTGTTATTCTTTCTCAGAAAATATCTGTGATTTTATTTTAAATAAGGAGAGCAAAATGCTGAGCAGGGGGTGTGATTTTAAGCACCCTCCATCTACTTGCCCCTTAAACTAACTGGCTTTCTGCAGATCCACTTATTAATTGATAGAACTTTAGACAAACATACACTGAAAACCTACCAATAATTAGAAACAGCTATAATGAACTGTGAGGAAAAGAACTGAATCCTTAACGCATAATTTTCAATGATTCACTGTGGTAGGGAGGTAAATGATACAGGCATTGAAATCAGCTTTGCATAGTCAGAAATAGAATCCTTACAGAAGATGAGGAAGATGATACCCTGGAATGCTCTTTTCAAATAAATGATTTTGTTTTGGATAAATCAAACTGGCAAGGTTTCTACAAGGTTAAAAGCTCATTAATTTAGATGCCACAAATTCTGAACTCTTGATAATAAGGCCTGGTTTAAGCTAAACAGAATATTTTGTCTCTGTAAAAAAAAAAGCCTTTCTAGAATCTCAGTTTGCTGCATGTAGTTACTGAAGATATATTAATTATAAATGGTTCTTGGTATTTTTAAAAGCAGATTCCAAAGGGCCTCTGCTTGGCTGTACATATATTAGCCTAGTTGGTAATTCTGTGTCTTCTTCGAAATAACACATGCTTTAAAATCATAGCCATGCTTTATTTACCCAGCATTGTTGAGGACTGGAATGTTCTACTCAAGAGGGTTATCTAGATGACAGACAGACAGAGCTAGAGGCTAAAACAGTGATGGAAAGTTATCACAGGAAGGGAACTTAAGAGAACTCAATGTTCCTCAAATTCTTTCAATAAAATCTTGGGTTTCATCTGAAAATTCACCTCGATTTTGCATTCTACTGAAAAATATTTGTGTTCATTTTCATATAAAAATATCTTCTCACTCCAAAATCTTTGGGTACACTGAGCGACCAGGAAGGTGTCTTGTTTGTATTCTGGGGTTTGACATCTTCCTAAACCTCCAGTTGTGCAGCTGGTACAAATTCTTCACTTCTCCAGGAAACAGATACAGAGAAGTAAAAGGATTTGCCCAGATTTGTTAGAGAGAGCCAGGATTGGAATGTAAGCTTCTGGACAGCCAAGAGAGTGCTCCACGACAAGCCCACACTTACTCTGAGGAAGTGCTTTCAAACCTTCTACTCCTGAGGTGCCTGCTAAAAGGGACCATCCACATGGGTTACATGGCCTAAGAGACGATGAGGCTGTTTCTAGTTGATATGGGCCATGTAACATTGGTTGGCATCAAAGAGCTTGAATGAAATAATAAGTGTTGATACCCAAAGCCAACTTCAAGCTGACACATGAAAATGTTCCAAAGACTTTTTTTTTTTTGAGATGGAGTCTCACTCTGTTACCCAGGCTAGAGTGCAGTGGCGCATGATCTCAGCTCACTGCAACCTCTGCCTCCCGGGTTCAAGCAATTCTCCTGCCTCAGCCTCCCCAGTAGCTGGGACTACAGGCGCCCGTCACCTCGCCTGGCTAATTTTTTGTATTTTTAGTAGAGACAGGGTTTCACTGTGTTAGCCAGGATGGTCTCGATCTCCTGACTTCATGATCCGCCTGCCTCAGCCTCCCAAAGTGCTGGGATTACAGGCGTGAGCCACCACGCCCGGCCTGTTTCAAAGACTTCTGAACAGAAGTTTAGTGGATAAAAATTGAGAAATATAAGACATTTGAACTTTGGAAGCACAATGGAAAAACAGCAATAATCAACAACCCCCAGCCCAAAATTTAAAAGGAAGGTGACACAGAAAACATCAAATGGAAGAGGGAAGTTTCCTCTTCTTGGAGCCTGGATCAGATTACTGGCCAGGGCAGCTTCCAAGAAAGCAGATCTGGGCAAAGGACACGAAAGATCAAACATGTGCCAATCATTCTCTCGATTTCTGACAGTATTGATCCACCAGTCACTGAGTACCTACTATGTGCTAGGCACTTTGCCCTTGCTGAGGATCAAGGCTGAAGATGTCCCGGGCTCAGCCATCCAGAAACTCCAAGTCTGGTGGGAGCCACAGCCAGTGATTTGAGTCTCCTACTTGTGAAGTACAGGGTGTTACTGGTAGCACTTAGGAAAGGCACTTTAGTCCTGGGAGGTCCAGGGAGCCTTCTCAGAAAAAAGAAAAGCAGGAATTCATCAGATGGAGGGAAAGGGGAGTGTGTGAGAGGAGCAGCATGTGCAGAGCAGAGGGGCAGAGCACGCTGTTCTGGGGAGTGGTGAGTAGCTCCAAAGGAGTGAGGTAGGCATGGGGTGCAGACTGGTAGATAAGACTGAGAGACAGGAGGCCAAACCTGAAGCCCCCATGCAGTAAGCTATGCTTGCAAGTCTGAACTTTTCTCTAAATGCTTTTAAGCACAATGAATGACATAATCAGATTCTTGTCTTAGAAAGGTCAGCTGCAGTGGACAATAGGGATGCTGATTAATTGAGGCTTGAAATAGACCTTCCTAAAGAAATTTCTATCACTTGACCTACTTGGATTTTTCTTCTTCTCAGCTGAAGCTTGCAAAATCTTTTTTTTTTTTTTTTTTTTTTTTTTTTTTTTTTTTTTTTTTACGGAGAGGAAAGGGGATGAACACAGACATTTAATGGACATGCATCACACTTCCTCCCTGCCTATGCCAGACATTTTACTTAATAGGATTTTAAGTGGATGTCAAGCAACTTCCCACTGCACTGTTTAACAATTTGGTCTAATTCCAAGTGCTTTTTGTACTATATCATACGGATTCCTTTCAACAGTTATTACATTTTAATTACTGGGTATGGAAACCTCTCTGAGAGGAGTAACATGTATTTCTACCTTCCTAAACATACCTACTGACCACAGTTTAACATTTGTTTTGAAGAATCAGGGTCCTTGTTGTGACTACTTATTACTATTCTAGTTTTAAAATGAATAACAACTCTTTTATTTTATCAAATAGTGTGTCAGTGTTCCAATTTACAATTGTTTAGGATGTCCTAGGATTTTCTTTATAGTCTTTTTGTTTAAATTGGGATCCAAATAGGATCCACACATTGCAATTAATTTAGCTTTAAAAAATGTTTTATTCTATAGATTCCCCTTCACTTCCTCACTATTTCTTGCAACTTACTTGTTGAAGAAATGGGGCTTTTTGTCTATAGAGTTATTCAGGGTCTGAATTTTGTCAACTACAAACATGTTCCTGTCTTTTGTATTTCCTATAAATTGGCTTTTCTGGAAGCTTGATCAGATTCAGATTTAATTTTTTTTAGGGGTGGCAAAAATAATTCATAGGTGAGGTTGTATTCTTCCATTATGAGGCATATATTTGTCTCTTTTTATGGTATTTGCATCCTTTGATGATCAATGCGTAAATCCATTAATTCAGTAGTTGTTGAAAAATGGTATTATTTTATATTGTGTTTCCACACTGAAGTCCTCAGGAGTGACTGAAGCACACAATAGTTCCCCCTTATCTATGGTTTCACTTTCTGTGGTTTTGGTTAGCCGTGGTATAGTACAATGAGGTATTTTGAGAGAGAGACCACATTCATATAACTATTATTATATTGTTATAACTGTTGCGTTTTATTAATTACTGTTAATATATTACTGTGCCTAATTTATAAATTAAACGTTATCATATAGGAACAAACATAGTATATATAGGGGTAGGCACTATCCATGGTTTCGGGCATCCTCTGGGGGTCTTGGAATATATCCCCGACAGATAAGGAGGAACTACTGTATTTGGTTCTTTGCTCCAAAATCAAATGGCCCCAGATCGCTATGCTTATTGAATTCATATCTTTGATGTGAATAGTTTTTCAGCATCTCCTCTATCAATAAACAAATATTTGTTTCCAGTACATGCTCGCTATTAACAGCTCCTTCTTCTTTTTTTATTTTGTTGCTTCTAATCTTCTCTATCAACTGGGATCAGATAATTAAGGTCACTGCAACGATACAAATAAAACAATAGAGACTGGAGGGCTCTCTTATCAGTTATGGGATAAGCTTTAGTATGCAGACTTAGTGACTGATTTCTGAGTTCTTGGCTATACGATGACTCACATTAACTGGCCTCTGGAATTAGTCCGAATTAGTCAGTTATTCCTATATAAGCTTTCTAGTCCCCAGGGAGGTATAATACCACATTATTTTGAGATCTCATCTCTAGATCCACTATACGGATTTTTCTATCTTTGTTCTCCTGTTACATCGCAGGGTCCAGAGTAGTGTCTAGCACACACATGCTGAGGGCTGGATAAAGAACTAATGAAAAATAAATGGATAATGACAGTCTCCAAATTTACCTTTCTGTGTACAAATTACCTAGCATGGTAACACTGGATAATTTTTCCTAGAATTCTACTTATGTAATGTTGAATTAATGGCCTAGCATTCTGGAGGCCTCTACTGCCTGGTCATCTTTTCTGCATTAGTAGCCTTTTTATTGTACTTTCCATCCTCCTTCCCATTTCTAGGCTTCTGTCCTTTCCACTGACCACTCCTAGAATGGTTTCTCTTTTTCCCATTGAATTCCATCCAGTTATGCTTTAACACACACATCAAATCCCATCTTCTCATAAATATCCATATAACTTCAGCCTGTAATGACCCCACACCTCTCTGCACTATTATTGCAGGACACTCTTTCAAGGAAACTTTTCCCCTTTCCACAGTTCAGACACCAGGTAGGTGTAAGTAAATAAGTATGTGTGTTCATGGTGGAGAAAGTTGGGACCAAGAGGTTTTAAATGCTAAAAAGCACTTGGGGTATAAAAAACAGTTAGAAAAGAATTAATATGACCTAGTTATTTGCTAGCACAACAGGGTGTCTATAGCTAAAAATAATTTAATTGCACGTTTAAAAATAACTAAAAGAGTATAACTGGATTGTTTGTAACACAAAGGATAAATGCTTGGGGTAATGGCTACCCCATTTACCCTGGTGTGATTATATGCATTGCATGCCTATATAAAAATATCTCACGTAACCCAAAAATATATACACCTACTATGTACCCATAAAAATAAAAAAATTAAAAAAAATTTAAAAAAGCATTTGAGTTACTCTAGCTATATCACTTAGGGATAAAATTAAATTAGATTTAAATAAAATGAGTATAAATCAACCCATGTCTAAGTTTTTCCACCAAACCACCCCTAATAAAACAGGCCTATAAATTCATATCCCTAGTAGTTCGGGGAGTGGCTGGGGTTTGAGAAAAACTCACAGGTGTAAAAATTCTTTGAAGACCCATGTTTTATCTGAAAATTGATATTTTCCATTCTACCTCATAATACATTTATTTTCATAAGAAAATAAGCTCATCCTTACCCTGCCTCCCCCCAACATTAAAGGCTTGAAGAAAGGTGTCCTGTTTATTCTGCGTCTTCAAACACTTCCTGACATCACCACATACCTGAGGAGGTGTGCCTGCCTCTTTTCAGAAGGATGGCAAAAAATTATTGATCTTTAAAGTTTACAATAGGCAAAGGTCACTACTCTATAATCTCTTGTGATTTCTTTCAGTGATTTTACAAACTGATATGTTTTCTTGGATTTATAAACAGGCCAAAATTCACAGCTTAAAAGCTGTGTGTTGGGTCTTCAAACAAGCCTGGTAACTAGGAAATTCCAGACCTGCCCACGTGTCTTGAGCAGTGGTGTTCAGTATCCCCCTCCCTGCAAAGACTCCTAGCGTTAAATGATGGGGTTCGAACGGTGGGCTCTCCAGGCAACAGATTAAAAATAAGAGAGAGAAAGCAAAAATCCTAATTTTCAGGGGAGGGATGATAAAAATAAAAAAACAAAGCACTGAAGAAGGCGAACACACCTCCCTTAGCAGTCTCTTTAGACTTGTGCAGTTCATTACAGTGGCCACAGCCAGCTGTGGCTATTGAGCACTTGAAATATGTCTAGTGTGACCGAGGAATACCAAATTATATTAAATTTTAATTAACATATGATTTAAAAACAGATACTTAATTCTGTTATTTTACAGATTTTTAAAAGTCCGTTTGGAAGAATCTGGGTATATTAAATCTACCTTTTCATTGTAAATTTTATGAAATCTAAATATACATCAAGTATCACCAATGAAAATTTAGCATCCTAATTGAGATATGCAGTAAGTGTAAAATGTACTTCAGGTTACAAAGACTTAGTCCAAAAAACCATGTAAGATGTCACAATAATTGTTAAATGCTGAAATCACGTTAATTCATGTTGAAATAATATTTAGATATACTGAGTAAATAAAATGTATAAATGGGTCAAAAACAGTATCAACATTAATTTCATCTATATGTTGGCACTTTTTAAAAAAATCTGGCTATTAGAAAGTGTAAAATTAATATGTAGCTTGCATTATAGTCCCATTGGATGGTACTGATTTAGACAAAGGCTTGAAAAGAAGAAACTCTTTAAAAGAAACTGCATAGCTTTCCACTCCCCAAACTTTGGAGTGCCCATTCAAAATGGGCTTAACTTTCTACCTGTCAAGTGGTATGAAATCCTTTGCATGAATCTAGTACATAGCATGTTTTAACTGCTCAGAGTATTTTCTAAATGCAAATAGTTATCCATTCCAATTATAGTCAATTGTTCTGTGCTTTCATTCTACAACTAACCAGAGCAGCTCTCAGACACTACTTCCTTGATAAGAGGTTTCAGATCTAGGTCTTCATTGTTGGGAGTTCTGCCCCAACCCTAGGAAACTACAGACCTCCCTGGTCTTGGGTGTTCACCTAGGCTCAGCACCTGAGAAGTTCTGCAACAGCCTCTGTGTTGGGAGTTCAGAGTGAAAAACCCAGCTTTCCCAGCATGTGAGAGAGGTGGCATAGCAGCATGGTTAAGAGACTGGGCTCTAGAATGAAACTGACTGCATTCCTGTCTAATTCTGCTCAACACTAGCCAGCTAACCTGAGGCAAGTAACCTGGCTTAAATTTCATCATCTGAAAACGGAGATAAAAGCAGTACCTACCTCATAGGTTTTAAAGATTAAATGGGATATACATGTAAGATGTCTAGAATAGTTTGGGGCTTACAACAAGAGCTCAACCAATGCAGTTATTAGGATATGTGCAAGGATGGTGACAGCCAGCAGGAGACCAACATAACCTCTACTTGTTTTTTTTTTTCCCTAAGCTACGCTTACTCTACTCCTAGAATTAATCTGCCTTACCCCTAGAAATATACAATTGCAGATCTCACGAACTGTCAACCTGCACAGGTCACTTTCTGTGCAGGTAACATTTTTTAGGGATGGAAAGATATGCCAAATGTCCATATTTTGAAAGGAACTGATGCACATTAAAAACATCTTACAAATGCCAGAACATTACCCTTACACATTCTGGCACTACACCCACATCAAGCTAGCATCACAGGTCCCTATCCCCTTCAACTCCTAACTCTCTAGTATTCTTACAAAGAAAGGTCTCTGCAGATAGAGGCCTGAATTCTGATACTCATGTGACTACATCAACAAGTGACACTGAAACAATTTCAATAATGCTAAATAAAGTATAGAAGCGCTTCTAAGCTTGTAGTCAGAGCGCTAATGTAAATCAAGTAAGTCAGAGGCAAGGATTTAGGCTTCTTTAATAACAATGCTTTTCAAAAAATTAACTTCTCTTCCTTATTTATTATAATCGTTCTTTTCTGCTCTTGCCATGTCAAAAGAAAAATATAATTAGCAATATGAGTAATTAGTTGGTTGGTGACCAGATGGTATGGATGAAGGACATCACCTAAGGAGGAGGTGCAAATGGAAACGGCAGGTGTCTAACCAACATGCTTGGGTAATGTCAATGCCACCAGATTACATCATCATCTGAATTCAGCCATTCGCATGCATAGTTTAAAGACAAAAAGAAATAGTAATAGACTTCCCATTGCCACTTTAGAATGCAGAGCTGAATGGGGCCTCTGTGTGATAACCAGCCAACATCCACAGAGCCCCTGCTGTGACACCCATACACACCTGTAACAGACACTGTCTGAGCACGGATTGTGCACCCTGACGATGACGAAAACGTGCTGGAAGTGGGATCGGATGTTTTTTGGGCTGAACGGCTGTGCTCCAGGCTCTTGGAAAACAATTGTTACAATATCATTTCCAATGTGCCGCTTCCTCAGGAGCTACAAGAAAAAATAAGCAACCAACATAAATAACAATAATTTGCTTCCCCCGCCGCCCCAATTCCCTTATACAGTTGTATTTAAAACATTCATTCCTAATCAGTACACATTAAGGTAGGCAATCTACACAGGTACTGTCAATGTTTTCACCTGCCTTATTCCCTCTAAGGAAGAACATAGAAACAAATATTCTGAAATTTGCATAAAAGATACAGCCATTCAAATAGATCTACCCAATATCTGGCATATTATGCCAGGTCCCAACATCTCCAAACCTTCAGTTTCTATAACAACAGTTTTGTTCCATTTTCACATAAGAAAAACATGTGCCATAGGGAAGATTTTTAACGATGAGAATGGCTGAGATAATTACAATGTAATTTGTGTTCTGGTTTAATTGGCTTCATTGAAAGAAAATGTGGCTAAGGTGTTTTCTGATATATGTTTTGTGTCACAAGCTGGGCATGTAGAAAAGAATAATATTCCAGAATGTTGCAACAATTAAAAGCAGATAAATTTCAGGTTTAAACAGCTTCTTTAATTGCAATGAAAGCTGCTTAGGGACACCCTCTGTTTCACATTCAGTGGATTTTGGATGGGTGGCTTTCAAACTCAGGCACCCCAAATCATCCTAGGTCAGTGCCTTTCAGCAGTAATTCAATAGTGTAAACAAAAATAGAACAAAATTTGTGTTTCTCAAACTTACTGTACGGAGGCTCTTAAAAAAGAAAAACAACTAAGTGTGACATTTATATAAACTATCCGTTAGACATAAGCTTGTACTTATAAAACTTGTATTTAAAAAAATATTCTCGGCCAGGCGCGGTGGCTCACGCCTGTAATCCCAGCACTCTGAGAGGCCGAGGCGGGTGGTTCACGAGGTCAGGTGATCGAGACCATCCTGGCTAACACGGTGAAACCCCGTCTCTATTAAAAATACAAAAAATTAGCTGGGCGAGGTGGCAAGCGCCTGTAGTCCCATCTACTCGCGAGGCTGAGGCAGGAGAATGGTGTGAACCCCGGGGGGCGGAGCCTGCAGTGAGCCGAGATTGCGCCACTGCACTCCAGCCTGGGTGAAAGAGCGAGACTCCTTCTCAAAAAAAAAAAAAAAAATTCTCTAGTGACATTAAGGCATACAAATTGCATACCAGTAAAATCAGTGATCTAGTATTGGCTGCCAGCTGGGAGAAATAATAGCCTTTTAGATTAGGGTTTCGAATTGGGAGTTAGAATGTTCAGGATTAATGTACTTTTAACCTTAGGAATTTGAAAGCATCCCAAATTGTCTTCTAATGAAGCAGTTTATTTCTGAGTTCATTTCTTTTTTTTTTTTTTTTTAATTATACTTTAGGTTTTAGGGTACATGTGCACAATGTGCAGGTTTGTTACATATATATCCCTGCGCCATGTTGTTTTGCTGCACCCATTAACTCGTCATTTAGCATTAGGTATATCTCCTAATGTTGTCCCTCCCCCCTACCCCCACCCCACAACAGTCCCCGGAGTGTGATGTTCCCCTTCCTGTGTCCATGAGTTCATTGTTCAATTCCCACCTATGAGTGAGAACATGCGGTGTTTGGTTTTTTGTCCTTGCGATAGTTTACTGAGAATGATGTTTTCCAGTTTCATCCATGTCCCTACAAAGGACATGAACTCATCATTTTTTATGGCTGCATAGTATTCCATGGTGTATGTGCCACATTTTCTTAATCCAGTCTATTGTTGTTGGACATTTGCGTTGGTTCCAACTCTTTGCTATTGTGAATAGTGCTGCAATACATATGTGTGCATATGTCTTTATAGCAGCATGATTTATAGTCCTTTGGGTATATACCCAGTAATGGGATGGCTGGGTCAAATGGTATTTCTAGCTCTAGATCCCTGAGGAATCGCCACACTGACTTCCACAATGGTTGAACCAGTTTACAGTCCCACCAACTGAGTTCATTTCTAAATATGATATACAAACAGACATTATGAAAATAAAGGCTGGTGTGTATTGATGGCTCTATAGAACATACCAATAATTAAAGATTATTAATCTACTCAAGATCTTGGACATACCAAAAACAAATACTATTTATCTACATGTTATGCCATTCCTGCATAAATGATGTCATTTTCTGTAATATTATTCTTTCTTCAAAATTTGGCTTGACATATAAAAATAAATGTCTTAATAAAGGACCCAAATAGAAACAAATCCATTTTTCCATCTTATACTACATATAATGAAACATAATATTTTATTTAAAATACTTGCAAAATAATTTTTAAAGATACATTTTTCTTGCCTTTTTTTTTTCCCAACTATAAAGTAATCTATATAGAGGAAAATAAATTTTTTTGGCTAGAGAGTGAAAATTTCTTGATATGTTGCAGTACCAATTTCTTTCTCATTCTGATTTAGGACCATAACATTTTTTGACTTGATTGGACTCCAAAATTAAATAATTTAGGGAGCTGCCATTTAAATGCCCACTTTCTCTGCCTACCACTTCAACTCATTTAGTTACAAATAATTAATCCCATCTTGTTACTAAATTTTTTACCCTTACAAATCTCATCTTTCTCTTCTAAGTGATCAGGCAGAATAAGCCTTTATGCTCTCTTTAAGGATCATTTTGTTAATGTTGTTAAATTTTTTATCTACTGACTGGTCAGAATAAGTTTATTATGCCTTTCTTAGCATGGTGTTTTTCTTTCAAAGAGAGCTAAAATCTGGAATTTGCATAAAACAAATTATCAACAAAGTACAGATCAGGGAGTTTATCTTAAAACAGGTTTACTTCAGATTTATAGCTGATTCATTGCTTTGCTCCCTATTTTTTATTACACTGGCAATCATGAAAGGCAAAACTTTGTTACCTAGATTTGTGATTTAATCAAACCTAAAGTGATAAAGTGTTAGATTAGATCAGTGTTTGGTTAACTTCTGTGAAAGAGGATGTGATTCATTCTGCAGCTGGCCTGTGCTCTGTTAGCACAACAATTGACAAAAACAAAAATCCATATCCATTTGAAGGTTAGAAGTAAAACTGGACTGCTCAAGTTTGCAATAGCTTTTAAAAGAAGAGTGTGTTAGCTCTCTGGTTCTTTTAAATTTCAATTTGCTATTATTTATTTTAAAATATTTTTAAAAATCAACTACCACATATTCCCTAAAACAATAGTGCCAGTTTCCAGTTTGCTCTGTAACAATCTGTCACTGCTTAGTTTCCACATTTTACTACCTCACTTACACTTTAGTAATTAGGCATTGAGCTTTTAGATCATTTTAAGAGAAGCTCTGTGTATGATGTGCACATACGCAATTGTTATTTATGTTCTTTGCTATCTCCCAATGAACATGGTAAGGAAGAATATCATTCTGTTGACATTTGACTTTTTTCCAAGTTAGTATTTTATATCTCCTTTGAAATCTATAATGAAACCTCAGAACTTTCCTACTCTGTACACTGACCTCTTGAGATGAAACTTCACCCACTCATGGATGTTCTTTGCAACCCTGCAGAGTCTTGTAATCACCAATGATTTCAACCTGTTCCTCAGATTTCATGAAAACCTCAATCCCCGTGGGTGAAAAGCAAATGATTAATTCACAAAGGCATCCAGCTGGCTGTTAACCTAAAATTTGTGTCTCTTCATTTGTTTTCAGCTCATCTGCTATTCCTTACTTCCACAAAGCACAAAGTTTCCCGCTGCGGTGACAGGTGCAACACTAAATTCTGGTTTAAGATTTTACAAACTTGCCACTTAGGCTTCTAGAGGAAATGAACAAGGGTGAAAACACAGATAACAGGACGATCTCTTACCTGTTGCTTGTTGTTGGGTGTGTATGGCAGCATGGTAGAAACATGGAACATAATTTCATAATCTTTGTATGTTGTGTACAGAGAATGGGTTCCAGTGGAGTCAGCTACAGTTAAAAAAAATATAATGATGAGATGACTATAACAGGAAAAAATAATTTATTTAAGAGAAATATCTCAAAAAAGAAAAGAAAAGAAAATGATTTAGGATGAAAAGATTCTAGACGAGACAGGTGTTCTTCCTATTTTTTTTGTATTTGATCATCTTTGGCAGTCTAGTGAAGCCTATGGATCAGATCCCTTCTCAGAATAATATTTGTAAAAGTATAAAATAAAAAACATAAGATTTCGAAAGAAATTATATCGAAGCGCACAGTATCAAATAATTTTAAATATGAATGCACAAGATTTATATAACAAGATTTAGCAGTTGGTCTAATATCTACTATAATGCTGAAGACATGATGAGCACAAACACTCTTGAGATGTCTGCAACAACAAATAATATAACACGAAAATATCTGTGCTTTCTATTGGCAATGAAATCACAGGTAAATGAATTACTGTGGTTTACTGCCTATGGCCATAATTAACAGAAATGCTAAATTTCAACTTGGGGTCAGTGAAAATAAAGACAAAATTATTGCCCATCCAAGTTCACAGACCCCCGAATTCTGTCCACACATCAACTTAAGAAACATTTTTCTAATACTTCCAATTCAAGCAAGAGACTTGCTTTGTTCTTTAAAAAAAAAAAAAAAAAGACAATAATTTAACAAGACCATTAACACTGAAGAACAAAGGTGACACGGCAATGTCTAACAATTTTTTTAAGACTTAAGCATGTTGTGTTCTCACTTTCCTTAAGAAAAAGAAACCTCTACTGCCTTTATCTTAACAAAGTTTCAGAATCAGTGTTCCCACAAATACCTGGAAGCTGCAGAAAAAAGTTATTAACTTCCCAACTGAAAGGGAATACCTGTTTAGACTAAAAGGATCTGGACTTAGGGGTTGCAAAAGGAACAGAAGTGCATTCACTGTAGGTAAACTCAACTCTCTATCAACCCATTTTTTTTTTTTTGAGACAGTCTCGCTCTGTCGCCCAGGCTGGAGTGCAATGGTGTGATCTCAGCTCACTGTAACCTCCGCCTCTTGGGTTCAAGCGATTCTCCTGCCTCAGCCTCCTGAGTAGCTGGGGACTATAGGTGCATGCCACCATGCCTGGCTAATTTTTGTATTTTCAGTAGAGACGGAATTTCACCATGTTGGCCAGGATGGTCTCGATCTCCTGACCTTGTGATCCACCCACCTTGGCCTCCCAAAGTGCTGGGATTACAGGTGTGAGCCAACACTCCTGGCCTCGACCCTATTTTTTGAGGACCAAGACACTTGATGGCATTTTAGAGAACGACGCTCTCAGACAAAGTCTCTGACATATACCAAAAAGCAACAGTAGTCTCAAAACTTAGTATGCACAGCATCAGCTGCGGAGCTAAATTAAGAGGCAGGTTCCCAGGGCCCACCCCCCAAAATACTCCTCAATGGGTATACGGCCTCACAGGGGAATCTATTCTTCACAGACACTCCCAGGTAGCTCTAATGCAGTAACTCCACTGCTGTTAGGTACTGCTCTAAGAATAGACTACAACTGTGGCTTGCAGACAGCTTTCTAAAGATATTCTAGAGCTCTGAGTTTCAAGCTTGAGCTTGTTGGAGAATCTTAATTTTGAAGCTGACATAAAATGCGAAGGCTTAAAAATAGTCAAAAATAGAACAAAGCAAAGACTACTTTTCAAAAATTGGAAAACTATGTAACAACATATAAATATCCAAGAAAAATATCTTCTAAGTATTAATGACCATCACAACAAAAAAACTGTGTATTACTACAACAAAGGATTCAACTGAACTATTTAAGACAGGTCTTGAACGTGAAGAACTTATGTATTGTCAAGAACCCTTTCTATAAATATGTATAGAATGGATTAGTACATTTTAAAACTTTAAAGTGAATGTGTCACCACTGACGTGTACTTATACATGCGTTTCAAGTCAATTTTAAGCAAAATTAATGAACCAGAAAAAAAAAAGACTGTCATTGGTATTCATTTATTACATTGTGCTTTATATGCCTGTCTAGTTCTAAAAGGATTACTGCCAGAGAGGAAAACTGCTGGGGAAGAAAACACTGAAGATCATTTGTTTTTCTACTTCTAGCCCCTTCTCTCTGTCCTCCGCATGTCTCATTTCACACAAGGTATGCTATCTGACCAGCCTTCTTCTGAGGTCTTTTAGATTCATAGAGTTTTGCTGATAATTTTCAACAGTTTGGGAATAGTTTCAGAAGTTTCAGAGATGAAACTAGGGCTAAAATAATGAAACTTTTCTTTCCAAGAAGAAAAGAATTCCAAAATCCTGAAATTACTATGCACATCATAGAGGTACTAAACTTTACCAGAAAGAATGCAAAAAGAATGTTTGCTATAAAGAAATAATTAACAGAGTAAACAGACAACCTACAGAATGGGAGAAAGTATTTGCAAACCATACACCCAACAAAAGACTAATATCCAGAATCTCTAAGAAACTTAAGCAAATCAACAAGAAAAAAACAAATAGCCCCATTAAAAAGTGGGTAAAGAACACAAATAGACACTTCTCAAAAGAAGACATACATGCAGCCAACAAACATGAAAAAATGCTTAACATCACTAATCACTGGAGAAATGTACATTAAAACCACAATGAGATACCATCTGATATCAGACAGAATGGCTATCATTCAAAAGTCAAAAAATAACAGATGTTGGCAAGGATTTTGAGAAAAGAAAATATATATACACTGTTCGTGGGAATGTAAATTTATACAGCCACTATGGAAAACAGTATGGAGATTTCTCAAAGAACTAACAATAGAACTACCATTCGACCCAGCAGTCTCCCTACTGGGTATCTACTCAAAGGAAAAGAAATAATTTTATCAAATGGCACCTGCACTAATTTGTTTATTGCAGCACTGTTCACAATAGCAAAGGCATGGAATCAACCTAAGAGTCTATCAATGGTAGACTGGACAAAGGAAACATGGTACATACACATCATGGAATGGTACGCAGCCATAAAAAAGAACATCATCATCTCCCTGGCAACAACACAGATGCAGCTAGAGGCCATTATCCTAAGTGAATTAATGCAGAAACAGAAAGTCAAATACCGCATGTTTTCACTTACAAGCAGGAGCTAAACAATGGGTACACATGAACATAAAGATGAAAACAACAGACATTGGGGAGTCCAAAAGTGGGGAGGAAGGTTGAGAGGAAGGGTTGGAAAACCCTACTCTACCTCAAAATCTCCACCTACTGGGTAGTATGCTCACTATTTGGGTAATAGATTCACTAGAAGCCCAAACCCCAGCATTATGCAATATACACCCCTGTAACAAACCTGGACATGTCCTCCTGAATCTGTAATTTTTTAAAAGAAGACTGTTTACTATATTACTAAGAAATAAAGCATCCAATGTTCTTATTATAATATTTTTAGTGACCTTGAAACTATGAAAGTTTTAAGAGAATGACTATCAGGAAAATGAAAAAAAAAAATGCTTTTTTATCTGGTTGAAGAGCGTATTGAACAACTCTAAAGGGACAATGTGGTTGTAGAAGAAGGATGAAAGAATGATGCTACTTCATATTTGTATAGAGCTTTAAAACTTAATAAGTAAATTCAGGCATTATATAGGTCACCTTGACAATCACATGATCTGCCTCCTTGATAATCACATGATCTGCCTCCTTGATAATCACATGATCTGCCTCCAAATCTTTCTTTATGAAAAGTCTTATATCTCTTCTAAGATCTTGAACCTCAACTGCATTTATAACACTGCTGAAAAATGGAGGAGAAAACAAACAGTCACTAACATTGCAGCAAATTAACGAAGGCAGGGCTTTGAAGGAAAGCTTTTACAGAGGGCTTCTAAGTCTCCTGTGTACTG
Source organism: Nomascus leucogenys (assembly GCF_006542625.1). NCBI lineage: Eukaryota > Metazoa > Chordata > Mammalia > Primates > Hylobatidae > Nomascus > Nomascus leucogenys. The sequence continues at coordinate 88,712,557 of NC_044381.1, read as the reverse complement.
ACTTGACAAACAAGCCTCAGTCAGGAAATAATTTCCTCAAATAATCCACCTCCGCAGCTAAAAATGAGGATGGTCTCCAGCTTTCAAATAACAAACTGCTTGGTGGGAAGTTTATTGTATTTATTGTAGTGTGAGAGAATGGTAATTATCTAGGTTGTATCATCCAAATAAGAAAACAAAAAGAAGGAAAAATCCCCTACTAAAAATTTCATCATTGCAGAATTGTTCCAGCCTGTGACATATTTATTTGTAGCTTGCTTGTTTGCTACAAATCCTTATTTCTGAAATGTGGAGATGGTCTTTGCACAGATAACTGGGAAAAAGAAGAAAAGGTTCAATAGTTCCTTACTTCCCTGAGCCTCGTCCTCCTTCACAAAAATACTAAGAAACGAATATGATGACAGTGCATGAAGTAGAGCTATCTCATGAGCTGGTTTGAGTACTTTTAGCTCAAGGGCTTAAGAGAGAGGAAGACACAGGCTAAAGGCCGGTCTTGGGGCTTTGCTGTGCTTCATTCTACATTTATGCTTTCTCTGAACACTTCATTAACCACACTACTGGGATCTATTCTACTTTCCTAATGCTTGCTAGCTATCTAACCATGGGCATGTTATTTAATCTAAAGAAGCCAATTCTGTAAAGTGGGGATAATTGGTATCTAGCAGGTTTGTCGGAATTAAACGAGATGGCATACATATCAAAAGTATCTGGGACTTCTGCTTCCAGCCATAACAAAGTGCTTGATACAGCACTCACCATGCCATTGTGAGTAACTAGAAAAAATGATATAATGGCTGAAACAACTGTTTGCAGACGTTGGACAACAGGCAGCCTTGGATAGTGATCCTTGAGAAAAAAGAATACAGAAGATGAGCCTTATGACCTCTGGGCTTTCTACCTTGAGGTACTTGTGGGACAGTGACACAGAGCAGGGTACTGAAGGGGGAAGCCAAGACAGACTCGAGTTCAGGAAGTCTGAGGTGGCTGATATTTGCTAGGCAGAATACCAAAGAGAAAGAAATATCAGATGAAAGGTTCAGAAATCTGAATAGGGGTCCCTTTGAGTCTTGAGTTGGATAGTAAGCTGCATATGCATATGCATAAATTCCAAAAGCCAAGCAAAGACAAAATATTAGGGAAAGAACTACCACCAACGAATTATAAGCCAAACAATTCCACAGTTCACACTGGGTTGGGAGACATTAGAGTTCTGAACAGCCACAGTAGACACTTCATTGAATATTCAAGTACTGAGGTGCAAGAAAAGTCATGCCTTAGTAGTAGGGCTAAGTTAGCCAGAGTAAAAGCTACTCTAGGTATGCTTTAACAAAGCTTAAAAATAAGACTCATAAAAATCAAGCTGTTCTGCAACTTCACTGCCTGCCAAAACAAAACTCAACACTTAAAGAAGATAACAAAATTAAGACACTGAACAATGAAACATTTACAATATCCAATATCTTATCAATAACAACCAGACATGTGAGGAAGTAAAATATATACAGAGGAACCCCATTAAAAAAAGAAACTGAAAATGAGAGAAATGATGAAATTAGCAGATGAACATTTTGAAACAACTATTATAAATGTGTTTAGGGATCTGAAGGACAGCGTGAACCTAATAAGGTGAGAATAGAAGACATTTAAAAAGATTATCAAATCAACTTTTGGCCCTGAAATACAATATCTTAAATGGAAATTTCATTGGATGGGATTAACAATCAATTAAGACACCATGGAAGAAAAGAAAAACACAAGGAGCTTTAAGATATATTAATAGAAATTATCCAAACTGAAGCACAGAAGGAAAAAAAAGGTTGGGGAAAAAAAAAAAGAACCAGGGCCTCATTAACCTGTGGTACACCAGTGAGTGACATAACATACGTGTAACTGGAGTCTCAGAGAGACGGGAGGTTAAGACAGAAAAAATAAAGAAATAACAGCAAATAGTATTTTAATTTGATAAAAACTACAAACCCATAGATTCAAGTGACATCTACAGTGGGAATGATCCCTGAACATTTGTTCTGAAAAGCACTTTTTTAGAAAAAGAATTATATTCAAAGTTTCTTGACACAAAATAAAGTTAGATTAAGTATGGTGAGATTATATCACAACACATAGAACGAAGTCTTATCTCTAGTAGTGTCAAGCCCAGTAGGAGGCAGCTGAGGTGCACAGAGGCTGGCTGTTGCCTATTTTGGTGGTCTGTGATTATTTAATGCAGGTTTAAATGGCATAGTGAATAGACTCTAGTTTTTGCCCCTATTAATAAGCTTGGAGTAAAAGAGATGATTTTGCATACTGCCTTCTTTGGGGCTTCAGAGTAGGAATACTTTCCTACTTTTCGTTCATTTTAGGAAATGTGACATTTTAAAAGGACAGAAAAGGACACTTTTCTTTGAATCCTTCTCAGGAAATATGCCCTGAAAGGTCAGACATGCCTCATAAAGTTGAACTACTTAAAGGAGAGTAGCTCAGTGAAAAAGAATCTTTCCCTGTTGAATGTATTATATAATTCCAAAACTACATTAAGAGGCTGTTTGGTAATCCAGGCTCATCCCCCTCTAGCCTTTGCAGTTGTTGGGATAATCGGGCAAACTGTGCACAAAGTGCTTATTTTGTGTATTCCACTGCCTTACTACATGTCATGTTGCTTAACGATACCCTAGCTATACATTTCTCACATCATCCTTCATCATAGATAACACACAATCTTATCAACTCCCAATCTGACAATTCATTTATAGTATCACTGAGCTTATTACACATTCTCTTCCCAGATCCCTTCAATAACTGTTTGTGGTAGTGATAATTTATACAGCACAACAAATGGGGGCAACATGAATGAACTGTACAGGGTGAATATCAGAATACCTGGATAAAAAGAGTTTAAGGACATACTGAAATTTAACATCTTCATGCAGTTGCAAGCAGAGTATAGAATGTTAAAATAATATTTAAGCAGCTAGGCTATTTATGGGTTTTAATAGTCTCTCTTGCATGTCGTTTCCAAGTTGGCAACAGCAAAACCATGGCAACAGGAAATTCTTCCCTGCAGTGGAGTTTATGAATGCTTTTCTGTTTTCATGACTCAACTCCTTATTTAATTTCCTGTACAGAAAATCAGAGAGATTACTATAGACTGCAATACAGATGTGCTAATCCAAAGACCCTCTCAAAGAAAAACAGGTCACAGGTGTCTATGGATGAATTTAAAGGTAAAACTTAAAACTGCTTTCACACAGACACATAGCAAAAGTCAACACACTCTTTGATTAGTCCCAGCTAACCAAAATAGGCATTTGAGAATGTTAACTATTTTACTGACAACTTGGGGACTGGGCATGGACAACCTTTTAGGTTCATGCACCATAGTTAAACAGATTGTTTCATTATCATGCTTTTAATCAACACATTTTATGAGCTAAACTAATACCAAAGCTAAAAAGCCTATTTTCTCAGGGATTAAGTAGACTGTGAATAATAATAATAGAAACAAAAACCCTAGATATAAAAAGAATACAAAAAAACAAAAACAAAGGCTGACTACATAGATATACATGAAGAATATGAAATGAATTAATGGAAGTCAAAAATTCCAGGCTTACACTCAGATGGTTCTACGTTTCTGGAGTTTTTAACCACCCTAACATTTGGCTAAATGTAATGAAATTTACACAATGCTTATCCAGGAGCAATTCTGCATGATCTGTGTCACTGCCCCACTCCATCCACAGACCTCTGACAACCCTATTTTTTTTAGAGTCTAATTCTAGCTACTTTGGTTATGATCTTCAACTGTTCTGGTGCTACATCCTCCCTCTCTGGCTTTCTCTCCCCCATCACCAGCAGTTTTCTGCAATAAATGGCAATGTTGTTTTACGGATAATTTAGCAGATGCACAACAGCACAACAGGAGGAAAATAAGCCTAGTAGGAGGGTGTAAGTATTTCTTACTTTTGGTATCAAGCTGTGCTCGATACTTCTCAAATCCTTTGAGCCGAACTCGCTCTCCCAATAGTTGAAGGAATTCTTCAAAGGCTGGGCCAGCTGACTCATTGTTGTACATCTCTTCTTCAGTGCTCTGTCCAGCTTTGCAGTACATGATGCCTACTTTCTGCTGGTAGTTCAGCTGTGAAGGCAGGTAATACAATGCATATAAATATAGGCAGATCCACTTTGTCCCACTCAAATGCTAAAAGGTCCTATAGGGCACATGCCCAGAAAATAGCTAACATCTTTCTTCTCTTGAAATCCTTCTGTGTTTTCTGTTTTTGATCCAAAAATAAAGTCGTACAAGTATCTATAAACTTCATGAATTGAGAAAAGGCCAGAAAAATACATGAAAATTTCCTGTATGTAAAGATCATGCATCATTAAACAGATCTGTTGGTACTATAGGAAATTTCTGTTAATCAATTACAAAGTACAAAATGAGGTTATTAAAAAATCCTGGTAACTAAAGGCAATTCTTTTTTTATGGTGTCCCCCTCTTTTAAAAGGGAGGTCTTTACAAATTTAAAAGCAGAGGTCTACTTTATAAAACATATTTTAAAATAAACTGTTTTGCACTAAAAGGTCCACTAATATTTTTGCAGTATTTTTTTGTAAAATTAGAAAAGACTTATCTCCCAATACCCTTTTCCCAATATATTAAATTATAAACCTTGCTTATATCTTTGTTACAGAACTACTATCATCAATACTGTACTTAGAGCAACTTCTCTTTCAGATAGTTCTTCCAAAGGATGACTGTCTGCAGAGAAACTTTAAAAGAGGCCTCATAATGGCAAATCAGCTCATGGCAAGTATTTCTTCCTCAAACGCAGTTAAAATGAAGGATTAAGAGATTTACATATAAAATTAATCAAAACATTTATTAATCATTGAAAAGTCCAGTCATTTTGCAAACAAATTTTAAGGTGTTACTGATCATTTAACAAGCAATGAGTTTTCAACATAAAAATGTATACTTTGGGCTGGGCACAGTGGCTAATGCCTGTAATTCCAGCACTTTGGGAGGCTGACGGGGGCAGATCACTTGAACCTAGGAGTTCAAGACAAGCCTGGGCAACATGGCAAAACCCTGTCTCTACAAAATATACAAAAACTAGCCAGGTGTGGTGGTGCACACGTGTAGTCCCAGCTACTCGGGAGGCTGAGGTGGGAGGATCATTTGAGGCCGGGAGATTGATGCTGCAGTGAGTCATGACTGTACCACATACCCCAACCTGGGCAACAGAGCAAAACTGTCTCAAAAAAAAAAAAAAAAAAAATTGGACTTTGAATTCTCCAGTGACATCGGGACAATTCTTATCACTTAATCCTATTTCCAGAGTGTCATTACAACCACCACATCAGTAAGGTTTTATCTAATAAAAGGGGGAAGGGAAAAGGTGAAATTTTAATAGCTAACATTTATTGAGTGTCTACCATATGCCAAGCACTATGTGCAGGGTTTAACATACATTAAATTCTTACTCTCACAATAGCCCACAAGGCAAATATTACCCCTGTTTGACAGATGAGCAAAGAGATCAGAGAATGCAAGAGAGAGGAACTAGTACAGTAGGGAGAGACACAAGATCACAGTCAGTTCTGTGACTCAGCTCCATTAACTATCACCAGGACTCAACCAGGTTTGTCTTTTGACAACTGCTGCAACATATGTCTACAACTTCTTATTTGCAATTCTGAAGTTGAAAGGTAGAAACCAAATTTAGGCAAACACATTTGGCAGCAAAACTTGATATGGGGCTGACATTAGTACTTTTAATTTATTCATCTTTGTGTGAATATTCATATTTCCCCTGCATAATTGATTGTGGGGTACTGCCCCAGATCTCACTGGGAATATTACTATATGGGTCATACATTTTATTATCCCTCTAAAATCTGAAAATTCTTCAATTCTGAAACACAGCCAGTCCTGCCACTTTATATTAAGGGACTATGAACCTGAACTACCATTGTCAGCTTTCCAAATCAAATGGCTTAAATCATGATAATGGAAAATGTCATAGGGGAAAAAACTAACAAACAAACAGAAAAACACCTTTGCTTGCTTTGTCTCCCTCCCCTGCACCCTGTTTAGCTGACAAGAAAGCTCAACAGCCTTTGCATTGTGCATAGACAGGAGAGTTCCTGGATATATATGTATTTTTTTGAGAGATGGAGTTTCACTTCGCTCTTGTTGACCAGGCGGGAATGCAATGGCGCAATCTTGGCTCACTGCAACCTCCGCCTCTCGAGTTCAAGCGATTCTCCCTCTTCAGCCTACCAAGTAGCTGCGATTACAGGCATGCGCCACCAGGCCTGGCTAATTTTTGTATTTTTAGTAGAGATGGGGGTTCACCATGTTGCTCAGGCTGGTCTTGAACTCCTGACCTCGGGTGATCCACTTGCCTCGGCCTCCCAAAGTGCTGGGATTACAGGCATGAGCCACTGTGCCTGGCCTGGAATATTTTTAAAATAGCATACAATCTGACCTACTGCTACCTTGATTATGAACAGGCACACATTTGGGACTTAGTTCATTTTTGTATAGCACACATAAGAAAAAAAAAATCAGGGTAAAACTTGCTGCACACTAATGACATTTAACCCCTTTCTTAGTTGGCCTGCTTCTAATGGTTGAATGTGGCTAATGCTTAGAGGGGAATGCTCCCACAGGTAAAGGTTTCATCTTGGCTTTAGAATTGAGCTAAGTACCCTATTCGGTTTCAACAAATAAAAAGGGAGAGATAGTCTCGATGTCTATTACAAAAGAAGTCCTTAATACAGCCAGATTCCAGGGCTGAACATTACCTGACTCTCTCCCTCCAGGGAGAACAAAAAGATCAAGCAATCTGTAGACAGGAAGGGGCTTTAAGTTACATGCTGTCTGGCTATGCCTTCCAGAACAGCCTTCGCTTAAAACAGTGTAAAACAAAAGTCACCCTGACTAATGGAAAGCATTACAGTGACACTGAATTTGTGGGTGCCTATTTAAAACTTCTTAGATAGAGGCCTAAGATTTCATTGTGCAACACTCAAAAGGATTCATTTATTTAGATTTACTTAAAAAAAAAAAAAGTTTCCTGCAGAAAGAAGATAAGAAAACTTCCCCCAAAGTAGTGGACAAGCAGAATTCAAGGACAGGACAATGTATCTCTTTTGACTGAATTCTATACCCTATTGAGCTCCACCTGCTGACAGAACAAACTGGTTTTGCCAGTTGTGAAAGGAATGATCCTTTAAGAGGATTAGGAAATTCCTTACAATGCCAAATTTCCTCTGGTTTGAAACTGTGCCAAATATCACTTGCTGTATCCTCAAAGGTGATAATATGACTGTTATCTTGATTTCTACTCCAATTAGATCAAAGGTAGGTAGCATTCTCTGAACTTAGGCTCCTAGAATCCTTAGCAGCCATGCTCCCGGATAGAACGAGATGTTGACAAGCAGAAGTTAAGTAAATGTAATCAGGAACATTCTAAGAGAAGGAGCTAATGTACATGGGGTTGTAAAGCCATGATGTGGGGATTTTGGATTGTTTTGAAGTTATATAAAGCAGTATTTATTGTCTGAGAAAACACACAAACATGCTTATGTGGGCTTGTGGATCTACATATACAATACTTTAAGGTAATGATCAAAATAGAGTTATGATGACACCAGAAGCCCTCCTGGGAACAGGCTAGGTTTATCCACAGTTTAGCATTTTGCTTTGGATAACCTCTGGGTCATTTGGCAATGGTGCCATAATTCATGCCTGTAGATCAGCTGTTCATATGAAGCACTGAGGGAAGTGTTGGGCACTCAATAAATGTTTGAACATACAAAAGTGATGGTGGTCAGTCCAATGGGACAAAGGCTGTATTTGAGATGAAGGTCTTGAATCTCAACAAAGTAAAGGGGTCTTTCAACACTTACTAAAAGTGATGTGAGCTTCCACAGCTGGGAAACAACAGTACATAAATTTGCTCTTCCTCTCATAAAATAGGCACTTTAACACAGAGTTAAGAAACAGACACTGCAGGCTCACGCCTGTAAGCCCAGCACTTTAGGAGGCTGAGGCGGGTGGATCATGAGGTCAGGAGATCGACGAGACCATCCTGGCTAACACGGTGAAACCCTGTCTCTACTAAAAATACAAAAAATTAGCCGGGCGTGGTGGCGGGTGCCTGTAGTCCCAGCTACTCGGGAGGCTGAGGCAGGAGAATGGTGTGAACCCGGGAGGCTGAGCTTGCAGTGAGCTGAGATCACGCCACTGCACTCCAGCCTGGGAGACAGAGCGAGACTCCATCTCAAAAAAAAAAAAAAGAAAGAAACAGGCAGTGCAATCTGACTTAAACAGCCATAACTTCCTGGAAAGATGGACAATAAAGTCACAGCCCTGTACCAGAAGAAAGAGATGTGAATAACCAAGTTCTCAGAGTCTTCTTCAGAAATTTTGCATTTTACCCCATCTTCCCTGGTATCATGGCCAGCAAGCGGACACTGGGGTAGCACAAACCATGAGAACAACTCAATTCTTACATTCTTATGAAACCTCTACTATTACCTAACTAAATTTAGAAATTTAAAATAGTCACTATTTCATTGTGCAACAGTTCTTGAAGTGTGGACTGTGAACTCTTGAGCATCTCTGAGAACCTTCTTGGTGCGGAGTGATGGATCATGACGCCAAAACTATCTTCAAAACACTATTAAGAGTCAATCTGGTATTTTCCACGGACATATGCACTCATGGTGAGTCAAACTGCTGGCACTTTTGCATGAATCAGGTAGTGGCTCCAGACTATACCAGCACTCCTTGCACTCTTTTTCTCCGCTATACACTCACCCCTTCCCCAAATAAAAACCCAGTTAAGAATGTCCTTGATGAAGCAGTAAAATATTAACTTGTATTAAATCTAGACACTTGAGTATATGCTTTTTAATATTCCATGTGATGAAATGGAGCGTATATATAAAGCATCTGTTGCCTACTGAAGTGCTTTATGATAACTTTCTCAAGGAAAAGCACTTGTTCAACTGAGTTGCAAGATGAACTTGGTCTTTTTCATAGAAGACTGGCAGGCAGAGTAATTTCTCCTCAAACCCACCTACTTCCTAATCCCTAGATCCTGTGAATATGTAATGTTAATGGTAAAGGGGAGCTCAGATTACAGATGGACTTAAGATTGCCAATTAACAGATGGGGAGAGTAGCCTGGATTATCCAGATGGGCCCAATGACTGAAAGGTCCTTAAAAGTGGAAGAAGAAGACAAAATGACCATCAGAAAAAGACAACGGAGACAAAAGAGAAAAGAAAATGGAGGCGAGGTCAAAGGGATGCAACACTGCTGGCTTTGGAGACGGAGGAAGGGCCATGAGCCAAGGCGCCCGGGCAGCCACTAGGAGTTGAAAAGGCCAAACACAGATTCACTCTTAGAGCCCCCGGAAAGGACACAGTTTGATTTTAGCCCAGTGACACCAATATTTAATTTCTAACTTACGGAACTGTAAAATAACAAATCTATGTTGTTTTAAGGCACTAAGTAGGAGTAATTTGTTATAGCAGCAATAAAAACCTAACTTAAATCACTATTTTCATACGAAAGAACAAACGAGACAAACTATAGTTATTATTCAGGCTTGTGTATTTGGGAGATATTGTCTTGAGAATGTTACTTCAGGAAAAACAACTGACAATATTTCCTGACATAATAGAATTTAAGCTCTAAAGCAAAATTTAAATTTTTGGAAACTTATACCTATCACCATGAGCCTAAGGGCTTCCCAACACTTAACTCTTTTTCTAATAAGATCAATGGAATATTTTCATTATTGTAAACTAAGCAAACACAAAATCTCCATAAGAGAACCAATTTTTCCAAATGACTGCTGTATGAAATTACAAAATCATGCATGAGTAAAAGATTCATTCAAGGCCAGGCATGGTGGTTCATGCCTGTAATCCTAGCACTTTGGGAGGCCAAGGTGGGAGGATCACTTGAGGCCAGGAGTTCAAGACCAGCCAGAGCAACACAGTGAGACCCTGTCTCTGTAAAATTGAAAAATTAGGTGGGTATGGTGGCATGTGCTTGTAGTCCCAGGATTTGGAAGCTAAGGTGGGAGGATGACTTAAGCCCAAGAGGGCAAGACTATAGTGAGCCATGATTACATGATTGTGCCACTGCACTCCAGCCTGGGCAATAGAGTGCAACCCTGTCTCAAAAAAAAAAAATAAATAAAAAATAAAAAAGAAAGGAAAAGAAAAAGAAAAAGGAAAAGAAAGATTCATTCAAAGTGCATGAAAGTCAATGAATTTTTAATTTAACAGAATGATTTCAGATTAACTCATGATTTCAGATTCCACATAGCTATTAACCTTTAAGAAACTACCATTTGTTGGCCGGGCATGGTGGCTCACGCCTGTAATCCCAGCACTTTGGGAGGCCGAGGTGTGCAAATCACAAGGTCAGGAGTTTGAGATCAGCCTGACTAACATGGTGAAACCCCGTCTCTACTAAAAATACAAAATTAACTGTGCGTGGTGGTGGGTGCCTATAATCCCAGCTACTCAGGAGGCTGAGGCATGAGAATCACTTGAACCTGGGAGGCAGAGGTTGCAGTGAGCCAAGATCGCGCCACTGCACTCCAGCCTGGGCGACAGAGCGCGACTCCATTTCAAAAGAAAAACACACACACAAAAAAACTACCATTTGTTGAGTTTTGGTGTTATATCAAAGGGAAATATCCACAATTATCTGAAAAGGCCATATGAAAGTCCTTTTTCCAAGTACATAAACTCTGTGAGGACAGATTTTCTTCATCTACTCCAACCAAAACAACATATTGCAACAGACTGACAGCAGATGCACATATGTGAGTCCAAGTGCCTTCTATTAAGCCAGACATTAAAGAGATCTGCAAAAATGATACTTTCTTCACACTAGTTTTTCATTTTAAAAACTTTTTTCACAAACATGTTACTTATATTAACATGTAACGTAATCATTTTATTTAAAAAAACATTTTAAAATTTGTTTTGATTGTAATGTGGTAAACATACAAAAAAAGTCTTATGAACAAAAGCTCTTTGGGATCTTTAACTTTTAAAAGGGTGAAGGGACTCTGAGGTGTAAACATCTGAGAACTGTATTGCTATGCTTTCTTTTGAATTTCTCTAATGACTAAAAAAGTCATCTAACTTTTCCTATGTTGTTTATTTTGATAACCTTTCTTCTGAAAATCAAGATTTTTCCCTTTGGCTGCTGTTAGGATTTTCTCTTTATCACGGGTTTGAAACAATTTGATTATGATATGTGTTAGTGTCATTTTCTGCATGCTTCTTATTCTTAGGGCTCATTGAGTTTCTTGGGTCTGCTTGCATCATATGTGGAAAATCTGGAACTATCTCCTCAACTACTTTTTCAGGTAGTTCCTAACTCCTCTGGGGTCTCCAATTATATGAATATTAGGTCAGGTGAAGTTGTCTCACAGCACATTGATGTTGGGTTTTCTTTTCTTTTTTTTTTTTTTGCAATTATTTCTATTGCTATGTCATCAAGTTCACTAATCCTTTCTTTGACAATGTCTAATCTGCTGTTAATTCTATCCAGTGTACTTCTCAACTCAGATATTGTAGCTTTCATATCTATAAATATAAAACTTTTCTTTTTCCAGATTTCTACTTAATGTTCAATCTTTCCTCCCGCTTCCTAAACATTAAAAGATATCAGAGCCATTTTTGTGTTTTTAATTGTTTAATTATTTTATTCCCTCCCCAACCATAGGTCATATGCTCCTGCTTGTAGTTTTTAATTAAATGATTGACTGTTTGTCAGACATTATGAATATTACCTTGTTGGGTGCTGGATATTGTTGTATTCCTATAAAGTATTCCTGACTTTGTTCTGGATTCATAGTTAAATTACTTGGCAAGAGTTTGAGCCTTTTAGTTCTTGCTTTTAAACTCTTGGTTGTATAACAGCAGTGTTTAGTCTAAGGATAATTCTGCCCCACTACTGAGGCAAAAGTATTCTGAAGCTCTACTCAATGCCAAGTCAATTATGAAGTTTTCCAGTCCGGTTTGTAGGAGTTGAAACTATTCGCACCAGAGGTAGACTGTTTACGGCTCTCTCCTCCCTGATACTCTGTGCTCTGCGAATTCTAGCCTCCCTGGACTCACATCTCAGTCTCAATCAGGGAGGCTTCTGGCCTTCAACTGGGTACCCCCTGCCTGTACTGTAGCCTGGAAACTCTTTTCAGGTAGAAAGCTGGTGCAATCTTAGGGTTCACCTCATTTGTTTCCCATCTCCCAGGCAATCAATGTCCTTCAATGCCTGATGTCCAACATTATAAAAACCATTGTTTCATTGTTTTGTCTAGTTTTTAAGTTGTTTCAGGTGGAAGGTTAAATGCAGTCCCTCTTACTTAATCTTAGCAAGAAGCAGAAATTTGCCTTCAGTTTTTAAATCAACTTTATTGATGTATGATTTCTGAAGAGTAAATGCAAATTATATTAAATATAATTTAATAACTTCTGACAAACCCCCAACACAATCAAAATACAGAACATTGCCATTACCCCAATAGCTCCTGGTTCCTCTTTGCAGTCCATCCCTGCATCATCTAATGGCTTCAGGCAACCACTGTCCTAATTTTGTGTTTTTTTTACTATAAATTAGTTTTGCCTACATTTTAAAGAAATTTTTTGGTGTAAAATTCATTGTGAGGGTTACTCTTTCAGCACTTTAGAAATGTCTTCTGCCTTCTACTTTTTTTGTTTGTTTGTTTTTGAGACGGAGTCTCACTCTATTGCCCAGGCTGGAGTGCAGTGGCTCCATCTCGGCTCACTGCAAGCTCTGCCTCCCGGGTTCATGCCATTCTCCTGCCTCAGCCTCCAGAGTAGCTGGTATTACAGGGACCCGCCACCACACCTGGCTAATTTTTTTGTGTTTTTAGTAGAGACGGGGTTTCACTGTATTAGCCAGGATGGTCTCGATCTCCTGACCTCATGATCTGCCCGCCTCGGCCTCCCCAAGTGCTGGGATTACAGGCATAAGCCACCGCGCCTGGCCTCTACTTTTTCTTTAGGCTTTATAGCCCAGCAAATGTTTAACAGTCTTGTTGTTCTTTAAAGGTATTTTTCCATCTGGCTATTTTTGAATATTTTTCTCTTTTTCTTTTATTTTCAGCAATTTTTACTATGAGCCTACATTTCATTTTTTTTTAAAATTATCTTGTTTAGGGTGGACAGAACTCCTTGTTTTTATCTTAATGCTTGTCTTTCATCAGTTCTGGAAATCTCTACCAGCATTTCCTCAAATATTGCTTTTATTCCCAAATAATGCACAAATATTTCCTCTTCTTCTGGAAATTCAATCATATATATATTTTGCTGTTACCCACATGCCTTTCAGACATTTTTCTGTATTTTTCTGTTTTCTTGTCTCCATTCTTTAGTTAAAATTTTTCTGGTAATCTGTCTTCATCAATTCTCTCTCTTCTACTGTGTCTAATAAACATACCTACTTTTAAATGAGTCTAACTTTAGGGGTTTTTTAGTGTTAGAGTTTCAGTATAGGCTGGGTGTGGTGGCTCATGCCTGTAATCCCAGCACTTTGGAAGGCCAAGGCAGGTGGATCACTTGAGGTCAGGAGTTCGAGACCAGCATGGCCAACACAGTGAAACCCCGTTTCTACTAAAAATACAAAAGTTAGCCAGGCGTAGGGGCACACACTTGTAATCCCAGCTCTTTGAGAGGCTGAGGCACGAGAATCACTTAAACTCAGGAGGCGGAGGTTGCAGTGAGCCAAGATTGCACCACTGCACTCCAGCCTGGGCAATAGTGTGAGACTCCGTCTCAAAGACAAAGAAAAAAATGAATTTCAATATAATTGTTTTACAGATTGGAGTTCTCTAGTAAGCCTTGAATTCAATTTGTAACCTCCAAAGCTCTGTAAAAGCTCTGACTTGATCGGATCACTGAAAGCTGTGATCTGTCTCCTAACTTTTTATCTGCTGCTTTATGCTAGATGGAAAAGCCCCAAGATTCTTAACCTATCGGCAAATGTCTAAGGTAAAAAGCACTGTAAGATATTGTTAATCTTGATAGACTACAATTTCTCAAATTTTTTTTTCTTTCTAGATCAAGCTCTTGGTGTCACATCTAAGAATTCTTAACCAAGCTGAAGGTCTCAAAGATTTTCTCCTATGTTTTTTTCAAAAAAATTTAATACTTGTAGATTTCAATCTATGATCCATTTGAATTAATTTTTGATGCTTAAAAGTCAAGGTTTAGGCTGGGGGCCTGGTGGCTCACACCTGTAATCCCAGAACTTTGGGAGGCTGAGGCGGGCAGATCACTTGAGATCAGGAGTTTGAGACCAGCTTGGCCAACATGGTGAAACCCCGTCTCTACTAAAAATACAAAAATTAGCCAGGTGTGGTGGTATGCACCTGTAATTCCAGCTACTCGGGAGACTGAGGCATGAGAATTGCTTGAATCTGGGAGGCGGAGGTTGCAGTGAGCCAAGATCATGCCACTGCACTCCAGCCTGGGCAACAGAGCAAGACTCAGTCTCAAAAAAACAAAAAAACCCAAAAAGTCAAGGTTCATTATTTTGTTTATGGATGTCCAGTTGTCCCAATACTGTTGGAAAAGGCTATCCTTCCTCCACTGAATTACTTTTACACCTATGCCAAAAATGAGCTAGATATATTTGTGTGGTGCTATTTCTGGTTTCTCTATTCTGTTCCATCGATCCACGTGTCTATCCTTCCAGCAATGCCACACAGTCTTGACTACTGGAGCTATATAACATGTCTTGAAATCAGATAGAATAATTCCTCCCACATTAATTCCTCTTTCTCAGATTGTTTTAGGTATTCTGGTTCCTTTGTTTTTTCATGTAAACTTTAGAATAATCTTGTCTATAACTACAAAAAAACCTTGCCGGAATTTTGATAAAAATTAAGAAGTTAAATTTTGTATCAATTTGGAGAACACTGACATGATTAATATATGTTAACTCTCTCAATTTGTGAATATAGTATGCCTCTCCATTTATTTAGGTCTTTGGTTTCTTAGAGACAGGACTTAATCTGTCACCCAGGCTAGAGTGTAGTAGGATAATCATAGCTCATGGCAGCCTTGAAATCCTGGGCTCAAGCGATCCTCCTGCCTCAGCCTCCTCCTGAGTAGCTTGAGCTACAAATGCACACCACCACGCCTGGTTAAATTTTTAAAATTTTTTTGTAGAAACAGGATCTCACTATGTTGCCCAGGCTGGCCTTGAACTATTGGATTCAAGCAATCCTCCTTCCTTGGCCTCTCAAAACACTAGGATTACAGAAGTGAGCCACCATGCCCCAACATTAGGGTTTCGATTCGTTCATCAGGGTTTTGTAGTTTTCAAAATACAAGTCCTATTCATGTTTTGTTAGATGCATGCCCAAGCTTTTGTTTATGTTTTTAGATGACATCTCACTGTGTTGCCTGGGCTTGTCTTGAACTCCTAGGTTCAAGTGATCTTTCTGCTTCCTGATTATCTGGGATTATAGGCACAGGCTATCATGTTTGGCTCCAAGTTTTGTTTGTTTGTTTAGGGATTGCAAATGGTGTATTTTAATTTCAGTGTCCACATATTCACTGAAAGAAATCCAACTGATTTTTGTAAGTTGATGTTGAATCATACAAGCTTGCTAAACACATTTTGCAGTTCCAGGTTGTTTATCTATAGATTCCTTAGGGTTTTGTAAACAGACCAGCATGTCATCTGAAATAGGGAGTTTTATTTTTCCACTGCTGCATCTACATGCCTTTTCTTTTTCTTGCCTTACTGCACTGACTAGAACTTCTTGTACTATGTTGAATAGCAGTGTTAACAGCACATATCCTTCCCTTTCTCCAGTCTCTTACCATTAAGAATAATGCAAGCTATAGAAGTTTTGTAGATGTTCTTCATCAAGGTGAGAAAGTTCCTCTGTATTCCTAGTTTTTATCATAAATAAGTTCAAATTTTATCAAATGCTTTTCATGCACCAATTGATATTATCACGTGATTTTTCTTCTTTAGTCTGTTAGTACGATGGGCTACATTAATTGATTTTTCAATACTGAATCAGCCTTGCATCTCTAGAATAAATCCAACTAGGTTATGGTCTACAAAATTTTTTTCTACTTTATTATATTTGCTAATATGTTTTTCAAGGAATTTTACATGTACATTGATGAGGGATGTGGTCAGTAGTTTTCTTTTTTCCTACCTTTGTCTGGCTTTGGTATCATAAAGTTAAATTTAAAATGTTCCTTATCTTGTATTTTCTGGAAGCAATGGTGCAGAACTGGTGATAATTCTTTAAATGTTAGGTAGACTTCCCAGGAAAACCATCTGGCCCAGTAGATTTCATTTTTGGAGTTTTAAAATTATGAATTCAATTTTTTTCAATAATCATAGGGCTATTCAAATATTCTATTTCAGTTAGCTGAGTTGTGACTGTTTTCTGAGGAGTTCTCTCATTTCATCTTGTCAAAATTATATGTATTCAGCTGTATACAGTATTTCTTTAATACATTGTTGCTATTGGGGGGGTTGGTGGTAATATCTCATTTCATTCCTGATAGAGTAGTACCCCCGTATTCATGAGGGATATGTTCCAAGACCTTCAGTGGATGCCTGAAACCATGGATAGTACCGAACCCTATATAACTATATATCATGTTTTTCCCTCTACCTAAAAATCTATGATAACGTTATTTTTCTTTTTTTTAAGAGTCTCACTCTGTCAACCAGGCTGGAGTACAGTGGCTTGACCATGGCTCACTGAAGCTTCCAACTTCTGGACTTAATAGATCCTCTTGTTTCAGCCTCTTGAGTAGGTGGAACCACAGACACGAGCCACCAAGCCTGGATAATGTTTTTTTTAATTTTTTGTAGAGACAGTGTCTCACTATGTTGCCCAGGCTAATCTTGACCTTCTGGCCTCAAATGTCCTCCCACCTCAGCCTCCTGAGTTGCTGAAATTATAGGTGTGAGTCACTGAGCCCAACTTGATAAAGTTTAATTTATAAATCAGACATAGTAAGAAATTAACTAGTTATAAAGTAGAACGATTATGACAATAAAATGTAAGTTAAGTGAATGTACAATGTACTCTCTCTCTCAAAATATCTTATTGTATTGTACTCTCCTATTTTTAGACCACAGTTGACTGCAGAAAGCTAAACCATGAACACTGAGGGACTACCGTGTTGACAAGATTTGTATTGTCTGTTTTTCTTCGTCAGTATTGTTAGAGGATTTTCAATGTTATCATCTTTTCAAAGATCTAGCTTGTGTGTGTGTGTGTGTGTGTGCGTGTGTGTGTTACATTTTTTCATTTCCCTTGAAGTGTTTTCTTTGACCCACTGGTTACTTAGAAATCTGTTTTTTAGTTTCCAAGTGCTTAGAGATTTTTCCATTATGTTCCTGTTATTTCTATTTTGATTCCACTTTGATTAGAAAACATACTTTTTGTTATTTCACTTCTTTTAAATTTGAGGATGTTTATTTCATGGGACAGGATGTCTATCTTGGCATACATTCCATGTGCAACTGAAAAGAACATGTATTCTGCTGTTGTGAGTAAAGTGCTTTATGTCAGTTAGATCCTATTGGTTGATGTTGTGAAGTTCTATGTCTTTGCTGATTTTCTGTCTAGTTTTCCTTTCCATTGTTGAAGGAGATATGTTAAAATCACCAACTGTAATTGTGTATTTACCTATTTCTCCTTTTAGTTTCATCAGTTTTTCCCTTCACATTTACAGCTCTGTTTGATGCACATATATTTAGGATTGCTGTCTTCTTGGTGGATTGACCTCTTCATCATTATGTAATGATCCTCTCTGTCTCTGTTAATTTTCTTTGCTCTGAAGTTTACTTTATCTGACATTATTAAGCCACTATAGCTTTCCTTTGATTCACGTTTGCATGGTCTTTTTCCATTCTTTCCTTTTGACTACTTATATTTAAAGTAACTCTATAGTTTATATAATTGGATAATGCTTTTTAAAATCCACTCTGCCAATCTCTGTCCTTTAATTGGTATATTTAGATCTTTTGCTTTTAATGAACTAATTTCTGCATTAGAGTTGAAGTCTGTCATTTTATCTTATCTTTCATTTATTTTATCTCATCTTTCTGAGAATTACTTGAGTGCTCTTTAGAATTCCTTTCTGATTTATCTATAGGGCTTTTGAATGTATCTCTTAGAACTTAAGTGTTGTCAGTGATTACTCTATGTATTACTATATATATCTTTACCTATGTAGTTGATATCTACATGCACCAACATTTTACCAATTGAAGCGAAGTGTAGAAACTACCTCTCTTTAGTCTCTTTACTCTCCCCCATTTATAAAACACTTATATTTAAAAATTCTTGTACATATGTTTGAAAAGCACATTTGACATTGTTACAGCATTTGCTTCATATGGCAAAATAATTTAGGAAACTCATTAAGTATTTACCCATATTTTTACTCTTTCCTTCTCTCTGAAGTTCCAAGATCCTTTTTTTTCTGTTTGTTTGTTTTGAGATGGAGTTTCGCTTTTGTTGCCCAGGCTGGAGTGCAATGGCGTGATCTCAGCTTACTGCAATGTCCACCTCCTGGGTTCAAGTGATTATCTTGCCTCAGACTCCCGAGTACCTGGGATTATAGGCACCCACTACCACATCTGGCTAATTTTTTGTATTTTTAGTAGAGACAGGGTTTCACCATGTTAGCCAGGATGGTCTCGATCTCCTGACCTCGTGATCCACCCTCCTCAGCCTCCCAAAGTGCTCGGATTACAGACGTGAGCCACTGCACCCAGCCAACTTAGCTACTTTTTAAGGGTAGGTTTCCTGGTAACAAGTTCTCTTGATTTTCCTTTATCTGAGAATATCTCAATTTCATTCCGGAAGGATATTCTCCCTGAACACAGAATTCTGGGTTGACAGTTCTTTTCTTCCATCTCCTGAAAAATTATCATGCCACTTCCTTCTGGCCTCCATGATTTCTGATGAAAAAACTGTGATTCAAATTGTTCTTCCCTTATTGGTGGGTTTTTTTTTTTTTGAGATGGAATTTTGTTCTTGTCACCCAGGCTGGAGTGCAGTGGCGCAATCTTGGCTCACTGCAACCTCCGTCTCCTGGGTTCAAGCAATTCTCCTGCCTCAGCCTCCCGAGTAGCTGGGATTACAGGTGCCTGCCACCATGCCCAGTTGATTTTTTGTATTTTTAGTAGACACAGGGTTTCGCCATGTTGGGCAGTCTGGTCTCAAACTCCCGACCTCAGGTGATCCACCTGCCTCTGCCTCCCAAAGTGCTGGGATTATAGGCATGAGCCACCGTGCCCAGCTGTTCTTCCCTTATAGGTAACATGTCATTTATCTTTTGCTTCTTTCAAGATTTTTTTTTTTTTTGTATTTAGTGTTCAAAAATTTTACTATGATGTGTTTGCTGTGGACTTCTTTGGATTTATACTGTTTGGGATTTGCTCAGTTTCTGTCATGTGTGGGTTTTTACCTTTGACCAAATTTGGGAAATTTCTTACCAAATATTTCTTTGAATACTTTTTCAAGGCCTGTCATCTTTCTCCTCTTCCTCCAAGACACAATTGTTAAATATTTTATTATAGCCCCACAAACCGTGAAGCTCTGTTCATTTGTTTCCCCCAGTCTACTCTTTGTTGCCAGATTTGGTGATTTCTATTTGTTTTCTCTTCAAGTTCACTGATTTTTTCTTCTGTCCCTTCCATTTTGTCTCTGGGGACAGGGGCTTCTAGGGTGTCTAGCCCATTGGAGTACCTTACATTTCAGAATTTATAATTTTTGGTAGACTGCTAATGGCCCATATCCAGGGTCCACTAGCATCCTAAAAACCTATCTACTGAGTTTTACATTTTGGTTGTTCTATTTTTCAGTTCTAACATTTCCATTTGTTCCTTAATACATTCAATTTTTTGCTAAGACTTTCTATTTTTTCATTTTTAAAAATCATGCTTGTGGCTGGGTGTGGTGGCTCACGTCTGTAATCCCAGCACTTTGGGAGGCCTAGGCAGGAGCATCACGAGGTCAAGAGATCGAGACTATCCTAGCCAATATGGTGAAACCCCGTCTCTACTAAAAATACAAAAATTAGCTGGGCGTCTCTACTAAAAATACAAAAATACTAAAAATACAAACATTACTCCAGAGGCTGAGGTAAGAGAATCGCTTGAACCCGGGAGGCGGAGGTTGCAGTGAGCCGAAATCTAGCCACTGCACTGCAGCCTGGCGACAGAGTGAGGCCCCATATCCAAATAAAATAAAAATCATGCTTGTAATTACTCATTGAAACATTTTCATGATGGCTGTCAGAAAATCATTGTTAGATAATTCTAACAACCGTGTCATCTTAGTGTTGGCATGTGTTGATCAAATTTTCCCTCAAGTTGAGATTTTCCCAGTTGTTGGTATAAGCAGTGATTTTAAATTCAATTTTGGACATTTTGGATATTAACTTACGAGACTCTGGATCTTATTTAAATCCTCTCTTTAGCAGGCCTTCTTTATTACCATTCTGGTATGGAGGAAAGGACACTGCTAGGCGGGGTTGAACGTCAAGTTCCCTCCATGACACCTAAGGGAAAGCAACATCTCTGTATTGCTAGGCAGTGGCGACAATTCCAGCTCCCTGCTGAGTCTCTCCTGATACTGCCCTGGTTGGTATCAGGCATGCATGATTACTACTCCCCATGTGGCTTTCACTGACACTTTGGTAAGAAGACCCCATTATTGCTGGGTGTGCAAAAATGTCCTGACTCTCCACCAGGCCTCTTCTGATGCCACACAGTGGGGAGCTGGAGGGGCGCTTCATTACCACTCCACAGTGATGAAAGTTCCATTTCCTCACTTAGCCTTCTCTAATAATGCCTCAGCAAGGATTAGGGAGGAGGGAAGGCTGTGAGTTTTTTGTTGTTGTTGTTAGCTTGTTTTTGTAGCGTGCAGTTGGAGTAGAGAGGTTCCTGTTTTAAAGTTTTCTAAGTTTGTTTTTTTTTGGTCCTTTTGCTAAAAAGAACAGATGTTTGGGGGACATTCTGGCTGTGCCCATAGGCATTTCCAGTTTGCTGACTTCTTCAGCCCAAGACTGGGATATATGAGCAAAGAGAAAACCCAGGGACCTCACAGCTATGCCATTCCAGAGATCTCAAGGTCCCTAACCAGCCTGTTGCTTCTCTCCACCTTTCAGATTCATTTTATGTTTGTTTTATATATGTGTCCAAGGTTGTTGGCTGTACCTAGCAGGAAGAATGCAGAGAAATACATCTACTCCATCTTTCAGAATTCAGAGTCCAAACTTAGTTTTAAAAATATTTTGTTCAATTTTCCTGGTTATTCTCAATAGATGGGCTGGTCTGCAATAAGCAACTTTGCCATTACTGAAAGTAAAGACCTTGGTCATTAAAACAAACAAAAACTAATTGTTGTAATTCACATTATTTGCTTTGATTTGTTCTTCATATACATAACTCTCTTAACTACTTCCTGAAGATAAATTTCTATACTGTCCTCCAAAAAGAATGACAAAGAAACTGGAAAAATTCCTTGTTGAGAGCAAAAAATGCCAGTTAGAAAATGTATATCCTCATTGGGAATTACTAACAAAAATCCAACTGCTTTAAAAAAATGACATATGGATACTAAATAGTAAAGTTGTAAAAAGAAAAAATCTGACAGATGCTTTCAAAATTATTTATATATAAGTACACAGACATATTCTAACCTATTTTTATCTTTGGCATAATGTAAAGGAAATAATCCACACACACAATAATTTTATCTAATAATGTTATTGTGCAAAATTTCTCACAAAGATAAAAAGTTTCACATTGGGTATTAAGTTGATAATAAATGTACCTGACTTTTTTGACATTGAGATGAATTTCAATTCTACAGAAAAAAGTCTTCATTGCAGTACTGTTTGTAAGAGAAAAGGACTTAAATCTACACATAAATGCCCATCAATAGAGAAACTGATGAAATAAACTATGGCACAGCAGTACAACGAAATACTACGCAGTAGTAAAAATACTGGGAAACCTTTCTATGTACTGACGAAAAAATCTAAAAATATATTCCTAAATGAAAAAAGCAATTGTCTACAGTCTGTTATACTTTGGGTGAGAAAGGGGTGAAATGCACGGAATACTATGCAGCCATAAAAAAGGATGAGTTCATGTCCTTTTCAGGGACATGGATGAAGCTGGAAACCATAATTCTCAGCAAACTATCACAAGGACAGAAAACCAAACACTGCATGTTCTCACTCATAGATGGGAACTGAACAATGAGAACACATGGACACAAGGCGGGGAACATCACACATGGGCCTGCCAGGGGCTGGGGGGCTGGGTGAGGGATAGCATTGGGAGAAATGCCTAGTGTAAATGATAACTTGATAGGTGCAGCAAACCAACATGGCACATGTATACCTATGTAACAAACCTTCACGTTGTGCACATGTACCCTAGAACTTAAAGTGTATATATATATAGATGTATATATATGTATATATATGAAAGGGGTGAAATAAAGCTGCATATGCGTATTTGGTGGTATCTGCATAATGAAACAGAAATACAGAAACTAATAAGGTGATTAACTACGAGGCAGGGGAGAAAAGGGTCATGGGAACAGGTAGAAATGGAACCCCTGAATGTAAACATAGCCATACTGCTTTGATTTTGGGACCATTTGAAACTATTGCCTACTTCAGATAAATCCTATAGGAAAGAAATTAGTTTAACTGTTTATTTTAAAGCTGAATTTAAAACACAATCCACAATTCAAAATCCAGAAGACTGAAATGTTTGCCACCAGTTCCTGCATCTTTCTGAATCGTGATCCAAGTCCTCACATGTGATCTGAGTCTTGCTGTGTTCTCTCACTGCAAACTGCAGTCCTACCATAGCCACATGTCTTCCAAATGCTAATGCTATCAGTCCCATTAATCACAAAATCTTCTCACTGGAAGGGACTCTATCCTGTCATCCAATCCAGCCTCAGCCAGGCAAAAGAACAGCGATAGGCCAGCACAGGGTGATCACAACTTGTGAACACACAAGACAAAGCTACAGATGCCACTGATTTCTTCCCCTGACTAGATGGCCATGGTGGATGTCTCCTTCCTGAAAATGTACACACGGATCCACCAGTTGTCTGGAATCAATTTGGTAGCCATCTAAACTCTAAACATGCATTAGCTAATATCATAATCTAAGTGACAATGAAAATTCTAGGGATGGTAATTGTTCTGCCAAAGCTTCATTTAGAGAAAATCAGTTTTGGAAAAAATATTTCCCCTATGGGTCATTTTTCAAAACTAGCTGCCTGAATCAAACAGAAAATGGCTAGTCAAACTCATTTATCCTCACAATAAAATAATGCAGCAAGGCAACGAATAGGCAAAGTCAGCAGAGAATTTCATTCACGTCCTTAATCAAAGGGTCAGTGCTATTCATTACCACATAAACATCGCTCATTTCCTTACATCCATTCTTGAGATATTTATTGCAGAGTTAAATTAAATATGATCACTTTCTCCCTTACTCTAACTTCAATAACCTGAAGGATAACTTCTTAAAATTTGAGAACTCAATAACCTGAAGGATAACTTCTTAAAATTTGAGAACTCAATAAATACTTTCACTTCACTGCATTTTTAATAATCTAGAAAAACAGCGAAGATTCATTTAGGCAAAGTCACTACCGTGTACATGAAACCTGACATTTCCTAATGAAAACAGAACTACCAATTTTCTCTACTGCAAACTAGCAACTGTACTTTAAATATTTATAAACCAGACCCATTCCAATTTTATTTGGGTTTAACATATTACACTGAATACCGGGCACTGAAGTCTGCAGCAATATAATTCCAGTTTCTTCTTCCATTCACGGGGAGGGAAAAGAGGACAGGGTGGCTGATGTACTGGTTAAGAATGCAGGCTCTAGAGTCTGAGTGCCTGGATTCAAGACCAGCCTGCATAGACTCTAATTGTGACTGGTCTTTGTGTCTCAGTGCTCTTAGCTATAAAACAGGAACAATAATAGTATCAAAGCATTCTGAGGATTAATTAAAATAATTCATGGAAACTGTTTCACACAGTGCCTGGCCTAGTCACTGTCAATAAAAATTATCTACTTTTGGCCAGGAGCAGTGGCTCACGCCTGTAATCCCAGCACTGTGGGAGGCCAAGGCGGGCGGATCACAAGGTCCAGAGATCGAGATTATCCTGGCTAACACAGTGGAACCCCCGTCTCTACTAAAAATACAAAAAATTAGCCGGGCGTGGTGGCGGGCACCTGTAGTCCCAGCTACTTGGGAGGCTGAGGCAGGAGAAGGCGTGAACCTGGGAGGTGGAGCTTGCAGTGAGCCGAGATCGCGCCACTGCACTCCAGCCTGGGCGACAGAGTGAGACTCTGTCTCAAAACAAAAATCATCTACTTTTATTACTCCCTTACATGTGCCTCACACTCCTGCTAAGTGGGATTCCTTGCTGCCTCATGAATGCACTGTGTGCTTCTGTCCTTCCGAGTCTCGTTCTTATTGTTCTGAGTATGGACCACCCAACTGCTGCTTATTCCCTGGCCTGATGTTCCCCTCCAAGGCCCACCTCATTCTGATCCAGTTAACCATTATGACTTGTCCGCACTGGCTTGTACCTCCATGCTCTTTGTTTGCAATTCTCTTATTAGATTTATTATATTAACCCTGACATCCATTACAGTAATTTATGACCCTGTCTCCTTCATGGATAAGGACTATGTCTTACTAGCCTATTTTGTTCTCTACAGTATTTAACAACCTGCAGAATCATACTTAAAAAGCATTTACTGGATTTGAAACAGTCCTGCTTACTTATGAAAGTGAGCATAATATATCAACTACAACAGAAGCTCTCTCATAGGATATATATAAAGATTAAATGAGATAATGCATGTAAAGGGCTACTAACAAGTTATTATCTTATTATCAACAGCTCCTATTTCTTCAATGTTTTATCACATGCTCAGCACTGTACTAAGTGCTTTACATGTGGGAACGCCTTAAACCAGGGCTTGACATAATCATCTTTCATTCCCCTTGCACAGAGTAGATGAAATATAGGTATTTTTAAATGACTATTGAAGAAAAATGGCTCTGATATGGCAAATTTAAAAGTATCTGAATTTTCTACATTATTTAAAAGCTGACTTGATTAAATAATAAAATTCCTAATACTTCACAGTATAGTTTTTAAAATTATTTATGTTTTTAGAGATGGGGATCTCATTATGTTGCCCAGGCTGGTCTTGAACTCCTGGGCTCAAGCAATCCTCCTGCCTCAGCTTCCCAAAGTGCTGGGATTACAGGTGTGAATCACATCACCCAGCCAACAGCATAGTTTTAAGCATCAGAATATTCCAATATTCTACAGTGAATTCCTAGTTAGAAATTAAAAAAATAAAGATAACAGATTTTAAAAAAAGAAATTAAAAAGAAAGTAATTCGAGATATGTAAATGGGATCTCGGAAATCTTAAAATTGAAGAGCAGTATTATGCAAATTTATATCCAGTGCTCAGGACTATTAAGGGATGACACGTAAAAAAAAAAACAAAAAAAAAAAAACAGCTCTGGGAACTTCTGTATGCCTTAATCCCCTCTACTGTAAAATAGGCCAATAGCTGGAATCTATGGCACAGGGTTGCTGTGAGGATTAAGTCAGATTATGCCAGTAAAGTGATTAGAACATAGTAAAATGAAACATGTATTTATTTCCTTTGTTTTTATCATGAGATGCCCCCAACTGTACTGTAAGTGAAGATCAAGGTGCCTGACAGTAAGAACACAAATTTTCTAAAGCATCAAATGTTGTAAATTCTTATCAGTGTGAAAATATTAGGAGGTTAGTTTTGTCTTCTCATTGCCATTTTAACAACTGACATGGGCATCAGTAAGTAGTGAAAGGCAGGCGTGGTGGCTCACATCTGTAATTCCAGCACTTTGGGAGGCTGAGGAGGGTGGATCACCTGAGGTCAAGGAGTTCGAGACTACCCTGGCCAACATGGTGAAACCCCATCTCTACTAAAAATGCAAAAATTAGCCGGAGTGGTGGTGCACACCAATAATCCCAGCTGAGGTGGGAGAACTGCTTGAGCCCGGGAGGCAGAGGCTGCAGTGAGCCAAGATTGCACCACTGCACTCCAGCCTGGGTAACAGAGACTCCGTCTCAAAAAAAAAAAAAAAAAAAAAAAGGAGTGAAAGTCCCAGAAAGGCATCAGGATGGAGAATGTAAAAGCTTGGATAA
Source organism: Nomascus leucogenys (assembly GCF_006542625.1). NCBI lineage: Eukaryota > Metazoa > Chordata > Mammalia > Primates > Hylobatidae > Nomascus > Nomascus leucogenys. Next base: position 88,686,221 of record NC_044381.1, on the reverse strand, counting down.
GCTACAAAGAATTAGTTCATTTTCTAAAATAAGTTTCTTCAGGAATTGAAATGCATACTTCAGCTCCCACATATATATCATTGTCAAGTTAAATAAAAAAACAAATTATTAGATTTTTGTGCAGTGCTTTCTTTTATATTTAATAGATAAAATTTTGTTTTTCTGTTCACTTTAGCTTTTGATAGTGGTAAAATGAGGAATTAAAGCACCAAAGATTTGAAAGGCAAAATACCACAATATAGGAAACAAATTGTGTCTTCTTTTACAAAGCATGGTTATGTAAGACAGTTAATAAAAACATAAAATATATTAAAAGAATCATTTAAACCCAATGTAAAAAGAGATTTAAAGCTCCTTCTGATGAGTCCAGTTTCCCTGTATCACACTATGAATCTCTTTAAATATAAAGACACACAAAGCTGGAAATTTTAAAATATGACGACACAGATGGAAACTAAAAATGCTTTGCAATGATTCATATGCATAATCCACTGCACTTATAAGCATTTCCTTTTTAAAGTCTGTATTTGTAAAGGCACCAAAATAATCAGTTTCTCAAAATAATTCCAAGGCATTAATGAGATTTCCTACCAAAAAAATTACTCCCAAGACTAAAAGCCTAAGTATGCATGTCGTCTGCTACAATCCAGGCTTTGAATGCTGTATGTATAGAGATAAAAAAAGACAGAGGCTAACCCCCAGTGCTCTTTAGTCCAGACATGGAGCTGTTCATACAGAATAGCATGCTTTGAACCTCTAGATTCCACTGTCTAGTAAAAAACTACTGTCTAATAGTAATACTCCTGTTGAACGGGATGACATATTTAAGGCACTTACTTTCAAAGTAAAATTGAAGAGACTGACTGATTGCCAAATTTTAATTTTGCCTAGTAAAGATATTAAAGAAAACAACTATCATATAATTAATAATTTATGAAGGAGGGGACATTTTAATGCTTCCAAGAATAGGAAGGTCATAATTTCAAAATAATGGCCAGTTTTGTGAATTAAATAAACTTTGAGTTCAACTCTTTATAGTGTTCTTATCTTTCCCATGTGGATAGGACTATAAAATATTTATCACAGATCAGCACCGTCTGTGATCCAGCACTTGGCATCACTAACAGAGGACATAAAATGTGTCAGAAATCCCCATAATATCTACAACTAGAGTATCCATTTTTTATTTAATATAGTTAAAACAAAAGAAAATGGCAATAAATATCTCCTTTACATAAAATAATCTGTTTTAATAGAAATTTCAAATGTTAAGTATATGACTATATTATCAATGTCTAAATGTTTTTATTCTCCTTGATAAACACAGTAGTAGAAATGACCAAATCAATAAAGTTGGACCTAAACATCATTTTTCTACTCCTTTGTTAGAATAAATGTTCAGAATATTTACTGGAAAACAGCCTCCAAAATAGTTAAGTTTATACGTCAGCAGTCTTTTGAAGAATTCAAAGGGCAACAAATTTTCACATTATGAACACGGATACTCACAGCATTCTTTAGATACATGTGTCAAATAGATATTAGCTGTGCATTATGAAAAGTGAAATGGATAGAAAAAGGCAAAGATTAGAAAAGAGACACCTGGCCAGGCACAGTGGCGCATGCCTGTAATCCCAGATACCCGAGAGGCTGAGGCAACAGAATCACTTGAACCTGGGAGGCAGAGGTTGCAGTGAGCTGAGATTGCGCCACTGCACTCCGCCTGGGTGACAGTGAAACTCTGTCTCCAGAAAAAAAAAAAAAGAAAAAAAGAAAAGAGAATAGAGAAAAGAGACATCTAACCACTGCTTCATTATATGTTCTCAGTGGCTGAATTAGAATAATAAGTATACCTTAAAACTGATTTTTTGGACTTCTATTCATTTTAATAAAATTTGAATTTTTGATTAAGGAAATCCTATCTAAATTTGTTCACAAAATGACATTCAATAGCTGCACCCTTCAGTGAAAAATGAACATAATGGGGAAAAAAAGAAATAAATAAACTACCTGAACCAATTTTATTTTTGGAGTAATTTTTAAATGTAATGTTAAAACTACTACCACCCACTACTAGGATGCAATATGGCTAAAATGCTAAAAAAAAGAATTAAAGTAAGAGTATATAAATATATTATCTATAAAATTAGCCCATATGCTCAAATTACTCTAAGCAGAATGTGAAATTTTACATTTTTATATTTAAAAATCTTGGCTAGAATATATCTTTGGTGGTACTAATAGACTTTGAAACTCTAAGCTTTTAAGAACAGCGCGGTGAAGTGGCACAGACTTTGAGGCAGACTATGTTTGCACCCTGGTTCCAAAACTTACTGTGTGAAATTGGATTTATTACTTAATCTCTCTGTGCCTCAGAGTCCTTATCTCTAAAATGTGAATAATAATAGCATCTTTCTCACAGGGTAAGGAGATTAAATGAGATAACATATTTAAGGCCCTTAGAAAAGGGGCTTGCAAATATGCTCATTATTATTAATTATTGTTATTACAGTATTGTTATTAACACATTATTATGATTACTGCTATTATTTATTCTCGGACACTCAAAAAACTTACCGTACATATGGAAGATTATCAAAAGAATTTAACGTAGTTTAAAGTGCCTTATTTATAAATTCTGACATACAGAATTTCATCAGATGAGAAATGTTCAGAGTTCAGAGTTAAGAAAAAACAAAATGAGTAATTGCAAAGAGAGTGTCTTTCACAATAAAAAGTATCAGTTATCTCCATCAAAACAAGAAACATTAAGGTCTGTATTCTGGAAGCCTAGCAGTAAACCTGAGCAAGAATGCTCTCCTCAGAAAGGCAAACTCACCCCTTGTTCATCCAGTTTCATGAGCTGCTCTGTGACCTTGGGCGTGTTGAAGGCCAACCGCAGGCACTGGACATTGAGCTCAGGAACCACATGCTCCAGCACTTCTTTGAGAGGCAGGCCTCTGGCCGTCGAGTGCTTGGCTGTCGACGGAATGGCGTCCTCCAGGACTGAACCTCTCAGTGTCATGAGCTGCAAGCAAGAGAGACAGGTGCTGTGGTGAGGCTTCTGGGATGTGAGATGCCTGAACACACGTACATGCACTGCAGGCCTGGACTGTGGTGCTCCTCACAGAGCTAGGGAATGATTTTTGATGGGTAAAGCCAGTGAGGGAAAACGAATGAGAAAAGTGATGTAGGATACTGTAATATGAAAAATGAAACCAATGCTTTCAAGACCAGGATGGGTCCAAAGGAGCACATAATCAAGACTTCTGAGGATATTTACTTAAAGACCAAAAATAACATTTCCTTAAAGAGGTCAGTAAAAATCAAGGTCTCTATACGGCTATACAATTCACTATGCATACTAATTAGGAAATTAAGAAGGCAGAATCCCAGAGCAATGTCTGAAGAATAAATACTTAGAATTTGGATGTTGTACTTCTTTGAATTATAAAAAGGGGGAGATAAAGTTTTAAACTTCATAATGCATGGCTGACAAGCATAAACTATTCATATTACCAAATGCTGCTGCCACCGGACAATCATCACCATCAGTACAGCAGCACAGGCAACAGCAGCTGAAATTACTTTAGATTTTCTCTTCTTTCTTAAAATACTTTCCCTTCTTAAAATACCCTCCATTAATACCTTAAGCAAAGACATTTTCCTACGTAATGATGTTGTGTCAGAGAAAAGTTAACCAGACATGAAGCCTAAAGTAGTCTTAATTTCCAAAAATGTCTACAAGGCAAAGTTTTATTAACCTAATTTAACTACTGCATGGGGAAAGAAGAGAAAACCCATCAAACTGAATACATTTCCATTTAGCAACAGGAGCTACAAAAGCTAGGAGTGCAAGTTGAGGATTGTCAAATATGAGGGTGAGAGGTCAGAAAAACACACTGCAATCTCAGAAGGACAAGTATACCCAACAAAGCATAACAAGGTCCAGGACCTCAGACAGTCCAAAGGCAGAGAATGGACCACAGTGGCTCAGGGCATAAAGAAAGGCCCCACTAAACGGGGGGTTTTTAGGAAATGGCCATGAAATAGAGGAACAATTTCTACAAAAAGAAAATGTCAAGAGAGAACATGAGCAAAGGTATGGAGATTGGGAAAAAAGGGAGTAAGTGGGAAGGAGTGATTATTGTAGATAGACACAAGGGGAGTACAGGGAGAAACAGATGAGGCAGCTGCAAGCTGGGGGTGCACAGAAGACCCTGAAGCTGACTGAGTGGTACATGCCTCATTGGGCTCCTACAGGTCAGCACAGGACGTGTTCGTAGGGGGACGATGTATACTCAGAAATTAAGCTGCAAATAAGATGAACTGTGAGAGGAAGCAACTGGAGGCAGAGAATGTAGTTAGAATGAGTATCTTTTTTCTTTCATTATAAACCAATTTCTTTTCAAATAACAAGTAAAAATCATTTTCCTATTAATGTCTAATTTGACACAAATAGTTTTTACTTTGTTTTTAAATAATGGAAAATGGCTAACTCAGTTATTTGACTCTTTTCTTCATGAGATAATACATAGCTTGAAATAGGGAGCCACAAAGGCAAGGGGTGTTCTCAATTTAGAAGCCAAGACCAAATTCGAGTCATTGCATCCTGAGCCACAGACAGCAGCTAACTCATGAAAGCCAAAACAGATGAGAAAAAGCAATGGCTCATTTTTTTACATCCGAATCACTAGTATTACTGATATTTTTCTTAATGACTTCCAGAAATAAGAATGGAGTCCTCATGTTCCTATGCTTAAAAACACTCACATGCCATAAAATTTTGCTCATAAACAAACTGCCATGCCTACAAAGGTATATATCTTCTTTTATGTTTTGCAATGTTTATTTATACTAAAATGAAAGAGATTTGTTTGTATTTCTGTTATCTTGCTGCCACTTACTGAAGCCACTAGAGTGTCACTGTCATGTTTTCTTTTTTCTTGTCATATTTATCTCCATGAGAAATTAGTAACATGAGAAGTCCCTGATACAAATTAAGTCTTATTTCATTTGTAATAGGTAAATGGGCTTCAGTGAAAAAAGTGAAGGAACTATCTCTCAAAGTGCAGGAGCCAAAGGCAGGAACCAATATCTGGAAACATTTCTATCAAAAGTCTTAATACAATATTACTATTAAATCAAATTTATAGATTTATTATTAGAAAAAAATTATACAAAACCTAATGGCAATTAATTACATAAACATTAGAGGGAGGAAGGAAGAAAGGAAGAGAGGAAAAGGAGGAAAGACATGGAGAAAGGGATGAAAGAAGACAGGGAAGGAGGGAAGTGAGAAACAGGGAGGCAAGGCACCATTTGAGGCATCGGGCACGTTGTACTTAACAACTTGGACAGAAGCCCCCACCCTCCTGGGGCCTGCACTCTAGTGGGAGAGATTAAAAGCAAACAAAATGACTAAGTATAACAGAGAAGACAGTGTTAAGTATTAATGAAAAATAAAGCATTGAATTGGATATGAAATGGGAGGGGAGTAGAAATTTTAGATTCAGCGGTCAAGGAAGGCCTCTGTGGTTTCTGAGTAAAGGCCAGATGGAGATGAGGCAGCCTGACGGAGAACACAGCAGTGGGGAGGAATGACGGGCATCTGAGCCCTGAGGCAGAAGTGCCCTGAGGTGGCCCAGGTAGGAAGGAGGCCAGTGTGGTGGGAAAAGACTGAGCCAGGAGGAGTTATCAGGGATGAGGCGCAGAGAGATAACCGGGAAGCAGATGAGCATGGTCTCCTAGGATAGCAAAGACAGTGGCTGTTTCTCAGAGGGAGATGAGGAAGCTTTCAAGGATTTTGAACTGAGGAATGACAAGATCTGAATGACATTTCAAAGGAACCCTGTTGGGTCAAAAGGAGGCAGGGCTTCAGCATAGAAGCAGGGAGACCAGTTCTCAGAGCAAGACCAGGACCAGGACTGGGGAGTGAGGGTGGGAGAAGTAGTTGAGCTCTGGGCATATTGTGAAGACAAAATGAACAAGTGTTGCTGACAGACCAGATCTCGGGGCAGGAGGGAGAAGATGGGAATAAAGTGTGGCTTTAATGGTTTCTGGCCTGAGAAAATGCAGTAATAGAGTTGTCATAAAGTGAATATTAATTTGAACGTAAAAAACAAGTGGTAATGGTTTTTTTGAACACTTGACTTGAACTTTTCAGTCAAAGGCTAAGGAAACAGACCCAAGGGACACAACTTATTCAAATGGGTTAGCTGGAGAAGAACAGAATCTTATGACCACAGAACGCAAGTAGAACATTTCGGGTCAAGGGAGTAAAGCAGAAAGAACAGAGGTGGGAAAGGTAAGAGTTGATGTGGTTCACAGACCAGAGCAGAATTCAGGACAGATACTCAGGTAGGAGACAGGGGCTGGGATCAGATGTGGAGAGCCTGCAAGACATGCTGAGAAGGGAAGCTCGTGGAAACCAGTGACAGGATCTGACTGAGAAAGAAAGAATCATAGGGAACTTTAACCTCTGGCGTGAAGGATGGGATGAACAAGTGATAAGGAAATGAATTTAGGTGGATAAAAAAACAACACAGAAAAGGAAGAATATGATGGGTATTTAAATCAGAGTGGCCTTGGGAAGGGGAAAAGAAGAGAATGGGAAAGACAAAAATACTTGGAAGTAAGATAACAAGAGTATCACTAAAAACTGGTAGGAACGGCCAGGTGTGATGGCTCACGCCTGTAATCCCAGCACTTTGGGAGGCCGAGGCGGGTGGTTCACCTGAGGTCGGGAGTTCGAGACCAGCCAGACCAACATGGAGAAACCTCGTCTCTACTAAAACTACAAAATTAGCTGGGCGTGGTGGCACATGCCTGTAATCCCAGGTACTCAGGAGGCTGAGGCAGGAGAATCGCTTGAACCCGGGAGGCAGAGGTTGCAGTGAGCCGAGATCACGCCATTGCACTCCACCCTGGGTAACGAGCGAAACTCTGTCTCAAAAACAAACAAACAAACAAACAAAACTGGTAGGATCTGGGAAGCTAGAGAGGAGCAACTACCTGCATACAACTCCAAAACACAGAACATGATGTTCTTCGTGCCTTTGTGCTCAACAAAAGAATTTACACCACTTAATGATTAGTTTTGCCATGGAGAAAAAGCACATGAGAGTATGTTAGCTCATTTCTCTCTGGCCAGTGTAAACAACACATTAGATATTTAAGTCTTGTCTTTAAAAGTCCTATATTTAATTTCCCAGGAGTTCAGGCTTAGGAACAATTACTAAGTGATGCCAACCCCAGAAACTTGCTTTGCATTCAATGGGGGAAATGAAGCCAAATGCCCTATTTAAACTAGTTTCAAAACCATTATTTTCTAGATGACTCAAGGGTATTAAGTATTAATGCATAAGAAAAATCCTAAAGTGAATTAGCAACTGAGGCAATAAATTGATAAGTGGCCCAATTATACAAGTTTACAAAGAAAAAGGAGAACCTCATAGTCCCAAACTTGTTCATAGGTGTTTTAAAAAAAAAATGCTGTGTGGGTTGTTTTCATTTTTAGCCCAAACTTCATTTTAAAATAAAAACTCATACATTGTGTATATTTAGATTCCTAAAGAGCTCTAACAGCCTGTTTCACTTACAATTAGATAGCCCCTGGTTCAAAGAATGTACCTTCTAGGTCTCAGACAATGGGTCCCAAAGATAGTGGAAGAAGTCAAGAATCTCTTTCCCTCCTTCTTCTTGGGCGAAGACATGAGCTCAGCAAGAGCTTGGAAGAGTGAATTAAGTCTTCGGTGGCCTTCTCTTATACCTAATACCCTGGCTCCTCAAGTTGGCTTGGTGCTTTCCAGTAGCCCTAAGCAGGATACACAATATCCCACTGGGGATCTGAGGGCTCCAATTTCCTTGGGCCACACTTAATGGACATATCTTTCTCTGAATCAAAACTCCTCATTCATAGATTGCATCTATTCAGAGTCGGATGAAAAGAAGGGATCCAGATCTAACCATCTGGTTCACCTCGATCTCCACCAGAATAAATGAAAGGGGACTTTGCTTATTCCAAAGACAGCTGTAACCATGTGCTATTAAGTTTAATTGCTTTGCTACTGCTACTATTTGCTTTTTTCCCCATTCTAGTTAAACCTCAAACCTCTCTCATTTGCGACTTACCTCACTAGTTCTAAAAATTATTCGGTAGTTGTACGGAGATCCATTTTCTTTCATTTCATCTGGTTTTTCCCTTCGAATGCTCACAGCCACCGGACCAAGATTCTCATCAGCCCCAAAATAGTTCCAGTGTTCTTAGGTAAAATAAGACAAAACAAAGTTAGAAAATCTACCTAACACTTTGAAAATGTTACATTCTGCTCAGTATTTAAGGTTGTCACTCAGAAATTTTATCAATAAAATGTAAACATTTAACAAATATTAATATTCTTCAGTTAGTTATAAAAACAAAGACTTGGCTATACAGGTTTAGTTCCAGAGAAGATACACAGAACGCGGGTGGCCTGTTGAGTTTTTTAGTACTTTACAGATTACTACTCTACTATTTCTCAAAATAAATTTGTATTTTCTCCCTATCTCCCACCATTTAAATAGGCTACATTTGTGCATGCTTCCTTGCCTAAGAGAAGGCTTGTGCCAGGGCTTTTTAGTTTTTGTTTTTCAAAAACATTCTATACATATTGAGAACAGAGTTTGAAGAAAGCGGGATTCTACCAGATTAAAAAAGATGTCCGTGGATTGGAGAGAGAGATGTGTGCTACGAGTCACTGGGCAGCACTCTGCTCCCAGGTAGCCTGTGTATGGTGGAGTAGGAGCTCAGAGGAAAGAGCTTCACAGTGCCCCAGGGAGGCACGACCCAGGGCTCTGGGCCATAGCACAGTATTCCACAGTGCAGGGCTAATGTAACTTGTGTGTCCAGGTGACTGATGAGCCTAGGGCCTCTCTTCAATGTTCTGGCCTTTTGCGTAAGGCCCTAAACCTTAGCACAAGCCTCCAAAGGACTGGCGCTGAATTTACCTTTCTCTTGACAAAAAGAAAGATAGGGATCAAAATTAAGTTAATTTATAGAAAATGTTGAAAAGTGATATTTACTGTGCATATACATCTTTTAAAAATTTAAACTGTTGATACATACATGAGATGTTCACAGATGAGGAAGTCCACAAAACATGAAAATATATGAAAAACTAGAACAGATAATTTGTTTTTCAAACCTCCAAAATGCTTACTTTACATTATTGTATTTCATTTATGCATTATTGTATTTCATTTATATTTGACATGGCTAAATGACTGGATTGTGACATAGTATCTCATTATCACACAAAATGCATACACATTTGAAAATACATGTTATTTCCATACAAAATATAAGTATTTGAAAATCCATGAGAATAATAAGAAAAAATAGCATAAATATCGAATCATGTAGTTTCAAATTTAAGTAGTGCATATGAAAATATTTTGCAGGTACTAAAGCACAATTACAAAAGCTACAATCATAAATGTTGAGAGCTCTCTAAGAATATTATCATAAGCCATGGAAATTCAAAAGAAGAAAAACACAATGGGAATACAAGCAACAAACATCTCATATATAAGAAATAACCCACTATATGTCACAAAATTCATGTACAGACACTTATGTATATCCTCAAAGCACAGCACATGAGAATCACACTCAGATTATTTACTCTTACTTTGCACACAATTCTAATAAGCTTGGTTGTCTGGTCTTCAAGCTCACAGCTTTATTTCAGAGGTGTGATAATTCCAGGTGTTGACAAAGTCCAGGGTGTAGGGCTGATACAGACTTGCATGCAGACAGCAATGTGATAGAACAACTGACAACAAGGAAGAAAACAGAAAGGGAGGAGACAGAAATAGTATAAAAAAGCGGACAAGAACTTAAAGAGAAACAAGACAGCAGTCTGGGACCATTTACTGAAGGAGCAAAGCTTAACATGCTTTGATAACCTCAGAGGATATTGTACTGGTGCAGCACAGATCAACAGTGGATGCATCAGAGTGTGAGTCACATTCATTACCTGGTCCTTGTACTTCATGGACTCTAATAAAAACCAACTTCTAGGAACTCCTCAAGTACACCCCACATATCTCACAATGGGCAGGTGGCGCGGCAGTTCTCTGCTGCTGGAGAAATTCCCAGATACAGGGCCACTATAAATTCATCATCAATAACCTCAATTTATCCTCATCCTCGAGCTTTTCCTGGTCAGCTCCTCTCTCCATTTCTCCAGGGAAGATGTGGCAAACATGCTCTATTCTCCGGTAACCACCCCTCATCTACCTTCTCCTCAATCTTGGCAAATGACAATGTGTCTACATCACAAAGGAAATAAAGAAGCCACTTCAGATGCAAACTTAATCACCATCCACACAAATTCACCAGCATCCAGATTCTAGCTTCTTTTTCTGTATTATACAAAGCCCCACCCCCACACCCCCACCCCCCATTTGCCCATTCCTCCTTCCTAGGGACTCAGGTGCCTTGATGACCCTCTTTTTTTATCTTCAACTTCTCCCTCTAGACTTGCTAATTCCCACCATCGTTTAATTACCTTAAAACTCACATTTATTCTCAACTCCTTACCACCTGTCAGAACTAAAGAGTTATCTCCTCTTTCCTTTCTTCCATTGGAAACTTCTTGAAATAGCTGTCCAATTCCTCACTTCAGAATTATCATCTGACTTCCACTGCATGGGTCACCAATGACTTTCTCAAAGTTAAAACAAACGGTACTTTTGGTCCTTACCTGGCTCAAACTCTCCATAACATCTAGCACAGATGATCACTTCATTTTTTCTAGAAACACACTTACTTCCTTGTTCCTATGACATCACCTACCCTCTTCTGATTTTCCTTCTACCGCTCTGGCTGTTCTAGCTCAGTTTTCCTCCCTCTTCCCATCTGAATAGTCCACCTACTTTCAGAACTTCAACTGCCAACTCAATGTTGACGACTCTCAGAGGTCTACATGTCCTCTCCAGACATCTCTAAGCCTGAGATCTTTTTTGTTTTTGTTGTTGTTTATGTGTTTGTTTTGAGACAGAGTCTCACTCTGTCACCTACACTGGAGTACAGTGGTGTGATCTTGGCTCACTGCAACCTCCGCCTCCTGTGTTCAAGCGATTCTCTTGCCTCAGCCTCTGGAGTAGCTGGGATTACAGGTGTGCACCACCATGCCCGGCTATTTTTTTATATTTTTTGTAGAGACAGGTTTTCACCATGTTGGTCAGGCTGGTCTCAAACTCCTGACCTCAAGTGATCTGCCCGCCTTGGCCTCCCAAAATGCTGGGATTACAGGCCTGAGCCACTGTGCCGGGCCAAAGCCTGAGATCTTTACATTTACCTAATGGAACCGTTTGTCCCATGCGCATCTGCAAAAGTGAAACTATCACCTTCCCACAGAAACCTATATAGCTCCCTGACCAGTCCCTATTTCAGCAACTGCTACCACATTTGCTCGTGACAGGCCCACTGCCATGCTCTGTGAATTCCAGCTTCTGGACATCTCTCAAATCCATCTTTTCCTCATCCCACTGCCACTGATTTATCCTATCATCACTTGCCTGAGTGTTTGTAGTAGTCTTCTAACTGGTTTATTTTTATCCAACTTATTCACACTGCCAGATGATCCTTCTAAAATGCAAATCTGATCAACTACTACGAAACTTAAAACACTTAGGTTCTTGTACCTTTTCATGGTTTCCCAAACGTTCTCATAACCTGTCACTGTCAATCACTCCAGCCTCAGCTCAGACCTTTTACCCTCTTAAATTTGGAGAACCAATGATACTAAATTTCTCTTTCAGGTGCTCAAACTCACAGTCTTTTATCATCTGAAAAAATCTGCTGAGAACATTCTTTCCATAACCCCTCTTTATTTGGCTAAGTCCTCTAATTTTTAGGTCTCATCCGAAGTATGACATAGATATCTTTGAAAAGAGGGACTAAATACTGGAAGAAAATTAAAGTGTTTACTTTGGATACTGATACTAATAACTATTTTAAAGTGTTATGAATTCATAACATAAATTATTAAAACCAAATATTTAATACATCTCAAGAACAAAAATAGAAACATTACAAAAATGTAAATAAAATATAAATTTATAAACTAAAAATATTAAACAATCATTTTAGTATTACCGGTAGACAAAATACAAATTGTGTTAATAAGGTTACTTTGTTAATAATAAAAACTGTAAAATTAATGATAATTCAAACTTTTTGTGTGTCATCATCAAAACCTGACTACATTTTTTTGTAACTTTTCCTAGCTGCTAATGAAGCATATTTCTGAATTTGGGGAATGGTGATGGGATAATTATAAACTAAATTCCAACACTTTCTTCATACTCTAGCTTCAAACAAACCCATCTCTGGTTAGATAACGCTAGGAAGATATTTTTGAACTTGTGTCAAGTTTTTTCATTAAAAAGAGCTCTCGCTATTATTTCCCAAATAGCTTTTCCAGACAGTCTTCATCAGTATCAGTTCTATTGGTATGGATGGAGACTCCAGTCCAATTTTCCATGCTAAATTCACCACTATCATCACCAGACTCTACTTTTTCAAAAAGTCTTTGAACTTGAAAAAAAATTACTTTTACAATAAAAGCTGTTTTTTGTCCACTGTCCTTTTTTTTCCCTTAAGGATTACAGAAGTACAGAAAAAACTCTTTCCATATGAACGTAAGTTTATTCTATTCAAAATCCTAATGTGCAATTTAAATTTAACCCTCTGGTACAGAAGCGTTTCATTCAGCAAATCACCATGCATCACAATTTTCAGGTTTTTTTTTTTTTTTTTTGGAGACAGAGTCTTGCTCTGTGGCCCAGACTGGAGTGCTGTGGCGTGATCTTGGCCCACTGCAACCTCCGCCTCCTGGGTTAAAGAAGTTCAATTGTTCAAGCAATTCTCCTGCCTCAGCCTCCCAAGTAGCTGGGACTACAGGCGCATGCCACCACGCCTAGCTAATTTTTGTATTTTTTTTAGTAGAGGTTTCACCACATTGGCCAGGCTGGTCTCAAACTCCTGACCTCAGGTGATCTTCCCACCTCAGCTTCCCAAAGTGCTAGGATAACAGGCATGAGCCACCACACATGGTTACAATTTTGAGTTCTAAATGGACTGCAGTCTCTTCCTTCCTTCAGGCCCCTAGTCCCTGGGCAGTGTGTCTACATTTGCTCTGTGATGTAGCATTTTAAATTTGTTTTCCTATCAGCCATCGACTTCCATTGTTCGCTAGTGAAGATATCCGTAATTACAAAGTGTTCTTCTAGCCAGGTCCACAATTGTCTTTCTCTTTCTTCTGAAGTGAAAAGTTTAGCAGGGATGGGGGGTAAGGACAGGGGAGTTACAGACGAAGTGCGTTAAAGAAAGGGAAGGAAGACTTCGATGAGGAAATTCAGGATGAGGAAAGTCAGGGGAAGGGAAGAGGAATTGGAAACTCAAGTAGAGTGGATAAAACTTCTGATGGATGAACTGAAATACAGGTATCAACCCACCAGAAATTAGAATATTTTAGAGCCAGCATACTGGGATGCCAAAAACCAATACAGCAATCACCAACCATATTAGAATGATATAATGCAGCAAAGCAAACCATTTTGCCAAGTACTCTAATAATCACATCAACCAAAAAAAAAAGGGTACTTCCTTCTTTTTTATACATGTGGCAACTTTGATTTAAAGAAGATAAGTCACTTAGCCACAAGCAGTATATAGCAGTACCAGATTTAAACATATTAACTGCTGATTTCAAAGCTCATTTACTTAGCCATTACACACAACATTATGTTCCCATAAGTTTCTAAAATTTTATTATGAATAAAAAAATCATTAAATAAAACTTGGTTCCTAAAGGAATAAACTATTTATCTAGTCAGATGAGACATAATGCTTTATTTCTTGATGTGCTGTTTAGCTAAGGTTTTGTTGAAAGGGGGAGAGATTAACATTATATCCATATACGGTTGACTTCCTTCCACCTACTCCATTCCTCACATTTAAATGTTTAGTCTGAAGTTTTCTTATTAGTTCTGGTTCTTGAGTTTTAACTAGGATGGTACAAAGAGTAACAATAAATAATTATGTCATCATTAAAATATTCCAGGTAAATAGTTTTATTTTTAGTTGATACTTTCACAATAATGATTATAATAAAAATTTCACATTCTTAGTGAGGGGAAACAGCGAATAGTTCAAAGCTCAAAGTAATCAGATCAGGTACAGTCCAATCACCTGATTATAAGGTATATATAAGCATGTGTGTACAAGGCAAAGAAAGTTAAGCTTGGTGTTTTACTTGTGAAGGGGAAAGGAAACTACAATTACAAGAGTTACAGGGCTTTAACTATCAATTTTTTGTCACTTGCACTGGTTATCATGGTATCTGCAGGCTATGTATTAATATTTCAGTTGCATACTTCCCTGAGGACATCTATAGCATAATCTGAACTGAATGTAATTATGAACAGTAAAAATATAGTTTTACAAGTAATCTGTAAAGTTATAATTTATTGCTTAAAACATCTGTTTACAATAGCTAAATTGTTTAATAGAAAAAACAGACATCATAAACATGAATCAAAGAAACACAAAGCAAATAAAACTTAACTACTATCTCATGCCTAACCCAATATCAGAAACAATGTTTCTGAAATAAAAAACCAGCCCTTGGTAGATATGTAACATATTCATACATTACTGGTGGCACTGTGGATATGTTAAAGTCACAAAAATGTTCACATCCAAATCTTAGAATTACCCTAATTGATCATGCAGAAAGAAAAATAAAATCTTTTCCATTTTTCCCAAGAAAAAAACACCATAAGTCAATGTATAATGGGGATGCTAAATATACAAGTAATAAGCAGACAGACTTGGGCTTCATCATATATCAGCAGGTCAAAGAATGGAAGTGACAACTTCAATAGCTTAAATTAAAATTATTTCACCATTTTTAACATTTAAACTTTTTTTTTAAATAGTCTACTTGGTTGGTTACATGTGTGCCACTATCAGTACGGTTAACAACATAAAATTTGACCCTCAATGTTTTCATCAGTTTAATATTTTCATTAGACACACACATGCACACATATGTTTATCGCAGCACTATTTACAATAGCAAAGACTTGGAACCAACCTAAATGCCCATCATGATAGACTGGATAAAGAAAATGTGGCACATATAAACCATGGAATACTATGCGGTCATAAAAAAGAGTGAGTCATGTCCTTTGCAGGGACATGGATGAAGCTGGAAGCCATCATTCTCAGCAAACTAACACAGTAACAGAAAACCAAACATTGCATGTTCTCACTCATAAGTGGGAGTTGAACAATGAGAACATGGACACAGGGAGGGGAACATCACATATGGAGGCCTGTCAGGGGGTGGGGGTCAAGGGGAGGATTAGGACAAATACCTAATGCACATGGGGCTTAAAACCTAGATGACAGGTTGATAGGTGCAGCAAACCACCATGGCACATGTATACCTATGTAACAAACCTGCACGTTCTGCACATGTATCCCAGAACATAACATAAAATAAAATAAAATTAAATTAAATTAAATTAAAATAACTAGGGAAACCACCCACTGTTCAAATTTTTCAGGTTTTGTTTTTGTCCAACTTCTTACATCTTAATCTGACTAATGACTAAGAAAGAGAGGACAGAGCTAAAGGATTGGATAACTCAGTGTTAAAAAGAAAGAAATTTATTATCTTGTTAAAAGGAAACACAAGTCTGCCAAAGTGGACATAGTAAGAGGCCAACTGTTTAAAGAATGGCTCTCCTTCTGGGAAGTGCACCACTCAGATTCTCAGTTTCTGGTCCTCAAAGGGCTCATCCTAATTTTAAGGGTGGAGGTTCCATGAGAACTAAACAGCCTAGGACTTCGCACCATAATCAAAAGCAGGTCAGAGTAATGGATGGGGACATTTAAACAGGACTGGCCACATGCCAGAATTCTGTCCCAAAGCATGGCACTAAGCTTATAATTACTGTTGCCTAAGAGTAATTGCTCACATTTACAAAGTGCATAGTACTCTTACATTCCATCTCTTCTTCTCATAGGTAACACTTAAAAAGTGGGGTGATGTATTTGCCAAGATTACATGGAATTTGGGGGTTTAAAACAGTATCTAAAGTAGCACCTAATAGGCCTCTAACTTTTCAGTAAAAGGCAAACTTTAGTATGAAGTTATGTTGATATTAATAAATTGCATCTAAATGATTAAAGAAAAACATACAAAGAAAACCCTATTTAAAACAAAAGGACATACATTCCAACTTTTCTGTACATAAAAAAATTATTTTTAAATAAAGGGAGGATAAAGATTAGCAGAATCATGAGAGATTTTTTATTGGCTGCTATCAGTCTATGACAAATGGCCAACAGTTATATTTTTAAAAATTGAAACTCACTAGTGATCAAATAAAATGTCTTTTGTTGGTCTTTAATAAATGTTCAAAAATATAAACTGTAAATATTCAAAGTAGTTAAGAGAATGTTAAACTACAAGTCTTAAACATACCAGTGGATCTTTCTGGTCTAAGCTTTCTTAAGAGCAATTTGGCAATAAAAATCAAGGCTCCTGTAAAGCTCGCATTTCATTTACAGGGCACCACCTTATGGAAATAATTAGATATGTGGAAAAAACTCATATAACAAGGCTGTGGCTAGGAATAGAAATTAGGGGGTCTATAAACTTGACTGAAAAAAAAGTGCATCTTTATTTTCACTAACTTCTAACTGAAATTTAGTGTTTTCATCAATTATAAATGCAGACAACAAACAATATTAGTTGTACATGTGACTTTGACACCAATAGAAATCACAGTTTAATATTACATTAAAGTTGTTGCAGACATATCAGAATATTAACTACATTCACCCCTACTTTGAAATGATGGTAATTAACAGAGCTGCTGCCAGGTCTTTTTTTCATGAAATAAGAAAGAAGCACATCCATTACTATGTCTCAAAATTTTAACACATGCTTGGTTTGCTTTGTATTTTCACTCCATGCACTTTAAAACATTATTCTGGCAGGGCGGGGCGGGGTGGGGGGAGGGCAGGGGAAGTGGCTTACTAATCAAGGTCAAGGTAGGAGGACTGCTTGAGCCTAGGAGTTCAAGACCAGTCTGAGCAACATAGTGAGACACCATCACTACAAAAAATTGGCCAAGCGCGGTGGCTCACGCCTGTAATCCCAACACTTTGGGAGGCCGAGGTGGATAGACTGCTTGAGGTCAGGAGTTGGAGACCATCCTGGCCAACATGGTGAAACCCCCTCTCTACTAAAAATTCAGAAACTAGCTGGGCATGGTGGCGTGCATCTGTAATCCCAGCTACTTGAGAGGCTGAGGCAGGAGAATCACTGGAACCCAGGAGGCGGAGGTGGCAGTGAGCTGAGATTGCCCCACTGCACTCCAGCCTGGGCAACACAGCAAGACTCTAAATAAATAAATAAATAAATAAATAAATAAATACATACATACATAAAATATTAGCTGGGCACAGTGGTGCACACCTGTAGTCCCAGTTATTTGGGAAGATGAGGTATGACGAGCACTTGAACCCAGGAGATCAAGGTGGCAGTGAGCTGTGATTATGCCACTACACTCCAGCCTGGGTGACAGAGCAAGACCCAGTCTCAAATAAATAAATAAATAAAAATTTCTTCCAAGGAGAGTTCATAGGCTTCACTAAACTGTTATCGGGATCAATGGGGCAACAACAACAAAAAGTTAAGACCAGCTAATGTAAGCATTATTTATTATAATAAGAATTGGAAAAAACATCTGAAAAACTTTAAATAAGAGAAAGACAAAAATATAAAACTGTGCTTAAGACTCCTTATTTATTTTAAAATGGAGTATGCATGTATTAAGACTGATAGGGCAGAAATAAAATCAATAGCATTCCCAAAAATTAATTTTCTATAGTTTCTATTTTTTCTATAACGATATACATATATAACTTTTGTAATTGGAAGTTTTTTGTTTGTTTTTTGTTTTGTTTTGTTTTTTGAGACAGAATCTCGCTTTGTCACCCAGGCTGGAGTGTAGTGGCACGATGGCTCACTGCAACCTCCACCTCCCAGGTTCAAGCGATTCTTCTGCTTCAGCCTCCTAAGTAGCTGGGATTACAGGCATGCGCCACCACGCCCGGCTAACCTCTGTATTTCTAGTACAGACAGGGTTTCACCACGTTGGTCAGGCTGGTCTCAAACTCCTGACCTCATGATCTGCCTGCCTCAGCCTCCCAAAGTGCTGGGACTACAGACATGAGCCACCGTGCCTGGCCAGAAGATTTTTTTTTTTAAGTATAAAAAATGCATTTGGTTTGCAAATGGTCAATGACTATAAAGAATATGTTTAAAAGTTGCATATTAATGCAACTTTTTATTTTTAATGTTAATACCAATTCAAACATTAGCTTAGGAAACAAAATTAACATCTAAATGGAGAAATTACAATGAAACACTTGTATCTAAATGAATTTCCTTATGTTTAAAACACCCTTTATACCTCCTTACCAGGGATATTGCAGCAAGGTGTCTTCCTATGGAAAAGGCTTCTGAAGGATTTAGGGGCAAGTCTCTAACAGGTAGCCAGAAATTCAGTTAAGGCAGAAGTCACTACTGCTAACAAGGACAGGGACCATGCAGTGTCCCAAACACTCAGCAAAATCTACCTATTTGTTGACTAAATGTTCACATGAGTCCTAGAGATGGCTTCTGCTCATGCTTCTCTCAGACTTAACTTGAATGCAAATAGGAAGATGTCTCCCCTCATTGCCTTGATGCTCAGATTAATGGGCTCACCATACAGAGGAGGAAGCTCCATTAGAAGACTGGAAAAGGAATTGATGCAATAAAGCAAAATTTTTTTTGAGTACCTAATTTCAGGGCTCAGAATGAGGGTCTCACTGTCTGAAGATGCAATGAGGTATACATTTGGGAAATAGGTGGCAAGCTTGATTATGTGTGTCATCAACTTGTACTGAAACAACAGATCTAAAAGGCCCTTTGTTTAGAGAATGCTAAACAAAGAGCACAGAAACTCACTGGAATATGGAAATCAGCAAGCAAGGTAGTTGCTTTGATCTTTTTATGTGGATGGTGTTGGGGCACAGATAACAATACCCCAAAGTATGGCGCTTTTGCATGCTGGGCACTTTTTATTAAAGAAATTGAAAAGCCTTAGAAGCTGCCTCAGAACCAAGGACCTTCTAAATCTTCTCTAGTTTCTCCCCTGAAAGCAAAGGGGGGGACTCTCTGGAATTTCCTTATCTGACTGAGGAAACGTCTTCCAAAAGTGAAACTGTCTTAAAACTCCCTCCCTAGGAATCACATCAGATAACCAGGAAAGATTAACCACTTGAAATCACAGGCCAATTTTCTTTCTTTTTTTTTTTTTTTTTAAGTTTTTTTCTTTTTTATTATTATACTTTAGGTTTTAGGGTACATGTGCACAATGTGCAGGTTTGTTACATATGTATCCATGTGCCATGTTGATTTCCTGCACCCATTAACTCGTCATTTAGCATTAGGTGTATCTCCTAATGCTGTCCCTCCCTCCTCCCCCCACCCCACAACAGTCCCCAGAGTGTGATGTTCCCTTTCCTGTGTCCATGAGTTCTCGTTGTTCAATTCCCACCTATGAGTGAGAACATGCGGTGTTTGGTTTTTTGTCCTTGCGATAGTTTACTGAGAATGATGTTTTCCAGTTTCATCCATGTCCCTACAAAGGACATGAATTCATCATTTTTTATGGCTGCATAGCATTCCATGGTGTATATGTGCCACATTTTCTTAATCCAGTCTATCGTTGTTGGACATTTGGGTTGGTTCCAACTCTTTGCTATTGTGAATAGTGCTGCAATAAACATACGTGTGCATGTGTCTTTATAGCAGCATGATTTATAGTCCTTTGGGTATATACCCAGTAATGGGATGGCTGGGTCAAATGGTATTTCTAGTTCTAGATCCCTGAGGAATCGCCACACTGACTTCCACAATGGTTGAACTAGTTTACAGTCCCACCAACAGTGTAAAAGTGTTCCTATTTCTCCACATCCTCTCCAGCATCTGTTGTTTCCTGACTTTTTAATGATGGCCATTCTAACTGGTGTGAGATGGTATCTCACTGTGGTTTTGATTTGCATTTCTCTGATGGCCAGTGATGATGAGCATTTCTTCATGTGTTTTTTGGCTGCATAAATGTCTTCTTTTGAGAAGTGTCTGTTCATGTCCTTTGCCCACTTTTTGATGGGGTTGTTTGTTTTTTTCTTGTAAATTTGTTTGAGTTCATTGTAGATTCTGGATATTAGCCCTTTGTCAGATGAGTAGGTTGCAAAAATTTTCTCCCATTCTGTAGGTTGCCTGTTCATTCTGATGATAGTTTCTTTTGCTGTGCAGAAGCTCTTTAGTTTAATGAGATCCCATTTGTCATTTTGGCTTTTGTTGCCATTGCTTTTGGTGTTTTAGACATGAAGTCCTTGCCCACGCCTATGTCCTGAATGGTATTGCCTAGGTTTTCTTGTAGGATTTTAATGGTTTTAGGTCTAACATATAAGTCTTTAATCCATCTTGAATTAATTTTTGTATAAGGTGTAAGGAAGGGATCCAGTTGCAGCTTTCTACATATGGCTAGCCAGTTTTCCCAGCACCATTTATTAAATAGGGAATCCTTTCTCCATTTCTTGTTTTTGTCAGGTTTGTCAAAGATCAGATAGTTGTAGATATGCGGCATCATTTCTGAGGGCTCTGTTCTGTTCCATTGATCTATGTCTCTGTTGTGGTACCAGTACCATGCTGTTTTGGTTACTGTAGCCTTGTAGTATAGTTTGAAGTCAGGTAGCGTGATGCCTCCAGCTTTGTTCTTTTGGCTTAGGATTGACTTGGCGATGCGGGCTCTTTTTTGGTTCCATACGAACTTTAAAGTAGTTTTTTCCAATTCTGTGAAGAAAGTCATTGGTAGCTTGATGGGGATGGCATTGAATCTATAAATTACCTTGGGCAGTATGGCCATTTTCACGATATTGATTCTTCCAACCCATGAGCATGGAATGTTCTTCCATTTGTTTGTATCCTCTTTTATTTCATTGAGCAGTGGTTTGTAGTTCTCCTTGAAGAGGTCCTTCACATCCCTTGTAAGTTGGATTCCTAGGTATTTTATTCTCTTTGAAGCAATTGTGAATGGGAGTTCACTCATGATTTGGCTGTTTGTCTGTGATTGGTGTACAAGAATGCTTGTGATTTTTGTACATTAATTTTGTATCCTGAGACTTTGCTGAAGTTGCTAATCAGCTTAAGGAGATTTTGGGCTGAGACAATGGGGTTTTCTAGATATACAATCATGTCATCTGCAAACAGGGACAATTTGACTTCCTCTTTTCCTAATTGAATACCCTTTATTTCCTTCTCCTGCCTGATTGCTCTGGCCAGAACTTCCAGCACTATGTTGAATAGGAGTGGTGAGAGAGGGCATCCCTGTCTTGTGCCAGTTTTCAGAGGGAATGCTTCCAGTTTTTGCCCATTCAGTATGATATTGGCTGTGAGTGTGTCATAGATAGCTCTTATTATTTTGAGATACGTCCCATCAATACCTAATTTATTGAGAGTTTTTAGCATGAAGGTTGTTGAATTTTGTCAAAGGCCTTTTCTGCATCTATTGAGATAATCATGTGGTTTTTGTCTTTGGTTCTGTTTATATGCTGGATTACATTTATTGATTTGCGTATGTTGAACCAGCCTTGCATCCCAGGGATGAAGCCCACTTGATTATGGTGGATAAGCTTTTTGATGTGCTGCTGGATTCAGTTTGCCAGTATTTTATTGAGGATTTTTGCATCAATGTTCATCAAGGATATTGGTCTGAAATTCTCTTTTTTGGTTATGTCTCTGCCAGGCTTTGGTATCAGGACGATGCTGGCTTCATAAAATGTGTTAGGGAGGATTCCCTCTTTTTCTATCGATTGGAATAGTTTCAGAAGGAATGGTACCAGTTCCTCCTTGTAGCTCTGGTAGAATTCAGCTGTGAATCCATCAGGTCCTGGACTCTTTTTGGTTGGTAAGCTACTGATTATTGCCACAATTTCAGAACCTGTTATTGGTCTAGTCAGAGATTCAACTTCTTCCTGGTTTAGTCTTGGGAGGGTGTATTTGTCGAGGAATTTATCCATTTCTTCTAGATTTTTAGTTTATTTGCGTAGAGGTGTTTGTAGTATTCTCTGATGGTAGATTGTATTTCTGTGGGATCAGGGGTGATATCCCCTTTTTCATTTTTTATTGCATCTATTTGATTCTTCTCTCTTTTCTTCTTTATTAATCTTGCTAGTGGTCTATGAATTTTGTTGATCTTTTCAAAAAACCAGCTCCTGGATTCATTAATTTTTTGAAGGGTTTTTTGGGTCTCTATTTCCTTCAGTTCTGCTCTGATTTTAGTTATTTCTAGCCTTCTGCTAGCTTTTGAATGTGTTTGCTCTTGCTTTTCTAGTTCTTTTAATTGTGATGTTAGGGTGTCAATTTTGGATCTTTCCTGCTTTCTCTTGTGGCCATTTAGTGCTATAAATTTCCCTCTACATACTGCTTTGAACGTGTCCCAGAGATTCTGGTATGTTGTGTCTTTGTTCTCGTTGGTTTCAAAGAACATCTTTATTTCTGCCTTCATTTCATTATGTACCCAGTAGTCATTCAGGAGCAGGTTGTTCAGTTTCCATGTAGTTGAGCGGTTTTGAGTGAGTTTCTTAATCCTGAGTTCTAGTTTGATTGCACTGTGGTCTGAGAGACAGTTTGTTACAATTTCTGTTCTTTTACATTTGCTGAGGAGAGCTTTACTTCCAACTATGTGGTCAATTTTGGAATAGGTGTGGTGTGGTGCTGAAAAAAATGTATATTCTGTTGATTTGGGGTGGAGAGTTCTGTAGATGTCTATTAGGTCCACTTTGTGCAGAGCTGAGTTCAATTCCTGGATATCCTTGTTAACTGTCTGTCTCATTGATCTGTCTAATGTTGACAGTGGGGTGTTAAAATCTCCCATTATTATTGTGTGGGAGTTTAAGTCCCTTTGTAGGTCACTCAGGACTTGCTTTATGAATCTGGGTGCTCCTGTGTTGGGTGCATATATATTTAGGATAGTTAGCTCTTCTTGTTGAATTGATCCCTTTACCATTATGTAATGGCCTTCTTTGTCTCTTTTGATCTTTGTTGGTTTAAAGTCTATTTTATCAGAGACTAGGATTGCAACCCCTGCCTTTTTTTGTTTTCCATTTGCTTGATAGATCTTCCTCCATCCCTCTATTTTGAGTCTATGTGTGTCTCTGCACGTGAGATGGGTTTCCTGAATACAGCACACTGATGGGTCCTGACTCCTTATCCAGTTTGCCAGTCTGTGTCTTTTAATTGGAGCATTTAGCCCATTTACATTTAAAGTTAATATTGTTATGTGTGAATCTGATCCTGTCATTATGATGTTAGTTGGTTATTTTGCTCGTTAGTTGATGCAGTTTCTTCCTAGCATCAATGGTCTTTACAGTTTGGCATGTTTTTGCAGTGGCTGGTACCGGTTGCTCCTTTCCATGTTTAGTGCTTCCTTCAGGAGCTCTTTTAGGGCAGGCCTGGTGGTGACAAAATCACTCAGCGTTTGCTTGTCTGTAAAGGATTTTATTTCTCCTTCACTTATGAAGCTTAGTTTGGCTGGATATGAAATTCTGGGTTGAAAATTCTTTTCTTTAAGAATGTTGAATATCAGCCCCCACTCTCTTCTGGCTTGTAGAGTTTCTGCTGAGAGATCAGCTGTTAGTCTGATGGGCTTCCCTTTGTGGGTAACCTGACCTTTCTCTCTGGCTGCCCTTAACATTTTTTCCTTCATTTCAACTTTGGTGAATCTGACAATTATGTGTCTTGGAGTTGCTCTTCTCGAGGAGTATCTTTGTGGCGTTCTCTGTATTTCCTGAATCTGAATGTTGGCCTGCCTTGCTAGATTGGGGAAATTCTCCTGGATAATATCTTGCAGAGTGTTTTCCGACTTGGTTCCATTCTCTCCGTCATTTTCAGGTACACCAATCAGACGTAGATTTGGTCTTTTCACATAGTCCCAAATTTCTTGGGAGGCTTTGTTCATTTCTTTTTATTCTTTTTTCTCTAAACTTCCCTTCTTGCTTCATTTCATTCATTTCATCTTCCATCACTGATACCCTTTCTTCCAGTTGATCGCATCTGCTACTGAGGCTTCTGCAATCTTCATGTAGTTCTCGAAACTTGGCTTTCAGCTCCATCAGCTCCTTTCAGCCCTTCTCTCCATTGGTTATTCTAGTTATCCATTCTTCTAATTTTTTTTCAAAGTTTTAAACTTCTTTGCTATTGTTTTGAATTTCCTCCCGTAGCTCAGAGTAGTTTGATCATCTGAAGCCTTCTTCTCTCAACTCGTCAAAGTCATCCTCCATCCAGCTTTGTTCTGTTGCTGGTGAGGAACTGTGTTCCTTTGGAGGAGGAGAGGTGCTCTGCTTTTTAGAGTTTCCAGTTTTTCTGCTCTGTTTTTTCCCCATCTTTGTGGTTTTATCTACTTTTGGTCTTTGATGATGGTGACGTACAGATGGGTTTTTGGTGTGGATGTCCTTTCAGTTTGTTAGTTTTCCTTCTACCAGACAGGACCCTCAGCTGCAGGTGTGTTGGAGTTTACTAGAGGTCCACTCCAGACCGTTTGGCTGGGTGTCAGCAGCGGTGGCTGCAGAACAGTGGATTTTCGTGAGACCACAAATTCAGCTGTCTGATAGTTCCTCTGGAAGTTTTGTCTCAGAGGAGTACCCGGCCGAGTGAGGTGTCAGTCTGTCCTTACTGGGGGGGTGCCTCCCAGTTAGGCTGCTCAGGGGTGAGGGACCCACTTTAGGAGGCAGTCTGTCCGTTCTCAGATCTCCAGCTGCATGCTGGGAGAACCACTACTCTCTTCAAAGCTGTCAGTCAGACAGGGACATTTAAGTCTCTGGAGGTTCCTGCTGACTTTTTGTTTGTCTGTGCCCTGCCCCCAGAGGTGGAGCCTACAGAGGCAGGCAGGCCTCCTTGAGCTGTGGTGGGCTCCACCCAGTTCGAGCTTCCTGGCTGCTTTGTTTACCTAAGCAAGCCTGGGCAATGGCGGGCGCCCCTCCTCCAGCCTCGCTGCCACCTTGCAGCTTGATCTCAGACTGCTGTGCTAGCAATCAGCGAGACTCCGTGGGCATAGGACTCACCAAGCCAGGTGCGGGACACAATCTCCTAGTGTGCCGTTTTCCAGGCCCGTTGGAAAAGCGCAGTATTAGGGTGGGACTGACCCGATATTCCAGGTGCCGTCTGTTACCCCTTTCTTTGCCTAGGAAAGGGAACTCCCTGAGCCCTTGCGCTTCCCGAGTGAGGCAATGCCTCGCCCTGCTTTGGCTCACGCACAGTGTGCTTCACCGACTGCCCTGCACCCACTGTTTGGCACTCCCTAGTGAGATGAAACCGGTACCTCAAACAGAAATGCTGAAATCACCTGTCTTCTGTGTCGCTCAGGCTGGGAGCTGCAGACTGGAGCTGTTCCTATTCGGCCATCTTGGCTAGCGAATCCACAGGCCAATTTTCTGTAGTGATGGCGTCTCACTATGTTGCACAGGCTGGTCTTGAACTCCTGGGCTCAAGCAGTCCTCCCACCTTGCCTCCAAAAGCATTGGTATTAGTAAGCCACTGCCCCCTGGCCAGAATTATGTTTTAAAGTGCATGGAATAAAAATACAAAGCAAAACACCAAGCATATTGAAACACAGTTGCAAAAATGTTAAAAGAGAAAACACTAATAGTCACCACACCATGCAGGCTTTTCATCTATTATGCTGAGGGCAGTCCCTGGAAATTACCTGCGTGAGTTTATCTGTAAATTAAAACCACCATTGTTCATAGTCAAGTTCTGCTCCTCACCTTCCTGTCATCTCCCCCTGGAACTCAGAGGAGCTTTGTTCCAGGACATTATCTATTCTTTGGGCTCATTCATTCCCCCTGAAAATCATTTACTACCGTCACAATTGCCTACATCCCCCAATTCCCTCTACGCTATCAAGGGGATGCTATTTAAGCTTCAATCATCTAGCCAATCTTTTGGTGTCACATCTTCTATGGTTCCTGTGTTTATGCATGTATATGACTGTATATGAAGGTTTTTATTTGTTTTTAATTTTTTTTTCTGCCTGAAAAAAATAAAGTTTTAACTTTTTATCTGGACTCCTTTTAGACTTAGAGAAAAGTTACAAAAATAGTACAGGTTATTTCCATATTGCTCACCCAGACTCCCCCAGTGCTAACATCTTATATAACGACATACAGTACAATAATCATTGTCAAAACCAGGAAATTGAACCTGCTTGGTTGGGACTGGTTGGGAGCGTGGAAAGACTCCCCAGTGCAGGGTAAGTGAGAGATCCCCCATGAGCCACATTTCCATTGTGGACTCACTCTTGTGATCCTAGCTATGGAAGAGCCCCATGACCCGTGCAGGCCTTGAAACAAATATAAGGAGATGCCTGGAAACCGTGCCAGGGCACTGCTCAGGACGAAGCCCACAATTGGTCTGACATACCCTCCTGAGTCCTATGCAGCTACAGCATGCATAATGACACCATTTTGACAGCCTAGTCCCAAAGAGATTGCACCCTGCCCTAGGGATCAACAGCACTTGCATCTCCACATTCCTGGAACCCCACCGACATCCCCTATATACAGCCACTGCCACAGCAAACTGCTACCACCAGGGCTGAAGCATGGGCCACCTGGCAGCAACCCCCCTTCCTTCAGCAGAGGAAGATCACCCATTTTCACATACCCAGACAGACTTCACGGCCTGCACCTGCCTTTGTTGTGGGCTGCCATCATTGGGGCTGAAGCACAAGGGAAGGGCATGTTTTCCACCCGTCTGCATGCGGCTGCTGCTACTGAAAGCAATCCCGCCATCCCCAGGAGCACAGCCACAGAGCAGCCACTGCCATCTCCACCTGAGCAATCTTCCAGGGATCTGGGGATAACTCAGCCCCTGCCTACCATAGCCAGTGTTTCATGTGCCATCAAGGAGGCGGAGGTCAAGCTTTCTCGGCCCACCGTAGCCACGGCCAACACCAGTGCACACCACTTAGAACTCAGAGGGTCATCCCACCACTGTTACTGCTATCACCCCATCATGCCTGCTTCCCAGGGCCCAGGACTACAACAATTGTACAGCCCACTGCCATCATTACTGGTATCCAAGCAAGCTACCTGTAGCCCCAGAGTTAACCTGCCAGGACCTGCTAGCACAAATGCTGGTGTTTGCTGCCCTGAGGCCCAGACACACACAGACTCAGTCCAACACTGCTACCACTGGACTCGACGACTGGCCCACCTCCTAGGCACCAGCAAAAGTTCAGCAGAGCCTCCATTAACAACTGTACCCTAAGTCGTTGAGGAAATCACAGATACCACTTATGCTGTTTACAGACAAAGACATTACACAGAGACTATACTACTACATGCACCCAGAATCAAAGTCAAAATGCCCTACCCAAGCGGCACTACAGATACATTTTCAGAAAAAGTCAGTCCCCATGAAAGTAAACTCAAAAAACTGCAAGAAGCAACTGTTACATCAGATGTGTACATAGCAATGTAAGGACATAGAAACCACGAAAAAACTAAGAAATATGACATCTTAAAAGGAATACAATTAAGTCTCCAGCAACAGATCCCAATCAAAAAGAAATATACAAAATCCTAGAAAAAGAATTCAAAATGTTGATTAATGAAGCTCAGTGAAATACAACCAAATACTGAAAAACAACATAAATATATCAGAATATGAATGAAAAATTTACCAAAGAGATAGAAATTATAAAAAGAAACAAACAGAAATATTGGAAGTGAGGAATTCATTGAATGAAATACAAAATACATTTGAAAGCATCAACAATAGACAGACTCCTGGCTCATGTCTGTAGATTAAGCAGAAAAAAAAGAATCTCAGTACTTTTAGACAGATCTTTTGAAATAACATAATCAGTCAAACATTGCAAAAAAAGAATAAAAAAATGCACAGCCTATGTGGCATGAGACATTATAAAGCAACCAAATATTCAAATTTTCAGAGTCCCAGAAGGTGAAAAGAAAATCAAAGAGTTAGAAAATATATTTAATGAAATAATAAGATAAAAACATTCCAAGTGTAGCAAGAGATTTAGATATCCAAATACAGGAAGCTTACAGATCCCCAAACAGAAACAATAAAAAAGGGTCTTCTCCACGGCACATTTTGGTCAAACCATCAAAAGCCAAAGACAAAAATAGCAAGAGAAAAGTGTGTAGTCACTTATAAAGGGACCCCCATCAGACTAACAGTGGATTTCTAAGGAGAAAACTTATAAGCCAGTAGAGAACGGGAGGATATATTAGAAGTGCTGGGAAAAAAAAAGAAAAAAAAAACAAAAACCTGTCAGCCAAGGCTACTATACTCAGCAGTTATCCTTCATAAATGAAGGAAAAAGAGTCTTTCCAAGACAAGCAAAAGCTGAGATAATCCATCTTTTTTTAGCATTAAATTCAGTGCTAAAAAAAAATGCTTAAGTGAGTCCTAGCCCTGGAAGTGAAAGAATGATAACTACCATCGTGAAAACACACAAAAATGTTACCACTCCAGAAAGCCACCAAACTTGGCCAGGTGCAGCGGCTCCCACCTGTAATCCCAGCACTCTGGGAGGCTGAGGCAGAAAGATTGCTTGAATCTAGTAGTTTGAGACCAGCTTGGGCAACATAGTGAGACTTCATCCCTAGAAACAAATTTTTTTAAAAATTAGCTAAGGCCAGGTGCAGTTGCCCAAACCTATATTGTTCTAGCACTGTGGGAGGCCGGAGCAGATGGCTTGAGCTCAGGAGTTCAAGACCAGCCAGGGCAACATGGCGAAACCTCATCTCTATAAAAAACAGAAAAGTGAGCCAGGTGTGGTGGTGTGTACCAGCAGTCCCAGCTACTCAGGGGGCTGAGGCAGGAGGATCGAGCCTGGGAGGCAGAGGTTGCAGTTAGCTGAGATCAGGCCTCTATACTCTAGTCTGGTTGAAAGAGCAAAACTTGGTCTGGTTGAGAGAGCAAAACTTAGTCTGAAACAAAACAAACAAACAAAAAATTTATATATATATATGTATCTTGCTCTTGCTCCGTTGCCCAGGCTAGAGTACAGTGGCGCAATCTCGGCTCACTGCAACCTCCACCTCTCAGGTTCAAGCAATTCTCCTGCTTCAGCCTCCTGAGTAGCTGGGATGACAGGCGCACGCCTGGCTAATTTTTTTTTATTTTTAGTAGAAATGGGGTCTCACCATCTTGGCCAGGCTGGTCTCGAACTCCTGATCTCGTGATCCACCCGCCTCAGCCTCCCAAAGTGCTGGGATTACAGGCGTGGGCCACTACGCCCGGCCATATTTCTTTTTAATTAGTAAGGCATGGTGGCACATGCCTGTAGTCCTAGATATTCATGAGGCTGAGGTGGGAGGATCACTTAAAGCCTGCAGTAGGCCATGATCACACCACTGTACTCGGGCCTAAATAACAGAGTAAGCACCTGTCTCAAAAAAAAGAAAAAGAAAACCACCAAATCACAGTGGTAAACAATATGAGAAAGAAACCAATATACAAAATAACTAGAAATCAATTAATAAAGTGACAGAAATATGTCCCCACCTATAAATAATAACCTTGAATGTAAACAGATTAAATTTTCCACAGAAAAGATATAGATGGGCTGAATGGAAAAAAAATATATGACCCAACTATATAATGTCCACAAGAAACTCATCTTACCTCTGAAGAAACATTCAAACTACAGTAATAGGATGAAAAAGGTATTCCATGGAAATGGAAACCAAAAGTGAGCAGAATAGGTACACTTAGATAAAACAGACTTTAAGTCAAACAAAGTAAGAGACAATGAAGGCCATTATATAAGATATAGCAATTCAGCAAAAAGATATAACAATTCTAAACATATCTGCACTCACCACCAGAGCACTCAGATATATAAACAAAACATTATTAGATTTAAAGAGAAAGACTCCAATACTATTATAGTTAGAGCAGTGGTCCCCAACCTTTTAGGCACCAAGAACAGGTTTCGTGGAAGACCATTTTTCCATGGATGGTGGGGTCAGGGGACAGGCATTAGATTCTTATAAGGAGGGCACAACCTAGATCCCTCACATGCACAGTTCACAATAGGGTTCATTTGCGCTCCTATGAGAATTTAATGCCGACACTGTTCTGACTAGATGCAGAGCTTAGGTGATAATGCTGGCTCACCTGCTGCTCACCTCCTGCTGTGCAGCCTGGTTCCTAACAGGCCACAGACCAGTGGTTGGGGACTCCTGAGTTAGAGACTTCAACATCCTACTCTCACCCTTAGACAGATCATCCAGACAGAAAATTAATAAAGAAACACTGAATTTAAGCTACACATTAGACCAAATGGATGTAACAGACCTTTACAGAATATTTCATTCAGTAGCTGCGGCATACACATTCTTTTCATCAGCACATAGAACATTATCCAAGATAGACTGTATGTTAGGACCCAAATAAGTCTCAACAAAACTTTAAAACTTGAAATAATATCAAGTATCTCCTGAGACCACAATGAAATAAAACTAGAAACCAATAATAAGAGAAACTCTATAAACTGTAAAAATAAATAGAAATTAAACAACATGTTCCTGAATGACCACTGGGTCAAAGAAGAAACTAAAAAGAAAATGAAGAAATTTCTTGAAGCAAATGAAAACCAAAATACAATGTACAAAACCAATGGGACATGGCAAAAACAGTGTTAAGTGATAATTTTATAACAATAAGCAACTACTTCAAAAATAGAGAAAAATTTCAAATAAGCAATCTAATGGTGTACCTCAAGAAACTAGAAAAGTAAGAACAAATGAAACCCCAAATTAGTAGAAGGAAAGAAATAACAGATCACAGAAGAATTAAACAAAATAGAGACTAAAAACACAATAGAAAAAAAATCTACAAAATAAACAGTTGTGTTTTTTTTGAAAAGACAAATACAATCAATAAACCACTTGGTAGGATAACCAAGAAAAAAAAGGGAGAAGACCAAACTAAATTCAGAAATGAAAAAAGAGACATTATAACTGACAACTACAGAAATACAAAAGATCAGAGGCACTAACAAACTAAAAAACTTACAGGAAATGGATGAGTTCCTGGACACATACAACCTATCAAGATCAAATCCAGAAGACAAAGAAAATCTGAACAGAACAATAACAAGTTATAAGATCATGCAGTAATAAAAAGTCTCCCAATAAAGAAGAGTCCAGAACCCAATGGCTTTGCTCTCGAATTCTATCAAACTTCCCAAGAATACAAATTATCCTAAAAGTATTCCAAAAAACTGAAGAAGATGGAATTCTCCCTAACTCATTCTATGAAATCAACATTACTCTGATACCAAAACCAGACATGGACACAACAAAAAAAGAAAACTGCAGGTCAGCATCCCACATGAAAATACATGCAAAAATGTTCAACAAAATACAAACAAACTGAATCCAACAACACACCAAAGAAATAATACACCATAACCAAATGGGATTTATCTCAGAGATGTAAAGATGGTTCAAAATAGGCAACTCAATAAGTATGACATATCACATCAACTGAATGGAGGACAAAAACCATATGATCATCCCAATACACATAAAATTGTTTGGTAAAATTTTGCATCCCTTCATGATAAAAACTCTCAACAAACTAGGCATAGAAGAAACAGACCTCAACATCATAAAGGGCATATATGACCAACCCACAGCTAACATCACAATGAAGGGGGAAAAGCTGAAATCCTTTCCTCTAAGAATTGGAACAAGACAAGGATATCTACTTTCACCACTCCAATACAGTATTGGAAGTTCAAGCTGGAGCAATCAGGTAAAAGAAAGAAAAGGCATCTAAATCAGAAGAGATGAAGTCTAACTGTCCCTCTATACTGAAAATATAATCTTATATCTAGAAAAAACTTAAGTCTGCACCAAAAAAAAATCTTAGATCTGGATCATTAAATTCAATAAAGTTGCATTATACAAAATCATCATCAACACAAAATTCAGTAGTGTTCCTCTACACCAATAACGAATTAGTTGAGAAAGAAATCAAGAAGGCAATCCCATCTACAACAGAAACAAAAACGAAAACAAAAAAAAGAAAAGAAAAATACCTAGGAATAAATTAAACCAAAGTTGTAAAAGATCTCTATAAGGAAAACTATGAAACACTGTTGAACGAAATTGAAGAATACACAAACAAACATGTCCCATGCCCATGGACTGGAAGAATTTCATCATTAAAATGACAACATTTTACAGATTCAGTACAAATCCTCATTCAAAATACCAATGTCATTCTTTGCAGAAATAGAAAAAACATCCTAGAATTCATATGGAACCAAAAAAGAGGCAGAACAGACAAAACAATCCAGAGCAAAAAGAACGAAGCTGGAAACATCATATTACCTGACTTTAAAACATATTACAATGCTATAGTAATCAAAACAGCATGGCATCGGTCTAAAAACAGACACAAAGACCAATGGAACAGAATCCAGAATACAGAAAAATTCATACATTTACAGCCAACTAATTTTTGACAAGGGTGTCAAGAACACACAATGGGGAAAGGACACCCTCTTCAATAAATGGTGCTGGGAAAATTCTACACTCCTGTCTCTCACTATATACAAAACCAACTCAAAATGGATTAAAGACAAAATAAACACATGACCTGAAACTATAAAGCTACTAGAAGAAGGCAAAGGAGAAATGCTCCAGGACACTGGTTTAGGCAAAGACTTTATGGCTAAGACCTGAAAAGCACAGGCAATGAAAACAAGAATAGACATATGGGACTATACTAAAGTAAAAAGCTTTTGTATAGCAAAAGAAACAATCAAAAGAGTGAAGAAACCACGAGTTTAATGGGGTAAAATATTTCCAAATTCTTCATCTGACAAGGGACTAATATCCAGAATATGCAAGGAACTCAACAGTAAAACAAAAACAAAAAACAAATAATCCTATTAAAACAAGTATGAATAAACACTTCTGAAAAGAATACACACAAATGGCCAATAGGTATATAAGAAAATGCTCAACATCACTAATTATCAGAGGAATGCAAAGCAAAACCACAATGAGATAATCATCCCAGTTAGAATAGGCATTATTAAAAAGACAAAAAGACAACAGATGTTGGTGAAGATGCAGAGAAAAGGGAACTCATATACTGTTGATGGGTTAATACAGCCACTATGGAAAACAGTATGAAAAAAACTAAAAACAGAATTACCACAGTCCAGCAATTACTACTGAGTATTTATCCAAAGGAAAATAAATCAACATATCAAAAGGATACATACACTCAAACGTTTCTTGCAAAACTATTTGCAATAGCAAAGATATGGAATCAACCTACAGATCCATCAATGAATGAATGATGAAAATGTGGTATGTATACACAACAGAACATTATTTGGTGATTAAAAAAAAAAAAGAATGAAATCGCCGAGTGTGGTGGCTCATGCCTGTAATCTCAGCACTTTGGGAGGCCGAGGCGGGTGGATCACTTGAGGTCGGGAGTTTCAGACCAGCCTGATCAACATGGAGAAACCCCATCTCTACTAAAAATACAAAATTAGCCAGGCATGGTGGCGCATGCCTGTAATAACAGCTACTCGGGAGGCTGAGGTGGGAGAATCACTTGAACCTGGGAGGCAGAGGTTGCAGTGAGCCGAAATCGTGCCATTGCACTCCAGCCTGGAAGACAAGTGCAAAACTCCATCTCAAAAAAAAAAAAAAAAGAATGAAATCATGTCATTTGCAGCAACATGGATGGATGGAACTGGAGATCATTATGTTAAGTGAAATAAGCCAGGCACATAAAGACAAATATTGCATGTTTTCAGGCATATGTGGGAGCTAAAAAACTTGATCTCATGGAGGTAGAGAGTGTAACAATAGATATCAGAGACCAGGAAGGGTGTGTAGGTGGAAGTGGGGAAGGATGAAGACAGGGTGGTTAATGAGTACAAACATAGTTAGACAATAAAAGTTCTAATGCTCAATAGCACACTAGAGTGACTACAGTTATTAGCAATGATCTACTGGTATATTTCAAAATAGCTAGAAGAGAGGCCTTGAAATGCCCCCAACACATAGAAATGATACACAAGGTGATGGATATCCTCCCTCGCAAATAAAACTGGGAAATTAACATTAGTGCAATATCATTAACTAAAGTTCTTACTCAAATTTCGCCAGGGTTTCCACTATGTGGAATCCCCCCAATCCCATTCAGAATCCCATGCTGCATTTTGTTGTTACGTCCTTTTAATCCCCTATAGATTCTAAGAGTTCCTTAGTCTACTTGTCTTCCATGACCTTGACAGCTTTGAAGGGTATTTATCTCTCAATTTGGGTTTGTCTAGTAGTTTCAAGTGATTGGGCTGGGGTTGTGCCTCTTGGACAAGAGGACTACAGAAATGATGTGTCCTTCTCAGTGCATCCTGAGGTTCATATCAACCTTGATTCACTTAGGTAAGGCTGTGTCTGCCAGGTTTCTCCACTGTAGAGTTATTATCTTTCCTCCTGTAGTTTACAAATGTCTTAAGGGAGATACCTGGAGATCATGCAAATCCTGCTTCTCCTCCCATTTCTCCTTAAACAGTCATTCACTGATTTTAGCTTCCATCAGTTGTGTCCAGTAAAGTTTACAATAGTAAAAATCAGCCTCTGTGATGGCGTTTTGTGCCTGTGGGGATCAATTGGTGGTCTTGGTAAACTTCCACAAAACCACCATGACCACACACAGACCTGTCTGTAATCTAATTTCCTGAAAAGAGAGGAAGAGGAACTGCAACATATTATTCAGTGTCTGGAGTATAACACAAGGCCATATACACAGATGGCTTCCTCTACCTTTTTCTTCCTGATGCTATGAATACAAGACACATTGACTCCTCAACTCAATTTTTAGACCTTGCTCAGCAACAAACATTCATTCATTTGTAAAACCTGACCTGTTCCGTGGCCCTTGCCTTCAAAGCATGCTTAGGCTAGCTGTGAATTAATGCAGCACAGAAATCATCATGCAGAACAAGAGGTGCTAGGGCGGGTCAGGTCAGTGGTGGGAGAGCATCTAAACCTTGCAGGAGAGGGGTTCAGAGGGTTGCATAACCCTGGAGGACAGGCAGGAGCCTGTCAGGTAGGAAAGAGAGGAAAGGAAGAGTAACCTATTCCAGTGCATACCCTGGGGCAGGGGAAGGAAACTCAGCTCCATGCAGGAGTGGAACATGATAAAGCCCTTCTAATTTTGACACAACTGTGGGTTTCTATCCTGCAGCCTGCTCATTGCTCCCTTACTCTACAGGGACACCTTCCTATAGAAAGGTTACACTACTTCTCCTATGTAAGAAGAGATCAGCTGGGGAGCTACAGGGGAACCCAAGCCATTTACATTAAGCCACCTCGGCCTTTATTCATAAATGTGATAAAGATCACCGTACAACTAACAGCATGAGGAAGAAAAAACAAGAAAAGTAAGAAAAGTAAAATATACAAACAGGAAGATACAGGTTATTCAAGAAAAAGAACTTAGAAAAAAATTTTAATTAATACCAATAGAGAAATGGGAGCGGAGGTTATATAACAAAAAACGATTATGAAAGATACTAAAAGGTGGGCACAGTGGCTCACGTCTATAATCTCAGCACTTTGGGAGGCTGAGGTGGGAGGACTGCTTGAGCCCAGGAGTTTGAGTCCAGCCTGGGTGACATGGTGACACCACATCTCTACAAAAAAAAAAAAAAAAAAAAAAAATCTAAAATAATTAGCCAGGCGTGTTGATGCACGCTTGTGATCCCAGCTGTTGAGGAGGCTGAGGTGGGAGGATCCCTTGAGCCCAGGACTTTGAGGCTGCAGTGAGCCATAATCACGCCACTGCACTCCAGCCTGTGACAGTGGAAGACCCTGTCTAAAAACAAAAAAAAACGAGTTATTGGGGGATTAAAAATATGACTGCTAAAAATAAAATTCACCGAAAGGACTAATAGAACATACAGAGCTACATAGCAACTGCTTGCCATAAGATGAAATTGATGAGTAAAGAACAAAAAATAAAAAGAAATTGAAATTACAAAAGAAAAAAAAAGGGAAGATAAGTCCAGGGGTTCACCACCCATCAAAACAGAGTTCCAACAGAGGAAGCAAAGAGATTGTAGAAGAATTCTTAAAAAACCTCCATTTAATAGCTTCCTATTCATCTTAACTGCACTAATTGGAGGCTATAAATACCATGAAGGCAGAGGTGTATCTCTATTTGTTCTCCTCCAGACACTGTATCTGGCACAAAATAGATGCTAAATATTATTTGAATGACCGAACAAATTGATGAGTGAATAAATGTGCAGTTATTTTAATTTTTAAAACTACTTTAAAAAACATGAAGGTACTCTTGACAATAGTAAATTGGATAATGCATTTTTGTATGTTGGTGCAACACTCTGATTTCCCTTCTAGAAAGAACCTGCAACCAGTTTGGTCACAAGAAATCGGATTAATTAAAAGTCTCTGGATGCAGTGCCTTAAAATCTACTACAATTTTTGAGCTGGGCCACACTCTTCCTGGGCAGCCCCTAGTCAACAGCTGAGCATGCTGGGGTAACAGGACCTGGCTATTACTCCCGAACAAGGAGTAATGCTCTAGTAATGCTTCTCTAATGCTCATTTTTGACCCTTTGCATTGGCTGACACTTTGTCAGATCTGCATCATGGTCTGAGGCTCTCCCTGCCTAATCTTCCTTTGTCTCTTTCCTTTGAAGGACTGAAGGCTTTCTCTGCGAAATTATCTTTCACAGACCTAAGTTACTCTCATCCAAGCCCCTAACCACTTGCAGTCCTGTATAGTCTCAGCATCTGCCTCTCAGATGACCCACATGTTTGTTACATGATTAAATAAAGGACTATCTGGCAAAGACAAGAGGTTAGATTTTGAGTAGGGTAGACTATAAAAGGACTAAGAAACCTAGAATTTGGGTAAGAAGCATGAGGCCCTGAAGTT
Source organism: Nomascus leucogenys (assembly GCF_006542625.1). Taxonomy (NCBI): domain Eukaryota; kingdom Metazoa; phylum Chordata; class Mammalia; order Primates; family Hylobatidae; genus Nomascus; species Nomascus leucogenys. The sequence continues at coordinate 88,649,061 of NC_044381.1, read as the reverse complement.
ATATAAAGAATTGGGAATGGGACATAAGGAACAGAAGTTACATACAATTTGAAGGTAGACTAGAGATTGTAGGTTGAACACAATGAAGATAAAGCAGGCATCAAAGAAGCTTTAATTTACAGAAGGAGAGCAATGATGAGGAGGGGAGAAAAATGGTGAACTCCAAATCTCTCTGCACATAGGTTACAGATGCCAATGAGATAGCCATCTGGGTAGAGGCAGATTAACAGCTGGTGAGAAATGCAGCCGGAACTAAGGAGAAAGCCCGGGGACAGAGGCGTTTTATTTGGATATAAATGTAGGCTAATCATCTTTTTCCAAAAAGAATTGAGGTCATTAATGATACAGGATATATATAAATCATGCTAATGAAACAGAATAAGAAAATAAAAGATGAAAGTGGAAGCAGATGTGTTAATAATCAAAGTTGTATAGTTGAGCATCAAATTTGGTACTGGGAGTTGAAGTAAAACAAGAGATACAGTGAAACAAAACACACACACAAAACACCTATCATCAGAAAGGCAGGCATTTGGTAGCTACCGGTTTCAACTTCTGGCATCAAATTCTAAAATAAATTTTTCACATGAACTTTCTAAAGGGGCTGATGAATGACACAATGAAAATGTCTTCATCACCAGCTTTACTGCAAAACAAACTCTGCTTTTATATAACTGGCTCTTAAAAAGATGACCTTTAATAAAGTCAAGTGTTGAACTAGTGTGGTCTTTGATGGCCTATCTTGATTTCAAAATAAAACACATGTAGGAGCAGTTGAAGCCCACGCCCTTTTAAGCAGCTTCCAAAAACCTCTGGCTTGAGAGGCTCAGGCACTGTGAAAGCCTTCCAGATCAGGGTGTAGTTGAGCCACACTTGCGGCTGAGCCACACTGGGACTTCGAGATCACAGTGAAGAAAAGAGAGGACCTCTGCTTTCCAAGGAGCAAACACACAAAACCACAATACCTACTAGCTTTCTTGCTTCTGGAAGCCCTGAGCAGATAAAAGGACAGCAGCAAAACACACTCCTAGATTAGCTTCTCAGGAAGGCATTTAGTGCCTCAAATCCCCCTGTGAGGGAATACATAGCTACCTTCAAATGAATTACATAGATTATATATAAATAGAGTGTTTAAAAATGAAACTACATTGAAAAGTACTTCAATAAAAAAATGAAAGGCAAGGGCATTAAAACAATTAATTATTATATATGTATAAAAACTTTCACCATTCAATTCATTTTGGCAGAAAATAACTGCTAAATTCAACAGCATAGAACACAACATGGTTCAGCAGAACAGACTTATTGACCTTGGAGTTTACCATTTATCTGAAATCTGAAACTGTCCACATCAAAAAACCAGATGTAGAATAATTATACTTAAAGAACACTGAATTGTAAGGCATTCTATGGTACTTTCCTCAAGCCTAGTATTTACATAGCAGAAGGATTTTTTAAAAAGCAAAAAAAACTGAATAAACAAAATAAGCACATATTTTTAGAAATATACTCAGCTAATCATATTCCCTGATGTTCTATATGCACTAAAAAAATCCACTAAAATTTATAACAGCTATTTAATGATGCTTATTTGACAGACTGGAACTTGAAGAACAGCTCTTGATAGCAAAATTGAGAGTATATGAGAGTGCTAAAGCTGTAACTTTAGCACAAATCAAGGTAAGTGTGGTATTCTAAAGAAACTACGTTAAAGATGGCTGATTACAAGAGGGTGAGAGGTAAAGACAGAAAACAGCAACTGAAATGTGCTTTGTCTCCTCAATCACTGTTCAACCTGATTTGTATGTGTTTTGGAATGGAGGAGGAGGAGGAGGAAGGTGAACAGTAAGAACAATCAAATCCGGTGGCTTACAGTTATCCAAAGAATATTTAGGTGCATAAGCATTAGTCTCCCTTCTTTTAAGGAATGGGAAAATATTCTTAGGTGCGCTTCAGACCAGATATTGTGTTTCTCCTGGGCAGTGTGCAGTAGAGGGAGGCCCTTCCCTATCACAGCGTCTTCAGTGACTTGACTTTGAGAGTAACACTCCACCTACCATGAAGATAAGCCTATCAACACTATTGATCAGTGGAGCAACAAATGCCACTGCCAAGAGCCCATGGGCTCCTCTGTCTTCATTAATGCATTCCTCTGTATAGGATTCAAGGAGAACATACTTCATAGACAACTATACACTCGGTGCAAAATTGAAGTCCTGTGGGGCCACAGAAACCAAGATGAGTAATGGCTTGGAAAGGGTCTCCTCCTCAACAAGCTATGCAGGATATAGGCAACATTGTAATTATTCTATAACTTAGTATTTTCCACTTATAAATTTCCTTAGCACTCTGATCATGGTGACTATATAAATGAAAACACAAGGCCAGGCGTGGTGGCTCACGCTTGTAATACCAGCACTTTGGGAGACCGAGGCAGGCAGATCACTTAAGGCCAGGAGTTTGAGACCAGTGCTGCCAACATGGTGAAACCCCATCTCTACTAAAAATACAAAAATTAGCTGGGCACAATGCTGCATACCTGTGATCCCAGCTACCTAGGAGGCTGAGGCACGAGAATCGCTTGAATCCAGGAGGCAAAGATTGCAGTGAGCCGAGATTGTGCCACTGCACTCCAGCCTAGGTGACAGAGCAAGACTCTGTCTCAAAAACTAAATAAATAAATAAATAAACAAACAAACAGAACATATACATACTCAAAGGAAGATAAGTAATTCAGGTTAATCTGAATGCAGCCCTACTGCCTAGTCTGTGCCTCCCTACGGAGGATGTGGCTGTATCACTTGGACTTCTATCACCAGGACAGATCCACCTTGGGGTCCAATGGGCATTAAGTGAGGAACTCAATAAAGTACAAAGAAGTAACACGATGAATGTTAGCTATATTATTTCTGTCATTTAATCCTAGGTCTCAGCATAAACATAGACTCACTAGCAAAATGGCATAGAGAAGTGCGCATGAGAAAGGACTGGAAAGAAAAGCATCGATGGCATGTTGCTTATTTTACTAAATACAAACAATGGGATTCCTCTATTGATCCAGCATTTTTCCAGCAATGGACCTGGCTTCTATGTTGGAGTAAAATATCCTCTGAAGTCTAAATTTGTAAAATAATGTTTATAAAAACAACATAACAATAAAAAGTGATTATAGCTTCATCAGCCAAATATGATTAATTTTTACATATAATATCAGCTGTATAGCATACTTTGGTAAAGTACTCCCCCTCGACCCCCTCCCCGCCTGAGACTTAGCCACAGTGAAGTCAGGAATGCATTAGGCAGCCAAATGGAAACTACCCAGTGATAAGAGGCTGAGTCAAAGCCAGGTCAGCAGTGCCACACCTTGGTGCTAGAGGATAAATTACATCTGACACTGAGGTACTCCTTCAACAAGAAGACTTGCTTTAAGGTTCTGATTAGGAAAAATGAGTTAGTCTGCTAATTTCAGTGAATCAAAGTTGTCTATTATAAGACAGAGTTGTTTGTTTAGATATGTTTTATACTATATAAAAGTATAAATAACAATTTTTAAAACGTACAGTTTATACAGAGCTTAATTTCTGCTCCAAATTTTGTTATCCAGAGCCACTATTTGTGGCATATTATCATACTGTAACAAATTGCCTGTCTGACTTGAAAATTCTAAGTTGTGTGGCCCAAGAAAAGCTCTTACAGTAGGCGCTCTGTGTAACTGACTTCCACTGAACAAGTTCCTGGATTAACCACTGCTCATCATTTCCCTGCAAACCATGCTGACGAATACCCAGTGGCATTAGCAGTCTAGTGGGTGATCCCTAGTGCCATACATACTTTCTGTTCCCACCAGCTGGACCTCATGCTGACAAAGAGTGGGCTGTTTATACCAACTGACTTGCTATTTTAATTATGAAATTTAATTATGAAAGCTGATGAAATATGAGTACAAAAGATAAACGTTGTTCCTGTTAAAAACTAAGGCTTTATACAAACTTAATAAAGGCAAGTCATTAAAAAGAAAGCTGTTGGATTAAATGTGGGCAGGACAGCTACGAAAAAATGAGAAAAAAATTATGAAATCTAAGATTTTGTACTCAGATTATGTTGTTAGTCTCTATGTTTTTATTCTTATGGTTTAGCCTATTAACACAATGAAGAATTTAAAAGAGTAGAATCATTGTCAAAGAAAAGCCCTTGGCCTCACAAGAGTTTGGCAAACATATTCTTATATGTGTTAATGATAATAAAACAGTTTGAATGTATACTTTTTAACAATTCCCTGCTTGAGTTGATATTTTCAATTCACTGGTTCCAATTATGCTGGGTAAGAGGGTATTTTCCATGCTTCAAATTAGTAACTACTGGATTAGTGGCTATTAGATTTATGAGGTTATTATGAACAAACAGGATTAATCTGGAATCTAGGCATTTACATTTTTATTCCAGACTTTTGAAAGATAAAATACTTTAAGAATCTCCATCTCTTTAACCCAGCAGAGATCAGAGAACAGTGATTAAGAACATGACTCTGTTCAGACAGCCTGGCTCCAACATTTACCAGCTCCATGAGAGCCTATCACTTAAGCCCCAGTTTTCTCAACTGGAAAAGAAGGTTAACAATAGAACCTACCTTCCTGGGCATCAAGAGATTGAAATGAGAAAATGTGGCATAGCAAATGCCTAGTACAGTGCCTGGTACAGAGTAAGTACCCAAAATGTTCATTATTATAATAATGTTATTATACTGCCTAATAGGAAAAAAGTACCCATTATTACATAAATTAGATTATAACTGATATGTTTCAGTGTCAGTTTTGGGTGGAGGCCATTTTGCCTCCACCTATGGACAGCTCAGACACACCTGCAGAAAATTTGCACAGGTACAGTACAGCAGGGGTTCTCAGCTAGGAGTTAGTTTACCTCCTAAGAGACATTTGGCAATGCCTGAAGACATTGTAGGCCGTCACAACTAGAGGGAGGAGGAAAACCTACTGGCATTAATAGTGTGGAAGCCAGGGATGCTGCTAAGCATCCTACATCCTACAATACACAGGACAGCCCCCCACTCCACCCCACCCCAACGAAGAATCATCTCACCCCCAAATGCCAAGTTGGCAAGAATGAGAAACCTTGTACCTTAAAGGACAGTGTAATAGAGACGTAATTTCTAAAATATAAACTTCAGAAAATTATTCTGAGAAGATAAATGTTTAAAAGTGACATCAGGGTATGCAATACAATATTGATTCCAAGACCCATGCTATAGATATGTAGGAATGAGACATGGATATTTAGTCACGAGGCAAGATTGTTTCCGTCAACAAGCCTTCTGGAATGGGATCTATCATGTAATAATATTAAGATATGCTTTACTCTAAAGCAATTGTTATAAAGCTATGAGTACTATATTTGAAACTAAACTTCACTCAGAAGAATAATTTTAAATACCATTCAAAACCCCAAAACACTGGAAATCAAAACACTGCGGGAGTAGTTTGCAGAGAGGGAGCCTCTCGCCACAGGCCTATTCACTTGGCTACAGAGATGACTGATCAAGCTAATGGAACACAGAGGTATGTCCTTCGTGGATGAGCATCCTGTTTCCTCGTTTGCCTACCTGGATGACTTAAACTCATTCCTTAATTAACGCTGCTCAAAAAGCTTGTAAGAGTTCACTTATACTACTTACTTTTCAGTAAATCACAATGGTCTTTCCTAAAAGTATGAGATAAAACTGTGTATAAAGTATAATCTCAAATATATAAGTGTATATATATATATATATATGTGTGTGTGTGTGTATATATATATACACATATATATATATATATATTTTTTTTACTCTCCCACTCAAAGAAAAGATCAGAAAGGAAGTGGCCCTTATGCCAAAGGTACTTCTCTCTTCAGTGCCTTTTCTACTCAAAGAACTAGATTTGATTTTTTTCTACTCAAAGACACTGAGACTTATTGGCTCTGTGACTTTTGTCAAATAATGTAATTTGTTTTCACAATACTTCCTGTAAATGGATAGGAATATATTATAATTCCCACCTACTGATGACAACATTGAAGCAGCAAAGAAATGGTTCCTGTACTTAACTGTGAAAGTGTTAAAAAAAGAAAGTAGCATCAAAACTGTTTTGCAATCCTTAAAAAATAGCTATATTTCAAATATTTTCAACTTGGTACATTTATCCCTAAAGGTGACACAGCAAATCTACTATACAACAAAGACTACAATTTCAACCGCTAAGTCAAAGGGGCTTTTTATTTATAAAAGTACTATTTAACATACAAGAAATTTATATATCTGAAAGGAGAAAGTAACTCAAAAAATGTAAAAAGAAATAATTGAGCAAATGGTTATTTAGCTATTTTACCATCAAGAAAGATAAAGAAGACATGCAAATCTTATGTCACATTACTAATAAATATCTTAATATACAGTACTTTTCTTCAGAAAGTACGGCAAAAGAAAATGAAATAAAGGATCTCTACTTACCCTTCTGGTAGAAAAATTTTCTGTAATAGTATGCACCCAGATCTACGTGTTCCACGATGTATCTTTTCACTCTATCTAGGTGCAACACCAAGTTCTCCTTGGGCACTTCAAGTACTGCCACTCCTGCATTTGTGCAATGGGAACTAAGGGTAGACTCAAAGGAGGCACTTTCACATCCACTAAAGGAGCCAGAATTTGATTTCGAAAGGCTGATTTTCCTCTCCCCTTCTCCACCTATCTCATTCCGAAAATACGGACAGCTCATTACAAGCTCATTGCTTTTATCATCTCCCTGGTCCATGCTGAGGCTTCCTTTGGAATTCAGGTCCTCTGTGCTGCCCATTGGGGAGCTAAAACTGGCTGAATGAGACAGAGGTCCAGAGACCAAGGATGCCACGGCAGCTGCGGAAGCGCCAGTGGTGGTGTTCCTCCTCTTAATAACATTGTGCCTGTTCATAATTGCCTCATTCAAATCAAATAATATACTCTGGACATCATAGTGGGCAAAGCACTTTGGACATGTCCAGGGCCTGACAGAGTCTTCTGATCGGTTGTCTTCAAGATCTGATGACTTCCCAAGTTCTTCACCTTTGGCATTACGCAATTTACGAAAAATAGATGAGTCTCCAGTTTCAGATTTTGAACGTCGCTTGAGTGGTTTTTCCCTTTCCTTAAAAAGCCTGAGGTTCTCTCTCTGTGAGATAGGCCCGTCTATAACATCCAAAGAGAAACCAGAACCCTTGCCACCACCAGTAATGAGAAAGTCACTGAGCTTGGTTGGAGTTGGACCTCGATCAGATTTGTCATCTTTGTAGCCCTTTAACAAATCAAAAAAGCTTTCTCCGGACGTTCCCTGTTTATCAATTGAAGATGTGCTACCATATTCCCTGTGCAGTGATGGTCCAGTCTTGTATGTAGGTGAGATACATTCATCAAAGCTATCCACATCAAGTTCACTTATGGTGATATCACTGTTGCTTCGCTGGCGTATTCTGCGAAGAGCTTTTCTGGGGGAGCTGGGGTAGGCTTCAGGCATGAGAAATCTGGAGTCCATGTTCTCCGAAGGTCTTGTCTTGTTTTTCAGCGTGTTCTGTATGCTTTTCAGCATGGCTGAGTCATTGGAATTGAGGCTAACAGAACTTCCCTGACTCACAGGACTGCTTTTGGAGGACAGGCTATCAAGGCAACTTGAGGTTTCTATTTCCTGGCTTGAACGGCTAGATTCTTTTATGTTTTCCTTTCTTGGGGGCCAATCTGCAATCCTTGCCCTTACCCCCATCTTTGGGACTCCGGGGGTTGAGGTTATATGGTGAGAACCTTCACTTCGGGGGGGTCCTACAGGAGCCATAACTGATGATCCTAAGCTGCCATTTTGGGACCGGAAGCGCCGCATGTAGAAATCATCAGTGTGGACTTTGGGGGTGCCGTCTGTGCCAACAACAGAGGCCCTGTCAGTGGCAAGAGGCCTTTCTGTCTGTGACCGTTTTAAGCTGGTCATGATGTAAAAGCAAGTAGACTTAAATCCCTGCAGCAAGGACCATCATATCTGTGTTTTAAATGTGCACTTCCCTTTTGGAGAATGGCTTCCAGAAAATACAACAGTTGCATGAGATCTTAATCTTTTTCATTTAAAAGGTTAACTGATGCTTTATTTGTAAAGCACTGAAAATTTGGAACTTCTAAACGTTATAATCCACAACAGTTTCTTTGCTTCACTTTAACAGAGGGCTTTCTTTCAGAAAAAACTGAATGGAACTTGTATTATTGATATTCTGTGGTTGCCATAATCCCATGCTTTCTCTAAAAGAGAAAAGGATAATTTGAATTAGCAGATAAATACATCTAAAAACAAACATGCACTTGTCAAAACCAGACACATGAAAATAAAAGACTCAATAATGGATTAGGATTCACAGTTCCACAATCCATATTTTCAGTAAAGCAGGTTTGAAAGAAAGGAAGAAAGTAAAAACCATTTGATAAAATCCATAATTTATATTCTAAAAAAAAAAAAAGGCTATTAAGACTTCATCTTAATTGAACTGTCTCATAAAATGGGCGGCAGGGGAAGGGGTACATCTTGTTCTGGATATCATGGCTCCTACCCAAAGTACAGACTTTTGCTCCAATGACCTCTAAAAATGTAGAACATCATGAGCTACTGTGATGACCAGAAGTTTGAGATGTAACCAAGTGAATAAGATAATTAGAGCAACACAGTTTTTTGACAAAAGTAAAAACTGAAAAATGACTTTACTGAATATGCTGCAACAATCACTTTTTAACTCCTCTATTCCAAAATCAATACATGTTTTTTGTTTCCTTACAAAGGCTTAACATAGTTGGCAAAAACAAATACAGCAGGAAAAAATAAATAAAAAGGGTTTTCCCGGAGCCATTATATCCATTAGCACTCTTTTGTATTTTCCTCTACTTTATTACTTACCGAGACGAGGATATTGCAGAATGAATCCAGCATTCACCACCACCTCTTCCCAAGCTCTCCTTAGTTTCTTGTACTCTTAAAAGCTAGAAGTATCTCACTAATGAACAAAATGCCTGCATTTCCTTATGCAGTACAACCTACTCCACCCCATCAGTGCTAATTTATGAAGATGGCAGAAACAAAACACAGCTCTGGGTGGCCCTCTCCATATCCCCAACAGATTACAGAGAACTGCTAGCATCCTTCCAGGTGACGGGCATGGAAACGAACTTCCTCATGGGCATGTCAGGCAGGAGGCAGGAGACACAGATTCTGAGTACAAAATTCTGCATGGTTGCGTACATTCTGAAAAGAAAGGCAGAGGCTCCTTTTCCAAGACTCCACAAATTACACAAGAGGTGGCCTTTAAATTCTTGCCAAATACATGTTTGGAAAGATGCTGCTGAACCAGCACTGAGCTGACAGGGCGGCATTGTCTATAAATCACGGCTCTGACACCCGAGGATGACCCGCACTTGCTGCACTCTCCACTCAATGGTAACAAGCACTTACTTCCACGATAATTAAGCATCTCCCTAGTCGGCTTCCTGCCTCCAAGGCAGGCGCTTTCATTTCTCTTGCAGCACACAGCATCATTTTAGAAGACTCGCTGCTATTTAAAGGCTGGAACATGTAGGGGTGTTTAAAAAAAAAAAAAAAATGCATGCTGCCTGCAGAATGCAGGGCCAGACGAGCTCTGGCTGGGCTCGTGCTGGCTGGGTCTGGGGAGCCATTCAGATAAATGCCAATTGTTTTCACTAGTACTCCTCTTCACCATCTTTTGTAAAAGGGATAATAGTTTTTCACTGCTACCTAATTAAACCTGGCTTTTGAGCTTTCTAGATACCTCTGCTGTCAGACTGCTATTATTCCCTTTACATTCCAGAACTTTACATGTTCCTCTTTCAATGATAACCCTTCAAGTGACAAAACATGCTAACTGTTGCTTCCAAGGATATCAAACGACAGCATGTATGGCCACGGCAAATGTTCAAGAAGTGATTCTCATAAAATGGAAGGAAAATCGATCAACTGAACCAAAATGCAAACACCTGTTCAACGTCTCCCAAAAAGGTGATTATTTCAATGAATACTCTACATAGCATAAATAATACTTCTAAGTAGATTCTTATAAAAATTAGATGCTTTCAACATTTCTCACAACCTCACAGAAATCCAAATAAATCATCTTTCATTCCCCAAACATTCATTCTCTAAAAGGACAACACACCAATCCCACCATGATAAAAACTCTTGCCACATTTCATGTGCCTTAGAAAATACTTTACTGCAGAGCTGTCTTTCCTAGGATATGTGAAGTTATTTCCATTAGAGGAGGAAACTAAAAGCTGGCAGTAAAATACAAGAAATAAACCGGACTTGGAAATGCTCAGTCTCCACCATCAGTATTTCTCTTTCAAACCATCTCATATACTTCCAATATTTTTAATGAGTTTATAAAATCTTATTTTTAAATACAAAAATGTCTTACCAATTCAAAAGAAATTTCAAGACTCCCATTACATTATATAACAACGACTCAATGTTTTCTTTTCATTTCAAAATATAAATAAGCACATGGGAGAGAGAGAAGCCAGGTTTTAATGGCTTGTAAAAACTGATGAGGTTGGAGATGGGCAATTATGTTAAATAACAGATTTTTTTTCAGTCATAAGGACCTTCCTTTCTATGTATTTTTTTTCTCCCTCTCATTTTCCATCTCCCTCCCTCCCTTCCTCCCTCCCTACCTTTTCTCATTCTTATTTATAGCATCAAATCCCTTTGGGGTACAATATAAACTTTGGGCACTGACTAGCATATATGGAAATATACATGCTTTGCACTTATTAAACTACCAGTCAAAAATAATGCTGTCCATCAATGTGTATCATATGATGACAGATCAATAATACCTTCACATCTATTCCTTAGGGTTGACTGAAACAGCAAACTTATGTTGACAATGATTAGCAACTCTCTTAAATATCAGCAAACCTGCCTAAGTACCAATATGGTAAAAAGCAATAGAATTAAACAGAAGAGCAATACGAATTCACAGCATGTCACCTCCATCTGTTGAAAGAGCAGGCTATATAAAAATTTTCCTTATTACATGTTTAATTTTACAGCTCTAGATACTATCTAAGTCTATGGTAGATCCATGTAGCTAGAATACTAATTCCATCTAGAGTGCCCATAGTTTAGTTCAATGAGTTCAATTCAACTAGTTGAAAGTCTTTTCATCACTCAAGATCTCTCACAACCTAACCCACCATTCTTCCAGAAGAAATGCCTCCTCCTCTCTTCTAAATCACCCCCTATGTTTCTGTAGTGTCTTCCGAGCATGGACCATGCATCCACCATGTATGAGCTTTCAAGGAAAGCTCCAGGTGTAGTGGAGAGACACAGACAAGTAAGAAGATGACGGGGGAATGCATGGGTCATGCCTCCTTCCTATACACTTTCCATTTTGATTGTAAGCTCTTTAATAACAGGAACTATCTCCTGCTGGGACTAGTTGTACCACAGTAGGTCAGCCATTTAGAATATCAAGCCCCTGAGAATGCTGAAAGCAGAACCTCTTATGGGATCTCCTAAATGCTAAAAATCCCTTGTCATTCTGGCTCTGTGAAGCATCTGCACTCCTGAACCCATCCTCCATCCTGAACCTCTCTTTTCTGGACCTCTGTGATAACCATGTGCTTCTTCATTTTCTCTTGCCTCTTTCTGCCCACTACTCAGTCTTTAGTTGGGGTCCATTGAAAAGCTAGTGATCGCAGGGTGGTGTGTATGGTTTATCTCTCTTGCCATTTTTCATATTTCTGGAAAGGGGTATAAAGGATATTTCTATCAAGATGCATGTGAGCACTGAGTGTATTAGGATGAGACAGAAGCTTGGGTCCACTGGAGTAATAATATCACTGTGGAAAGCAGAGTGTTGATTGGGCTCGATCACATTTGTCTGTGCAGCTGAACAAAGGCAGAATAATTAAGTTACTGGCTGGAAATCTGCATGGCAACCAGTACTCTGTCTGGTGATACTGTAGATGCCTGCAGCTTTAAATATCATCTCTATGCTGTTACCTCCAAATCTCTGGTCATGATCTTCTCCACTAAACTCCAGATAAAATAGAGGTAGGTGCTCATTTGATATCTTCTTTATTTATCTATTTTACAATGAAATAACCAACAAGCAGATAAAGAAAAAAATTTTTTTTTCAAGAAATAATTAAGCAGTAGGGAAGGGAGCAGAGTAATTCAAGGAATAGAATGAAAGAAACAACATCGTGCCAAGGGCATAAAGAGCAGTTTAAAGGTTACAAGAAGAAGATGTGGGAAGGGGGTGGGGTTGGGGGAACACTACAGTTCCTGTTGTGAAAGAATTACAGTGCAATATGGTAGGGTCACCAGAAAGATGTAGCATTCCTCATAAAATACTTCCACATTCCAAAATAAGATCTTCTCAGATTCTTTAACTGGTATAGCCTAAAATACAATGCCAGCTCTCAATGTTTCAGGGCAGTAGAAGGAACTGTGCTGATGAATAACTATTCAAATGCCCCAATAATCCAGAGATATACACTACAGAAGTATTTATGAAAATTTCCAGGCCCAGCACAGTGGCTTGTGCCTGTAATCCCAGCACTTTAGAAGGCCAAGGCAGGAGGATGGCCTGAGCCCAAGAATTTGAGATCAGCCCAGGTAACATGGTAATACCCAGGCTCTTAAACAAACAAACAAACAAAAATAGAAATAGTTTTTGAACTTGTGTACACAGACTTAGAATGTCTGTAAATATTCTTACTTCAGAATGTAATAGAACACTATTTAAAAACAGAAATATAACTTCACAGTACTTGAATATTAGATGAGCTAAGATAATCAAATAAGGCAAACTATTTTCTTTACATCCCTTCTTGGCTTTCCTGAATTCCACTCACATTACATAAAAGTCGCATCTCAGACAGAAGGGAAGGTTCCGTCTTTCAAGTTAGCCTGAAACTCATCTTAACGCAATGTCATGGATAATTTAAGATCTATGAATCAGCGTAAAACTTTTTAGAATGGAATTTCTACCCCCTTTCCTTTCTGTATTCTCCCTTCAACAAAAAGCAGGAAGAGTTGGGAAAAACAGTTGATAAATCTAGTTCCTGCTCTCCTAATGTTCACTCTCTGAAAGAGACAACACTGATGGAAACAAAGTCGAGTCAAAAAAACTTTTGGTAAAATTAACAAAGTGAATACAAAAGTTATAGATACAAAACATGTGACATGATAAAGCTGTACTTGAATTTAGAGATAAGAAAGCAACTTAAAATGTGCCTGTTTGGACAGAGGAAGGCTCAAAAGTGAAAATCACATTTCCCTCCCACTTGCCCGCCTCGCTAAAAACGTTCAGTGAAGAAGGTTACGCTTCTAAGGTTTTGTTAAGCTTGAATATAGTTTGTATAGCTGAAGGTGAAGGAAAGAATACAAAAGTTTGGCAGAAAGCTTGAGGGCAGAAGAATGATAGAATAAAGAATGCTGGAACAAGTTACATGGTGGAATATTAATTATTATTATTATTATTATTTGAGACAGGGTCTTGCTCTGTCACCCAGGCTGGTGTTCAGTTGTATGATCATGGCTCACTGCAGCCTTGAACTCCCAGGCTCAAGTGATCCTCCCACCTAGGCCTCTTGAGTAGCTAGGACTACAAGCATGCCTCACCATGCTTGGTTAATTTTTAAAATTTTTTGTAGAAATAGGGTATTGCTATGCTGCCCAGGCTGATTTTTAACTCCTGGGTTCAAGGGATCCTACCAAAGTGCTGAGATTACAGGAGTAAGCCAGGGCACTCAACTCATGGTGGAATAATTGGGAAGCAGTAAATCGATTCAACAGGTGGCAAAATAAAGGAGAACAGAAGTACATGTCAATGTTTATCTCTTGCATTTAAATATGACTAATCTCATGCAATAAGCACATAATAAAATACCAAAGACCTAAGCTGGAACAGCTTAAAGTAGGAAGGGCAAAAGGAGTAAAAGGTAGTAAGTAGAAAGGTAAAAGTGAAACAGAAATATTAGAGGAAAATAGTGTTTGAGGTGTGGTAAGTTATAATAACACTTTAAAGGAAAACAAGCCAAAAGCTCACTAACTCACTGGGGGCACTGAGAGTTTCCATGCCTGCCATCAGGATAGCAAGAGACCAGTTGAGACCGAAGAAGTAAATGAGTGTTTTTATCATAATAATTGTATGATAAAATACAACTATCATACATTTAAAATACATTAAAAAAACTTATTCACCCAATACTGTAAATTGAACAACTGATTATCAAAATCAAATCTGGTATTAAACAACTTATTACCAAATATATCTGGGGAAAGAGGAATGTGAGAAATAGATGCCCTGGGACAACCAGTAAATATCCAGCACATGGGGTAAGTGCTTGTCCATTTTCCCAAACAATGCTCAAATTCAAGTAACCCACAAAAAAGCATTCTATAATTAAATAAGGCAGTAATACACTGTATATCACCTTGCTTAGGACATCTCGATATATGTTGGTCTATTAAAGCCTCCAAGAAATCTGCAGCCACAGTGGACTCACGCCTGTAATCCCAACACTTTGGGAGGCTAAGGTGGGAGGGTTTCTTAAGCCCAGGAGTTCGAGACCAGCCTGGGTAACACAGTGAGTTCTCATTATTTTTATTAAAAAGCAGAAAACACCACCGCCACTAATTTTATTAAACTAAGAAATTTCTTAACTGATTTGACCATGGACTCACTTAAAAAAAAAAAATCAAACATTTTATATCATGCATCCTATTGAACATAACTGGGGACAAACAGGCCCATATTTCAGAAGAATACAGGATAAAAAAGAAACTGAAAATACATTACGAATTTTGATATGTTATAGATAGATAGGCAGGCAGGCAGGCAGACAGATTAAAAGGGCAAAGTAAGTTCATCAAAGGATTGACAATGTTTGTCTTTTGATTATGAGTAATTTCTGTTTTTTTATTTGTCTATATTTTTTATTTTCTGAAATGAACACGCGTCACCTTCATAATCAGAAACAAAACTTATGAGAAAAAAGCCATCTTTCTGTTGCTAAAAATATAAAATATGATCTGGGAATGCAGTATGATGACCACACGTTTAAATACTAATTCTAAGACACTATACTTTGTTAAACCTCCAACCATTCAAATCACCAAAAAAGTAACAATCCAACAGATGTCAGGTCCTTCCTGTAAGACGTTCTTGTGCTAAATCCCCTAATTAAAATGAAATCAAAGAAGGCTGTATAGAGAGTATGAAAGATTATAAGATTAGCAGTATTTGTAGGATTTGAGTAATTATTTCACATAGATGATTAACACAATTGCTTGTATTTCCTCATTTACAGATGCTTTCCTTACATTTAATATTGACATAAAAGTTCCCTTGTGCCCAGCAGCCTTCACCTCGTCCCCTCCCAAGACTATAGTGACCTAGGAAAATTAGATGAGGGTACCTACACAGAGCACAGGTTGCCATCATTAGTTCCCCTTTCCTGGGAAGCATCTACTTTCCTATGTATATTCTGTCCTTTTCACAGTCCTCCTTCTGCAGGATTGAGGCTAAATCTGAAGAATGTCTCTATGTGGACTCACACCAACACCCTGGAGAGCTTTACTAAAGTGCTACGTGGTACCAATGGCTCAAGGAATCGCATACTGGGGAAGAAGAACCTGGTAGTACTGATTTTCTTCTTTGAGGGCAGAAGAGAAAGTGATGAAGTCAGATTTACATTAGATAAGCCATGAAAATTGCCTTTGATCCACATATAATGAACTCTGTAAAAAACACAGCAGAGAATCTGCATCTCTAAGACAAATTTTCAGGCTGCTAACATTGGCGATTTGAGACAGTCACTGTCAGTGACACAGGGGGCCATCTCTACCCTCAAGTCTCTATTATCTAACTGGAAAAAGAAGACAAGCATGTAGGAAACGGGAGGGGGCTCAGTAGGAAGGAACACCACAAATGGCCTTATTAAGGATAGCGCAGTTTTCTTATTTGAATATTTATGTTCCAAAAAGAATTTAAGAAACTGCACTTGAAAAAACACGTTTAAATTTAGCTTAGGAGAAAAGTAGAAAGGAGCATAAGAACAATGGGTGAACATAATATCCAAACTATTATTAATCATGATTGATATCAACAGTAAGCACATTTCCCTTAGCAGATTTTGAAATACCACCCAAGAACCTAGAACGTAAAAGAAAAAAATTAAAATAACTCCACATTGTCTTAGCATGTCCTTAAATACAGACTGCAGATGGTTCCTGTGTCTGTCTGACTGTACCGTTATCTCTGAGCATAACCTCTCTCCCTCAAGGGATCTAAGACAGCAGGACTCTGTCACCCATTTGATTTTCTCACACATGCTCATTCCTTTCCTTCAGTCCTCACCAGCACCCCAGGAGTACAGCTGACCCTTGAACAACACAGGTTTGAACAGGGACAGCCACTTTTCTGTAGATTTTTTTTCAATAAATACACTAAAAAATATTTTGGAGAATTGTGACAATTTGAAAAAACTACATAGTCTAGACATACAGAAAAAAATCGATAGAAAGTTAGGAATGTCATGAATGCAGAAAATACATGTAAGATATTAGTCTATTTTATCATTTACTACCATAGAAAATACATAAATCTACTTAAGGAGCTAAAATGTATCACAACTTACGCACAGAAAGGTCATAAACGGTGCGGTCTGCAGCTGAGAGAAATGTAAACAAATGTAAAGATGTAATATTCAATCATAACTGCATACAATTAATTGTAATACATACTGTACTCTTAAAATAATTTCACAGCCATATCTTGCTGCTATTGTGGTGAGCTCAAGTATTACAATTCTCTGATTAAAAAATAATCCTCTCCAGGTGAGCAGTTCCTCTCTCTGACAAACTTCATGCTAAAAGTGCTCCCAAGAAGCAAAGTCAGGATTTTATAAGGAAGAGTTGGATTGTTTGATCTGTACCATGGACTGAAGTCTGCAGCTGCAGTTGCCTGCCACGTCAGACAGATGAAGTAAATTTACAGTACTGACAAATACAGTAAAGTACTGCAAATGTAACTTCCTGATGATTTTCTTAATAACATTTTCTCTTCATTAGTTTACATACTGTAAGAACACACTATATAATACATGTAACATACAAACTATGTGTTCATTCACTGTTCATGTTATCAGTAAGGCTCCTGGTCAACAGTAGGCTATCAGTCAAGTTCTGGGGGAATCAAAAGTTATACTCAAATATTCAACGGCATGCAGGGTGGGAGTTTTGGTGCTACAATCGCTGCATTATTCAAGGGTTAACTGTATCTCCATTTTATGAATGAAGAAAGAGCATAGAGAAGTAAAGGAGTGGTCAGGCCAGGTGCATCGGCTCAAAACTGTAATCCCAGCACTTTGGGAGGCTGAGGAGGGAGGATCACTTGAGCTCAGGAGTTTGAGACCAGCATGGACAACAAAGCAAGACCTTGTCTCTACTAAAAAATAAAAAAAAGTCCAGGAGCAGTGGCTCATGCCTGTAATCTCAGCACTTTGGGAGGCCAAGGTGGGCAGATCATGAGGTCAGGAGTTCAAGATCAGCCTGGACCACATGGTGAAACCCCATCTCTACTAAAACTACAAAAATTAGCCAGGCATGATAGCATGTGCCTGTAATCCGAGCTACTTGGGAGGCTGAGGTAGGAGAACTGGCTGAATCCGGGAGGCAGAGGCTGCAGTGAGGCAAGATTGCACCACTGCACTTCCAGCCTGGGTGCCAGAGCAAGACTCCGTCTCAGAAAAATAAAAAATAAAAAAAATTAGCCAAGCGTGGTGGTGTGTGCCTGTGGTCCCAGCTATTCAGGAGGCTGAGGTGGGAGGGCTGCTTCAGCTCAGGGGGTTGAGGCTGGAATTAGCTGCCATCGAACCACTGCACTCCAGCCTGGGTGACAGAGCAAGACCGTTTCAAAAAAAAAGACATGCCCAACAAGTCATAAAGTTAAGCAAATTGTGTATAACACAAAGTGCGACTGGGCGCAATAGCTCACACCTGTAATCCCAGCACTTTGGGAGGCCAAGGCGGGCGGATCACCTGAGATCAGGAGTTCAAGACCAGCCTGGCCAACATGGTGAAACCCCCCCCCTACCAAAAGAATACAAAAATTAGCTGGGTGTGGTGTTATGTGCCTGTAATCCCAGCTACTTGGGAGGTTGAGGCAGGAGAATCATTTAAACACGGGAGGCAGAGGTTGCAGTGAGCCAAGATCGCACCGCTGTACTCCAGCCTGGGCGACAGAGTCAGATTTGTCTCCAAAAAAAAAAAAATGTGCTCACTATATAGCGGGCTCTCTCTCAATACTGGGCTAGTGGTTACAAATTTTATGGCAGAAAAACTACTTTGAAAATATATTATAAAAGAAAAAAAGGCTCCCTTATAGCCTGTGTACCACTTCTGCAGTCCAACCCAGGCATGAATTTCTACATCCTGTGGAAATGGATACAGTGAGAGAAAAAGTATTTATTGATAATTAACTTTAACTTTTTAAAAATGCTATGGTAGTCATGTCACTTTGAGAACCTTCAGTGGCTCCTCAACTGCCATGCCATTATTTTCTTTTTCTTCTTTTTTGCTCTGTCACCCAGGCTGGAGTGCAATGGCACGATCTCGGCTCACTGCAACCTCCGCCTCCGGGGTTCAAGCGATTCTGCTGCCTCAGCCACCCGAGTGGCTGGGACTACAGGCGCTCACCACCACACCTGGCTAATTTTTATATTTTTAGTAGAGACAGGGTTTCACCATGTTGGCCGGGCTGGTCTCAATCTCCTGACCTCGTGATCCACCTGCCTTAGCCTCCCAAAGTCTGGGATTACAGGCATGAGCCACTGCACCTGGCCCATGCCATTATTTTCTGATTTAGGCCTGGATTTTAGGCCTGGAATTCAAGAGTAACTGGCACCTGCCCACAAACTGCTTCCTTCTTATATTAACAGAAGGAAACAGGCTTGCCCTAGACAAACCACTGTGCCCTCTTCATAAAGCTCTACCAAGTGACTCAGCCTGCATGAAGAATTCAATATTGACAATTTAAAACTGTAAATTATAAAGAATACCTTGTCCGAGCCCATCATTTTCCACCTGTAGTAGCCAGAAACTGTAAGTCCACCTAGGATTAAATAGCAAGGGGCAAGTCCAGGTTTACATCCAGATTTCCTCATTCCCCAACTCTTACCCTGCCTGTTGCACCATGCTGTCCTTTCACAGCATGCTTGTTCAATAATCTGTTTCCATCCATTGTAACCAGTTATGTATGCATCAGGCACTGCTCATTATCTCACTAACTCGCTAAAGCAATCTTTAAAGAGCTATTATCTACTGCAGTTTGTACATGAAGACCCAGCAGCTTAGACGAGACTGGGTCACTGCTCAAGAGTCTGATCCCTAAGCCATGTTCCTTGTACCAGGGCACTCTCCTTTCTAAAAATGCTTCCCTTTCTGCTACTTACTGAAATTTCAAGATTCAGTCTACCTGTGGTTCAGCCTTCTCTCCCCAGTGAGACTTTCAGGCTCTTGAGGAAAAGATCTGTCCAATCCTTATCCTGAAAGCACCTAAGCTTAGTACCCTTGAAATGTAATCACTAGAAATACAAGTTACGTGCTTTCAGCTAAAATAGAATGGAAATTAACTGATAAATTATCAGAACTTCTATTGTAATCTAAAATGTAATCATGGTTATTTCACACGTATCTGTATTGAAGGAGAAATGCCAAAAACAAGTCCACATTAGCAAAATTTAATACAGGTTTCAGCTTCATCTTTCTCTCTTAAAGAGCCTTCACAACAGTAATGAATGAAAAATAGTGGGTTTGACCTTCTCCCCCCAATCCACTCATCAAAGGAGCATGAAAAACAACCATAAAAAGAAGCAAATCTCTTAAAAGATTAACAAGAAGTGACACAGAACTGGATAAGACACTGTCACAATGAAGTAACTAAAAGATAAACTAATCCACAAGAGAATCAACTATTTAAAATCCTAGCAAATAAACACATTTTCACAGGACAATGGAAGGCAGTGTGGTTAATACAGCATTAAAGGGAGAGACAATTGAAACCAGAAATTTAAAACAATTACCATCAAATTAATGATGGTCAAAATAATTTTTATCTTTCACCCTCAAATAATTTTTCTCCCCACACAAGTCTCTCCTTTGCCCTTTTCCAAAGTCATTTTTGAACCCCGTTATATGCTTACTGAAAATTTTAATAACTGAAATAGTACAGAAAAAGTGAAAAGTATACATCTTCTTCAACATGTCCCAATCCCAAGCCCAATGATAGTCACTCCTCATAGTACACATATTCTTCCAGGCACTGTGTGTGGGCTGGGGGCACAGTCAGTAAGACACTGAATGATAACGGCAGAGGAGAGAAAGGATCCAGCGCAAGGGACAGTCAGTTCCAAAGCAACTTAAGTATTTACAGAGCCAGAAAAAGAAAGGCAAAGGGGTGGATGATTAAGAGCCAAAGAATCCGCTTATGCTCAGAAGCAGCAAAGGACCTCCTCCCATTCAAAGCTGACGTAAAAACGCTGGATGAAATGCTTCATATTGGAAACATTTTGAATCCTTTATTTATATCATGGTTCCGAAAATAGAAGCCCTATACAAATAATTCTGGCAATTTGTCAACAGAAATGAAAGCAGGAGCAAACAAAGTATCTTTCTTTAACGCACACCACATCCTTCCAGTTTTTTTTTTAAAAACTATGGACACATGTTTTTAAACACACAAATATACATACATTTTATGCCTAACTTTCAAATAAAATTATTTTTAATCTAATCCCCTAAACTTAAAAATCTGATTTCTAAGTGAGATTTTCCTCACAAATGTATTAACTTGATCATTTAAACTCTTATTAACTAGAAAAAAATCAAAATGCAAACCAATAAAGTGTTCAAAGATAAAACCTTGTGGCAGGAAGTCCTTTTTTTTTTTTTTTGCCAAACTTTTCATTTTTGTGATGAAGTAAAATAAATCCTCTAACTAGAATAGTAAGTTTGATCTTAAAACATAGTCTTGTGTGTCTGCAATAATGCTTATTTTAAAAACTGATCACTTTGCCTATTCAAGACTGTTTATAAGGTGCATATGAGCACAAGAGTCTCAGCCTCTTTCACTTAAATCCTCAAGGAGAGAGCCTCTCTGTTTTTGCAATGTCAGAATTTCCTAAGTGCAAGATAAATCTCCCTAATTAACAGCCCAATCTCTCCACACTCTTCCCACCATGCTCCCTGAACCCTGAGCTCCAGTCAAAGGGAAAGGAAACCAGTTAAAATTTCTTGAATGCACCGGGTTCTCACGAGACTTCAGGTGAAGCCAAGTGGTAACTTCTGCTGGAACACAACTCCATACAATTCTCTTCCTTCCTCCTCCTGTTTTCTTATCCACTCTTTACTCCTCTGACTCTTACTGCTCCTTCAAGATTGCATTGGGGTATGTTCTCTTTCAGGAAGTTGTCCACCTCTTCCACTCCCACCCCTACCCCCCCCCCCTTATTCTTTTTACAGCATCCCTTGGGATTACTATAGGAAATTTATGGTGGTTAAAAATCAAGATTTTTGTTGTAGAAATCAAAATTTCTACTTTAAATAAATCATGATTTCACTATGTGTTATTACCTTCTAACACCAGATCTGCTGCCAAGAAAAAGTGAGGAACTGTCTTTTTGAAACTTTCTGGCATCACTGCAGTTAAAACAAGTTTTAAAGAAAGAATATGTTGAACTAAGAAAAATTCTTTGACAGAACACAAGCACAAGAAAAGGCCCATCTACTGTTCTCAGTATAATAAGCATCAAAGGCATACAAATCAAAACAACACTATCCCCATTAGGAAAAAGTATTGGAATGCCAGTAACCACTGTTAACAGTGACAAAGTTAAAACAGACATGTCGCTAGAGATAATGGACATTGTTTCCTTTTAGGGGGAGAAAAAAACCATTGGCAGGTAAGCCAGAAAATATTCATGTTGTTGAGCTCTGCAATCTCTCTTTCGACATTTGGAAATGCATAGTTGTCGAAAGCAGGAGGGATTTTCCTCTGCCCAGCTCTCAGGCATCTTTCCTCCTTCAGCAGGTCCCAGGAGCTCTGCTGGTTTGCCCTCCCTTGTGTAGCTGTAGACATCCACTCTTTCTCTTGAGGTCCCAAACTTTCTCCACATCCTTGGTTCCCAAAAGACAATCAAATAGGACACACTGTGAATGCTCAGTTTTCTGATGTGCCACCCACTGAAATGTAAGTGCTTCAGGCCAGGAACTGCATCTTATTTGATTTTAGGATACTTAGTCCTTAGTAGAGGCTTAATCATAAATGTCAACCACATTTGAATAAGAAAATAGGTGGTACAATAAACACTGAGAAGTGATTTTACAATCTATAATAATTGTCCAAAGATACTGCAATGCTATTTTATTTATTTATTTTTATTATTATTATTATTTTTTTTTTTGAGACAGAGTCTCGCTCTGTCGCCCAGGCTGGAGTGCAGTGGCGCAATCTCGGCTCACTGCAAGCTCCGCCTCCCAGGTTCACGCCATTCTCCTGCCTCAACCTCTCCGAGTAGCTGGGACTACAGGCGCCCGCCACCACGCCCGGCTAATTTTTTGTATTTTTAGTAGAGACGGGGTTTCACCGGGGTCTCGATCTCCTGACCTCGTGATCCGCCCGCCTCGGCCTCCCAAAGTACTGGGATTACAAGCGTGAGCCACCGCGCCCGGCCGCTATTTTATTTTTAATTCGGTTGTTTTTATCAAAGTAATACACATAGTAGTTAAAGGCAAATAGTACCATAGGCATATAAAGTGGGGGAAACCTATACTGCTTGACTCCATCTTCTTCAGTCCCAGGAACAGCCACAGCCACTTTCAATACATAGCACTGTTTCCTTCACTATTTCCTTATTCCTAAATAACCGGCTCATATTGCTACTTTTTAATTTGTCAATCTTATATAGCAAATGTTGAAGTCCTGTTGTGGAAGATGAGAAATTAGCATGCTTCCATTAAGTGTCTCTCCCATTTCCTTACCCCATTCTATGTACCTATTTATGTATTTATGTTCTCATGTGTGTATATTAGTTATATCACATAGCTATATATATTAGGGTTTATGTTACTATGGCTATATTTGCTCAGTTGCTTACTTTACTTTTCCTGAACTTAGTAACTGTTTCATTTATTTTCATTTGCTTTATTTCTATATACCTACACTTAATTTTTCCTACATACAACATGAGAAGCAAAAAAATCTTGTTATTGTTTCCACACAGTCAAAAACAACAGGTTTCTATCAATTCCATTTCTCTTCCCTGAAGACCTCTCTCCTAGGGCTCTTCTCATGCCCCCATCTAGCTGCTGATCTCTAGGTCTCCTGAAGAGGTATTCCCAGGAACATCCCACCAACCACCATCCTGACAGTTCCTTCCTTTCTCTCCTGGATGGATCCCAGGTCTCCCAGATTTCATTTCTTCTTTTCTTAATTCACTCCCTCACCTGGATGGACCATTACCTTCTTCATTTAGTAACTGCCTAAGAAGGGGTGGGTGGGTGGTAAAAGCTTTGAGTCTTAGCATGCCTAGCTTTAAACTGACTGACTGTTGGCTGGGCATACAACGACAGGTAGTAAAACATTTGCCATTAGAATTTTCAAGGTTGCTATGGTCCAAATATTTGTACCCTCCAAAACTCATGTTGAAACTTAATCCCCAGTGCGGCAGTATTGAGAGGAGGGGCCTTTAAGAGGTGATGAATTATGAGAGCTGTCCTCGTGAATGCTTAATCCAGACACAGATTAATGGGTTAATGGATTAATGGGCTATCATGGGAGTAGAACTAGTAGCTTTATAAGAAGCGGAAGAGAGACCTGAGCTAGCACATTAGGAGGCTCAGCCCCTCAGCATGTGATGCCCTCCATCGCCTTCTCAGGATGCTGCAGAGTCCCCACCAGCAGCAGCTGGACCTTGGACATGTCAGCCTGCATCTGTGTGAAATAAATTCCTTTTAAAAATAAACTATCCAGGCCAGGCGCGGTGGCTCATGCCTGTAATCCCAGCACTTTGGGAGGGTGAAGCGAGCAGATCACGAGGTCAGGAGATTGCGACCATCCTGGCTAACACGGTGAAACCCCATCTCTACTAAAAATACAAAAAAAAAAAACACGAGCCAGGCATGGTGACGGGCGCCTGTAGTCCCAGCTACTCCGGAGGCTGAGGCAGAAGAATGGTGTGAACCCGGGAGGCGGAGCTTGTAGTGAGCCAAGATTGTGCCACTGCACTCCAGCCTGGGTGACAGAGCAAGACTCCATCTCAAAAAATTAAATAATAAATAAATAAATAAAACTATCCAGTTTCAGGTATTCTGTTGTAAGCAACAGAAAACGGACTAAGAAAAAGGTATTATTTCATTAACTTTTAGCTTTTACTGTTGGAACTGAGCAGCCCAAAATATTCTGATTCCAGTTTTTTTTTATGTTATATGCTCTTTTCTGGATTTTTTTTAGGATCATCTGTTTAATACTGGAGTAGTCTTTGTGTTGTTCTTTTTATGGTCCTTGTACTGGATACTCAGTGGACCTTCTCAACTTTCAGTTGAGTAAAATTTTATTTTATTACTCTTTGATTAATTCCTTTTCCTTCCCATTCTTTGTTCTTTCATTCTGTAAATGTTCTATTCATTGGACACTGGGCCTCCTGAACACTTTCTTATTTTTTTCTCCTACACCCTCCATTTCTTTATCTTTCTCTCTTAGGTATTTGAGAGACTTTTTAAAACGTCATTTTCCAACCAGACTATTTAATCTTTCACATTGATTCTTGGGCTCAATTTTGAAGAAATTTTGTGTTCTCTGTTTCTTCCATTTAAAAAAATCATTCTGGCCAGGTGCGGTGGCCCATGCCTATAATCCCAGCACTTTGGAAGGCCAAGACAGCTGGGTCACCTGAGGTCAGGAGTTCGAGACCAGCCTGGCCAACAGGGTGAAACCCCCGCCTCTACTAAAATACAAAAATTGGCTGGGTGTGGTGGTGCGCACCTGTAATCTCGGGATTACAGGCGCAGGCACCCGCGCACTTGGGATTACAGGTGGCTGAGACAGGGAGAATTGCTTGAACCCAGGAGGCAGAGGTTACAGTGAGCCAAGATGGTGCCACTGCACTCCAGCCTGGGTGATAGAGCAAGACTCCATCTCAAAAAAAAAAATTAAAAATCATTCTATTCTTGTTTCATGAATGCAGTATTTTCTCTCATCCTTCTAATAAACTAATTTTTTATGTTTCCATTTCATCTTTAGTATCTTATATTCCCCAAATTTACTTTTCTTCTGTTTTCTTTTCATCACTGTCTTTCACATGCTAAGTTTTGCTAATATGTCTGCTATGACTGGTTATCCTTTTTTATTTAAAATTGAGGCATTAAAATAGCAGACTGGGCCAAGAACAGTGGCTCGCACCTGTAATCCCAGCTCTTTGAGAGGCCGAGGTGGCTCAATCTCTTGAGCTCAGGAGTTCAAGACCAGCCTAGGCAACATGGCAGAACTCTATCACTACAAAACTTTAGCCAAGTGTAGTGGCGTGCACCTGTGGTCCCAGCTACCTGAGAGGCTGAGGTGTGAGGACTGCTTTAGGCTGGGAGGTGGAGGTTGCAGTGAACCGAGATCATGCCACTATACTCCAACTTGTGTGACAGAGTGAGACCTCATCTCCAAAATAAATAAATAAATAAAGATAAATGGATTTTAAAAAAGAAAAAAAGAGTAGACTGATGCTCTGTGTGGGGCAGGGCTTGTTGACTACTAAGTAGACTTCACGAAAGGGACTAAGTAGAGATCTAGTTGGTTTACCTGGGGAAACTGGATAGAGGGGAAAACACTATGACTTCCTAACATCTGCTTATCCTCTAAACTTTGTATCTACATTCAGGGAATCACCTCTCCTTTCCTTATACAAAATCTGCCTTCCGTAGTAGAAGCTAAAAATGCCACAATGTTACTTAATGCAGCAGTTCTTACAGACAGGGTGCAGACACACAATCAGCCCCTCAGCCAATGAGACATGCATGTCCTAGACTCTGAATCAACAGTAGTGTCTAAAGAAAGCAGGAAAGAGGCGAATCCATTTACATGGAAGGTGGTGGCAGAAACAGTGCCAATGGTGCACACTGGCACCCTCAGGCAAGTACTGACAGTGGCAATGTCAAGCCAGACATCCGGTGTTCATGGGCAACACCACATCAGCCTACTTGTGGGAACGAGTGTCGTCTTGGCTACCTGGCCTCCCTTGTTTTTCCTATTTTTCAAACCCAGTTCTACAGCCTTTCCAGTGATTCTACAAGCCACTAAATATTATTACCATAAATTCCATTCCTTCTTAAATCAGACAGAGGGTTTCCCCTTCTATACTGGGGGACCCACAAATGCCATATTTGTAGTTCATTTCTAGGATACATTTCAGTGTCTCTGAAGAATGGTTCCATTTCCCATCTGACTGCCAGCACCCTGGGAACAAATCTCAGCAAAAAAGGTTTCAAATAATTCCTATTTCCAGAGCCTCTATAATTACACTATGGTTAGGGAAAGGACCCCAAGTATCTACTTGAAACTAATTCCACCCCTTAGTGCAATCCTCCCAGCTACTTGGGACCCTCCAATCCTGGGGTTGCAGAGAGTCAACATTTTTTGGAATCCCTCAGTAAAGCCATTCAAGCCACTCTTTTCATGTCACTAAATTAGTTAAATTAAAATTCATGCCCCTCTCTCTGGTGACAAAAATGGTGTTGATCATTCAAATCTGCTCCTATGTCTTTCCCCCTTACCTGTCTTCGTATTTTTTTTTTTTTATATTCCTTGAGTAACACTGGCATAGGGCTTGAGGAGGGAAAGTAAATAACTGCACATGTTCAATCCAACATATTTAACTGGAAACTGCTACACGATAAAACTGAAAACTATTGATTATAAAATATTTGACTCATGCAAAAATATACCAGCCACCCAGATTTAATAACTATTAATCTGTCAAGTTTGCTGCACATCAAAAAGGAAAGAAACATTATGAATATAGCTAAAATATCAACTTCCCATCTCATGCTTCTCCTGGCCTCTCCAGAGGAACTTTCTTCCTAAAGACAGTATGCATTCTTCCCACACACATTTTGTTAAACTTTTACAAAATGGAAATGGACCCATAATAGTACTGTGTGTTTATGAAATTTATATAGATGGTATCATTTGGAATATATCCTTTTGCAACTTTCTTTTTTCACACAAAATTATTATCAGGATTTGGCTGCTCTGTCTGTGGAGTAGCCATTCCTCTTTCATTCCTTTACTTGCTTAAAAAACTTGCTCTCACTTTACGGATTCACCTCGAATTCTTTCTTGCACAATATCCAAGAACCCTCTCTTGGGGTCTGGATTGGGACCCCCTTCCAGTAACATCTTCCTAGCGAACCAAGGAGGAACTATGCTAAGGACACCTCTGACCCAAAGGAAACAGTGCAACACCAACTGGTCAACTGTGGATATCAGCTTTTGTCAGAACTCAGACTTGCGAATGGCCCTCACCATACTGATGCTTTCTGACTGAGCTCCTCTCTTCCCTGCATACAAGACACTCTAACAGTTTGGCAAGAATATCATCACCCCTATTCGGCCTGAAGAAGTTACAAAAGGTGGATTTTTGTTCCTCTACAACCCTTAGGATTAAGGGTTCCCTTGTAAAAGGGAGGAGAGAAATACGTCAGAGGTGTTCAAACCAGAGCGACTCCATCTTGTATAGAGGCTGGGTAAAATGAGACTGACACCTATGGGCTGCATTCCCAGAAGGTTAGGCATTCTAAGTCACAAGATGAGATGGGAGGTCAGCACAAGATACAAGTCTTTAAGACCTTGCTGATAAAACAGGTTGTGATAAAGAAGCCAGCCAAAACCCACCAAAACCAAGTTGGCAATCAAAGTGACCTCTGGTTGTCTTCACTGCTCATTATATGCTAATTACAATACATTAGCATGCTAAAAGACATTCCCACCAGCACTATGGCAGTTTACAAATGCCATGGCAACAACTGGAAGTTGTCTTATATGGTCTAAAAAGGGGAGGAACCCTCAGTTCTGGAAATTGTCCACCTCATTCCCAGAAAACTCATGAATAATCTGCCCCTTGTTTAGTATATAATCAAGAAATAACTATAAGTATGCTCCACTGAGCAGCCCATGCTGCTGCTCTGCCTACGGAGTAGCCATTCTTTTATTCCTTTACTTTCTACATAAACTTTCCCTCACTTAAAAAAAAAAATTATTATCAAGATTTCTCCATGTTGCTACAAAAAGTTATAGATCCTTTATAAAAGGCTTCTGTTTTTCCATTTTTTGCATACACCAGAATTTGTTGACTGATGTCTAGATTTCCAATTTTTTGCTATTAAAAACAATAATAGGAGGAATCTTCCTTTCACATCTTCTTTAGAAACATGCAAAAGTCTCTCTAGAGAGCTCTAGATGGGAACTGCTGAAAGTTTAAGTTGGAGCATCTTTCAGCATCCTTAGAGAAAGTCAAACTTCACTCCAAAGTTGTAACAATTTTACAACTCACGGTAATGTGGCGGGGGCCCTGCTAGCTGCCACAGCTTTGCTTTTAAATTATGACTAATATAAGGATATAAAGTGTTATCTTGTTGCTTTCATTAGGCTTTCCCTGATAATTAGAGAATTTTAATTTGTTTACTGATCTTACCCACTTATGTTCTGTCCATTTTTCTAATAGGTCTTTTTCTTCATTGTTACTGATAAGGTAGAATTCCTTTATATACTACGGATATTAACCCTTCATTAGACATATATGTCTGACTTTATTCTCAGAGTCTGTACCTTGTGTTGACTTTTGTTTAAAGTATATTTTTTATACATCTGTATTTGAAAATTTTAACATGGTAAGATTTATAATTGGGTGTTTTGCTCTAAAGGCCTCCCAATCACCAATATCATACAGATGTCTTCCCATATTTTCTTCTAAAAGTTTAGAAATGTTCCTTTAAAACAGGATTAAATGGCTTTAATTCATCTAGAATTTACAGGAATATATTTTTTTCATACTGTCCCACCACTACTTGTTAAATAGCCATCAATACTTTTGAATTACTGACTTGTATACAATGTCAAAAACAAGTTCCCGTGTATGTGGAGGTCTCTTTTTGTGGTCTCTCTTCTGTTTTGATGGTGCATTTCTCTCTCCGTGTGCCAATGCCACACCAATTCAAATGCCACACCAATTCAAATGCCACAGCATTATAATACATCCTGCTAACCCCATTAATTCTACTTCCTCGGCTAATTTTAGAATCACTCTGTCAAGTTTCATGCCAAACACTCTTGGTTTTGCTGCTTTGTTTTTGAACTGCACAAATTTATAAATTAGTTTAAGGAACTTTAAATTATTTTTAATATTGAGACTTCCCACTCAGTAACATATACAGCTCCTATTTATTTAGATCTGCTTTAATAACTTTTAATTCATAAGGCCATTGCATATGTTCTGCTAGGTTATTATAAAGTAAATTATAATATTTTATTTTGTGACTAAGATCATTCATGTAATCATATTTTCTAATATACCATTACTGATGTACTACAAAACTATTGGGTTTTTTGTTTATTTACTTCATATCCAGTAATCTTACTGAAGTCTTATTAGAGTTAATATTTTGATGATTCTCTTTAATTTCCCTAGTTAGACACTCATATCATTTTCAAAATGACAATGTTTTTCTTTTGTTGTCTTATTGAGTTGGCTAGTAGTTAACATGGCCTAAATTTAAGATATAATGTTAAATTTAAAAATAAATATATTACATTCTACTCTGTGAACATATATTTATATATGCAAAAGCACAAGGACTTCAGAGGAATATGGAAAAATAAAAAGTTAATTTTTTGGAAGGATTTTTCTTTTTATAAATATTTGCTATAAAGGAGTTTTCCAAAAACTGTAATTACTTTGGAAGTAATATACAGGAAATTACGTACACCCCGTAATTTTTATTAAAAGTAATGAGAGATCAGTAAGAAAGTTATAAAAACATGGCCAGAATATTTAAAGGAGGAGTAAATCTTACCATATGTGGATATTTATTTATGCAATGATGCAGGATTTGACAACCCAAATGACTATTGCATACAATCCACCACCTTCACTAAAGCACATGGCAAGGAGTTTGATACAGATTATACTATTATATTTCTTACTGCATGACTTTAGTATGGAAAAGAGATTATACTTTCAAAATTATTATTGAAATGCAATTAATTTTTGCTTGATTACAAAATTCATGAAAGGTGGAACCTTCGGTAAAATCTCTAGGCAGGCCTACCAATCCCCTTCCCAAAACCAAATTCAGGATCTCTGCAATTAAGAGCACATAAGGAAAATAACTTCAAAAAAGTCTCCTGTAAGACAAGGTCTCCAAAGCCTAGCAAATTACTAAGAAGAAAACCAACAAAAACAACACTTGACCCAACTGAAAAGGTTGTGTTATATAAGACAGACAAAAATTGATCAACAGAATGAAGGGAAAATTGTTGGAGAGATCATGTGAATGGAAGACATTAGGATAAACATTAAAAACAAGACACTAGGATAAAAATGAGAATTTCCAAATACAAACTCCAAAAGAAGAAAATATTAACAAATAGAAAAGAGCCAATGTTCTTCAGAAGAGGATACACTTTTCTTTTCCACATTCTCACCAACAACTTAAAATTTTGGTCAATCTGATCATGTGAAACCAAGTACTCCTTATAGGAACAGAAACAGAAGGCATGGTTCAGAGGATGAAGGGAAAAGACCAAAAACATACCTTTAAGTGAGGAATTAAAGTACGGAAAAGTAACGATAAGAACCTGCGAAAGTAACTAGTACTTACTTTACTATCAAGTGGACAGCTACACTAAGCGGAGAAAGAGCTAAAGAAGAGGAAAGAAAATGCCAAGGATGGCCGGGCGTGGTGGCTCACTCCTCCAATCCCAGCACTTTGGGAGACCAAGGCGGGCGGATCACAAGGTCAGGAGTTCGAGACCAGCCTGGCTAACATGGTGAAATCCTGTCTCTACTAAAAATACCAAAAAAACTAGCCAGCCGTGGTGGCACATGCCTGTAATCCCAGCTACTCGGGAGGCTGAGGCAGTAGAATTGCCTCAACCCCTGGGAGACAGAGGTTGCAGTGAGCCAAGATCGCGCCACTGCACTCCAGCCTGGGCGACAGAGTGAGACTCTGTCTCAGGGAAAAAAAAAAAAAGAAAATGCCAAGGATAAGAAGTCAGGACATCAAGGAAGAGGAAGAAGACTGCACATTTTTGTAAATGGAGTACCTGCTGAAACAAAGGCAGACCTCCACGTATGTTAAAAAAAAGAAGAAGAAGAAAAAAGTCACAGAAATAAATTCATTTATGTACCTTATACCCAAGGAAAGTATAGACAGTATAACTTTAAGTTATAAAAGGAAATAGTATTAAGAAGGAAAATGAGGCTGGATATTGCAGCTAAGGCTTGTAATCTAAGCACACTGGGAGGCTGAGGCATGAGGATCGACTGAGCCCAGGAGTTCAAGACCAATCTAGAAAACACAGCAAGACTCCATCTCAAAAAAACAAATTTAAAAATTGGCCAGGCATGCTGGTGCATGCCTGTAGTCCCTACTACTTGGGAATTTGAGGTAAGAGGATCCCTTGAGACAGAAGGTGGAGGCTGCAGTGAGCTGTGTTCGTGCCACTGCACTACAGCCTGAGTAACAGAGTGAGACTCCAGTTTTTAAAAAATAAAAAAGGAAAATGAGAAAAAAACATAACTAATATCTATTGAGCACTTTCTGTATGACTGTGGAAAGCACATTGCAGTATAAGAAGAAAATGCCTGGAAATATACACATAGTGCAGTAAGAATACACAGGACGACTGCCTAAGATTGCTGGAAAGTTACGAAAACTTTCACAAAGAAAACAGTGGAGCTGAAACTCTGAGGTAAAATAGGACAAACCTAGGAGACAGAAGTTCAGTAAAGAAGACAGTGTGTGCTATAGCAGAAAGGAATGAATCGAAATCCACTGCATTGTGAGGTAGTACAGAATAATAATAGGATTGAGAACAGAAGCAATGAGATAAATAGGTCATGAGAAGTGGCTTAGTTCAGATGTTACACTCAAAATCATTTGAAGATATAAAAGGAAATGTCATGTCCAATAAATCAAAAGGCACTGACTGTAATTCTTACGGAGTCATAGTTTTAAAAAACACCTTAGTAATGTAAGTGCAAAAACAAAAGCAAATTACTTTAACTTATTAAAAGAACCTTGTTTGTATTAAGAAACAAAATACAAAATCCAAGATGTACAAACCAAAAGAAGACAGAAAAAATTTTAAAGAAGATATTTAACAAAATCGTGTTAAAAAAAAAAAAACAAAACCGAGGAGGTACTATTATTGTCAAGTTTAAAAGGAAAACATCAAGCTAGATGCTATGATAAAAGAAGCATTTGTACTAAAACATGACATTTTATGTCAAGTAGTAATAAATAAAGTCAAGACAAAAACTGAGATATAAAAAGAGAAATCAACTGTAACGAATCACAATAATTAGACAAATATTTCTTGTATGTCTACTCTACGCCAGGTATTATTCTTAGTACCTAGACTACAGCGCCGGTCAAACTGACAAAAGTCCCTGCCTGCCTTCCATGGAGTTACAGTCTAGGGAAACAGGCAGACAACAAATAAATAACAACATTTTTTGACATGCTACAAAGTGCTATGAACAATAACAAAGCAAGAAAGGGGGCCACGCCTGTAATCCCAGCACTTTGGGAAGCTGAAGTGGGCAGATCACTTGAGGTCAGGAGCTCAAGACCAGCCTCACCAACATGGCAAAACCCCACCTCTACTAAAAATACAAAAAATTAGCCGGGTGTGGTGGCAGGCACCTGTAATCCCAGTTACTTGGGAAGCTGAGGCAGGAGAATTGCTTGAACCCAGGAGGCGGAAGTTGCAGTGAGCTGAGATTTTAATTTCCTGATTAAATTAAGAAGTCACACATTATGTGTTCCATATACATAGAAAAAAATACAAATAACAAAACATGAAATAAAAATTAGCAGGTTATCCAACGAATCCTGGGTTAAATAGGATTCCAATCTTAACACGCAAGATAATGAAAAAGCTATTCTATTAATTGAGCATTTATTACGTGCTGAACACTTTAATAACAACTTTGGATACATTATTGATGTACACAAATGAAGTTTTAGGCAATATTAGTAAATCTGTTAATAATCCTTATAACTAAAACATGAAAAAAGTATAAAAATCATTTAACAGACACAAAGTAAGCATTTAATAATAAAATTCTATATGAAGTTTGTTATGGGTTCTATTTTTGATAAACACACTTAAACAACAAAAAATGATTATTATTATAAAGACTGGGTAATTTACTATGTCCTAAAATGAAATGATACAAATATTAGGGAAAAATAAACAAAAGTATCATTTTTTTCTGATGTCATAGATATGATACCTGTTATACTGACCATAGTATCCCCAAGAGTCTAATGCACTACCAGGCACATAGATTCAGACAATATAGTATATATATTATGAATAAAATATATAATTACTTACATAAAAAGTTTACACAAATTGTTCAGAAAAACTATTAATAGATCTTTGTGAGGGGACATCTATGGCTAACAAATATTCTACACCAAGAATGTATTCATTTTACAATGTGAAAAAATATACTATGTTACTTAAGAAAGTAACAGACTAATCAAGAACAGGAGAATGCCATTTACAAGAGGAAAAAAAATAAGTGGGAAGTATTTAGCCTGGGCTGGGCACGGTGGCTGACGCCAGTAATCCCAGCACTTTGGGAGGCTGAGGCAGGCAGATCACCCGAGGTCAGGAATTCAAGACCAGCCTGGCCAACATGGTGAAACTCTGTCTCTACTAAAAATACAAAATTAGCCGGGCATGGTGGCACATGCCTGTAATCCCAGCTACTTGGGAGGCTGAGGCAGGAGAACGGCTTGAACCCAGGAGGAGGAGATTGCAGTGAGCCGAGACCATGCCATTGCACTCCAGCCTGGGCAACAAGAGTGAATGAAACTCCATCTCAAAAAGAAAGAAAATATTTAGCCTTACTACCACAAAAGAAATTCAAAGTAATTCTTCACTTGTTAATTAACAAAAAAATTTTTAATTGCCAATAATCAATGCTGGGGAAATTGACAGAAAAACTTTTATTTTTATATCTTGCTGGTGGGCACTGCGAATTAATGCTACTGGATTGTAGGATGCTATCGGATTGCACGATGCTATTGGATTGCGATCAGCTAAATGCTTCAAAAGACATTAAAATACGAAGAATCTAAAGAAAGTAATATACAACATTAAAAATAACCTATATAAAGATGCAATTATAGCATTGCTAATGGCAGCACAAAACGGAACTAAATGTATAACTGGGAAATGATTAAGTACATTGTGACACCAAAGCAATTTTTAAAATAGTATACTACATGAGAAAAATTTTATGATATGTTAAGTCTAAAAAGTGGAATACAAATGTATATATATGATGATCATTGCCCATGTTTTTTGAAAATGAATCTTCAAGCCATTTTAATTACAAATAAAACAAAATGAATCTTCTAGAGAGCTACTAAAAAGAACTCATTTTAGAAAGCATAAATTCATTAAATAGCTTTCAAATTTCAATTTTAGAGTGTTATGACTCAATTCCCATTTCATCATATACTTAATATTAAGGAAGTCTCTAAAACACAGTATTTGCTATCCTAATATCTAAATCATCCCCTACAATGATGGGATATGTATGACTACAGAAGAATATCTAAAGAACCTGAAAAAAAAATCCCTAATTTATTCCAGAAGACCAAGAATCAAGAAGTCAAAATGCACAGGGCTTCCAAGTTTATCTAATATATACTGTCCTCACTCCAGCAGGTACGAAGACACAGTCCATTAACTAACCCATACTGTTCTCCCAATTCTTTACTAACAACAGATTCTCAAGTTGTTCAGGTGGGTGTGGGACACCTTGGTGTGTCCTAGAAGACACATCAGGAATTTTCTAAATTTTCTAATGGACTCTTTTGCCCTGTGGCCATGGACTGGTTTAGGGGTAACTAGTCAGGAATAGATTAGTCCTAAATCAGGACTACTGAAAAGTAAACAGAGGTCTGCAGCACTCTTTAGCTTTCCTGATAAAAAGGAACCTAGTCTTTACTTGCTACCTTCTTACTCCCCCTTCTTCCTCCTGGAGTACATGGTACCTAGAAGAGCAACAGGCATCTTATCACTCATAAGACTAGCATGAGGAAAGATACCAACAGAATCAAGGAAAAAGCTCCAGGGTCCCTTGTGGCATCACCGAACATGTGTAACAGCCCTGGACTGTTGATTTCTGGGGCTACTTTGTATGTGGGAGAATTAATTTCCTTTTGCTTACACTACTAGAGAGGTTTTCTAATGCTTGCAGATGACTGCATTCCTGATACAAGTAAATCTGAATAGGTAAATATGAATTTTATTCACAAATACTTACAATTTAATTTTTACCAAAAGTAGACAATATTTTGATCAAAGATAAAGTTTAAACAGAAGTTTGCAAGTAGAATGAAGAAACGAATGAACACATTAATGGTAGGCAGATTACAGTAGGGTCTTTAAGATGCATCTTTAAATTCAGTTAACAATAATCAGAGTCCACTAAAAAATATACAAATATCTTACACATGGAGCACAAATTTAGTGTGTTAATGAAAAAGTCTCACTCCCCCAGCCTATTTTTCAATGATTATTCAAGGACAAGTTTTCCATATCAAGTCCAGTTCAGTAACATGAAATGAAACTTTATACGAAAAAAAAAGTTTATATAATTCTACTTTGAATGGGAATAAACTTATTTTTTCAATAGTTTAGAAAACATGCTTTTGGAAATTTTAAGAATCACATTTTAATTTGGTAGAAAAAAATGCGAAAAGTTTTTATTCTGTTCACAACCATAGATCAGGTTAAAAGCATACTCATGATAAATCAGGAACTAAGTCAAAATCTTTTGGCTTTAAAAACAATTGTTCTTTTTATTACTCTATACCTATTTAGCAGGTAAAGAAAATGTTACAGTATTTCACATAACATCTCTATGAGACCCTTACCGCCACAAATGATAAAATCATGAATGCTTGACAATATTTTACAACAATCCTGGCATAAAATTTTTCTGGGAAAGTCCAATGCCACTGGGCAGGGGAAAATCTATAAAAAGTACATACTATTAAGAAAAGTTGGAAAAACTTCCTTTTGATGCCTTTCTCTACAAAAAGTAAAGCTGAAGCTGGGCACAGTGGCTCAAGACTATAATCTCAGCACTTCGGGAGGCCGAGGCGGGCAGATCACCTGAGCTCAGGAGTTCGAGACCAGCCTGGCCAACATGGCGAAACCATGTCTCTACTAAAAATACAAAAATTAGCTGGGTCTGGTGGCGCATGCCTGTAATCCTAAGTACTCGGGAGGCTGAGGTAGCAGAATCGCTTGAACCAGGGAGGCGGAGGTTGCAATGAGCTGAGATTGCACCACTGCACTCCAGCCTGGGAGATAGAGTGTGACTCCATCTCAAAAAAAAAAAAAAAAGTAAAGCTGAAATTATGATTGAGTAGAAAATGAAAACGTTGACATCTGCTGCTAGTTTGCATGCATTCAAAATGCTTCGGCAAGGCCAAGTGCTCTGGCTCACACCAGTAATCCCAACATTTTGGGAGGTCAATGCAAGAGGATCACTTGAGGCCAGGAGTTTGAGACCAGCCTTGGCAACACAGTGAGACCGTGTCTCTACCAAAAATAAGAAACTTAGCCAAGTGTAGCGGCATGCACCTGTAGTCTCAACTATTTAGGAGGCTCAGGTAGGAGACTCGCTTGAACCTGGAGGTTTGAGTATATAGTGAGCCATGACTGTGCCACTGTACTCCAGTCTAGGTGACAGAGCAAATCCTGTCTCTAAAAAGACAAAAACAAAATGCTTCAGGAAATTAAAAAGAGAGTCCCAGATTATCTAGATTCACAGACTAAACCTACATCAGCAAACTACCTAAGT
Source organism: Nomascus leucogenys (assembly GCF_006542625.1). Lineage (NCBI taxonomy): Eukaryota > Metazoa > Chordata > Mammalia > Primates > Hylobatidae > Nomascus > Nomascus leucogenys. The sequence continues at coordinate 88,611,821 of NC_044381.1, read as the reverse complement.
GCACATATGCCCGTTCAACAGCAACCACAGCTTTCACCAGCCTTCCACGCCATTTCTGATTACAGTTCTGGTTACAGCCAAGTGAAAGCAGAGAGTGGTTAGCTAAGGCTCTTTAGTAACCTTCTCCAAGAAGAGAAATCTACCTTGAAACATGATGGAGCTCTCCACTGTCTGTAGTTTCCTACTGTCTCCTAAAAACCTATCACTCTTGATGTATCCGGAAAATTAACAGCGAAGGTAAAACCAGGTTCATCTTTAGAAAAACAATGCTCTCTATATAGTCATGAGATCACCAAATGTCTCATACAATGGCTGGTAAATTCTAGGTACTCAAGCAGAAGTATTTCTTTTTCCTATACTTTTAAGTCCGTGCCCTGATATTCACTCAACAAATATCCATTATTCCATAAATATTTGAGGCATCATTCTACGTGCTGAAAATACTGCCCTAAAAATGTTTGTATTTACTTCAAGAGACAGACAATAAACAAACATATGATGTAAGAGTATCATTACGTACTTAGGCTTTAAATTCAATTAAATAATTTTTTACCTATGTCACCTGGAATGCCAACAAGAATACTACTTCTAAAAGTGAGTTTTTGGTCTAAAAATCATGAGGCAACTGATTTACGTATCACAAACCAACACTTAATAATTACCTACGATGTAAGTTAGCAATATTCATTTTCCAGCAAATTGGAAGCATTTTTATTTCAATGGATTTATATATTTCTAAAAAACTTAACTTGTACAAATTAGAAAAATAGCAGTTATCACCATAAACTATGCAAAATATAGTACTTTACATTTTGTTGGCAGTCAACTTGAGCCTAATGCTACAATCCATAACTATCACAGGAAAGTGAGGTAGGTTTTTTATATCAGTTACATCTGAAAAGAGTCATAATTTCTGGGCCTCTTAAAGTATGAACTCACACAGGAGTCAATCATGACTAGTTTAATTTTATTTTACTTTGTTCATTTTCATATTTGTATTCAATAAGGTACTTTCACAACGATCCAAATGTAACAGAACCACAGACTAACATAGAATTAAACAGGCACTCACGTATCAAGTACCACATCAAAGCCAGAAGTTAACAATTAGCGCAAGTGGCCCCTTTGTGCAGAGAACTACAAAAATACAGCCTGTAGTAACCATGATCAGTAGCAGAGTGCTCCTAATTCTCAAATAGTGGATTTCTTTTCTTATGAAATTAATGGGTGGTAAGGACTTAGTTTGAAATTAATAAAATGTCAGGGAAAAAATGTGATATCGAATGGGGAAACATTTTCCATGAGCAAAACTAATGAAAGAAATCACAAAAGAAAACACTGACAGATTTGGGTACATGAAACTTTTAAACATATGTACATTAAAAGGCAAACCAAATACTAATTTAAAAAATACAATAAATACAACACAGATTGAATACACTGAATACATGCGAAGAGTTGTGAAGGAAGATAAAATACTAAGACTCCAAAAGAAAAACGGGAAAAGAAGTATTAATGGGTGTGGTGTTATGATAGCTATATTGGTTTTTGTCCACAGTTCCTAGCCCCTAACTCCCACAGTCCTTGTTATAATGCTGGGGTGCTTTAGGCCTCAGGAAACAGAATCTCTCTCTCTCTGACCTCCTGTCCTTTCACCTGCCCCAGGCAGGACTCTAATCTGCTTGTGGATCAAAAGACCCTCATTCCAGAGAGTCCTGCTCCATATCCTATGGGAAGGAAAGCTACACAGAAAGGCCAAGAAAAGTCTGAATAGACAGGCCTTACTGGGTTTAGATAATGTGCTTTTTTGTCCAATCACATTTCTATACGGTTGTCAACCAGGCCATGTAATAAAGCCTCCTTGTATAAAAACCCAAAAGGACCAGGTTTGAAGAGCTTCTGGAGAGGTGAACACGTAGAAGTTCTTGGAAGGTGGCACGCTCAAGGAGGGCACGGAAGCTCCGCGCTCCTTCCCTGATATCTCGCCCTACACAATGCTTCATCTGAATCCTTTGTAATATCCTTTTAAATAAATGAGTAAACATGTTTCCCTGAGTTCTGTAAGCTGCTCCAGCAAATTAATTAAACCCAAAGACGGGGTTGTGGGAACACCAACTTAAAGTCAGTCTGTCAGAAGTCTGGAGGCTTGGACTTACCAATGATGTCCGAAGATGTAAGGGGCAGTCTTGGGGACTGAGCCCCCAACCTATGGAATCTGACACTATCTTAGGGTGAATAGTGTTGGAACTGAATTGAGGACACCCAGCCAGTGTACGCTGCTTGGCATGTGGAGGAAAAAACCCACAGCTTTTGTCACAGAGGTTGTCTTCTGTGTTGATGACTGTCATGGTGGTATGAAAGCAGAGGAAAGACAGGGTTTGAGAGAGTTTTTCTGAAACAGTAGGCAATTCACAAAAGACAAAATTGGTTAAACATGTGAAAAATGTTTCTGTTCAATAAATATAATACAGGCACACCTCATTTTATCGCACTTCACTTTATTGTACTTTGCAGGTATTTTTTTACAAATTGAAGGTGTGAGGCAACCCTGCATTGAGCAAGTCTGTCAGTGCCATTTTTCCAACAGCATGTGCTCACTTCCTGTCTCTGTGTCACATTTTGGTAATTCCCACAATATGTCAAACTTTGTCATATTATTACATCTGTTTTGGTGATTTGTAATCTGTGATCTTTGATGTTACTACTAATCTTTTGGGGAATGCCACAAACTGCACTCACAGAAGACGGCAAACAATCAACAAATGTCAAACAATCAACAAATGTCATTTGAGTTCTGACTGCTCCACCCACCAGCCATTCCCCATCTGCCTCCCTCTCTTCGGGCTCTCTAGTCTCTGAGACCACAACACTGAAATTAGAATGGCCTCTAAGTTCAAGTGAAACTTCAAAGTGAAAGGAAGAGTCACAGGTGTCTCATTTTAAATCAAAAGCTAGAAATGACTAAGCTTAGTGAGGAAGACATGTTGAAAGTTAAGCCCGAAAGCTAGGATTGTACCAGTTAGCCAAGTTGTGAATGCAAAGGAAAAGCTGTTGAAGAAAATTAAAAGTACTACTGCAGTGAACACATAAATGGTAAGAAAGCAAAACAGCCTTACTGCTGAGATGGAAAGTTTTAGTGTTCTGGAGAAAAAGAAGATCAAATCAGCCACAACATTCCCTTAAACCAAAGCCTAATCCAGAGCAAAGCCCTAACTCTCTTCAATTCTATGAAGGCTGAGAGAGGTGAAGAAACTCAGAAGAAGAGTTAGAAGCCAGCAGACACTGGTTCATCAGGTTTCAGGAAGAAAGCTGTCTCCATAACATGAAAGTGCAAGCTCACCAGCAAGTTATCCAGAAGATCTAGCTAAAATGATTGATGAGGTGACTACACGAAACAACAGATTTTCAGTACAGATGAAACAGCCTTCTCTTAGAAGAAAATGTCATCCAGGACTTTCATAGCTACAGAGGAGAAGTCAATGCCTGGCTTAAGTCAATGCCTGGCTTCAAAGGTTCAAAGAACAGTCTGACTCTCTTATTAGGGGCTAATGCAGCTGGAGACTTAAAGTTGAAGCCAATGCTTATTTACAATCTGAAAATCACAAGGCCCTTAAGTATGCTTTAAGAAAAATAAGAGGTATTAATTTTTATAAAATGTGCTCATTAGCTACTGGAAGGTGAAATTGTTGTTGTTGTTTTTTTAATTAGGAATATGTACCGAGAACCTTTAAAATGCTTACATACTTTTTTTCCAAGTTATTTTATTCCTGAGTATTTTTTAAGGAAACAATTCAAAAGACAAAATTCTGTGCAAAAAAAAAGTGTTCATCACAGCATTATTTAGGATAGCAAGGAGCTATAAACAACCTAAATGCTCCCAAACTATGCTTATAGCAATAAATATTATAAAAAGCGTGGTAGCCTGAGTGTAGCAGATCAGGGGAACAAGAATGAAATTCCCAAAACCTCACCAAAAAATTTTATAAAGAATCAAATCACAGGATGTTGTAATTTGTGAACTGTTACCTTTTTCTTATCAATATAGAAGTTAACAACAACAACAACAAGCTCTCTTTATACAGAAGGTCACCTGTGGGAAGTGTTACTCAAGAATGCTGAGAACATCTTCAGTTTCACAGTGGGGCAGAACTGACAGGGAGCTAAAGACTGAAAGCAACAGAAAAAGAACATCTTTTCTCACCAGCCTACATCAGAAAAGCAGACACATTTTTTTAACTTTCTTCTTTAAAAATCTTTATATTTTTTATTTTTAAGTCTGTGGTGTTTAAGTTGCACGATTTTCCTTAAGGTCATCTGCTTTTAAATTCAATATCATGGCTTCATGTGTGCAAAGAAAGCAGTAATACTGTTAAAAAGAAATGAGGCATCTAAACTTCCTTAAATTAACATTTGAAGGTTTGAGCACAGTGAAGCCAAGGTTCAATATCAAGACATTAATTTGTTCAGAAAAAAAAAAAAATACTGTATCTTAAACAGAAAAAAATCTCTAAACTACCTTTGCTGAACAGAAATAACGTTATCAGTGCCATGTTCCTACAAACTAACAGAAGATGCTACAGGTCGTAAATATTAGGAAAGAAAACTTTTTTCTCTAATTTTATATTCATCCTTGCTACATTTGAAAGGACTGAACGGGGCCGGGCGTGGTGGCTCACGCTTGTAATCCCAGCACTTTGGGAGGCCGAGGCGGGCGGATCACGAGGTCAGGAGATCGAGACCACGGTGAAACCCCGTCTCTACTAAAAATACAAAAAATTACCCGGGCGTGGTGGCGGGCGCCTGTAGTCCCAGCTACTCGGAGAGGCTGAGGCAGGAGAATGGCGTGAACCCGGGAGGCGGAGCTTGCAGTGAGCCGAGATTGGGCCACTGCACTCCAGCCTGGGCGACAGAGCAAGACTCCGTCTCAAAAAAAAAAAAAGAGAAAGGACTGAACGGAATATTCCATTCAGATAGGCCAAAGCTCAAAGTCTGTACCTGGATGAGGATATGAATTTCAAACACAAACCACAACCTGAGAAATAGTCTGTCTCTAGTTACTTTATATAAAACACTATGCTAACATCTCAATTTAAGAAGCTGACAAGAATTGCATTTATTCAATGAATCAATCAGTTCTATACTAAAAACTAGGTTACATACATTCTGATATTTGTTTTCTATATGAAAAAAAGAATTGTATATGATGTAGAGTAGCCCTACCTAAACAATACAATGGGATCTTTGAAGCACACAGATCCATAAAATGGGTGCAGGCCAAGGAAAAAGTCTCCTTCCCTACACATTCCTGGTATATTTTACCTTATCTCAGAATATCAATTCATAGGTCTGTTCAAATTATACTGTTAGCATTTCCTAAGAAAAAATAAGCTCTGAAAAACATGCCTTTCCTATCTTGACATCCAATTAAAACATTCAAACTAATACCCTATTTGGTTGACTGAGGCAAGGAGGAAGAGAAGAGAGGAAAAAAGAACACAGAAGCAAAATGTTTTTTCCTCTTCTGTCATTACTGTTTTTAACTTAACATGTCTCAAAGTGTTTAGCTCCATGGTGATGGGAGCAGGCGAAAAATATAGAAACACTGAAAGAACAAATTCCCCCAGAATATTTTAGGGTTCCTAACACAAAGCGTACTGTGGAATTATAGAAACATACAAGTTGAAAATAGATTCTTATAACTTAGTAATGGTGGAAGATGAACAATCTTTCCCTATAATTGCTTTTAAAAATCTGTTACATTCACCCCACCAAAAAAGCTGAGCCAGATTTCTATTTGATTTTTTAAAAATTATTATCTCCCAGTGTAAAGGAAATAGAAGAAAAAGTATTCATTGTTTAGAAGAATGGATTTCAACAGGGGAGACTCTGCCCTCCAGAGTGACACTGAGCAGCATTTGGAGATACCGGCAATCTGAACTGGGGAGGCGCTATTGGCATCTCGTGGGTAGAGGCCGGCGATGCAGCTGAACATGTAATTCCACGGCCCTTCACAACAAAATTATCTGACCCCAAATGCCAAGAGTCCTAAGGTTGAGACCCTGGTTTAGAAATACTTTCGACACTGAAATGTGCAGATTTATAATCACTCAAGTTACAAAACACAGTCCCTTAGGTCAAAGTAAGTAAGGAAGGCTCCAAGGCACTCTGTAGTCCCCACAGACTGATGTATGGAATGACTGAACTTTCATACTAAGGATATAAACTCAAAAGCTGCTGGAGAAAAGTTCAACCATTCAATAAATTACAAGCTTAAAAGAAACAGGGTATGGGAAAATACATTTGTAAATAAACCTAAAATTTTAGCTAACATAAAATCAGTATAACCTATTAAATGAAGATAATATCAATGATATTCTGTACCTTTTGTGGTAGTAATAATAGCTATGGTACAACTAATTTCCACTTACTGGTTCTTGCTTGCTAAAACTTTCAAGATCTCAAAGTTTTAATTAAATGGCTTAGGATACATTTATTCTTTACTACAATTAATATTTTCTGGCCCTTGTTCTGTGAACTGTCCTAAAGCCTGGGGAAAGGATGACGGGTACAGCAATCAAAGCCATCACTCTTGAGGGGCTTACAGTCTAGTAGGGGAGAGTGAGAACAAGCAAATCAATAAACAAGATAAAGGTCAGATGGCTGGAAGTGCCATCCAGAAAATTAAAATACAGTAATATGATCAAGAGTGGCTGGCTGGCTGGCTAATTTCAACTGATTTGGTCAAGGAAGGCCTCTTTGTGAAGAAGTCATTTAAGATAAGATGACTAAATGTCATGAAGGAATCAGTAACACAAAGCATGAATGTTCCAGGCAGAGGGAAGAGCAAGTGGAAAGACTGGGACATGAGCAAACAGGGTGTCCAACGTAAAGAGTGCCAGTGTGGCTGGAGGGGAAAGGGAAATGACCCAGAAAAGAAAAGACAGATGGTGTGGGGCTGTGAGGAAGCTTGCAGGGCCTGCAAGCTGGTATGGGGTTGGACTTTAAGAGCAACATGAAAGGTTGCAGGTTCCACATCACTGTCTCATGACATAACCCAGCTCAAGATCAAACCAGCTTGCATTAAGGTGGGATCAGCAGAGATGCAGAGAAGCAGAGTTGGACACTTTTGGTAGCAGAGCCAACTAGGCATACTGATGGATTAGATGTGGTTAAGAAATATGTTACTGATGGGTTCAGAAAGAGATGAATCAGGGATAACTGCTGAATGCTTAGCTTGAGCAACTGGACAGATGATTCTCCCAAGGAATTCCAAGTGAGACAGAAACAGGTTTAAGGACTATAAATAGGGAGACTAGCCATCCTGGTTTGCCTGGGAAGAAGGGGTTTCCTAGAATGTGAGACTTCAGTGTCAAAACCAAGAAAGTCCCGGGAAACAAGGATGAGCTCATTACCGCAGACACACATCAAGGTTGTTTTGTTTTGTTTTTCAGCTCACTACAGCTTCGAATTCCTGGGATCAAACGATCCTCCCACATCAGCCTCAACTGATTTGGTCAAGGAAGGCCTCTTTGCAAAGAAGTCATTTAAGATGATATGACTAAATGACTAAATATCATAAAGGAATCAGCTACACAAGGCATGAATGTTCCAGGCAGAGGGAAGAGCAAGTGGAAAGACCCTAGGATATGAACAAACAGCGTGTCCAACATAAAAAGTGCCAGTGTGGCTGGAGAGGAAAGGGAAATGACCCGGGCACTAGGGGGAACTAGCTGTAGCTGGGACTACAGGTACATGCCACCATGCCCAGCTAATCTTTATTTTTTGTAGAGATAGAATCTCGCTTTGTTGCTCAGGCTGGTCTCAAACTCCTGGGCTCAAGCAATCCTTCTGCTTCAGCCTCCGTAAGTGCTGGGATTGATCACAGTTCTTCGCTGACCATGTTAAATTAGTGATGCCTATTGGACATAAAGGTGGAAATATCAGAAAAGCAATTGGAAATACAAGTCTGAAGAGCTGGATAAGCAGAGTTAGAAACAAGAGAGGCATACAGAGGATATTTCAAGTCATGCAACTAGATAACATCACTTTGAGAGAGAAGAGAAACCAGCCCAGAACGGAGCTGTCTTTCTCTTTTTCACGGATAATATACTGAAAGACATCTGCCTCAGTCTGGTTCTCCATCAACACACTCACTGCCCTTCAGACTTGAAACTCCATGTTTTGACTCTCACTTTCCAGATCTTACTAGAAAATCAGAAACACAAAGTAAAATGCACATTTCAGATGTTTTCAGTGAGCTAACAAACTACTTTGCTTATAACTTCAGCTCTAGACTACTCCGCCCTATACCTTTTCTGAGGTCCTCTCCTAAGGGTCACAGAGAAACCCAGCTGCATGGAACAAGTTTATCGTCCATCATTTCCCTTTGTTTTTTAAACTTAAAAAAAAATTTCTTTTTTTGAGACAGTGTCTCACTCTGTCACTCAGGCTGGAGTGCAGTGGCGTGATCACAACTCACGTTGCAACAAACTCCTGGGGTCAAGTGATCCTTCCACCTCAACCTCCCAAGTACCTGGGACTACAAGTGCACACACCACCACACCTGGCAAATTTTTTTGAAATTTTTTTGTAGACACAGGGTCTCACTGTGGTTTCTAAGTCTTGGCTTCAAGTGATTCTCCTGTCTCAGCCTCCCAAAGTGTTGGGATCACAGGTGTGAGCCACCGCACCCAGCTCCCTTCACCTTGTCCAAAGCTTCTTTGCAAAGAAATCCCACTATTGCTATAGCCAAATGATTGGCCTCATTTTTCCTATTCCCAAGCAGTACTACTTCCCTCCTTTTCTAATTATCTTCAGCAAGCATGACCGTCAACTTCCACAATAAAAAAAACCAAACTCTCACTATTGAGGAAGAAATACAGAAGAAATGGAGTCAACAAAAACTCTCTGAGGGCAAGTTGCAGTTGAGAGGGTCCCACTGTTCAGCACATTAAGAGTCTAACAACCTTTACTTCAACTTAACTGGGTACACTGGAATTTATAAAAAGGAACAATTACCAGAGTGACCCAACAGATGGCCCATTAAACTCTGGGATTCGTACAATGTGTCTGGTGACCTATTTCAAGGAACTGGTTAGAAACCTCCCAATTGGCCAACTTGTGATTAAAAATATGAAATGTTTGCAGTTGACCTTCAAATCGAACTCTTTCTGGCCAATCTAGGCAGAAATAATAAGAGAATAAATAAAACATCAGAAATAATCAAAAGAGATCCTGGGACTTGGAACTGCTGTCAGCAGAATTACTTGGTTCACATATGGGACAGCTCCTTCTCTGTGAGGGCAAGCATCATAGCTAGAGAGAACAAGAAATCTCAGCATTTAAAAAAGAAAAAAAAAAGGTAGTCTCTTCCCTAGATGATGAGGTGAATGAAAAGGTAGAATTCCAGAGACAGGCAATTAATGGGAATAAATTACACCTAGTAATCCCGATCTACTCATAAATGGACCTGTCACTGTGGGCCCCCTGGAAGGCCAAGGGAGCCACCAAGGTCACCCTTCAAAAACGCATTCCAAATCCTTCTCCAGCACTTAAAACCACTTAAATGCTGAATTATTTTAAACTCTTATTAAGTTTAATAAAAGTGAAGCATTTTTATCATATGTAAGGAAAATAGAAAAAGCAGACTTGGGTTTAAAATTATAAACAATAGTAACCCCTGAATTGATAAGGCTTAATTGCTCATGGTCAAATAAACTTTAAGCTATATCTCACTATATAAGCACGCCTTTTCATTTCACCTTTTTTTTTTTTTTTTTGGAGACAGTCTTCAGGCTGGAGTACAGTGGAGCAATCCCAGCTCACTGCAACCTCTGCCTCTCAGGTTCATGCAATTCTTGTGCCTCAGCTTCCCAAGCAGTTGGGACTACTGGCGTGTGCCACCTATGCTCAGCTGGTTGTTATATTTTTACTATAGACGGGGTTTCACCATGTTGCCCAAGCTAGTCTGGAACTCCTGGCCTCAAGCGATCTGCCCGCCTCGGCCTCCCAAAGTGCTGAGATTACAGGTGTGAGTCACCACGTCCGGCCTCATTTCATTTTTATACTAAATACCACATTTACTTTCTTAAGAATATTAGAAATGTAAACATCCTAATGTAAATTACACTTAAAACACTTATTTTTCTGTTGATTCAAAGTTGATAACTACATTTTTAAGGCACATGTAACATATTCATGTACATTGATTTTATCTGATTTCTAAATATGATCACCACACTCCTCCCAAATAGGATATAAATAAAAAAAATCCACTGGTGATAAAAGACAATTTATCTTTCAAAGTTATTTCAAATTTCATAAATGATAAAAATTTAGTAAATAAAACGCTGACAGCAGACTTCATTACATAGTTGAGTTTAAAGACTTCTGACCTTACACTTAAGCAAAATTAAGCTATATGCCCCCATATTTAATGGATACTAAGTAGCACACATTTGCCTGAAAGAAATACATAATTCAGTTTGAAAAAAATTTAAATGCCTTTGTTTCACCTTCATTCCAATGAAATCACTAAACAATGCCTCACATAACCATTACGTTTGCAATAAGGCATTGTTCATAGTTTTATAATTTAATTATCTGAAAATAATCACTAGTTGGTACCTGCTAAAAAATAAAATCTATTCTGTGATGCCATTACGGCTTTACAAGAATAAGCAGAGCTACTGAATAAGAGAGGCAAGTGATTCTTGTGCCTCAGCCTCCCAAGTAGTTGGGACTACTGTCGTGTGCCACCTGCGCTCAGCTGGTTGTTGTATTTTTACTAGAGACGGGGTTTCACTGTGGCAAACAAAAATGGAGCAACAGACATTGGTTTAGGTGAAGAAATGGAATGAAAAACCCAAGACAGGAATCTTGAAGTGCAGCTCACCAGCATTTGTTATTTAAGAAAAGGGTCTGCTCTGGGTAGAGTAGCAAGTTAGAGAGTCATCCTACTGTCCAGCAGCGTGGAAGGAAAGAAGCCCCCCAAAGGAACAGTTGAACAAAATAATTATTATTTGAACAAATAATTATTCTAGAAAATTAATACAATCCAAAACTATTTTCAGGTCAGGCACAGTGGCTCATGCCTGTAATCCCAGCACTCTGGGAGGCCAACGTGGACGGATCACCTGAGGTAAGGAGTTCACGACCAGCCTGGCCAACACAGTGAAACCCTGTGTCTACTAAAAATACAAAAATTAGCCGGGTGTAGTGGTGCACACTTGTAATCCCAGCTACTTGGGAGGCTGAGGCAGGGGAATCGCTTGAACCTGGGAGGTGGAGGTTGCAGTATGCCGAGATCATGCCACTGCACTCCAGCCTCGACAGAGCAATACTCCATCTCAAAAAAAAAAAAAAAAAAAGTTATTTTCATATTAAGTTACGAATCTTACGAATCTATCCAATAATGAAATATAAGACACATATGAACAAAAAATGAAAGTTATTCAATTAGTTCATTCATTCAAAAACATTCGAGTTTCTAACACATATAACATTCCATAGAATTTCTAAAAATCAGGACAAACAAGTTACTACCATCAAGAGCTAAAGAGCTATTAGGGGAGCTCTTTACACAACAACTACATAGGGTACAAGGCAATAAGCACCACAATATAGTTCTGACAACTATGCTTCTGGCTGGATTTGGAAATTGTGGCATGAAAACAATTGAGAAGAGGTGTAATCACATGTGGAGGAAAAAAAGAAAACCAATCCTCAATCTTGGGTGACTGCACGAAAGGAGCAAAAATAAGTGGTACAATCAACTCCTTCAGTAGGCCTTTTCACTGACCCTCACCAGATCAAGTGAGATGTCCATTCCTTCCAAAGAGGTCCAAGGAAGCATCCATTACTTTCCATGCTTTACAGTGAGCTCTTTTAGGACAGAGACCATGTCTCATCAACTTGTACAGCTTCAGATATCAACACAGTTAGTCATATTGTACCTGTTCAATAAATATTTGATAAATAAGAATTCATTAAAAAAGGAATTCATTAAAAGCAAATGAATGCAGGCCAGGCATGGTAGATAACTTGATGTCAGGAGTTCGAGACACGCCTGGGCAGCATGATGAAAACCCATCTCTACTAAAAATGCAAAAATTAGCCAGGCGTGACGGCGTGCACCTGTAATCCCAGCTACTTAGGAGGCTGAGGCAGGAGAATCTCTTGAACCTGGAAGGCGGAGGTTGCAGTGAGCTGAGATTGTGCCACTGCACCTGCACTCCAGCCTGGGAGACAGTGCGAGACTCCATCTCAAAAAAAAAAAAGAAAGAAAAAGAAAAAAGAATACAGAGAGAAGAGAGTAAAAGAGAAGAAGCTATGTTCACAAAAGCAGAAGAGCCAAGGGGAAAAAGCAACAGGTAACTGCTTGGAAAAAGAGAAAAATGGGAGTAATGTAGTAACATCACAAGCACAGGAAAGCTTAATATGTAGATTGAACATTGTGAACTTAAAAAATAGGAGCTCACAAAATTATAGGGCTTTAAGAGCAGAAGCCACAGTGTAAAAAACCTAAGTATGAGACTTTTTCTCTCTCTCTTTTTTTTTTTCCCTGAGACAGGGTCTCACTCTGTTTCCCAGGTTGGAATGCAGTGGCACAATCCCAGCTCACTGCAGCCTCGAACTCCTGGGCTCACCTTTTGTGACAGCCTGCAACTACAGCCATGTGCTACCAATCCTGGCTAATTTTTTATTTTTTGTAGAGATGGGTTCTCACTGTGTTGCCCAGGCTGGTCTTAAATTTCTGGACTCAGGCAATTCTCCCACCTCAGCCTCCCAAAGTGCTAGGATTATAGGCATGCACCACCATATCCAGCCAAATATGAGACTTAACAGTGAAACAATGAATACTTTTTTCTTAAGATCAGGAATAATGCAAAACGTCCATTTTCACTACTCCTACTTAGCACTCCACGGCAAGTTCTAGCTAGTTTGATGGGCCAGAAAAAAGAGTTTTAAAATGTATAAAGATGGAAAAGGAACAAATAAAACTGTCATTATTAACAGAATCAATCATGATCACATATGACAATTACCTACATACACACACACACACACACACACACACACAATTAGAACTAGCAACTGAATTTAGGAGGTTTACAGGATATCAGGTCAATACACAAACAGCAATTGTTATGTCTGTGTACTAGCAAGTGAATAAGAAAATGGAATTTGAAATACACTACTTAGAGGATCACAAAAAATCCAGTATATCTAATGAAAATCTGTATCTAATGAAAGATGTACAAAACATCTATACTGAAAACTACACAACACTGCTGAGAAGTTAAGTGAAGAGGTTCATGAATGGAATACTTAGTATTATTAAAATGTCTATTCTCCACAGACTGAAAAACAGACTCAATGAAATCCCAGTCAAAATCTAATTGGCTTTTATTTTTTTTAATGACAAATGATTCTAAAATTTACAGGGATATTCAAAGGCTCTATAATATACAAAGCAATTAAAAGGCAAGAATGAGGCTGGGTGCAGTGTCTCATGCCTATAATCCTAGCATTTTGGGGAGCCAAGGCAGGAGGACTGCTTGAGTCCAGAAGTTTGAGACCAGCCTGGGCAACACAGTGAGACTGCACCTCTACAAAAATGAAAATTAACTGGGCATGGTGGTGTGTATTTGTAGTCCTAGACACTTGGGAGGCTGAGGCAGATAGATCACTTGATCCCAGGGATTCATCATAGCTGCAGTGAGCTATGATCATGCCACTGCACATCTCTAAAAATAAAAATTAAAAAAAAAAATAAAGTTAGAGAACGTAATTACCTGATTTGAAGACTTTATAAAGCTACAGTATTCAAGACAGTGTATAATTGACTTAAGAACAAAGAGACCAGTGGAACAGATGAGACTCACACGTATATAGTCAACTGATTTTCAACCAAGAACTAACTCAGCTCAATGGGAAAAGAACAGTATTATCAACAAATGGTACTAGATAGAAACAGGAAAACAGTGCAAGTAAACCTTAACAGTTATTTCATTTCACACTCAAAAAAAAAATTAGAGATGGTTTATCAACCTAAAAGTAAAAGACAAAACCCTAAAGCTTCTCAGAGTAAACATAGGAAAATATCTTCCCAATACTGGCTAAGCAGATTTCTTAGGTAACACACAGTACAGCATTAACCATGAAAAAAACTCAAGAAATTGGACTTACTAAACTTTTTATTCATCAAGAGACATCGTTAAGGAAATGAATAGGCAAGCTACAGACAAGGAAAAGTATTCATAATATACATATCTGACAAAGAAATCATATCTAGAATACATATATAATCTTACAAATCAGCAATTAAAAGACAAGGAAGATCATTTAGAAAAACAGTCAAGACTTGCAAAACAAACTCTGCAAAAAAAAAAAAAAAAAGTTACTGACCACATGAATGGCCAATCAGCACATAAAAAGATGCTCAAAATCAGTCATCAGGAAATAGCAAATTAAAATCATAATGAGATACTATTAAACACCCAGCAGAAGAGCTAAAAGTTTGTTTAAAAACTGATAATACCAAATACTGGTAAGAAATGTGGGGCAACTGGAACCCTCATGAATTGCTGGTGCAACTATAACATGGCACAACCATTTCAGAAAAACAGTTGGGCAGTTTCTTACATAGTAAAATATACAGCTATCCTATGACCCAACTATTCTATTCCTAGGTATCACCCAAGAGAAATGAAATTCCATGTCAACAAAATGACATGTACAAGAACGTTGATAGCAATCTTATTCCTAACAGCCAATAATCAGAAACCCAAATCTTAAAGGACAACTAAGATCTTTGCATTTTATTGGATGTATATAATATCCAAATTTAAAAAGAACTTTTAAGAATTAAGAATAAAGATAAAAAAGAGTGATGGGGTAATTCTCCCACTCCTTCACTTTTTGTGACATACTGGAAGCAAGAAGAGAGAGAATGGAAAAGATCTGGGAGTGGGTGGGGCAGTGGGTGCTGGAGAGGACAGGAAAGAGCCAGAGAAGATTTACAGACAAAGAAAAAGCATGAAGAGATGAGGAAGGAGGAGTAAGTGGAATGACACTATTAGGGAATTCACATCCCAGAGAAGAGAGGGACTGGCAAAGACAGAACAGAGGTTAGCTACAAAAAAAAGTAGGACTTCATAAAAGTTGAGAAACATATAAAGTTAAGAATGGAACACAGAAGAAATGAAGGGGCAGGACACAGTGGATCGTGCCTGTAATCCCAGCACTTTGGGCCAAGGCAGGAAGGAGGATTGCTTGATCCTAGGAATTCCACACCAGCCTGGGCAACATAGCAAGACTGTATCTCAAAAAAAAAAAAAAAAAAGGAGGAGGAAGGAGGAGAAGGAGGAAGGAGGAAGGAGGAAGGAGGAAGGAGGAAGGAGGAAGGAGGAAGGAGGAAGGAGGAGGAGGAAAAGAAAAAAGCCAGGCATGGTGGTGCACACCTAACTACTTGGGAGGCTGAGTGGGGAGGACGGCTTGAGCTGGAGCCCAGGAGTTCAAGGCTGCCAGTGAACTACAACTGTGCACTGTACTCCAGGCTGGGTGATAGAGTAAGACCCCATTTCTAAAAAAATAAAAATATAGAAATAAGGAGCTGTGGGACTGGGAAGTAAGTTCATTCTCTAGCAAGTTGGATCCATGGTCGTGCCATTGATTTCTTCCTGTCCCTTAACCCCAAAGTCAGTAAGTTATTACTGATCCTTAGGTGTTTTACAATTCCTTTGTGCCATCCAATGGGAAATATATGGAATGGGGAGCCTTGAGCTATTACTGTGCAATGGCTACAATACTTATCTAAAAATAATGAGAGAATAACTGGCACTAGAATCTCTGTTTTGAATGATGTATGCATTGTGTCAACATACCTTAATGTTTCTGTTGCTGTTGTCAGAGACAGAGTTTCACTCTGTCACCCAGGCTGGAATGCAGTAGCATGATTATAGGTCACTGCAGCCTTGATCTTCTGGACTCAAGTAATCCTCCTGCTTCAGCCTCCCAAGCAGCTAGGACTACAGGTGTGTGCCAACATGCCCGGCTAATTTTTATTTTTTAATTCTTATTTATGTAGCGATAGGGTCTCACTATGTTACCTAGGGTGGTCTCAAACTCGTGGGCTCAAGCAATCCTCTCACCTTGGCCTCCCAAAGTGCTGGGATTATAGGCATGAGCTGCCGCTTCTGGTTGAGATTAACTTTTATAGAAAGAAACATGCACTGGCCCATCTGTTTCCTGCTCTTTGAATGACTTGTTTTGCTACTTTTAACAAGTAACTAGGCATTTGGGTCTTTATTTACTCATCCTTAAAGTGGAATTGTTATAGATATAATAAACATTAGAAACCCTATATTGGTCAATTATTCTAAAAATGAAACATGCCCTCTTGGTTAATGTACCCATCTATAGGCAGAACTTAAAATTTAATAAATGATCCAATAAAGGAACTAACTCACCTCACATGGAGTAGCAAATTATTCTCACCAGAAGGAAAGAGAAAAAATTATCTTCCATATAACATAAATAAGTTCTTTTTTTTTTTTTCTTTTTTTTAAAGATGGAGTCTTGCTCTGTCATCCAGGCTGGAGAATCTTGGCTCACTGCAACCTCCACCTCCGGAGTTCAGGCAATTCTGCTTCAGCCTCCCGAGTAGCTGAGACTACAGGTGTGCGCCACCACGCCTGGCTAATTTTTTTTCTTTTTAGTAGAGTTGGGGTTTCACCATGTTGGCCAGGCTGGTCTCAAACTCAGGCAATCCGCCCGCTTGAACCTCCCAAATTGCTGGGATTACAGGCCTGAGCCACCCTGCCCAGCCAGCATGAATAAGTTCTGATTAATGCGTTACAGCTTGTTTTCACTGTATATTTGAATACTTTTTGAAAACACTACATGATTTTGCCCTAATTTCAAACAATGTCATGTCTAAATAACCATCACTCTTGGAGGAGGAAAATTCTGTTCTAACAAGAGTCAGAATGTTTTCAGCAGAGTGAAAGTATTTCCCTTGTCACTGTATTCTTTTTCTCATTCAGCAAAGACATCACTTCCAAGACAAATGACACAACTTTTTTTTGTTTGTCCGAGCTATAACACAGCACTTTTTATTTAGTTATAAAATTTTTTAAATTTTATTTTTCATAGAGATGCGGTCTTGCTATATTATCCAGGCTGCTCTTGAGCTCCTGGCCTCAAACAATCCTCCCACCTCAGCCTCCCAAGGTGCTGGGGTTACAGACATGAGCCACCACCAGGTCTAGCTGTACTTTAAAAAATCCAAAATTCCTAAAAACAAATTCTGTGAATCAGTTCTATCAGCCTTTCATGGTATTTTGATTTCAGTATGTACTGGAAATGAAGGAATGGACATGAACTCAGAAATGTCCCTCTAATCAGGCAGTCTTACAACACAGGCAGGATCAGCTCAACTCTTCCCCTCAGAGGAACTAGCTGCTGACAGCAAGCGATTAGTGTTCTGAAACAATTCCAAGGGGCTTGTCAATGTAAACTATCGGCTGCCGTAAGAAATGTCAAATCTCCATGGTAAGGTATTTTTAGAGCTCCCCACCAGAGTCAACACAGGTTTACTATAAAATGCGAGAGAGCATTTCTGATGAGGAGTTGCTGCCAATGCCGAAGCATTTCTCAGCCTGCTTCCAAATGTGGATGGCATCGTCCCACTGGATGAGGCGCCTGCTCAGATAATGTCTTGCACAGAGGCAGCTTCTCTTCACCCTTAGGGTGTTGCTGACAATACAGACAATAGTTCTGCTTTCTAGCTACAGTAATAGATTTAATTACCTGGCTATTTTGGGAGATCAAGGAAGGAAATGCCCCCCTCCCCAACTCTTCCTGCAAATTATATTTCCTGTAGTCCAGGTCACACATCTCTCCATGAGAAGAGCTTTTCAGATCAACATATACAAATTGAAAAGCCTGAGGGCAATGAGTTAAATCACAAAACAAAAAGCATTATTCTATATAAAAGCTCGATAAAGGCTACAAAATCCATCTGTCAGAGAAATAGTCCTCTCTGAATAAGAAGTTAGATTCACACTCTCCGGTCAGTTATTTTTCATGTGGCCAAGAACTTCATGGTCACTGCCAAAAGAAATTTACTGCCATATATAAAGGGCAGTGATTCTTCAACTTGTAAATATTATGAAATACCAGCAACTCATTTTAATGCAATATATGTCATATTTGTTCAATGTGCAAATAGTTTTCCATTGGAAAAGTTCCAAGCTGGCCTAATCGAGAAATAGCTGTTCTCTGGAAACAGTATTTTCAAAAGCAGCCATTATCACCAATGGAGACCATGTAGTGAATAGCGAATATTTACACTAGGCCACACAAGCAAAGAATAATATAGTAAAGACAATATTCTCCTCCATTTCTGACACTTCTACAGCTTATGAGAGAGTGTTTTTGTATTCATTATCTCATTTTGGAAAATGGGCCAAGGAGCAGGAAGAACTGTAGAGAGCATCCTTGAATGGGGTGTGCACTGACTGTCCTCCAAACAGACCACATGGCTTTATAAAGGTCACAGGAAAAACAATGCAGCTCTCCGCTCTCGGAGTTTTTTCTTGGAGGAAAAAACTAAGGAAATCCAAATGAGTGCATCTTCCCTTGTGCTGAAAAACAGTTGAGAAATACTAAGAAGCTACTTTGTATACCACTATGTTCTCCCAGATTTGAAAGCAACCCTGCATGACTACAGTTAATGATGTGCACATTTAATAAACACCATCAAAACAAACAAACAAAAAAGAGTCTGAAGAACAGACTGTAACTACTTAAGAGATCAGATTTTCTTTGTTTCTTCCTCTCCTTGTTCCTTTCTTCGGTCATTTATCAAGCACTGCAACAGAAATGGGACTACTTTGCCGTCTTGTATCCAGCAAACATCAGAAAACAGACACAAACTCCAAAAAGCACTATGACCCTGCCTCTATTACAACCTTAGGAAGACAGTGAACTTGACAATGAAGCTTAGAGACCTGCCTTGGCAATAAGGACAGAGAGATCTGAAATAGCAAACTAAAGAAGGCAGAAGAGACACACTCAGGAGTCCAGATCCCAATCTGCCAGACTACACACATTTAACCGCCTTCCTTGCAAAAGATGATGTCCCTGTGTACCAGGTGGAAGGATTATTCCTAAAGCAATTATTCCAAGCTGTAGCTCCATACCACCTCTAGAGGACTCCAAGAATCTCAAAGAATTTGGTAAAATTTCAGAACAAAATTTTATTTCGGCTAATTTATGGAAGACTGAAGAAAAAAAACAGTAAGAATAGTTAGAAATCACCCAGCTGCGACCAATTCTTACCTTAAAACCTGAAGGGAAAATAACTTCTCACTCCTTTTGAGAAAAAGGGAGACCTTAGTGTATAACAGTAGGGAAGAAGATTCAATTATTAAAAATAAAAACTGTTCAAATTATTTCATAGCCTCTTCACAGAACTGATGAAGGAGGAATTCATCTGGTAGGAAATTAGAAAGGAGAGAGTGAGCCTTCTTTTCTGCCTCCAGTTAACAAATCAGCAAGTCTGTCAAACTCTTAACTGACTATACATTATAAAAACAAACACTGACAAACTAGCTATTGCTCAAACGCCATCCTCAGACCCTGATGAGAAAATGGCAGTTACCTGGTCCAATTCAGGGTCACATAGAAACAGCTAAAGGAACAGTGGTAGATTTTACTTTTTAAGACTACAAATTCCTCACCTGAACTTTTTCTCTCTCATTTTCTTCCCAAATCTGGACCACAACTTCATTCTTTACCTGAACTTGATTTTTACTACCATCCTCCACTTAGAAGAAAGTAAAACTTCTCTCTCAAGGGAAAAAAAAAAGAGAGAGAGAGAAAAGGAAATGAAGATGCAGAGGAAAAAAGATAGCCCACTCACCCACTCTGAAGGAATGAGAAGGAGGAATGGGAGGCCAACTGAAAATACTTTATCTAAATGCTCTGAAAAGAGATTACACTGGAATTGCTCATCTAAAACAAAAACCTATCAGTCTGTCTTTGTGTAGAAGTAGTAAACTTAGCCAGGATTGGTGGCTCATACCTGTGATCCCAGCACTTTGGGAAGCTGAGGCGGTTGGATCACCTGAGGTCAGGAGGCCGAGACCAGCCTGGCCAATATGGTGAAACCCTATCCCTATTAAAAAAAAATACCAAAAATTAGCCAGGCCTGGTGGCACATGCCTGTAATCCCAGCTACTTGAGAGGCAGAGGTGGGAGAACCGTTTGAACCCAAGAAGTGGAGGTTGCAGTGAGCCAAGATTGCGCCACTGCACTCCGGGCAACAGAGCTAGACTCTGTCTCAAAAAAATAAGTAAATAAATAAAAGAAATAGTAAACTTAATAGAATCAGTAGCCCAAGGATAAAGAGATCATGTTGTAACTTGGTAAGAATCCAATAAGTAAATAAACAGGGATGTCACTACCATTAGGGCTGAGAATAGGTAACTGAAATAAATCTAATGAGAGCTGTGCAAGAAAACCAACCCATGCACAACCCTAACATTGTGCATAAAAAGACAAGAGTTCACAACTACTGCATGTGACCACACAAAATCTAAATATCCCATAAAAGAAAAACAGGCAAGAAAGAAACAACTGCTACTTATTAATATTTTTTAACAAGTTAAAATTTGCGTATCGCTTCCTTCAGGTATTTAAATGCTAAAATCTCAATGTGATGCTTAAAATTAAAAACACGCTATAATACCAGAGAATCAAAATTTGAGCATTTTCCAACAATTCAACATTATAATTTAAAACTTGGCAATATTTGCCTAATTTAAATCAGTCTCTCAATGGAAGGGACTTGCAACTGCAGAAGTGAAATCCAGCAAGCTACTGTTGTATAACCAAAAGATCTTCCAAGACAGTGCTATGTTCTTGCTGCTGACATTAACAGCTGCTGAAACACATTCTTTTAAAAATCATTTTCTTCCAGGGGTGGAGTTTCCAAAAGAATTCCAGGCTAAAATCTAAATAGACACTGTTCCAAAACTGAATGATACCACAAAATGCAGACTTCCTTTAAAACAACTTTTACACTCTTTACTTGGAAGAGAGGGCAGAGGACAAAGCTCTCATCATTTGCTCTGTTTATACCACAATGGCTTCAAGACAACAAACTGTGGGGATCATCACTGACCAACTGGTTGAAGTACATTATTGCTCATACAGAAAGCTTCTGTTAAGCGTAAACACTTAAAAGAAGCCCATTGGAAGTTAAGAGCATTGTGGCATACTAACCTATCCTGAGCATCAGAGAAGGAAACCAACAAACAAGCACTCGGAAGCCATCAAAACAGCACAAAGGACAACTACTTTCATATGCAGGGAGACGACTGTTGCTTACATAAACCTTTGTAGTGTAATGATTTGAAAGCCAGACTCTTTTTTTTGTTTTTTAAAGTTATTGTAAATTGAAGGATGAGAGAATGTTAGTGGAATAATCAGAGATCTTAGCACAGAATTCCTTAGATTTTACAATGTAGCATTGTTAAGTTATGTGAAGCTGCCATAGGATGGCGAGGCAACAGATAGAAGAAGCGGGACATCAGATAGGATGTAGCAGGTTACAGACACACCATTTTTAAAAATCTAGGAGGAACCAGGTGCGGTGGCCCATGCCTGTAATCCCAGCATTTTGTGAGGCCCAGATGGGCAGGTCACTTGAGGCCAGGAGTTTGAAAACAGCCTGGTCAACATGGTGAAACCCCTTGTCTACTAAAAAAAAAAAATAGCTGGGTGTGGTGGTGCATGCCTGTCATCCCAGCTACTCAGGAGGCTGAGGCAGGAGAACTGCTTGAACCTGGGAGGCGGAGGTTGCAGTGAGCTGAGACTGTGCCACTGCACACCAGCCTGGGTGACAGAACGAGACTCTGTCTCAAAAGAAAAGAAAAAGGAAAAAAAAAAACCTAGGAGGGATTCTGACATTCAGTTATCCCTTGATAATAACCACATGCAGCTTCTGGTGACTTGACTTTCCTATCTTTCCATCAGAGGAGCAGAAGGCATTCCTTTTAAAAGTATGTTATTATTCTACTCTTTCTATATAGCAGCTCATTTTATATTATCCCTTCACTTAAGAATCAAGAGGAAAATTCTGCTTACATAGAGAAACATGCCCTGCATAAGAAAAACACTTCCTAAAAAATCAATGGAAAAAAAGTCAACCCGAATAGGGCAGTTACTCCTTCAAGAGGTGCTTTCTTTTATCTTAAATAAAATGAACACAGCTAATAAATACTTCCAGTTTAGAAGACACTAAGTCTAACACACATCATACATAGGTATTTAAGAGTTTCTAGCTGCCATCATCTCCAGCCAGTACCTTATTAATCATTGGCATAGGGTCCCCCTGCCCCTTCTCAGTGGTGTGCTCTGTGTTCTGTGATAACCTATTATTAGCCTATGTTAGTAATGGCCACTTTTGGATGGTAAAATTATAGATGGTTTTCATTTTTGTCTTTATGTTTATCTGCATTTTCTACTTTTTTAATAGTATGTATTATTTTTGTAACAGTTATTTTAAACATTTGTTGAGAATAGCGTATTAAATGAGATTTTCCTTGATGCTCTGAACGAATACAACTGAATGTTATTCCAAGTGATCATCAAAATACAACTAAAGGATCAAATTATAGTAACAATGAATGCTGGATCTTGGCCTAAATCTTTACGATCAACAGACTCTATACACATGCAGAACAGATGAATGTACATTGGCTTCTCCATCTTTTAATTGAGGCCACTGCATAGTAATACAATGGGGATACCATCAAATTTAGGGAAGGAGCCAATATTCAGATAGAAATAGAGACAGATGGTCTCTCTGCACACACTGTTTCACAAAGCTTTCCATTTTACAAAGGGGGCACCTAACTCCATAGGCCAGACTAATTTTATTCAATTGGTTTGAGAAGGAATTTTTTTTAAAAAATGAGGTTGGGAATCTTTCATCAGGGATTACCATTCATTCACAAAATTGGGAAAGTATCTCTTACCAGATGGAATATGATATAATCATGCATAAAACTCTTTTAGATATTTTCCTACCCATTAAGAACTCTAGAAGTCTTGATTGAGGTCTTACAGCACTGCACCCACAAACAAAAGATATTTGCTGCCACGAATAAATAATTTACCCGAGTTAATCTAGAAGCCATAAAGTATTGTTAAATTCCCACTAAGGTCAACCTTTCATGCCCCTCCATTTACATACTGGCTAATGACCCAATTATTTATACAAATGCAAACCAAGGGTAATGAGGTTGGATGATTTGTTTTTGGTACTGAGGCATGGTCTCTTGGCTTACAATTGCCAAAAGAGATTAAGTGAAAGGTTAACTGGGTACTAAGAAAGTTCTGTGACAAACAGGATCACAATTCTTAGTGAACTAGCACCCTTTTCTTATTTTTATTTTTTGTAGAGATGGGGTCTCACTATATTGCCCAGGCTGGTCTCAAACTCCTGGCCTCCAAGCAATCCTCCCACCTTGGCCTCCCAATGTACTGGGATTACAGCCATGAGTCACAGCACTCAGCCAAACTGGCACTCTTTGTAAATACAGCCTAAATGAAGGTTTTTGTAATTTATATTAGGGAAAAAATATTCACCTACCCACCTAATGAGGAATTTTATCAAGGGTACTGACTGATGAAATCTTTTACCAATCAGTTTTTTAGAAACTCACTCTAAAGTCTTTCAATTTAACTCAGCAAATGTTCTAACAATTTTATAATTTGAATATGTGATTTTCAACAATTCCAAAATGAAAGTAGCAAGGTCTGACAAATAGCAATGCTGTATACTAACAAAGACAACCTGAATCACAAGCATGTGCAGGTACAACCGCAGACACAAAATGGCAGTTATGCCTTCACAACACAAAATTACATAGTGAGCTGTGGCTTTCTTCTACTTACTGCCAAAGACGCATTCCTCTGAGATGCCTGCTCACATATATTCCAACATGAAAATAAGGGTTTATTCACATATTAAAAAGCCAACTCACATTACAAGTTGAAAATTTGGCTTTTTGCTGCTGAATGAATAAATTTGCTTGTCCTTTTTCTCTTTAGAGCAGACATAGGGCTGGGAGAGAAGGGCTGGTAAACACTCCTAATAAATTATCAGAAAAAAATGAAGAAGGGTAATCTATCTAGGAAAAGTCTTCATTTTATGTCTATTCCTAAGTGACTTACAAATGCTTTCAACTTCAGAATATAATTATTTTAAAGTCTTGTTATAAAGTAAATTGAGAAAAAGTAAGAAAACTTTTGATTTCTTAAAAATAAATTGAAACACTGTCAACTTACTACTTAGCAAACACACCAAAAAAATGACTTTCACCCACTTCATTGCCAGGTACCTAACAGGTCTCAATAAGTCTACCGACCCAACATTTTAAGAAAGTGAAGAGAGGAGTATCAAATTTCCATTCTAAATACTGAGATACTGATTTGTGAGACTAGTTAGGAGGATGCAAAACAGATACAATGTACATTTCCAGGATTTCCCCTGCCTCCACCACCCTGTAGAGGTTAAGGAGAGGCTGCAGATGGCAAGACAGGTCTAAAAGGTCTGAGTGGAGAAATAAACGGGAGCTGGAAGACAGGCCACACTTCCTACTTTCTCACAAAGGAAAATAGTATGGGAAGCATGGAGAAATCTCCTAAAACTGATCCATGAGATTAGAACTGCTTACAAATGTAAAATATTCCACTGCTTTTCATTCTATCCAGGGAAAAAAATTTACTTTTATCAATGTATAATACCCTCTATAATACTTTTAAGGAACAAGTCTCCTTTTCTAATTCTCTCAATCACAGAAGAGTAGAAAACATTTAGTAGCATTCTGGATAATTTGTGCCAATTTAGATGATTCATGTAATATTGCTTTTCCAGACTAAATGGTCTATGGCCAGTGCTTTCAAGTCAACAAGGGTGCGGAGAGCAAGACCTAAATTACAGATCTGAGTCAGTGTCTAGAAGCTCCCTCAGCCCGGAGGGCCGTTCCCCACAAAGGCAGCATTTCATCTGGTGGTACAAAAACAAGCCAAGTTTTTGTACCACTTTCCATATTTACACAAGTCCTTTTGTATGCCTTTAATATATATACAAGTCCTTTCATATATAAAAAGAAGAAGACTCCATTCCACAAGAAACAAACAAAGAAGAGTAATATCAGTTCACCGAATTGATTTTTCAAAGAAAATTTTCAATAGGCTTTTCCCCTTAAAACCCAACTATAACATGCACATTTTTTAAAAAAGAAAATGCACACAAAATGTATTACACAACAACAAATGCATTCACAAAGTGTAAGATCTTCAAACAATTTCAACAAAAGATGTTAATGTTTTCCTTCCTGCAACATGGACATAATATGTATAAATTAAAGGGGAAAAAATCTTTTGAGTTCACTTTTTTTCAAATGTTAAACATTTAAGTAAAAATGGCACTCAAAAAGAAAAAACAGAAATTATATTGTTGTAAATTTTTCTCTGATACTTTATCAGTAATTAGGTTCCCAAGTTGAAAGGATTAATGATTTTTGAATGGAACTGCCTATTCAGTTTCATGGAGGCAACATTCCAAACAAGAGCAAAGGGTAATATGACTCCCCCAATAGTAAGGGAATTAGCTTTTTGAATGCAAAATTTAAATGACTTAAGATTCATTTCAGGCCAGGCATGGTGGCTCACATTTGTAATTCTAGCACTCTTGGAGACTGAGGCAGACAAAAAATATAAAATATTACCCAAACTTGGTGGTTCATCACGCCTGTATTCTCAGCTAATTGGGAGGCTGAGGTGGGAAGATCACTTAAGCCTGGGAGGTTGAGGCTGCAATGAGCTGAGATTGCACCACTGTACTCCCGCCTGGGCAACAGAGTGAGACCGTCTCAAAAAACAAAACAACAAAAACAAAAGCAAAAGCAAACAAAAAAAAGATACATTTCACACAAGAACAAGATACAAAATGATCCCTAAGACCCAATATTGGGTCACAAGGGACATAAGGGCACAACAAAGATTTCCAAGGAGGCTCCCAGATGACTGATATACAGTACTATTTCGAGGTGCAACCTGACAGGTGCGCAACCCTCTTCTATACTACTGCTACCAGTACAAAGTAACATAGTGACAAACTGACAAATTTAGAAAAAAAAAAAAAAAAAAAGAAGTAAAAGAAGTAAATTTTGTAGGCATAATGGCGAATTCTCACAATGCAGAAAAATGATGCCAGAAGCATCATTTGGACTACAGAATGAATAGAGCTATTTAAATGAAACAGCAACCAACACATTCTGAAAAGCTCATTAATGACACAATTGATCTGTAAGTATCCTGCACATTCCACACCTGCACAGGAGTGTAGAAGCAGACACAGAGAGTGAACTCAATGGTAGGCCAATTACCAGAGAAAAGTGCTTCGTATTAGTAGATAAGACAGAAAGCTATCAACATGTTGGTTCAAACTCATCGACCATTCAAAATGTAAAACATTCTATCACAGATCACTAGGATACCTAATAATAGATCTTTTCACAAGTACCTAACAACAGATTTATAGCCTCTTTCAGTGATCCTCAATTTATTCTAAACTCCCTTATGATTCTGAGTAATAAATGCACATAGCATCTACATTTACTCAAAGTTAAAAAGCATCCAAAAATCATACAATACATTATGTGGGAAGAGCACAAACAAATGCATGGGAATAATAAAGACCAAAACCAGGATAGTGGCTTCTTGGGGATAAAGAAAGGGAACTGCTGTTAGGGAGAAATATCCTGGTTTTTTAATGTTCAATGGAATTGGTAAACATTCGATTTCTCTATAGAGTGTTGAGGAGAGGCAACATGGATTTTGTTTGTCTGCTAATCAAAAAAGGAGCTGGAGTAAGGACATTTGTGTTATGCCTTATATGCTTTTTGTATTTGAAATATTCCTACTAATTTTTCAAGAACAAAAACAAATAAGGAATTAGAAGGGTATAGACTGTTCTAAGAAAACACAAAGAACAAGTCTGCACTGCCAAATATGCACCTACCTATACAAAGGGAGGATTTTGCCAGTATCCAAGACCCTTTTTAGCATTCACAGCACAAGTCGGTTGATTAGGACACAAAACCTTCTGGGGGTGTGGGGGTGGGGTAGAATCTGAAAGTGATATATTTTATTCTCATGTCTTTGAATACTAAATCACTACCTGCTAACTGTTAAGAGTGAAGAGTATGCCAGTCAACACCAACACACTCTGCCAGTTTAATTTAATGGTATTATTTTGCCTTGCTTTGCAATTACTCCCACATTTCCCCAGGGAGAAACTAATGGATTACTAAAAATAAAATGGAGATTAAGTGAATCACTTAGGCTGTTTTGGCTCCTAACTCAAACTGGCTTAAATAAAAAGGAAATGTACTGGCTCAAATGCTTGGACGTCAAGAGAAAGGGCAAGCTTCAGGGCTGGTTTCCTTGTGATTCTGGACTCCGTCCTCCACCCTGTGTGGCTTCTCACTCAGTCCGGAAGCCAGAACGCTGCAGCTACACCAGACCTCACACCAGCACACAACAACATCCAGAAGAAAGAGGCAGCTCTGTCCTAACCATGAGAGGCCTTCTGCCAGAAGCTCCAGGCAAACCCACATTGGAGCCACGCTGGGTAGAAAAGGATTACAGGACCATCTCTGAAACCATCCCCCTGGCCAGGTAACACTCAGCACTCACGGATGCAGCCAGAGTTCATGAGTCAATCATGGACAAGGCAGAAATGAGATTGCTCCTAATCAGGGCGAGCTGCAGTCAGTTCTTCAACCCCATAACATGAGGAATAGATGGGATGCATGATATGGATCCAACCCTAATGTTCAGTCAGTACTATTTACAGGGAATAGCCTGAGCAATACTGTATCAGAATACGAAATAAATCACTATTACACTGTATTTGTATATAAAGTTACAGATTCAAAAAGCAGATAACAAATGACTTCATCTCTTTGAGAAAAGTAGATTTTTAAAAATTTTGTTTCTATGTTTTCATTTCTCTAATCAGAAATTTAAACACAGAAAATCAACACTTTGTAAAACAGGTAGGTCATAGGAAGTACGGCATAGTACTTACTATATTCTTGTGCCATGGCTACCGAAATTTAGACAGCAACATCCACACCAATAAGGTATAACCTGAAATAAAATTAGAAAAAAAACCTGGTTAAGTACACAATAAATTTCACTAAAATACAATAGCTGTATAACTTTCACAGGTCTTATCTTTGATCCAGAAGAGGCAAACCAGCCTTTCTAAGGTAAACAGTTGCTTTTAAATTAGACATTGGAGAAAAACGTCTCTAGTATTATAATATTTCTTTCTTTTTTTTTTTTTAAAGACAGAGTTTCACTCTTGTTGCCTAGGCTGGAAGGCAATGGTGCGATCTTGGCTCACCGCAACCTCCGCCTCCCAGGTTCAAGCGATTCTCCTGCCTCAACCTCCCTAGTAGCTGAGATTACAGGCGTGTGCCACCACGCCCGGCTAATTTTGTATTTTTAGTAGAGACGAGGTTTCTCCATGTTGGTCAGGCTGGTCTCGAACTCCCAACCTCAGGTGATCCGCCCGCCTCAGCCTCCCAAAGTGCTGGGATTACAGGCATGAGCCACCGCGCCCGACCTGTCTGTAGTATTAAAATATTTCTAAATATTTTTAAGGTCACGTGCATCTTTGTAGAGCTGACCGTAACAAACCAAAACAAACAAAATACCTTTTTATCAAGTACTGTTGCCCTGGACTGCTATTTATAAAGCTGAAACAAAAAGGGGAAAAAATAGAATTATTATTTTTCTCTTTTTGAGATGGAGTATCATTCTGTCACCCAGGCTAGAGTGCAGTGGCACAATCTTGGCTCACTACAACCTCTGCCTCCCAGGTTCAAGCAATTCTCCTGCCCAGCCTACCGAGTAGCTGGAACTAGAGGCGCACACCATCATGCCCAGCTAATTTTTGTATTTTCAGTAGAGACAAGGTTTCACCATATTGCCCAGACAGGTCTCGAATCCCTGACCTCAGGTAATCCACCTGCCTTGGCCTCCCAAAGTGCTAGGATTACAGACGTGAGACACTGCGCCCAGCTGAAAAATAGAATTATTAAACAGACCTCAAAAATCATGTAGTCTACTCACTACAAGACACAACTAACCTGTTCAATCCAACGCAATTTAAAGCTAGATAAATCAGCTTCAATTTCCAAATTCCTTAACTTGAAGATCTGAGGAAACAGTTCTCAGGAGAAAAAAATGCAAAAATACGATTCCAATATCTGACACTGCATCATCTGATTTAGTAAAATCTATGAATATTCAGCACACTATGGAGTGCTGAACAAACACACCCATAGAATTTGAGATTCTTAAGACCCTGGGATTGCTTTTAATATTCAAAAGGGAAAGATAATAGCCGGTACAATGGCTCACGCCTGTAATCCCAACTACTCTGGGGGCCAAGGCACGAAAATCGCTTGAACCTGGGAGGCGGAGGTTACAGTGAGCTGAGATTGTGCTGCTGCACTCCTCCAGCCTGGACGATAGAGCGAGACTCTGTCTCAAATAAAAAAAAAAAAAAAAAAAAAAAAAAAAAGGAAAAATAAGAACTCTGTCCTTATCCAAACCTCGGGCCACATAACTATATAACAAACCACACTTTCAATTAAGAGGGACTGAAAAACATAAAAGTCTAACTAAGCTTTAAGACAATGAAGTTTCCAGGTAGTATGATGACAAGGCTGAGGACCACTGTCCACGTATCCACAAATACAGTGTCTAACTTCACTTGCCTTAGTGTGTGTGAGATTCAGCCATGTTGCTGTATTCATTATAGTTAATAAGCTTTTAAAAAATTTTTTTAAAGCATTAAAAGAAGAAAAGTGGAAGCCTCAAAACAGAAGGAAATATTTGCAATACATATATCTACCAAAGGACTGATTCAGAACATATAAAGAACTCCTTACAAATTAATAAGAGGGCTGTGCACAGTAGCTCATGTCTGTAATCCCAGCGTTTTGGGAGGCTGAGGAAGGAGGATCGCTTGAGCCCAGGAGTTTGAGAACAGCCTGGGCAACATAGCAAGACCCTGTCACTACAAAAAAAATTAAAAAATAAAAAAAATTCAACATTTTCCTTGGTTTAAAAAATAAAAATAAATAAAAATAAAAAGCTAGGCATAGTGGTGTGCGCCTATAGTCCCAGCTATTTGGGAGGCTGAAGCAGGTGGATCGCTTGACCCCAGGAGTCCGAGGGTGCAGTGAGCTCTAATTGCATCACCACATCCCAACCAGAGCAAGACTCTGTCTCTGGGGGGAGAAGAAAAAGACAAGCCACCCAAACAGAATATAAAAATGGCTAATAAGCATATAAAAAGGTGTTCAACTTCATGCATCACCATGGAAATACAAACTAAAACTACAATGAAATAAAATTACATAATGATGAAAATGGCTGAAATTTTAAAATCTGACAACACCAAGCCTTAGGATGTGCAGCAATTCAACTCTCACACAATGCTGATGGGAATATAAACCGTAAAGCTGTTTGGCAGTATCCAATAAAGCAGAATATAAACATACCCTGCAACCCAGCAATTCCACTCCTAGGTAAATGCCTCCTAGGAATGTGCATACATAGATCCCATACAATAATTTTCCAATAACTGTTAGTTGTAATAGCCGAAATCCAGTAACAAATTGTGGAATATTCATATAATGGAATACTACGGAGCAGGAATCAGGATTTTTTCTTTTCCTGTAAAGGGCCAAATAGTAAATATTTCAGGCTTTGCAGGCCATAAAGTCTCTGTCCCTGTCACATCTGCTCAAACCTGCCTTTGGAGTACAAAAGCAGCCACAGACAATATGGGCTTGGCTGTGTTCCAATAAAACTTTATTTACAAAAACAGCCAGTCCACCAGCCTTAGTTTTGCCTGCTACACAGCAATGAATATAAATGAACCATAACTAATACAAGAACACTGATAAATCTCACAAACATACTGTTGAGACAAAGAAGCCAGACGCATGAAAGGATATACTGTATGATTCTGTTTTATAAAGTTCAGTAATAGGTAAAACTATGTAAGTCGGAATAATAGTTTCCACTGAGTATAGGATGTAGAGGAAAATACAGACTGGGAGAAGGAAAAGCGGGGGAAATTTGGTGGGCTAATAATATTAGATTCCCTGATTTGAGTGGTAGTTTCATGACTATGTTCAATTTGGGAAAATTCATTAAGGTATAAATTTCTGATGTACTTGTCTTCATTCTGAAGAAAAAAAGTAAAACATTTCAGTAATTATTATAAATAAACAATATGGGACACATTACTAAGTGGATGCTTTCTCATAGTGTGCTATACCCAGATTCAAATACTGATGCAATGCAAGCCTTGTGCCCTCACAAAGCAAGTTCCTGAAGCTTTCCCTTCACATCTACAGTGTGATGTCTGCATCGCAACTAAACTCCTCTTCCAAGTTTCATGTAAGACTTGAGAACGAGCTATGATTAGATAGCATACACAGGAGTGGCAGGAGGTAAATGCAATACAGAGCGAGGAAGGAAAGTAACAGATGGGTGAAGAGACTGGTAGAAATAAGTCCCTGCATTTTAACATAATCTGCTAAGTAAGCAATACAGAATTTAAAAAGTAACACAAACAGCTTAGAAACACAATTTGGAAGGTCACTGAACTTGCCTTTTGGACATTAAAAATAACGACAATTTAAAAGCTTACTAAGGCTCTTAAAAGACTGATGAAGGGATTTATTTCTGGTACAACAATTTCTTCCAATCTAACAGATTACATAGGAAGTTTCAACTTTTCAAGTGAAGTAGCAAACATGGCAATGATACAGTCTTGACTTTCTAAGCCGACATGTTTTCACATTATAAGGATTTACGTTCTATTGTATGGGCTTATGTCATTAGTGAAATGAAAAGAGAAGAAATAAAGAAAAGAAGGTGAAAATAATTGAAATCTAGTCACTACAGGCCAGGCACAGTGGCTCACGCCTATAATCCCAACACTTTGGGAGGCCGAGGCGGGCGGATCACGAGGTCAGGAGATGGAGACCATCCTGGCTAACACAGTATGAGTGTACACTAACACAGTGAAACCCTGTCTCTACTAAAAACATAAAAAAATTAGCCGGGTGTGGTGGCGGGCGCCTGTAGTCCCAGCTACTCAGGGGGCTGAGGCAGGATAATTGCTTGAACCCAGGAGGTGGAGCTTGCAGTGAGCCGAGATCACATCACCGCACTCCAGCCTGGGCAAGAGCAAGACTCCGTCTCAAAAAAAATAAAAAGTCAGTTGGGCTACATGGCAAAACCCCATCTCTACAAAAAATACAAAAATTAGCCAGGCGTGGTGGTGTGAGCCTGTAGTCCTGAGGAGGCTGAGGTAAGAGGATCACTTGAGCCCGGGAGGTTGAGGCTGCAGTGAGCCATGATCATGCCTCTTCACTCCAGCCTGGGTGACAGAGCAAGATTATTAAATGTAGGGCGAGTAAAAGGCAAGTGAAAAGAAAATAAGGAAAGGAAGTCTTCCCATAGAGGTAAGAATGGAAATAAGTTTTGAATGATTACAGATAGGCAAGGTTAGGAGAATAGAAGTATCACTCTAGGCAGAGGGAGAGAACGTATGCATGGAGACATGAATGAGTCGGTCATATCTGAGGTATAATGAGAAATCTGAGACAACCAGAATGTGATGTAGAAGGACAAGCTTAAACTGAGATGTGGCCAGGTGCAGCTGATCATGCTTATAATCCCAGCACTTTGGGAGGCCAAGGCAGGAGGCTACTTGGGCCTAGGAGTTTGAGACCAGCCTTGGCAACATAGTGAGACTTCATCTCTATATAAAAATAAACAAATAAATAAAACTGAGATGATGAAAGGACTTGTCAATCACACTAAAGTTTGAATTTTATCTTACAAGCATTATGGAACCATGGGAGTGGGAACCGGGGAATAAGAATGGAATACAAGGAATAGAGGAGGAAGTGGCATGTCTCAAAATATATCTTTTTGCATAGTTTTGACATTTAGAACCATGGTAATGTTTCACAAAATAAAAAAAGCAAACAATTAACATCAACCAGTATATAAGGGGAACCTAAAGTGAAACATAAACAGCAACAACTAAACTGCATTAGGAATACGTAACATAACCACAAGACCACCCTGAAGGGAATGCAGAAGAACTAACCACTGTGGAAGCCAGTATCTTGACTACAATAGACACTGAGGCTAGAGACAAAACAAACACAGAAAGGAGAAAGGCCAGAATGAATTCCATGGTGTTCGATTTGAATCAGCGGTATCACTATGAAATCATGATTTTTAACATGTATTTCAATAGACAGGAACAGATAAATGTAGATATGTGTATATATACATATATGCATTTCCTAGCTCTGTCCTCTGAGAGAGTCTAAGGGTAACTACATCTTAATAGCACAATTAGCACCCAGACGGTGGTTTCTAAACACCAGCCTTCAATAAAAAGAACCAGGACTACTTGGAGAGATGTCTGGCTGCAAAACTGAGACAGGGAAAATATCAGGTGAGCCCGAAATATCTTCTGGTGCCAAAAAGTAAGGAAGTACTCAAAAAAGCTGGGGAAAGTGGAAACAAACTGAAGAGGCCACATCTGGAACAATTTAAAGGATTATAACCCATAGGATAAAACAAACATCCACAAGTCCATAGTGATAAAAAACAAATAACTGAATGTGTAAGTACATGGAAGAGAAGGCCAAGCTCTTTCTTATAGGAAAATTTTAATGGACACATGCAAAAAGGATAATGGAAGTAGAAAAACCACCATTTGACAAACACCACAGATTAAAGAAAATAAGGAAACATAACTAACTGCAATGTTTGATCCTGGATTGGACCACGGTCCAAACAAAAGACATTATTGGAACAGCTGACAAAAAACAAATGCAGTGTACAGATTAGTTAGCAGTATTCTATCAAGGTTAATTACCTGATTTAGATAATTTTACTATAGTTATGTAAGATATTAACATTTGGGAAAGGTGGGCAAAGGGTAGATGAAAGTTGTTTGACATATCTAAGTTTTTTCTAAAAATTCTGAGATTATGTCAAAATAAAAAGCGAAAAAAAGAAAAATATGGATAGACAAGGGATTCTGAGTCATAACCTTCATCTAAAATCTAGTTTCAGGTCTTTTTCTCTCTATGCCAAATATTAAAGCTAACAAAGTGTGATATCTAAAAAAAAAAAAAATATGCATATATGTATAAATGAGAAGTTTGAAAATATGAGCAAATAAGGGACTGTAAATAACCAAACAGAATGGAAAGAGAACCAAACCATCGAGAAATTTAAAATGTGATAACTGAACTTTAAAAAAATTCATTAGGTGGATAAATCACAGAATGGACACACATGAACACTGAATCAGTGAAATGAAAGACTGACCTTGAAAAATTACCCAGAATGTTTCTCAAATAAAAAAATACAAACCTTAAAAGAGAGATTACGGCCAGGTGCAGTGGCTCACACCTGTAATTGCAGCACTTTGGGAGGCCAAGGCGGGTAGATCACCTAGCCTGGCCAACATGGTGAAATCTCATCTCAACTAAAAATACAAAAATTAGCTGGGCATGGTGGTGGAGCCTGTAATCCCAACTACTCGGGAGGCTGAGGCAGGAGAATCACTTGAACCTGAGAGGTAGAGGTTGCAGTGAGCCGAGATCGTGCCACCGCACTCCAGCCTGGGCAACAAAGGGAGACTCCATCTCAAAAAAAATAAAAATAAAAAGAGAGACATTAAGAAGCTTAGATGACAGAGTGAATAGAACTAAAATCTGCCTAAAAGGAGTGCAACTTGACCATTCCAAATCGGAAAATCTGAAATCCGAAATGGTCCAAAACTTCAGACTTTTTGAGTGCTGACATGATGCTCAAAGGAAATGCTCACTGGAGTTCAGGTTTTCAGATTTTCAGATAGGGATGCTCAACTAGAAAGTATACTACAAATATTCCAAACTCTGAAAAAACCTGAAATCCAAAACACTTCTGGTCCCAAGCATTTCAGATCAGGGATACTCACACTATACTAGAAGAAGATAACGGAGAGACTCTCTGGTATAAATGACACCAATCCTTGAATCCAGAAAGGCCAGCAAACAAGAAGCAATTGAAAAATCAATACCAAGAGACATAAAAGTAAAAATACTGACCACTAAATAAAAAGCAATCTTAAAAGCAGCAGAGAAAAGAAAATCACCTACAAATGTACACCAATTAAGGTGATGGCTTATTTCTCAAAAGCAACAATGGATGCCACAAGAGAGAGAGAACTATTATTTTCAATAAACTAAGAGAGAGAACTATCAACCCAGAATTATATAGCTAGAGATAATTCCTTCTAGAACAATAAACATTTTCAGGCAAACAAAACCAAGATTTTACCATCAATAGACACACACTAAATTATATGACTTTTGCACAGGAGGAAAATGATCCCAGATGACAGACTTAAAAAGCAGATGAATGGTGATACCACACAAAAGATGACAATCAAATAAAGGGTTAACAGTCAGATGAAAAATGACTGACCCCATTAGTCACGATAAATAAATCACAATGTGGTACCACTACCTACCCATTGGAATGGCTGAAATTAAAACCATGTCACTAAGAATGTGGAGCAAATGGGACTCTGTTACACCTTTGGTAGCAGTGTTAACTGATACGGCTCCTTTGGAAAACCGGCAGCATCTATTCAAGTTGAACATAGGAATATGCCATAACTCAGCAATTTCACACCTAGGTAGACAGCCAGCATAAATAGACACATATTTGTAGCAAAAGACACTAATGAGGTTCAGCACATGCTACTTCAAAATACGGCATCTTAGCATTTGAGAAAACCACAGAAGCAACCTTCTCCTGTCCTTCTACTATGAAGTAGGCCATAAAAGAATTCTCTAGCCTTCCTCTGAAGTAGGTCGTAAGACCTTCATTCCACAGGTACCCTCCCTATACCTGCAGGAAAGGAATGCCCTTATCTCTGAAGACACAGGGACATGGAGCAGCTGAACAAATAGGCCTGGTTTATTACCACTGCCTCATACTCCCTTTGCCCAATCATACTTCTGCACAACTGTCCACTCATCATCAAATTTAGCATAAAAATAGAGAGAAGTCCCTGCTTCTTTGGGTCTTAAATTCCTGAAGACTCCTGTGTCACGTAAAACTTGTATTAATAAATTTGTATGCTTCTCTCTTGTTAATCTGTCTTTTGTGATAGGATGTCAGCCATGTACCTGGCCATTGGAAAGAAAAAGAAATCTTTCTCCCCTACAACATAAACAAGGATGTTCATAGCTGTGCAATTCCTAATAGTCCAAAACTGAAAACAACTGCAGTGTACATCCGCAGCAGAAAGAAAAGATAGGCTGGGCACAGCAGCTCACACCTGTAATCCCAGCACTTTGGGAGGCTGAGGCAGGCAGACTGCATGAGTCCAGGAGTTCGAGACCAGTCCGGGCAACATGGCGAAACCCCATCCGTACAAAAAAATTAAAAATTAACAAAACATGGTGGTGCATTCCTGTAGTCTCAGCTACTCAGGGGGCTGAGGTGGGAGGATCACGTGAGCCTGGGAGATGGAGGTTGCAGTGAGCTGAGATCACACCACTGCACTCCAGCCTGGGTGACAGAGCGAGGCCCTGTCTCAAAAATAAATAATAATAAGGAAAGAAAAATAATTGAGGAGTTCCATATAACAGAATACTGTAACAATAAAAGTAATGAAACACTGCTACCTGTAACATGAATTATCATGAATGTAATGCTGAAAGAAGAAAGCCATATACAAAAGTATACACTACCTAATTCCATTTACAGAAAGTTCAACACCAGGCAAAACGAATCACTGCTATAATTCACAGGAGTCCCATCAGGGGCTTCTAGAGTGACACTTCATTTTCTTGATCACGGGACTGGTTTCATAGATGAGTCCAATTTTTGAAATTCACTGACCTATCCACTTATGATCTGTGCTCTGTGTGTATATCATACTTCAAGATAACATTTATTTAAAAATAAATAATAAGCAAAAACACTAGCAAGAATATCACAGAAAGAATACTGTGTTCTCATGGCATCCTATCAGTGACAAACAATTTTGATTTGTATTCTTACCAATGATGTTCACTTTGATGAACTGATTAAGGTGGTATCTGCCAGGCTTCCACCACTGTAATTTATTCTTTCCCCCTTTGTAATTAGTAAGCATTTCATATGGAGGTAATCTGAAACTATATAAATATGTGGTACCTCACCAAGCTTTCAGTTAACGCATTTTATTATTCAAAAAAAAATTTGTTTTTTAATTTTTTTGAGACAGGGTCTTGCTCTGTCACCCAGGCTTGAGTGCAGTGGTGCAATCACAGTTCACTGCAGCCTCGATCTCCTGGGCTCAAGAAATCCTCCTGTCCTCAGCCACTAAGACTATAGGTGTGTGCTGCCACTACACCCAGCTAGTCATTTATTCATTCTTACATTTATGTTATTCATCAATTTATTCAGTGGGTTATAATCCATTACTATTATTTTTTACTATAATTAATCACTATTGTAATCAATCAATCATTTTTTTCTGTAAGAGACTAGGTCTTACTCTGTCACCCAGGCTGGGAGTGCAGTGGTGTGATCATAACTCACTCAAACTCCTGGGCTCAAGCAATAATCCTGCCTCAGTCTCCTGAGTAGCTAGGATTACAGGTATGTGACACCATGTCTGGCTTTTTTTTTTTTTTAATTTATTTATTTAGAGCTAGAGTTTTGCTGTGTTGCCCAGGCTGGTCTCAAACTCCCAGCCTCAAACAATTTTCCAGCCTAAGCCTCCCAAGTAGCTGGGATTATAAGCGTGAGCTGCTGTATCTGGCAATCATTTCCTCATTTTCTGAAACTACATGTTTTGGTCTCATTTCTCCAAGGAGTACTGGTTCCTTTTATTAGAGAATTGTATTTAGAAATCAAGATTAGGGTGCCAGATATGTTCATTGTTATTGGGGGATACTTTCAGGCACTGTCAATGGGCAGTGCTAGGGAATATAAATTCATGTGTGTTATACATCTACACATATATCTACATCCACAGGATTTTATTAGGAGGGTTTTTGTTTTTGTTTGAGGCAGGGTCTCACTCTGTTGCCCAGGCTGAAGTGCAGTGGGGCAATCACAGCTCACTACTGCAGCATCAACCTCCTGGGCTCAACTGATCCTCCCACTACAGCCTCCCAAGTAGCTGGAACTACAGGCACGTGCCACCACAACCAAGTAATATTTCTAGTTTTTTGTAGGGATGGGGTGATATGGTTTGACTGTGTCCCCACTGAAATCTCAACTTGAATTGTACCTCCCAGAATTCCACGTGTTGTAGGAGGGACCCCAGGGAAGGTAACTGAATCATGGGGGCTGGTCTTTCTCATGCTATTGTCATGATAGTGAGGAAGTCTCAAGAGATCCGATGGGTTTATCAGGGGTTTCCACTTTTGTTTCTTCATTTTCTCTTGCCGCTGCCACATAAGAAGTATCTTTTGCCTCCCGTCATGATTCTGAGGCCTCCCCAGCCATGTAGAACTGTAAGTCCAATTAAACCTCTTTTTCTTCCCAGTCTTAGGTATGTCTTTATCAGCAGCATGAAAACAGACTAATATACAGTGTTTTACCATGTTGCCCAGGCTGGTGCTGAACTCCTGAGCTCAAGTGATCTGCCAGCCTCAGCCTCCCAAAGTGCTGGGATTACAGGCGTGAACCACTACATCCAGCAAGACATTTTAAAAACTCGACAAATTCCAATCAATGGTGCCAATACTAGTAATAAAAAGTAAAGAAAAAGAAAAAAACTTGACAAGCTGACTATACGTGAAGTTCACATGGAAAATCAAAAGCCCAAGAAAAATCAAGATACTACATATGAAGACAACAGTAATGAGGGGATCTGCCATACCAACTATTAATTATAACACAGTAAGACTTCCAGGTTAATGGAGAAAGGTTAAATTATCTAATAATGGTACTTGCAAATGTGTTTATGCATGTGGAGGGAAATTAAACTAGATTCCTGTTCTATTCTCTATATAAAAATAAATCACAACTTAATTAAAGACTTGCATTTAAAAAATAAAATACAAAAAAAATTTTTTTTTATTTTTTTATTTTTATTTTTTGAGACAGTCTCCCTCTGTTGCCCAGGCTGAAGGGCACTGGTATGATCTTGGCTCACTGCAACCTCTGCCTCCCAAGCTCAAGCAATCCTCCCACCTCAGCCTCCCAAGTAACTGAAACTACAGGTGTGAGCCATCAAACCTGGCTAATTTTTGTATTTTTTGTAAAGATGAGGTTTTGCCATGTTGCCCAGGCTGGTCTCTAACTCCTGAGCTCAAGCGATTCACCCGCCTCAGCCTCCCAAGGTGCAGGGATGACAGGTGTGAGCCACTGTGTCCACCCAGCCACTGCAGTTGGCCTCATTCTATATTAAAATAAAAAACTTCTGTTCATTAAAGGATACTATGAAGAAAATAAAAAGATAAGCCACAAATTAAAAATCATATCAACAAAATATAAGTATCCAGAGTGTATAACTCTTATAAATGTATAAGATAAACAATCCGAGAGAAAAATATATAAAAGTTACAAAATACAAAAAGTCCTTCAATACAAAAAAATGATGTTCGGTTTCCTTCCTTAGTAATTAGGAAAATATAAATGAAAAGCACCTTTCACACTGCTAGCTTGACTAAATTTAAAAAGTCAAACAATGTCAAGAATGTGGCAAAGCTGTGGGGCAACAGAAACATTCAGATGCTCTGGTGGGAATGTACATTGGTACAATCACTTTGAAAGACAGTCAAGATGTTAGGTAGACAGATGGTATGGCATATCCTACCATCCAGCAATTTCACTCTTAAATTTACGTTCACTGAGAGACATATCGCCCAGAGACACATACAATTGTTTATAACCACAGAAAACTGCAAACAACTCAAATTCCAACAGTAAAATAAGAAAACAGAATGTGGTTTTGTTTGCAGGAAAATCAGTGAACCATGATGTTAAATGCATCAAGTGAAAAAACTCAAGGGGACAATGTCCTTCAGTATCTATGCTGAAAGAAATTTGTAATAAACCAAAAAAAAAATTTTTAATTACATTACAAGCTTACTGAAGGCTGGGTCAGTATCACTTAATAGTCATCAAAAGCTTCCCAAAAGTTTTGCACTAGGTATTCTAGATGTTTCCAAGACATATACAATTATGTCCACCAAGATATAATAATGTGATCCCCCAGTTTTGAAAATGATAGTGAGTCCATGGCACACACTAGATTAAACAAAATAAAACAAAACCATAGATGCCATTTTTATTTATAGAAGGTACTTACATTCCCAAACTTCAATTAAAACTCTTGAGAAAGCACCATTCACACTGTGGTTTTTTAAAAGAAAAAAAAACTGTTTTTTTGTTTTTTTTTTTTTTTTTGAGACAAAGTCTCATTCTGTTGCCCCAGCTGGAGTGCAACGATGAGATCTCGGCTCACTGCAACCTCCGCCCCCCCCGGGGTTCAAGCAATTCTCCTGCCTCAGCCTCCCAAGTAGCTGGGATTACAGGTGCCCACCACCACACTGGGCTAACTTTTGTATTTTTAGTAGAGATGGGGTTTTGCCATGTTGGCCAGGCTGGTCTCAAACTCCTCACCTCAAGCAATCCGTCTGCCTCAGCCTCCCAAAGGGCTGGGATTACAGGCATGAGCCACCACACCCGGCCAAAAAAAAAAAAAAGGTATTTTTAAAAAAAGTAAGTCTCACACTTATAATCCCAACAATTTGGGAGGCTGGGGCAGGAGGACTGCTTGAGCCCAGCCTGGGCAATACAGGGAGACCTCATCTCTACAAAAAATTTAAAAATTAGCCAAGCATGGTGACACATGCCAGTAGCCCCAGCTACTCAGGAGGCTGAGGTGGATTACTTGAGCCCAGAAGGTCAAGGCTGCAGTGAGCTACGATGGTGTCACTGCACTCCAGCCTGAGTAACAAAGCAAGACCCTGTCTCCAAAAAAAAAAAAAAAAAAAAAAAAAAAGGTTAATAAAAAAATCCTGCTATTTTATTAGTCAGCTACAGGGACAGGTGAGATTGTTTCTCTTAGGCTCAGGTCAAGGAGAGTATCAATTCGTTTAAATATATATGTATTTAAGAACAGTATAATTTCAACCAAAATAATTAAACTCTTCAAATCAATATAACTGGATTTTAAAACAAAACCAAAAACAACCTCACATGAGCAGAATGCTTAGAGTTCTATCCATGACGCCTCCGATTTCAATCAGCACTGGTGTCACCATTGCCAAGCTGACCTGATCCAACGTAGAGTGAGGTACACTTAGAGACCTAGTAACCACCCTTAAAGCAAAGGGTTCTCTATACCACTTAAAGTTCACACATTTTAACAGTCTGAAAACATCATAAAGTAAACAGTTAAATTTGGCATCAAAGATAACTATCTACTTTTCTTGGGTTTAAATGCTATATAATAAGCCAGGCATGGTGGCTCACGCCTGTAATTCCAGAACTTTGGGAGACTGAGGCAGGCAGATCACTTGAGGTCAGGAGCTCAAGACCAGCCTGGCCAACATGGCAAAACCCCATCTCTACTAAACAACAACAAAAAAATTAGCTGGGCCTGGTGGCATGTGCGTGTAGTACCAGCTACTTGGGAGGCTGAGACAGGAGAATGGCTTGAATCCAGGAGGTGGAAGTTGCCGAGATCACGCCACTGCAGTAGAGCCTGGGCGACAGAGTAAGACTCCATCTCAAAAAAAAAGAAATGTTACATAATAATGTTCAGAATTTAGAATATTATGGATCATATTATATGGGTGACAGTATGTACAAAATCTTTAAAACAGATGGTAAGTTACATAGAGACATCAAGTGACAGTTCTAGCTGATTCAGCTCTAATTCATTGTTTGCTTTCTAACAGCACTATTTCAAAATGAGCAATTCCATAGCCCATAGAAGAGATTCTCATTTTAAGTAGAGGTGACACCTTTACTTATGTAAGACGCAATTATACAGGTTAACAGAAAAAATGAATTGCTACAGAATACACTAGAGATATGTTTCAGCAAACCATTAGTTTTCATTCTCAAGGGTATGTACCAAGTGTATCAGCTTAGCAGTCACTGAACTTATTAAGCCGTAATTTTGCTACACGAATTCTCCATTCTCTCCTTCAGAGCACTCTGAATAAATCAGAAAGCAATGTTTGCTTTCCTCCCTACAGTAACAACTGTGTATTTGGCCTGAATTCTAAATAATCAGGTTCTTTATGAAATTTTTGGAATTTAGCCAATATACAGATCTTTTCACTAAACATAAGCATGAAGGAAACAGGCTCAAATCATAACTTTCATATTTAACTACTCAAAATGGGGGAGAACAGCCTCCTCAGACAAGTAGGATAAACATGCACAGAACTCTCCATCACCATACATGCTCTCCTGCCACTAAAAACAGAAATGTTTTTGAGTACTTGAAGCACAAACATTCATTTGGATATTTGATGACATCAGCATCTATAGTCTAAAATCTATTGATATAATCCTTAGCACACAGTGTCTTTTACACTGGTTGAGAGCACACTAGGTGTGATGGTTAGTTTTATATGTTAACGTGGAGCGTCTACAGCACTCAGTTATTTAATAGAACACTAATCTAGGTGCTGCTGAGAAGGTATTCTTTAGAGGGGGCTAACATCTACCATCAATTGCTTTACGTGAAGATTACCTTCCACAATGTGGGTGGGCCTCATCAGAGTGTCAGAGAGGGCAGCTAGTCAGACACAAATAGGGCAGGACTGGGCCCCCACACTCCCAGGAAAGTTAGGCAACCATCAAGTGGTGGACAGGCAGTTGTCACACTGCCTCACTAAAATAATAACAAGTCGCAGGCAGCACCAGGGAAAGGCAGTCTCCCTATAGACAGGAAACACCTGAAACTGGTGATCAGCAGCTTCCTAATAAGTTCTCAAGGGGTGGGTGAATAACCTCAAGCATGTGCGTTAAGACGCAAAATGGAGGAGTATGACCTTCTAGGGACATTCTCCTGGTAAGGGAAGAACGCCTCAGGCAAGCGTATGTACAACTCCAGTAAACACACTGCACGTGCTCCCCTCCAAGCACTAACAGACCACCGTGCATACAGACAACCCACCCCAAGGGAAGAATCGGGGGAGAAGGGACGCCAGACCCTGGAAGTATGCTAACATATAACACCCCAAGTCAAAAGGTCAAACCCCGCACTTGTCCTTCAAGTCGCCCTCAGTATCTTTGCAGATACTGCACCGCTTCCAAGTGTACTTTCTTTCCTTTTGTTCCTGCTCTAAAGCTTTTTAATAAACTTTCACTCCTGCTCTAAAACTTGCCTCGGTCTCTTCTTCTGCCTTATGCCCCTCAGTCAAGTTCTTTCTTCTCAGGAGGCAAGAATTGAGGTTGTTGCAGACCCGTACGGATTCGCCGCCAGTAATGAAAGGCCTTTAGAGCAACAGCGGAGGACTCCTAAGGAAGAAGTTCTGCGTCATGACCACAGCATCAGCATCTGCGAGTTTCTAGCCTGACCTACAGATTTCTAACTTGCCATCCCTAACTGGCTGACTCGCCAATTTCTTTCTTGAAATCAGTCAGGCCAGTCTCAGTAGCTTACTCCTGTAACCCCTGTCCTTTGGGAAGCCTAGGTGGATCACTAGAGCTCCGGTGTTTGAGACCAGCTTAGGCAACATAGCAAGACCCCGTTTCTATAGAAAAATTTAAAAATTAGCTAGGCACAGTGGCACGTGCCTTTAGTCTCAGCTACCTGGGAGGATGAGGTAGGAGAATGAATCCCTTAAGCCCAGGAATTTGAGGTTACAGTGAGCTATGACTGCACCACTGCACACAAGCCTGAGCAACAGAGCAAGACCCTGCCTCTAAAACAAAACAAAACAAAAATCAGTCAGTATCTATTTCAATGTCTGTCTCTCTCTCTCTCTTTACACATATAAATATATTTGCATTTATAAACACACACACTCTGGAGAACCTTGACTGATACACTAGGTAAAAAGAAACACTATGTTTCTTCTACACACACCAACAAATTCCAACATCAAA
Source organism: Nomascus leucogenys (assembly GCF_006542625.1). Classification (NCBI taxonomy): domain Eukaryota; kingdom Metazoa; phylum Chordata; class Mammalia; order Primates; family Hylobatidae; genus Nomascus; species Nomascus leucogenys. The sequence continues at coordinate 88,567,535 of NC_044381.1, read as the reverse complement.
CCATCAAATAGGGAATGGGGAGTTCCACAACAACCAAGTGTCCAATTCTTGGCAGACACCAAGACACCAACCAGATGTCTTACAGTTCAATTCTATGGTGATACTGTCTACCTGGAGTTAGCTATTGATGAAGAACGCCAAACTGTAAAATACTTGAAAAGATTTATTCTGAACCAAACATGAGTGACCATGGCCTGAGGCCTGAGGCACAGTCTCAAAAGGTCCTGAGAATACATGCCCAAGGTGGTTGGGTTTCAGCTTAGTTTTAGGGAGACACGAGACATCAATCAATACATGTGAGGTATACACTGGTTCGATCTGGAAAGGTGGGACAACTTGAGGGGGTTGGGGGAAGTGGGTCTCAGGTGGATTCAAAGTCTGATTGGCAAGTGGTTGAAGGAGTTATTATCTAAAGACCTGGAATAAACAGAGAGGAGTGTCTGAGTTAAGATAAGGAGCTATGGAAACAAAGGTTCTTACCACATAGATGAAGTCTCATAGATGGCTGCCCAGAGACACAACTGATGATCAGACCTTTAAAAGGTGCCAGACTCTCAGCTAATGTCTTCAGGATAGGGAGGGCCTGGAAGGGGAAAGATCTAGTTAACAGAGATTCTTTATAGATGCACATTCCCACCCGCCCCCAACCCCCCCGACCCCGGCTTCCTCACACACACAAAAGATGGCATTGCAGGGCCATGTCAAAATATGGCGAAGAACTTTCTTTTTTTTTTTTTGAGACAGAGTCTCACTCTGTCACCAGGCTGGAGTGCAGTGGCGCGATCTCAGCTCACTGCAACCTCCGCCTCCCGGGTTCAAGCAATTCTCCTGCCTCAACCTCTGGAGTAGCTGGGACTACAGGCACGTGCCACCATGCCCAGCTAATTTTTGTATTTTTAGTACAGACGGGGTTTCACCATGTTAGCCAGGATGGTCTCGATCTCCTGACCTCGTGAAAGAACATATTTTAACGTAAAATATTTCCATTTCCTCCTTTATCTGTCATGTGATGTTATGCCAGAGTCAGGCTGGTTAAGTAAAATTCAGTTGATGAGATTTTATGACTTACAGAGTGACTCCCCAGGCCCCTGTAGGAATTTGGGCAAGAGATAAAAAGGTCAGAGTTTAGTCTTCATAGCTTAGATCCCACAAGGCTGTTCCTACTTCAGATGCTAACCACCAAGTCCAGGCCTCAGGTATTTCTTACCTACAGAAAATAAATTGTGTGGGAGGTGGGAAGGGAGTTTCCCATGACCCCCTCCTTGAGTTTGAGAATTTCCTAGAAGGACTCACAAAACTCCAGAAAACAGGTACTTCCATTCGCCAGTTTGTTACAAAGATACAAGTGAGGAACAGCCGAATGGAAGATGCATATCATGGGGTAAGGGAGGAGGCAAGCCCTCTCGGGGCACAGCACCTACACGTGTTCACCAACCCAGAAGCTCTCTGAGACTGTCCTTTTGGAGAGTTTTCTGGAAAACTCTCTAAACCTCCGGCCCATCTTTCCTCCATGGAGCTAATGGGATGGGAAGGAAAGTTCCAAACCTCTACTCACATGATTGATTACCCAGGAAACCAGTCCCCATTCTAAAGCGGTTCAGGGGTTTTCAACCATTGGTCATCGTATTAATATATAAAAAGACACTCATCACTCCTGAGAGGTCAAGGGTCTTCGAAGCTCTTGTGTCAGGAACCAAGGACTAAGACCAAATACTGTAACAAAAGATGCTCCTGCCAGGAGCAATGGCTTATGCCTGCAATCCCAACACTTTGGGATGCAAAAGTGGGCAGATTGCTTGAGCCCAGGAGTTCGAGATCAGCCTGGGCAACAAAGTGAGACCCCAACTCTGCAAAAAAAATAAAAAATTTAGCCAGGCATGGTGGCCCATGCCTGTAGTCTCAGCTACTAGGGAGGCTGAGGCAGGAGCATTGCTTGAGTCAAGAAGGTAGAGGCAGCAGTGAGCTGTGTTCACACCACTCTACTACAGCCCGGGCAACAGCGAGACCCTGTCTCAAAAGGAAAGGTGGGGGAGGGGGGCTGAAAATGCTCCTATCATACCCTATCAGTCAAGAAGTTTTAGAAGTTTTAGATCTGTGCCAGGAACCCGGGTCAGAGACTAAACATATACTTCTTATGTCACACTAGGCAACATGGGAAACACTGAGTTTTAAAGGTTTTTAAATTTAAAAGTCATACAAGGAAAAAGGCACTTTAATTCAATTCACCTGGGGAACAAAGGCATCCCTTGTTTACTGAAAGATCATACATAATGACTGAAATAATCCCCAACTAACTAAAAGAAAAGTAGATCAATGTTAAGTGTACTACACTCTCTGTATGAAAAACATTTCAGGGGAAGACAGGGGAACATTAGTTCTGATGTGGGATCTGGGGAAAGGGGAGGAGGGCTGGAAGAAAATCAGGCAAAGTGAAATGGAATGCCACACCTGAGCTGAGCTGTCAAGGCCGGTACTTATTCACCCAACCATTTTAAGCTAATACTGTTTCAGGACTATGTCCCAGATGTTTTACTTTGACTGTCTCATCGATTGGTTCATACCAACATTAACTGGCACATACTATTATTATCCATAATTCTCAGGAGGGATGGAGGAGCTAAATACACAATTCACAAAGGTGACACAGCTATGAGGTGGTACTGGGCCCTGATTTGAGTTACTGAGCTATATGCACCCCTGGCAATAATTCCCAGGCAAAACAATAGGGCAAAAACATTCTATGCCAGATAATCTTAGGAGCAATGTCACAGGCATATTAAAAGTAAATGGTATATTATGTTTGAGATTTGTACATAAAGAAAGGGGATTAGGCCAGGCACGGCGGCTCACACCTGTAATCCCAGCATTTTGGGAGGCCAACCTGGGTGGATCACCTGAGGTCATGAGTTCAAGACCAGCGCAGCCAACATAATGAAACCCCTGTCTCTACTAAAAATACAAAAACTTAGCTGGGCATGGTGGTGGGCACCTGTAATTCCAGCTACTTGGGAGGCTGAGGCAGGAGAATTGCTTGAACCTGGGAGGCAGAGGTTGCCGTGAGCCAAGATTGTGCCACTGCACTCCAACCTGGGCAACAAGAGTGAAACTCCATCTCAAAAAAAAAGGTGGGGGGGATTAAGGGGAACTAGCATGAGCAGAAACAAAAAAGCAACCTGTATAAAGAGAAAAGATTTTTGGTTCAAAGTTGCCAAGAACTGTTAAATAAAATTTATGGGAGGCCACTGTTTTGAACTGAGCTTCTGCATTAGGCTCCAGCAGGCCAGATCAAAGTGGAGGCACTTGTGTCAAGTTGAAACTTTAATACAGATAAATCCCAAACAGGCCAGTGTTTCCAAAAAAACCCAGGAGATTCACAGAAACCAATCCAAAAGAGCCCAGTCAACCTGAACTGGCATGATACGGAAGTTCCTGTCTCTCTCCTGCTTTAATCCTTACAAGAAAAGTAATCTGAAATAACCTGAAGTTAACAAATCTGCTCTTTTATATTGTACTATTTGCTTGAGTTTTCTTTTTTTTTGAGATGGAGTTTTGCTCGTTACCCAGGCTGGAGTGCAATGGCGCGATCTCGGCTCACTGCAACCTCCACCTCCCGGGTTCAAGCAATTCTCCTGCCTCAGCCTCCCTAGTAGCTGGGATTACAGGCGCCCGCCACCATGCCAAGCTAATTTTTTGTATTATTAGTAGAGACAGGGTTTCACTACGTTGGCCAGGCTGGTCCAGAACTCCTGACCTCAGGCAATCCACTGGCCTCAGCCTCCCAAAGTGCTGGGATTATAGGCGTGAGCCACCGCGCCCAGCTTGTTTCCTTGATCTTGCTCAAGCTACCTTACAAAAAAACAATTGTTCTGCCATGCACAATGGAGCTCCAAATTTGTAGACGTATGCTTCCCAGTTCATGAATAACTAATAAAAACCAATTAAATGTTCAAATTTGTTGAAAGATTTTGTTTTTAAATACAACCTACAAGTTTACCTTTTTTCCATCCTATCTCAACTTAATAAGAAAATAAAAACACAAATTCGTGAAGTACAGGAAATCCCAATACAGATGATATCAGCAGACCAGACCAGTGAGAACTTCTGAGAAACAGAAAGCATATGGAAACAGCGTGAGGACAAACCCCATAGGGCCAAGAGAACTGCAACTTCTTACAGGTAAGAGGATGGACCTTCAAATAAATTTTCCTAGCACAATCCAGGAATAACTAACCATGTCAGCCGATTCTGGGAGAAGCAGTAGGCCTTGGATGGTGAGCCAGGGAATTAAAACCCACACATCTTGTGGGAAAATCTACCCTACCCAACAAGGTACACTTACCATGGCTTCTGTAATAAGAGTCTACATGCACTACCAGGTGAATAAGAGTCTTTACAGCAAAGCTGAATTCAACTTTTTAGTTCTACCACTTACTACAAATAAATCTATGACAATCGCTACTCGTCCCATGAAAATCAGCAACACGGAAAGGAGTACTGAACTCAAGACTACCTAAAAAAAAATTCATACAAAAAACAAAGACTATGTTTTTCTAAAGTATAATAAATTCCCTGAAGAAATTCAAGGAAACATGATATGCATAAAAAGAAAAAAAAAACTTTTTGGTTAAAACATAATTGTTTGGAAATAGAAGTATGCAGGGTGAATCAGCATCAGCTCCTGGAAGTCTGTGGCTGGCTTCTCTACCCTGGATGCCATCCCCAGTGGACATACCATGTTCTAGTATCTTCTCTCTTTCTAAAATCACTTCTTTGGCTTCTCTTCGGCTTATAAACACGTACAAACTTCCTTTAAATTAGAAAAAGTCTTTCCCATGACCCAGATCCCTTTTCCAAATAAAGAAGTAATGAGGTGAGGAGGTGTTAAGAAGCTGAATGGATGGTCTATTATATGAACAAAGAAACAAGAGAAAAATGGGGAGGGATAGTTAGTAACATAGCAAACTTAAAGTGCCACCTTTACTGGAGGAGATTACAAATTAAGAGCCTGTATATAGAACTTTGTCCATAAGCATATTTTCCTTGGCCCATGGAGTGTTTTACAGAAATTCAATTCCATTTTTTAAAATCATGTATTTAAAATGAAAATACAGATTAACAGCTTCTCTTGAAAAACTGGTAGATCTGATAGCTTTGAGGCCACATTCCCAAATAGCAATGGTGGCTGGAGCCAAATGGCCAGCATGAAACGTGCATTCTCCTCCACTCCACAGTCCCCAAGACTGTCTTCCTCACCTTGAGCTTATACCGGTTACCATCTGTCGTCCCACTTGCTCTCTTTTTTTCTTACAGTAGAAAAATATTTTCTCTTATCCCAAGGCCTGCTTTTACTCATTACCATTGTTTGCCAGGCCCCTGCAGGCACTTAAGTTTGTGAGTCTGCTGCAGAATGATGGAGTCAAGAGAGGAGTTGAAAACACAGACCTCTGGCTGGTAACAGAAGGCTGACAGGGCTAGAGTTATAGCTTTAGGGGAGCTTGATATATGTTAAAATGAAAGAAGACTGAGCTCACAAAAAAGAGTATATTAAAAGGAAATGGCAATAATGAAGGAACTTTAGGAAATAACCATAATTCAAGTCAGTATGAGAAACTGAAAGGTAAGTAAGTAACAGTAAGGGAAGGAAGTACAAGGAGTGAGATGGTCAAGACAGATTTCAAAATGAGTTAAATTGATGGTGCACAGATTACAGCAAAAATTCATTCAGTTGTGACACTCCAGCCGTAGAAAGAGATCATGGTCCACTGTAAAGTAATCTACTTAACAACCAAATTCAAGTCTAAACTACCCACGAAACTCAACTACACATCAATTGGTTAAGGTTAACACAGAAAGACGAGTGTCTTAATTACTGTCAATGTAAATGTTGTATCAAGGTCTTGGAAGACATTTTTCATTGACCAGAATTATCATATGACAAATTTTATCTTATGTTAAAAACACTTTCAAATGAAACAAACAGGCAGGAAAAAAAAAAATTAGGCACAAATCAACAACGAAATTTCCCTCCAACTGCTGCACTGTATGAGAGTACATTGTGCTGTCATATTAACAAAAATGGTCAGTTAATAAAGTGAAAAAGTTACCAAGTTTTCCTCTAAATTTTTGTCATGAGGAGAGCAAAAAGGCCCATTTAACCTAGAAGGTAAGAATTTAAGGCATTACACTGCAAAAGCCATCAGACTGTGAATAAGCATAATATCTGTGCACATTTGGCTTAAAAAGAACATAATTTAGAAATTCTACAATATAAAATAGGTATCTCTGCTATGGCTTTTGTATTAGACTACAAAACAGGCCAGCCAAGGTAGCTCACGCCTGTAATCCCAGCACTTTGGGAGGCGGAGGTGGGTGGAACGCTTGAGCCCAGGAGTTCCAGACCACCCTGGGCAACAAGACGAGACCCTGTGTCAAAGAAGAAAAAAAGGAAAAAAAATAGATTACAAGATAGATAAATGTGAGATAATAATATGGAGAGAATTCATAGAGAAATATAAATTCAATATTAAACATGTAAAAATACCCTATTAACAATCAAAAAAATAAACATTAAAGCAAAAATGAAGTACCATCATTATACAACTACTAAATTAGCAAAATAATATTTTGTACATTTGGCCCAGCACGGTGGCTCACACCTGTAATCCCAGCACTTTGGGAGGTCGAGGCGGGTGGATCGCCTGAGGTCAAGAGCTCGAGACCTGCCTGGCCAACATGGTGAAACCCCGTCTCTATTAAAAATACAAAAATTAGCCAGGTGTGGTGGCACACCCCTGTAATCCCAGCTACTTGGGAGGCTGAGGCACGAGAATCACTTGAACTTGTGAGGCAGAGGTCGCAGTGAGCCGCGATCACGCCACTGCACTCCAGCCTAGGCAAAAAGAGCAAAACTCTGCCTCCAAAAATATATATATATGTATTTGCTTGGACAAGTAATTAATGGCACTCCTAGAAAAGGATCTTATGTAAATAATACAACAGAAGCAAAAGGTTATAGGAACAAATATACATTCTACTACAATGTTTTTGAAGCAAAACACAAATAATCTGGAAACAAGTCAATTATCCAACAATAGACATATATAGAAAATTATGGTGCAACAAAACTATAACCTATAATTTTTTGTTCTTTCATGTGACAATAATGGGACAACATGTGCAAACCTGGAAAAATAACTGATACCATGTTAAGGTGGAAAATAGAATACAGGATGAGTATCTCTTATCCAAAATGCTTGGGACCAGAAGCATTTCAGAATTTACGTTTTTGTGGGGATTTTTTTGGGGGGGAGGGGGGAATATTTGCATATCCATAATGAGATAGCTTAAGGATGAGACCCAAGTTTAAACATGAAAATTCATTTATGTTTCATATACACCTTATACACATAGCCTGAAGGTAATTTCATACAATATTTTCAATAATTTTGTGCACAAAACAAAATTTGTGTACACTGAAACATCAACGAAGTGCAAACTGTCACATCAGGTCAGGTGTAGAAATTTCCACGTGTGGTGTCATGTTGGTGCTCAAAAAGTTTTAAATTTTAAAGCACTTCAAATTTCCGATTTTGGGATTAGAGATGCTCAACTTGTAATATACCTACCAAGATTAAAAGTACAGTAGGTAAAGAATGAAAAGCTAGGCCAAGACAAAGATGGAAAAACTCAAAGTTCAAATAAGTATTATATTGGAGTGATACATTTATGGAGCATTTTATTTTTCAATATTATTTTAATAAAGTAGATGAAACAAAATCTAGGCAACATGGGATAACAAGATTGGCACAGAGACAAAAAACTATAGCGACAGTGCTAAAAAAAAAAAAAAGAGGAAAGAGAGAGCTGTGAGATCCCAATGTTAGACAGCCGTAATGATAAGTTTTGACAAATGAAATAAAAAGAGGTCACCAGCTTTAGAAACTTAGAAAGCTACTAAGGACCTAAGAGAGAGGCATTTCAGCAAAATGGTAGAGACACAGATCTTACACAGAGAACTGCTTATTAAATAAATGAGGTGGGGAAGTATCTGTGAGTGACCCAGGCAATGCGGAGAAATAATTGTTGATCACCTGGGCAAGGAATGAAAGAATAGTGATAGTTTGGAAAAGAATCAAGGTTGAGAAAAGTTTTTTAAACTACAAAATATTAAGGAAAGTGAATGGTCAGTAAAGAGAAACAATGAAAATGCAAAGGATAATGAAAACTACGAAATGGCTCTTGGAGGCCACGTAACACAAGAACTCAGGTTATATGAAGCACAACATGGCTTTTCATTGCTCCCAAAAAGCACTCACATTTGTCTACAAAAGTGATCCTTCATTAAAAATTTTCATATCTTCTTAAAATCAGACATACTGATTAGAACATGTCTCCAACAGCATTTTAGCAAAAAGCAAGCCAGAGTTCAAATGAATGATTCTCTACTGACTTCTAAAAAAGGCAGAAGTCCCAAGTTAAACCCCAAATAAAATAATTTTGTTAGAGCAGGGAATGTTTGGAATGGATCTAAAATTCACATTTTTCTTCACTTCAACATCACTGAAATCAGTACACATCTTATATTTCCTGGCATCTTAGCAATGTACCATAGTTTAGAAGGCTGCATTTTTTTCTTTTTTAAAAGTTTTCCCAGATTCAACTCAATTCCTCACAGAGCATTTTTTTCCTTAATAATACATAAGACAATGGGGTGCCTTACAATAGAAGGAAACTTTTATTTTTAAAAATATGGTATCTTTTGGTCCTTACAAACTGCCCTCACGTGTTACTATATAACTACAACAGAAAAGGAGGTAGAGAATAGAGAGAGGAAAGCTGGCATATGCAGCTTTAAACTACTCTGTTTTATAAAAATAGGAAACTGTGAACATATCACCAGATTTCTGATTCTATAACTAAATGATCCCCATGGTCCTGATTCAGTAACGTTTATTCATGCTCATAAATGCAGAACATAAATCTTACATATACACATTTCACAGCACTCCATGTGAGTAACGGTCATGTTACAGCACAGGAAAAATGACATTTAAGGAAAAAGGATAATGAAAACAGCATACTTTCATTTAAACACAAAAACTTTAAAATATTTTTTCTATTGAACAAAGATCAGAGGCAGGAATATTTTTATTAAAAATATTAAACTTTTAAGACTGGGTGCGATGACTCATACCTGTAATCCCAGCACTTTGGGAGGCCAAGGCAGATAGATCGCTTGAGGCCAGGAGTTTGCGACCAGCCTGGACAACATGGCAAAACCCTGTCTCTACAAAAAATACAGAGAAGTAGCCAGGCCTGGTGGCACACACCTGTAATCCCAGCTACTTGGGAGGCTGAGGCACAAGAATCGCTTGAACCCAGGAGGCAGAGGTTGCAGTGAGCCAATATTGTACCACTGCTCTCTAGCCTGGGTGACAAGAGCCAGACCCTGTCTCAAAAAAAATAAAAATATTAAACTTTTAAGAGAAATACTAGATAAGTAACTATCACTCAGGGCAATTTAATACATATTAACACATTTGCAACTTTTCTGTAAATATAAAATTATTTCAACATAGTTTACAAAAGTAAATAAATATATGCATACATATTAACAATTTTAGTGACAATTTTTTTGGTGTTTAAATCTCAACAAATGGGTTGTCTAGAAACATTAAAGAAAAATATGTGAAACATTTACAGCATCAAGCATCTTTGGCAATTACCATAATCACAATTAGCCACTCTGAACTGGATGCACTACAAATTTTTAAATGTTTTACAAATAAGGAAACTGAATTTGCCAACCAATAAATGTATTCTACTTCTGCCTATACTGTTGGAAATATAAAGGATAATCAAGTCAATGAAATCAGCATCTTAAAATGTTTCTGCAGCATAATCAGCTTATTGAGGACAGCAATTTACTCAGAGAACATTTAAAAGTGACTGAATATACACATGGGTTCAGCATCAAAACAAAAACAAGTAACATGCCAGAAAATTCCATCATGACCTTCTAGTTGTATAACTTTGTAATTTACTTTCACGTGCATTGTTCTCAGGATAAAATGAGCTATACTATTAGATATAAGAACTCCAGATCTTCCCATTTTTAAATAACATTATCTACACCATTTGAAGCTAAACTCAGACACACAAAGTTCATCATGCTAACGTATATCAAGCACATTTTTTCAATAGAGGTCAGGGCATGATGACTACAAAATTTCATGTTACATCATGCAAGAATTGCAACTAACTGTCCTACAGCGAGGGGGGACACGCATAAGAATTCAAAACTTATGGAATTTTATTACTAAGTCTTCTACAAAATATGAAGATAATATTTTCTGATTATTTAATATAAGCAATGCACTATGCTAGGAGAAATTTAAAAAGCAGCTCCTGTCCTTAAGAAAATCATAGTTTATAACAGGGAAAGAAACATAAAGAACTTCATTAACATGTGGCAGAACATGGTGTTAAGAGGAGTCTTATGAGAACACAAGGATGATAAAACTCAGAAGTATATTAAACCATAACTACATTTGCACTAATGTAGGTGAAAAATAGTATCTCTGGATTAAATGGGTCACTAGGAATAAGAGTATTTTATTTTAGTTATCTGTAACATGTTTTAAATGTTGACAAGTTTTCATATTTAATATACTCTACCCCTAATAGCCAAAAATTTTTGTTTCTGGGCCTTCAAAATACTCAAGATTCTAGGCTGGGCATGGTGGCTCATGCCTGTAATCCCAGCACTTTGGGAGGTTGAGCTGGGTGGAGCACTTGAGGCCAGGAGTTTGAAACTAGCCTGGCCAACATAGTGAGACCCTGTCTCTACTAAAAATAAAAAAAAAAAAATTGCCAGGCGTAGTGGCATGTGCCTGTAGTCTCAGCTACTTGGGAGGCTGAGGCATGAGAATCACTTAAACCCTGGAGGCAGAGGTTGCACTCCAGCCTAGCAACACAGCGAGACTCTGTCTCAAATATATATATATATATATATATATATATTTTCAAGTATCTCAAAGGCTCTCATAATAGTAAAACCAAAATAGCCAAATAAAAGCATCAGTCCATGAAGGTAAAATGGTTTTTAAGAACAATCATGGCTAATACTGAAGAATTCTAATTACCTGTTAGCATACCAGGCTACAATATGACACACAGAAGAAAAAAAAAAAAAAAAAGCTATGTTCAATGAAGTTTTTTTTTTTTTTTTTTTTTTTTTGGAAACATGGTCTTACTATGTCACCCAGGGTAGAGTGTACTGGCAGCTCACTGCAGCCTCTACCTCCCGGGTTCAAGTGGCCCTCCCACCTCGGCCTCCCAAACAGTTGGGACTATAGGCACATGCCAACATGCTCAGCTAATTTTTGTATTATTTATTTATTTATTTATTTTGTAGAGACAGGGTTTCGCCATGGTTTGAGACCCAGGCTGGTCTCAAACTCCTGGAAATCAAGCAATCCTCCCACCTTGGCCTGCCAATGTGCTGGGATTACAGGCATGAGGCCACTGTGCCCAGCCTTCAATTAATTTTTTAATTAAGCTTTTATAAAAACTGAAATATACAAATTCTACACGTACATCTTTTAGAACTTTCAGAAACTGAACCTACCACTGTAACTACTACTCGATCAGGAAAAAGAATATTACCAACACCTCAGAAGCCACCCTCATAAGTCCTCCGTAACCTCCAATGCTAACAACCACTATGACTTCCAGCACCACAGATTAGTTCTGCCTGTTTTTGTGTGGTCACTTTACAACATGGGAAAAGCAATTTATTTAAATGAGGTCACAGAATATGTACACTTTCTTATGTCTTCTTTTGTTTCACATTGTGAACTTCATCTTTGTTGCTATGGAAAGCAAAATACCACAGAGGATTTCTCCATTTATCTTTTTTCTTCATATATATTTATTGTTATTTATTTATTTATTTTTGAGACAGGGTCTTGCTCTGTCACCCAGGCTGGAGTGCAGTGGCTTGAACATGGCTCACTGTAGCCTTGACACCTGGGCTCAAGCGATCCTCCCACCTCAGCCCCCTAAGTAGCTGGGACCACAGGTGCACACCACTGCACCCAGCTAATTTTTAAAATTTTTTATAGAGATGACGTCTAACTATGTTCCCCAGGCTGGTTCAAACTCCCGAGCTGAAGCAATCCTCTCGCCTTGGCCTCCCAAAGTACTGGGATTACAGGCCTGAGCCGCTGCACTCAGCGCCTTTTAATGTTTTTGTTGTTTTGTTCTGTTTTGTTTTTGGAGGCGGAGTTGCGCCCTTGTTGCCCAGGATGGAGTGCAATGGCAGGATCTCGGGTCACCGCAACCTCCGCCTCCCGGGTTTAAGCAATTCTGCTACCTCAGCCTCCTGAGTAGCTGAGATTATAGGCATGCGCCACCATGCCCGGCTAATTTTGTATTTTTAGTAGAGATGGGGCTTCTCCATGTTGGTCAGGCTGGTGTCAAACTCCCGATCTCAGGTGACCCGCCCGCCTTGGCCTCCAAAAGTGCTGGGCTTACGGGAGTAAGCCACTGCACCCTGCCCCCTTCTAACTTTTGATGAACCTTTTGTTCTATTCTCGTTTGATGCAAGCACAAATAATGCTGCTATAAACACTTTTGGCATACTCTTTGGGGCACAGATGTGTGTGTTTCCATTGGATCTGTACATCTGGTAGTAGAACTGCTGGGTCAAAAGTTCTAGCAATTTTACTCCCACTAGCAGAGTGTATAAGTTGCAATTTTTACTTCCACGAGCAGAGTTGTCTGATTGCTATACACTTGGGGTTATCTTTTTTATTTGTTCTACTGGTAAGAATATAATAATACAACTGTGGCTTTAATTTGTGCTTCCACCATACGATTTTGAGGGCCTTTTAAGAGGCTTCTTTTATTGTCCAAATGAGCATCTTCTTTTGTGAATTGCTTCTTCAAGTCTTAGATCTTTGGCTGGGGGAAGGCAAGAGGGAGGAAGTGTCAGGCTTTTATTGATTTTTAGCTCTTTATGTATTGTGGTTATGAGTGGTCTGTTGGATGTATGTGCTGCAAATATTTCCTCCCACTCTGTAGCTTGCCTTTTAGCTCTTAATTTTTATTTTGCTGAAGAGAAATTCTTAATTTTAATGTTCAACTTATCAATGTCTTCCTTTATCTAGTTAATCTCAATGACACTCAAACACTACCTCCAAATGTCAAAAAAAAGGAATGTTTAGACTAATTCAACCAATATTAGCATGTTTATAATAGATATTTTAAAGAAGTTTATGCAAAGATTTTAATTTCTAACAAATTTCGTATAATTGTTCAATAAAAAAGAAACTTAGGGCTTATTTTAGTGAAAAATGGTTAGGAACTGAATCTCTGGTTTCTGGTGGGACACATATCAATGACCTCCTTCTCAATTAAACAATTTTAAATTTCTATTCTCATTCAAACAATTTTGCACAGTGGCTCTTAAAGACAGGTTTTGCTTTAATATCATGAAGAAACTGAGACTCTAAGTAAATGTGATACAAAACAAACCAAAAAAGGCCCCCAAAACAAATTACACCCCTGAATATCTCATAACTAAAATTAGGGCAATGATTATTTAGCACATCAATCACCTTTTTTTCCTTTTGCTAATTTCTATTGCTATCCTATTTCACATCCTGAAATGAGAACTAAAAATAACGAGGAAAATAAAGCTGTTAGATTGATAATTTAAGATATGATATTTGCATAACAAATTACCATATTATGATACAATTATATATTCCTTAAACAAGAACTTGCTTGACAGGATGAGGCATGCAAAGCAGCAAAGTACTTTAAAAACTTGACAAAAAATCTGGTCAACAATATGCAAGCAGATGTTGTGCTTATATAAATTACATACATAGGAAGAGTTTCCTTTTCTCTCTCTGTATAGATATATACATATTTTTGAAACAGGGTCTCACTGTCTCATCTAGGCTGGAATGCAGTGACATGATCATAGCCCACCACAGCCTCAACCTCCCCAGGCTCAGGTGATCCTCCCACCTCAGCCTACCAGGTAGCTACAGGCACGTGCCACCTTCTTTTCTATTTTTAAAATCTTTGATTAAACCAACAATCTACTAATCAAGTTTTATTTATAATGAAAGCATCGAAATGACTTGATGAATGTGGGAAAGAATCGACCCTGCAAACCATGATTTAAATGTTTCTTTTATGCAATAACAACTTGAGGAATACACTTTTTCTTGTCACTTGTTAGGTTAGTGTTAATGATAAATCATATAAACCCTATCATTTGAAGAATCTGAAGTATCCCAATTTTCCCAAAATGCTTTTCAGCAAAAGTATGCAATACTACATCATCAAAAATTAATAAATTAATATAAGCCTTGTAAAGAACATTTCATAACCTATGGTTAAACAGCACAAACAAAAAGCCTACTTCATCCTGTCCTGACTAGTCACAAACAGCAATACCTCACTTATCAAGAAAGCTCCATCTGAAAAATTCTACTCACCACATCATGGACTAGAAAAAGCAGCAAAAAGAGCTGGTAGGCAAATTACATACAGAAAAAACAAAAACTACCCAAACTCAAGATTGTTCAACAGCATCCATATAATTCTGAAAATAGTAGAATATGTATTGCACGGAATACTGTTTATTCAGCTGGTAGACAATGGTCACTGCACACACAGATTCACACTCACAGACTCCTCAGATGAATTTCAGGGCCCCCAGTCTGGAGGAGCACTAAAACAGATGTTACAGAGTTTATGTACTTTCCTTAGAGAAGAGCTCTTGGGGAATTTACTGAGAAGCACTTCACTATTTTTATTCAAACATGATTCTTACAGCCTTATTTATGATCATTTCATAAAAGCAGTAAACCAAAAACCAAATGGAAGTGGAAGCGCTGCCAGAATCAGGCATGCTAACAGCAGAAAAGGAATGCCTCAAAGAGACATAAGCAGCTTTACACCACTCAATAGTCGTTGCTAGCTTCCCTGTAATTTCAAACCCGTATGAAAATTACAGTTCATACTTTGTTATCAAGAAAAGATTGTATTTTTAAGTGTACCTAAAATAAGATTTCTCAGAAAAGGTTAACAAAGAAAATTTAAAGCTTAAAGAGGACACTCCACCAAAGAGGTATAAAGATGGCAAATACATGAAAGATGTCTGAAACCACCATTAGCCATTAGGGAGATGCAAATTAAAGTCATAAGAAGATCCCACTCACACCTATTAAAATGGCCAAAATTTAAAATACTGGCAATACCATGTGGTGGCAAGAATGGGAAATGAGAACTCTCCAACATTGCTGGTGGGAACGAAAAATGATACAGTCACTCTTGAAAGTGGTTTGGCAGTTTCTCATTAAGCACTTACCCTATGACTCAGAAATCACACACCTGGGCATCTATCCTAAAGAAATGAAAGCTTACATTAACAGAAAAACCTGGACACAAATGTTTATAGCAGCTCTATTCACAATCACTCAAAACTGGCAACAACTCAAGTGTCCTTCAACAGGTGATTGTACAAGCAAATTGGTATAGCCACACAGTGGAATATCCTGCAATAAAAAGGAACTACTGACACATGCAATAGCTTAGATGAATCTCAAAGGCAAGCTTAGTGAAAGCAGCTAGTCTTATACTGTATGGCTCCACATATATAACATCCCAATTTATTAAGTTAAGTGACATTCTTTAAAAGAAAAAACTACAGGAATGGACGGCAGATCAGTGCTTGCCAGGGATTATAGGTAGGCAAAGAGGTGACTATAAAGGGGTAGCATGAGGGAGTTTTAGGGGGTTACGAAACTCTTCTGAATCTTTATTATAATGAAAGTCACAAAAATCCATACATGTGTTTAAATTCCTGGAATTGTATACGGGTATGATCATTTAAAACAGTATGGGCCAGGTGTGGTGGCTCACACCTGTAATCCCCAGCACTCTGGGAGGCCAAGGGAGAAGGATCCCTTAAGTCCAGGAGTTCAAGACCAGTCTGGGCAATATATCAAGACCCCATCTTAATAAAAATAAATAAAACTGTAGGATCTTTTGTGTGTGTGTGTGTGTGTGTGTGTGTGTGTGTGTGTGTGTGTGTTTTGAGATGGAGTTTTGCTCGTCGCCCAGGCTGGAGTGCAGTGGCGTGATCTCAGCTCACTACAACCTCTGCCTCCTGGGTTCAAGTGATTATCCTGCCTCAGCCTTCTGAGTAGCTGGGATTACAGGCATGCGCCACCATGCCCAGCTAACTTCTGTATTTTTAGTAGAGGTGGGGTTTCACCATGTTGGCCAGGATGGTCTCAATCTCCTGACCTCATGATCCACCTGCCTCGGCCTCCCAAAGTGCTGGGATTACAGGCATGAGCCACCGCGCCCAGCCCAGGATCATTTTGAAAGGATTCTCTTTTTACTTTAAGATAAAAACATTACTGGAGAAAAAGAGGGACAATTTATAATGATAAAAGGGTCATCAGTGAAATATAATAATTAAAAACCTACATGCAACCTAACAACAGAGCACCAAAACAAATGAAACAAAAATAAACAGAACTGAAAGGAGAGAGACAATTCATCAATAATTGAAGACTTCAAAACTCCACTCTAAATAATTGATAGAATAACCAGACAAAATATCAGCAAGGGTATAAACACTAGACAGTATAATTAACCATACTGACTTAACTGACATCTATAGAAAACTTCATCCAACAACAGCAGAATACACATTCTTTTTAAGGTCCAGGTTAGACCATTTGCAATGTCACAAAACAAGTCTCAAATTTAGAAGGATTGAAATAATACATGTTTGCTGATCACAAAGAATTAAAATCAACAATCAAAAGAAATTTGAGAAATCTCCAAACACTTGAAAATCAGACAATAACATCCAAACAACCCATGGGTCAAAGAAAAAAAAAATCACAAGCAAAATTAAGAAATATTTATTATCATCATTATTATAATTTTTATTTTTAGACATGGAGCCTTGCTATGTTGCCCAGACTGGCCTTGAACTCCTCGGCTCAAGTGATCCTCCTGCTTCAGCTCCTTGAGTATAGCTGGGACCGTAGGCATATGCCACCACACCCAGCTCAAAATTAAAAAATATCTTAAACTGAATAAAAACAAAAATACAACATGTCAAAATTTATGGGATGCAGCTAAAGCTGTGGCTAAAGACAATTTTATAGCTTTTTTTTTTTTTTTTTTTTTTTTTTTGAGACAGGGTCTTGCAGGCTAGAGTGCAGTAGCAAGATCACGGCTAACTACAGCAGTCTCAAGCAATCCTCCCAACTCAGCCTCCCAAGTAGCTGGGACCACAGGCACATGCCATTAAACCCAACTGATTCTTTTTTTTTCTTTCTTTTTTTTTTTTTTTTTTTTGTAGAGACGGAGTCTCGCTATGTTACCCAGGCTGGTCTCGAACTCCTGGCCTCAAATGATCCTCCCACCTTGGCCTCTCAAAGTGCTGGGATTATAGGTGTGAAACACTGCTCACAGCTGAGAATTTTATAGCTTTAAACTTAAACCTATTTTAGAAAATAAGAAAGATCTCAATTGTCTTCACTTTAAGAAACTGAACAGTGAAGTAACCCCAAGCAAGCCGAAAGAAAGAAGTTAAAGTTTAGAGCAAAACCAAATGAAATTGAAAATAGAAAAATAGTAAGAGAAAAGTCAGTAAAACCAAAAGCTGGTTCTTTGAAAAAGTAAATAAAATAGACAAAGCTTTATTTAGATTGACCAAGAAAAAAAGAAAATTATCCCCCCCCCAAAATTACCAAAATCAGGAATAAATGAGAGAGTATCACTATTGACCCTACAGTATAAAATATAAATATATTTTAAATATATAAAAAGAAAATATAAAAACAGTATGCCATCAAATTAGACAAATTAGATAAAATGGACAAATTCCTAGAGAGGCATAAATAACCAACACCGACTCAAGAAGAAACAGTAAATCTCAATATACCTAAAACAAGAAATTGAATTACTAATTAAAAATCTTCCCACAAAGAAAATACCAGGACTAGATGGCTTCACCATGGAATTCTATCAGATACATAAAGAAACAATGCCAATTCTTCACAAATTCTTCTAGGAAACAGAAAGAGACAACACTTCCCAACTCATTCTATATTACCACAATACTAAAGCCAGACAAGAGCATTACAAAATAAGAAAACAATGAACCAATATTCCTCAGGAATTTACAAACAAAAATTCTCAATTAAAAAATCCTCTGGGTGCAGTGGCTCCCACCTGTAATCCTAGCACTTTTAAAGAGGCCAAGGTGGGAGGATCAATTCAGCCCGAGAGTTCCAGACCAGCCTGAGCCAGGCGCAGTGGCTCATGCCTGTAATCCCAGCACTTTGGAAGGCCAAGGCAGGCAGATCACGAGATCAGGAGTTTGAGACCAGCCTGACTAAACATGGTGAAACCCCGTCTCTATTAAAAATACAAAAAGTAGCCAGGCAAGGTGGTGCATGCCTGTAGTCCCAGCTACTCGGGAGGCTGAAGCAGGAGAAACCGGCCTGGGCAACATAGTAGGATCCCATCTCTACAAAAAATTTTTAAAATTAGCTGGATGAGGTGGCGTGTGCCTGTAGTCCCAGCTACTATTGAGGCTGAAGTGGGAGGATCGCTTGATCCTAGAAGGATGAGGCTACAATAAGCCAAGATCATACCACTGCACTCCAGCCTGGGTGACACAGTAAGACCCTGTCTCAAAAAAAAAAAAGAAAAGAAAAGAAAAGAAAATCTCAATTAGATACTATGACCAAATGGGATTCATCCTAGCAAGTATGGTTTAACATCCAAAAATCAATTATTATAACCTCCAAAAGTCAATTAATTTAATACAACATATTAATAAAGGACAAAAGGCCACACGATTCTATCAATATATACAGACAAAGCACTTTAAAAATTTAATTCAACACCACTAATGATTTAAAAAGAAAAAAAAAAAAGCCTTAGTAAACCAGCAACATAAGGGAACTTCCTCAGCCTGAAAGAACATCATACTAACAGTAAAAGACTGAAAGCTTTCCCTCTAACATCAGGAACAAAACAAGGACGTCCACTGTCACCATTTCTATTCAACAATCCAATGAAGATTCTGTTACAAGAAGGCAAAACAAAATAAAACAGAACAAAAATTAAAGGCAT
Organism: Nomascus leucogenys; assembly: GCF_006542625.1. Classification (NCBI taxonomy): domain Eukaryota; kingdom Metazoa; phylum Chordata; class Mammalia; order Primates; family Hylobatidae; genus Nomascus; species Nomascus leucogenys. Next base: position 88,548,344 of record NC_044381.1, on the reverse strand, counting down.
CTGAATAGGACAAGAAGCTGTAAAACTGATAACCTTTCAAAGCCTCAATTGTAGAGATTTTTCAGTACTCACACATGCACTACCCAATCAGAGAACTCATGTTTAAAAGCAAAAGCCCCTGTGCTATTGTATGGTAAAGACTGAACCACGGAGTCCCTTCAGGCTGGCCTGCCCACATTATCAGTGATCAGGAGTATAAAGTTCCTCCATAATATTAAAAAACAAACAAAATGCTGAATCTATCCTTTAAGGAGTAATAAAAACAAGTATGTGCTGAATTAAAATTTATTCATAAATATCTGACGTTTTCCAAATATAAACACATGTTAATTTTCTTAATCCATTTGAATAAAATCATATAGACTTTATAGTATCAGCTTCACTGCTAATAGAACATGCATAACCTTTGTTCCACTGACTGCTTTTAGGTAAGAAACAATAATCCAAGTTTCCAGCTTGTGCTATATATTCTCATGAGGGATACTTTGGTGATGACACTTTGTCAAAATACTTTTTTTGTCGTTCAACATTATGTCCTTGGAGAAACATAATGAAAGTCTCCTCAGTCACTCTGGTCAATGAATTTAATTGTTTCTCTAGTCCCTAGAAGTCACATACACAAAAATAATTGAATTTGTATTGTTCACAAACATAGCAGTAAAACAAGACCTCCCATCAGCCCGAGTAGTTCTTCAATAACTACTTTCGCCAGGTGCAATACCTCACACCTGTAATCCCAGCACTTTGGGTGAGTGGGGAAAATTGCTTGAGCCCAGGATTCAAGACCAGCCTGGGTAACATGGTGAAACGCCATTACTACAAAAAATAAAATAATCGGGGGTGTGGAGGGTTTGCGCACCTGTAGTCTTAGCTATTCAGGAGGCTGAGGCAGGAAAATTGCTTGGGCCCAGGAGTTCAAGGCTGCAGGAAGCTACAGAGCTACAGTCATGCCACTGCACTCCAGCCTGGGTGACAGAGCAAGACCCTGTCTCTAAAAAAATAAATACCTATGTTTTGGGGGAGGGATAAAGGGGCAGGCACCACAGATATATTCTTTTGATATAAATTGAGTTGGAAATTGGAGAACAGTTACAGAAATAAAAGAGATCCCAGATTCTGCCTTCCAGGACAACACAAAAGGAGGTAAATGTATGAAAATGCCATTTATTGGCTGGGCACAGTGGCTCGTGCCTGTAATCCCAGCACTTTGGGAGGCCACGGTGGGAGAATTGCTTGAGCCCAGGAGTTTGAGACCAGCCTGGGCAATAGAGTGGACCCCATCCCTACATTAAAAAAAAAAAAAAAATCTAGCCAGGCACGGTGGCACATGCCTATGGTCCCAGCTACTTGAGAAGCTGAGATGGATCGCTTGAGCCTAGGAGATTGAGGCTGGAGTGAACCATAATTGTGCCCTGGGCGAGAGAGTGAGCTCCTGTCTCTGAAAAATAAGAGCGGCTTTCACTCACGAATATTCTGACCACTAAAGAGCTAATGCACGGGCCTGGTCCTATCACACAGTCTTCAAGTCTGAAGCAGACAGCAGAGGTTGTTTATATCCAGAGTTTATATTAACATGATCTATATCCAAGAAAACTGCTATCTGCCTCAACAGATGTCCACACTATTAAACAGCTCTGTCAAGCTCTTTCAGAGTCAAAGATTTTTCTTAAAGAAAAGGAACACACTAAAATTGTCACCTGTAAACCCCACTTCTGGCTCTTTTTTAACAGGGCATCAAGTTGACCCTTTATGCTGTTGGAAAAAAATATGGTTATATTGAAGATTAAAACTTCTAAACTAATAAAACCAACACCACAGTTCTAAATTCTCTCCTGCCTCATCTCCCCTTGAAACTTCGAGCAATCCACACTTGCTCCTTGCTGCCAAATCCTTGCTGTAACTGTGCCATCAGGCTGCTAGCATGAAAAACTGAGTTACTATACCACCCTCTTTGCACTCAGCCCTGGTAGTAGCCAATATTTCCCAACATAGCCAAACAAAGACCTTGTTGTCAAGGACAGGCGTCTCGGCCAGTGCTGGCTACCGTGGTGCCTCGCCATTACACAAGTTGAAATACAGTCAGATCATTAGGTGACAGAGGGGAGATGGGGCTGACAGACTTGGATTATCAGAAACAGGAGAGCATTTTTCCCACACACACACAACCTGAACTATAATAAATGAGGATTATCAGGTAAATTCTCATAATTCTCTTCATTTACAATTTACTGAAAATGTAGCCTACAAATGCCAACTCTTCATGAGGGGGAAGGGGGTGTGTGTGTGTGTGTGTGTGTGTGTGTGTGTGTGTGTGTGTGTGTGTGTTTGAAATAAAACATTAGGCCTGAAACGGTGGCTCACGCCTGTAATCTCAGCACTTTGGGAAGCCAAGGCAGGCTGAGCATTTGAGACCAGGAGTTCAGGAGCAGCCTGGGCAACATGGCAAAACCCCATCTCTACAAAAAATACAAAAATTACTCGGGTGTGGTGGCATATGCCTATTGTCCCAGCTACTTGGGGGGTTGAGGTGGGAGGACTGCTTGAGCCCAGGAGGTCAAGGCTGCAGTGAGCCGTGATCACACCACTGCACTCCAGTCTTGACGACAGAGTGAGACTGTCTCAAAACAACAACAACAACAAACAGGTTGCTCCGTAATACTACCGCTTATATTGCTTCTAGAGCACTTATTACAGTTCATATGTTCATATTTGTTTCATTTCTCTTCCACTAAGCCATTAAGCTCCATGAAAATAAGTACAATGTCAGTTTGGAGAAATACAGTGTCCCCAGAACCTAGGCCTGACACATAGAAGGGGCTCTAGGGGAAAAAGGAATGAATGATGATCACCCAAAGGAACAACTGTAATTTAAACTTCAGAGAACTGCAGCCAAAGATAGCTCAGAGTTTCCAAGAGCCACATTCAGTTTGCTTGAGTATCCTGCTGTAATGAAGGAAAAACAAAACTGAAATTAAAGAGACTGTTGAAAATCAACTGGTAGTTGACATTTCCTTTCTAATGAGTTAGAAATATATTAATAGGTGAATATAATTTTTTTGTTTTTAAATATCGACATCCTGTCTGTTTGAAGGGAGGACTCTGAGGATTAAAAAGGGTAACTACTTAAGCACTCAGTGATATATAGAGCATTATAAAATATTAGGATATGATAAATATCATTGCTACTAAGTTAAATAAGCAAACTTCCCGGTATCAGGAACAGGCATCTTCATTCCTATTAAACCACTACCTTTGAAAATGTTCTCTATGATGTATGTACGATATTAGGTAGCTAAAACTTAAGGTCATCTTTATAAAGAAATTCTACTTTTTATAGATTCAGCATTTATGTTATTATGAAAAAATAACTATTGTAAGCAATTATTTTGCTTTTGTTCAAATGTGTATACAACAAAGAAAAAATGATAAATGCTTCAAAATGTTTCCACAAGTGTTTCAAATAATGTTGCTGTATGACACTTTGTGGGAGCTAGTTAACGGCACAACAATCTTGGAGATGTTCACACATCACCTGTGTGGGCAATGCAAAAATATTCACAGAGGTCCTCTGCTGGAAACACATCAATTATTATAATAACATGGACAATACATCCTCTTATAAATAAAATACAAGTTAAAAAACCCACATTTTCTCTTTTTTAAAAATACTTATTTTGATGTAAAACAAAATTACACAGTCACAAAATAATATATAATTTTGTGTTGCTGAAAAGTACCAAAAAGACATAATGTTAAGCACTGACACCATTAAAAGGTATCATCAGCCTCAAGGAAACTATTATACAAAGGTGTTGGTTAAGATGATAATCATTAAGACTACAAGAAAAGTGGTGCCCAGAAAATAAATATAGGTTTTCCTACATCAAAATAAATGCTTAAGTAACACTGTTAAATCATGAAGAAAAAAAATATTGTCCTTCAAGGTTATTTTTTAATGAAATCAAAATAACTTATTACCACTTTGTTTCAATTTTAGTTGAAATTTTAGGCAATAATTTAACTATATCTATACAAGCTCAATATATGTTCACTTCTCTGATAATTAAAAAGTTAGCAACAACCTTCTCTACTCCAATCCTACCCTATTAACGTATCTGTTTAACACATTCTATGTAAACCTTAGACTTGTGTGTGATAAATGAGGCTTGAAAGAATCCCTTCATATTTTGATAACTGATTATTCACTTGCATAAATGAATAATGTTAAGTTGCAACATGTGATAAACTGACTTCCAGCCCCGTGAGAGCTGCCACTAGTCTTACCTTTCTCATTTGCAGGTTTAACAACATTTACAAGCCTGTCCAACCCACAGCCCGCCAGCCACATGCAGCCCAGGACAGCTTTGAATGCGGCACAACACAAATTCATAAACTTTCTTAAAATGTTATGAGATTTTTTGGCAATTTTTCTTTTTTTTTAAAGCTAATCAGCTATCATTAGTGTTAGTGTACTTTATGTGTGGCCTGAGACAATTCTTATTCTTCCAGTATGGTCCAGGGAAGCCAAAAGATTGGACATCCCTGACTTATGCAGTCTCCAGAGGAAAAATTCCTGACTCACCTAAATCACACTGAAGAATATATCAATACAATGGTCTTATTACCTTAAAATTAACCTGTTAAATTTTCTTTCCATGTTCTCTAACCTTTCCTAGTCAAACTGGAAAATATCCAATAAAATTAGTGTAGAGAAACCAGAATCAATTTTATAATGAATAATCTCTCATCTTCTCACGAATTTCCTGGAAGTAATGAGTGTGGACTGAAGCAGCAGATGTATAGCACACAGACTGGGTCCCAAGTTACAAGCACACTGACTTCATCTAGCTTCAAAGGCATACTGCCTTTCAGAGTCCAAAACAGAGCGATGTGCATGATAAGAGATAGCCTATCAGATCCCTAGGCCCCAAATGTACCAAAGGTCAGTTTTCTAAAGGCAATGTCTATTTTTAAACGAATATAAGTTGGGTTCTAAATTTGACCTTCATTTAAATGATCAACTGGGGAGGAATGTCTGGCTGGATTCCCAAGCAGTTTAAGTTGCTTGTGTAATGGTCCAAACAAAGTTCATTTTATACACAACACACAAAGATTCTCTTAGCAGCAGGCGTCTTCCACGGAGGCAAGAGCAGCAGCTGTGAACAAGGAGCCATCCTGCAGCTGAGGAGCCTGGAATTCACTTCTTCACATAACTGATAAAAGCAGGCCATTCTCCACTAAGATGGTTTGGGAACACCAATTTCTGAGTGCTCAGTATAAAAGAATGAGCATATTTTATGAAAAACAGAGCATATTTTCAGTGGCGTGCAGAGTACATGAATACCATCCAGAAGAAGATGCCAACAAAAACCTACAGTATTTTCAAGCTTCCTCACAGTACTCTTCTCTTCACAAAGTACAAGTTCATAGCCTACACTGACCAAAAGAGTCTCAATGACAATGAAGAAGGAGTTTTCTTCTGAATTTTGTGTTCAGAAACAGGAAAATAAAGGAAAACCATGGATTTCCTATTATAACATCTCTTAGAGATAATCATGGCACCAACTGATAATTTTGGAAATTTTCATCATTCTCAATTTTGAAGAAGCCTCAAAGCATTGGGAACTTTTACAGCTTTCTAAAAATTATTTTCCACGGGTACTACAACAGTGGTATAAGGTTGGCACTAGCATACTGTACTACTTGGGAAATTACGTCCTATCAATTTTAATATCCACATTTGAAAAATCACTTCCAGGACAGAGTGAAATGCCAAAACAAATACACCTCTGAAAACACATCTATAAACATAGAACTACATAAATTTTACATATATATGTATTTTTTAAGCCAAAATAACAGTAATTCAGTAAACTCCATTTAATAAACTATTAATAATCAGTAATGAAAGTGAAAATAGCAGATGTGCCCATTTGTACATGTCACTAACAAGGTCTGCCTTCTCTCATTAGCCAGCAGTTCTGGCCCCCTCCATCATGCCTAAAGATAAACCAACACAGTGAGTCAGAGGGCACAGCAAAGCCAGATGTCTCCTTTTCTAGATATCTGAACAATCAGACTTTAAGATTCAAAAAGTATCGACCATGAGAAGTAAAAGCATAGCATCTGCATCAAAAGCCTTGATTTTGTCATGGCACCTACATACTGAGGATGGGGTGTATGTATATGTATCTGTCTGTCTCCCCCAGTTCCCTGGAAAATCCTAAAGGTAAAGACTACTCTTGTTCTCTCTTGCAGCTCTAAAACCCAGCACATAGCAGATATTCAAGTGTTAAATGAACAACTTGAGCAAATGAATACAGATCTCCTACACTGAGTCTTCCAATGACAGATAATTACAGTTCTCAATTATGTCCTGGTATCCGCATGAGGTCCAGCTCATTCAATATAACAAAGCATGGTGGAAAACTGCTGTTCCTCACCTCATTCTTTACCTCTGGGATCCACAGATCTCACTTCCTCATGTCCCCAAGGGCTAAGTAGAGTGAAAGTGGACACTGGAGAGCTCTAGGTAAGTGAAAGTGGACACTGGAGAGCTCTAGGTAGTCTTCCTTTCTCCTCTTCCTGCTCACCCATGCACACTCATTCATTACATATTTAATGGGTACCTACCATGCCCTCCACACCATACTTGGATGCCAGGAATAGCTCTAACACACCAAAGCAACTGCCCTCCAAGAATTTATCACTGAGAAAAGCAGAGAAGTTACTGCAATGCAATGTGAAAAAATGATGGATATACAGAATGCATGCTTCCTATGAGAAGTCAGGCACTGTTTGGAGTATTTACAGGAACTATCTCATTTTCTCCGTATCACCACTGCTTAACTTCCTCTCTGTGATGCGGTAGGCAGAGACCAGGGAACATTCAGTAGGAACACCTAAGCCACTAAACCAGCCAGGAGCACCTGAGCCACTAAACCAGTCAGAAGGTGATGGGGAGGGGAGGGAAAATAGCATGTACATGAAAAGAAGGCTGAGCAGAAGACGTGAAACCTGAAGGATCAACAGAAGTTTCCAGGTTGAAGGGGAGTAAGTAGAACTTTTCATGCAGAGAACTTACCAGGCAGAAAAATCCAGAGGGAAGAAAGACCACCGTGCCATCAGAAGATGATGGCAGAATTTGGTAGTGGATCAGTGTAGCTACCCAAAGCAGTTCTTAACATGCTAGGGAGAGAGCTTTCAAGTTCTATCTAAAGAAGGGCCTCTGTGAGAAAGAAAGACTGGATAATTTTACATAAATACTTCTAAAACATGCACCTTTAGGAGAGGCATGAAAAAATTTATTAATTTGTAGCATATAATATCAATCCTGTTCTATTTTTAAACCCTGAATAATATTTATAGATTTAAAAGATTACTTATTGGAGAGTAATAACGGTGCATTAAGAATTTTATAGGCCGGGCATGGTGGCTCACGCTTGTAATCCCAGTACTTTGGGAGGCCGAGGTGGGCGGATCACGAGGTCAGGAGATCAAGACCATCCTGGCGAACACGGTGAAACCCCGTCTCTACTAAAAATACAAAAAATTAGCCGGGCAAGGTGGCAGGCGCCTGTAGTCCAGAGGCTGAGGCAGGAGAATGGCGTGAACCCGGGAGGCGGAGCTTGCAGTGAGCCGAGATTGCGCCACTGCACTCCAGCCTGGACAACAGAGCGGACTCCATCTCAAAAAAAAAAAAGAATTTTACAAAAGCATAGAAATGATCTGGGAAATAATTTGTCCAAAGTTGAAATATTTCTTTAAAATACTCTTAAATAACACCCTTCACTCTAAATTTTGGCAAGATGGTTAGGCTGATTCATGACTTAAAAAATAAAAGTTGTATTTGATGGCAGAAAGTCAACTTTTTCAAACTCAATTTCCACTCCCCTCCCCTTCTTTAGCAATAGAAGTATGATTTTATTTAGGCTGGCAAAGTGCCCATTTAAACACCACACTTGAGCGTCCCTTGAAGATAGCAGCGGCCAAGGAGTTTCAAGTAGAAGTCAATGGGTAGAGATTCCAGAAAGTTTCATTTGCCTGTTTTCCTTTCCCCACCTCTTGCAGACAACTTAGGCTGGAGCTCCTGTGGATTTGGGGACAAAGACCTTACACCAAAAAGGCTGAAAGCGAGGAGCCTGTGTCCCTTCCTGATGACTTGATAGAACCACCACCCCAAGTGGTTTCCCAACAGAAAATCGAACCCTGTATAGTCATATACCTGTTCCTACTAGTCAAACAGAAATTTCATTGCAGATGCTGGAGAATATTTAAAGTACACATGGTAAGATTTGGCAAAAAACGGTTGCAAATACATTTAGGGTATTAAAATTATTTCATGATTCACTATCTTTTTCTAAATCGCACATCCGTATGATTATGAAACATCTTTTTAAATCAAAATAAATGTTTTCCAATGTTTTCTTTGGGCAGGAAAGACACCCAGTTCTTGAAACATCTGATCTACTCTGGGTGCTGAATTAGGGAGAGTGAGTAGGGCCAACAGAAAGATCTCTGGAGAGAGGGTGTATAGGCAATGTGGGGGGCAAATGGAAGTTAAACATCAACAACAACAAATGCAAGCAATTTACAAAAGCTTCCTTGTGTTTTACAAGCCAGGTGAATTGTTATATAAGAACCAATTCGGGGGTCTATGCCCTAAACCAGCAGTCCCCAGTCTTTTTGGCACCAGAGACTGGTTTCGTGGAAGACAATTTTTCCACACTCTGGGGGCAGTAGGGAATGGTTTCAGGATGATTTAAGTACATTACATTTATCATACACTTTATTTTTATTATTATTACATTATAATACATAATAAAATAATTATACAACTCACCATAATGTAGAGTCAGTGGGAGCCCTAAGCAGGTTTTCCTGCAACGAGATGGTCCCATCTGGGGGTGATGGGAGACACTGACAGATCATCGGGCATTAGATTCTCATAAGGAGCACGCAACCTAGATACCTCACATGCACAGTTCATGATAGGGTTTGCACTCCTATAAGAATCTAAGGCCACCACTGATCTGACAAGAGGCAGAGCTCAGGTGGTAATGGGCAATGGGGAGCAGTTGTAAATACAGATGAAGCTTCACTCGCCTGCTCACTGCTCACCTCCGGCTACGCAGCCCAGTTTCTAACAGGCCATGGTCCAGGGGTTGGAAACCCCTTCTCTAAATGAATATCTGGCTGCTCCTGCCCATCATCACAGGATTTCATGGACTTAACTGTAACAGCATTCTTGTGCTATTGATATCCTGTCATTTTATTTTTAAAAGGTAGAGCTGCTTTATGGCAACTCACCTGATAAGCGAGACACACTTTATTTGGTTTTTGTGGAAACGTTATTGTACCTCTTTCTCTATTCCCACCCTCCAAAATAGCTAAAGGATCATGGGCAATGAATTACACTCATCTAAACATAGTAATTCCACAGGGCTGGGATGGAGTAAGGGGAGGGGAACTCCAGTCTTTGTGCAGAATCAGAAGTCTACTGACTGCAGAAGAGTCAGGATCATGTTCTCTACTCTAACTAAACTCTAAGTATAGGTTTTGCTTAAAGCTAGGAACAAAATCCAAATGGAGGCATTAAGCAAAGTAATGCCATTTCCATTTTTAGCTCTGTTCACTTTTTTTAAAAAAAGAGTATTTCTCTTTATTTCAAATATTGGTTGCCAAACTAACAATAAGCCTAATGTCAAGTCTCTGCTACCTGACAACTGCTGAATTCCCACTGTATGGTAAGTTGTTACATAAACATCAGTTTTCTGGGATAGCAAAATGAGTATCATGTCCAGATTCAAACCTAGATTTCAATCCTGATTCTAATAATCACCAACTGCAGGTAAAACCTTGCAGATTAATTTCCCTCTCTCTGGCCCCAGTTCCTAAAAATCATAAAATGAAAATAATGCTTGACCCTTCTGATACACTATGAAATCATTCCCCTTCTAACATTGTTGGAAAAATTAGTGTTAATATATATAAAGAACCTAGCAAAATGTTTGACACATAATGGGCATTTTATAATTATTAATATGATGCTAATTACTAAAAGGGTTTTAAATATTTAAGTAGCTAGATTACTTATTTGAGTATCAAAGATAAAAGATGAGAAAGTTTAAAAAGGAAAAAAAAAGATGAGAAAGTTAAAAAAAAAAAAGCTGTCCAACTAAAAGCATCAAACAAAATAACAAATAAAATGAGAGGCAGAGTGACTTCTAAGCAACAGTGTCCTCTCAGCTGCTAGGTGAAACACTTGTAGTGATGGGAACTCCCGACCTCAAAGGGCAACTCCACCATTCATTCAAGGCTGCATTAAGACATACTGAGGATAGTGTCTACTATATGTGTCCGTTTCTGCAGCAGGCTAGAGGAACACAAATAAGAGGACACATCCCCCTGCTTTTGAGGAATCCACAGCTTCCTCATACGAACAGACAAACATCATACAGACATGAGCAACCAAAGAGGCGAACACAGGGCGCTATGGAGTGCACAGGTGGGGCATGCAGCCCAATCTAGCGATGTCAGAGGGAAGGTGACAGAGAGCATAGTGTATCAGAAGGGCCTACTTCCAAGCAGGAAGTGATAGATGATATGGTTGAGCAAGGTTCCCATTACAAGGCTTGAAGGCCACATGAAGACTCCTGAACTTTCTCCAGTGAGCTGTGAGGAGCCTTGGAAATGTTTTAAGCAGGAGAGTGACATGGTTAGACATGCTTTTTGTACAGAAACTCTGGTGGCAATGCAGAAAATGAAATGGGTGCAGGGGTGGCATGGGATGGTAAATCAGTAGTCTAGGTAAGCAAGAATAAGGCTACAGAAACATAACACATTTTAAACTTGCCCAAACTGTTAAAATTACAATAAAGCTGAGCCTCTCTTGATTTCTGCAGAGGTTTTATACAAATGTAGTTTCCCAACAATTATCAATGGCTCCAGAAGAACAGAATCAAGTGGTCTGGTTTTGAAGTCTCACAATGCATGATACAATGTTGTAAGCAACACTGTACATGAAAGATGAATTAGGAGACATTTTCACAAAAAGCAATATGTGCACAAAAAGCAATGTGCCACTTCACCCTAAAATACCACAGGGCACGTTCCCCACTACCAGTTTCATGCTCAAATGCCTCTAATTATAATCATCTGTTATTAACAGAAAGAAAAACTGTACCCCAAACATCTATAATTTTTCTGCATGGTGTGGGTAACTACCATCTAAAACAAATATTTAGATTTAGGTAAAGAATAAAATTCTAATAGCCCTCAAATTCTGACCACCTTTAAGACTTTCCCCCCGAAAGACTTGAATGTCTTTGGCCTGCAAGTATGAAGTCACTTATCAAAAAGAGAGTAAAACAAATCTCTGGATATCATAAAGGATCATATCTGTGCTTAGCTGTCAGCTGAAGTTGTTCGTAAAAAAGAAGAATACCACACAAGTTGTCTGGCTGACTATGAGTTGACTGCTGCCTGTGCATTCACACACACACAAAAATGTGTATAAACATGAACATCTAGGCACAAATATCCATCTGGACAGGATGTTAACACCATTCCTCAATTCCTTACGGGTCCTATTCTCTTCCAGAAGTATAAAATGTACCAACTGGCTAAAAGCACTTCAATTTGGGTGAGAGGGAGAGAAGATGGAGAGGAGTCAATTCTTTGAAGCCAGACAAGGCATCATCTCCGTAAGATCATTCAGAAAGCTTAAGAGGTTAAATACATCAGAGCCCTAATTCATCCCTATGAAAAAAGTACTAAATTCTTCTCTCCTTGAACCTAATCCTGTCTAAGTCTTTCTTTGGATTTTGTCCCCTGGCACAGGTTTAATGAGGCGCATTTCCACACACTTTTACTGAGAGAGATGTACTCAGGGAAAAAATGGCAACAAAAAGTGACTACTTACACCACACTGACTTGGGAAAAATTGGCAGAAGAAATGTTCTGGTGGCATAATGAATCCTCGAACTGAGACTGTTCCCATTCTTTCCTTGGTTGAGACTGGGTAATCGTTAAACCCAGCACTTGATTTTGAAGCTTCTATACCTCTGGTCAAAATACCCTTCACTGTTTCATTTGGTCTTCCCAATCCCTTCCCTCTCAGTCTTTCACCCCATTTAACTAGGGGATCTTATGGCTAAAAGCTGAAGAGCAAAGGCTCTATAGCCAGACCCTGTAGATTCGAATCCTTAGCACTTACCTACTCTCTGTGCCTGTTTCCTGTCCTGCCCATCAGGACCAGCTTCCCAGGGTTCTCCTGAGGATGATATGGCATAACCTATGTGAGCTGCTCAGCACAGGGCCTGGCACAGAGCTGCATAAAGGGTCCCAACGGTCTCATTAGTCTTAAGTAACAAAAGCATGGCAAACACTTAGGAGGGCAGCGTTCAAGCCCTGTGACACTTGCCATTTTGTGGCAAATAAATACTAAAAGCATAAAAATACCAATCAGTTACCATTTTGATATATCTATAAAGGGATGTCACAGGATTATCCAACTATCTTCCATCTTTATATTTTGTTATCATTTTCTATAACTAAAATGCCACGTGAGTTATTCTTAATTACCTTAAACTTCACCTTCTTAATTGTCTACTCCTATATCCTGCTGTGACTCCATTAACATGGCCTCCTGGGGTGGATTTCAAGAGATTTATGATCACCTACAGTTAATTTCCCCCTCACTAATTTTTAGCGGTTTTCTTTTCTTTTTTTTTTTTTTATTATTATTTTTTTTCTGAGATAGGGTCTCGCTCTTTCGCCCAGCCAGGAGTGCAGTGGCGCAATCTCGGCTCACGGCAAGCTCCGCCTCCCGGGTTCACGCCATTCTCCTGCCTCAGCCCCCCCGAGTAGCTGGGACTACAGGTGCCCGCCACTGCACCTGGCTAATTTTTTTTTGTATTTTTAGTAGAGACGGGGTTTCACCGTGTTAACCAGGATGGTCTCGATCTCCTGACCTCGTGATCCACCCGCCTCGGCCTCCCAAAGTGCTGGGATTATGGGCGTGAGCCACCGTGCCCGACCAGCGGTTTTCTACTGATAAATAATGACTTAAAATAAATCAGCTAATTTTTAGACCATGTAGTTGTTTTCACTAGGAATCCACTGAACTATATTTTTCACCAGCTGTCTGGATAATTATATTTAGTCCATGTTTTTAAAAAGTCAGTAGAGAATGAATATGTTAGTCATTAGCCTCTCCTTTTTTTTGGACTTCTTTATGGTTTTGTTGTTGTGGTTGTTGTATGTTTTTTTTTTTTTACAGAAGGCTACAGTGCAACTGGTGTGCAATGGAGCCATCTCAGCTCATTGCAACCTCTGCCTCCCAGGCCGAAGCCATCCTCCCGCCGAAGCCATCCTCCCTCCTCAGTCTCTCAAGTAGCTGGGATCACCGGCATGCACTACCATGTCCGGCTGATTTTTGTATTTTTTGTAGAGATAGGGTTTTGACATGTTGCCCAGGCTGGTCTCTGACTCGTGAGCTCAAGCTATACACCCACCTCAGGTTCTCAAAGTGCTAGGGTTACAGGCGTGAGCCACCACGCCCAGCCTGGACTTCCCTATATCCTCTAATTCACCTTAACTTATGCAAGGGGTTCAGAATGAAAACATATCAACTCACATCTCAAAGGCAACTCAATAATTGGATACAAAAAACTTAAAATTAGACATTTTTTAATGTAACAAAAGATGAGAACCACAAGGTAAACAGGATAGTGAATGACTACAGGTGTCCTGGGTGCATTTCTGCACCTAAAATCATATAGCACTAAATGTAAATTTACATATGGTATTAAAATTCTCACTGTAAATTGTTAATTTTTTTAGTAGAGAGAAAAAGCAAGAAAAGAGTCCACTGTGATCCTAGCATAGAATTTCCACAAAACTGAAAGGTTTCTACTTTGTTCTTGTATTTTACACAGTATATATTAATTCAGCCAAGATAAAATGACCTTTGTTTTTTTGTTTGTTTGTTTTTTGTTTTTGTTTTTTTTTTTTTTTTTTTTTTATCTTTTTTTTTTTTTTTTTATTATACTTTAGGGTTTTAGGGTACATGTGCACAATGTGCAGGTTTGTTACATATGTATCCATGTGCCGTGTTGGTTTGCTGCACCCATTAACTTGTCATTTAGCATTAGGTATATCTCCTAATGCTGTCCCTCCCCCCTCCCCCCACCCCACAACAGTCCCCGGAGTGTGATGTTCCCCTTCCTGTGTCCATGAGTTCTCATTGTTCAATTCCCACCTATGAGTGAGAACATGCGGTGTTTGGTTTTTTGTCCTTGCGATAGTTTACTGAGAATGATGTTTTCCAGTTTCATCCATGTCCCTACAAAGGACACGAACTCATCATTTTTTATGGCTGCATAGTATTCCATGGTGTATATGTGCCACATTTTCTTAATCCAGTCTATCGTTGTTGGACATTTGGGTTGGTTCCAACTCTTTGCTATTGTGAATAGTGCCGCAATAAACATACGTGTGCATGTGTCTTTATAGCAGCATGATTTATAGTCCTTTGGGTATATACCCAGTAATGGGATGGCTGGGTCAAATGGTATTTCTAGTTCGAGATCCCTGAGGAATCGCCACACTGACTTCCACAATGGTTGAACTAGTTTACAGTCCCACCAACAGTGTAAAAGTGTTCCTATTTCTCCACATCCTCTCCAGCACCTGTTGTTTCCTGATTTTTTAATGATGGCCATTCTAACTGGTGTGAGATGGTATCTCACTGTGGTTTTGATTTGCATTTCTCTGATGGCCAGTGATGATGAGCATTTCTTCATGTGTTTTCTGGCTGCATAAATGTCTTCTTTTGAGAAGTGTCTGTTCATGTCCTCTGCCCACTTTTTGATGGGGTTGTTTGTTTTTTTCTTGTAAATTTGTTTGAGTTCATTATAGATTCTGGATATTAGCCCTTTGTCAGATGAGTAGGTTGCAAAAATTTTCTCCCATTCTGTAGGTTGCCTGTTCATTCTGATGATAGTTTCTTTTGCTGTGCAGAAGCTCTTTAGTTTAATGAGATCCCATTTGTCGATTTTGGCTTTTGTTGCCATTGCTTTTGGTGTTTTAGACATGAAGTCCTTGCCCACGCCTATGTCCTGAATGGTATTGCCTAGGTTTTCTTGTAGGATTTTAATGGTTTTAGGTCTAACATATAAGTCTTTAATCCATCCTGAATTAATTTTTGTATAAGGTGTAAGGAAGGGATCCAGTTGCAGCTTTCTACATATGGCTAGCCAGTTTTCCCAGCACCATTTATTAAATAGGGAATCCTTTCCCCATTTCTTGTTTTTGTCAGGTTTGTCAAAGATCAGATAGTTGTAGCTATGCGGCATCATTTCTGAGGGCTCTGTTCTGTTCCATTGATCTATGTCTCTGTTGTGGTACCAGTACCATGCTGTTTTGGTTACTGTAGCCTTGTAGTATAGTTTAAAGTCAGGTAGCGTGATGCCTCCAGCTTTGTTCTTTTGGCTTAGGATTGACTTGGCGATGCGGGCTCTTTTTTGGTTCCATATGAACTTTAAAGTAGTTTTTTCCAATTCTGTGAAGAAAGTCATTGGTAGCTTGATGGGGATGGCATTGAATCTATAAATTACCTTGGGCAGTATGGCCATTTTCACGATATTGATTCTTCCAACCCAAGAGCATGGAATGTTCTTCCATTTGTTTGTATCCTCTTTTATTTCATTGAGCAGTGGTTTGTAGTTCTCCTTGAAGAGGTCCTTCACATCCCTTGTAAGTTGGATTCCTAGGTATTTTATTCTCTTTGAAGCAATTGTGAATGGGAGTTGACTCATGATTTGGCTCTCTGTTTGTCTGTTATTGGTGTACAAGAATGCTTGTGATTTTTGTACATTAATTTTGTATCCTGAGACTTCGCTGAAGTTGCTAATCAGCTTAAGGAGATTTTGGGCTGAGACAGTGGGGTTTTCTAGATATACAATCATGTCATCTGCAAACAGGGACAATTTGACTTCCTCTTTTCCTAATTGAATACCTTTTATTTCCTTCTCCTGCCTGATTGCTCTGGCCAGAACTTCCAGCACTATGTTGAACAGGAGCGGTGAGAGAGGGCATCCCTGTCTTGTGCCAGTTTTCAGAGGGAATGCTTCCAGTTTTTGCCCATTCAGTATGATATTGGCTGTGGGTTTGTCGTAGATAGCTCTTATTATTTTGAGATACGTCCCATCAATACCTAATTTATTGAGAGTTTTTAGCATGAAGGGTTGTTGAATTTTGTCAAAGGCCTTTTCTGCATCTATTGAGATAATCATGTGGTTTTTGTCTTTGGTTCTGTTTATATGTTGGATTACATTTATTGATTTGCGTATGTTGAACCAGCCTTGCATCCCAGGGATGAAGCCCACTTGATCATGGTGGATAAGCTTTTTGATGTGCTGCTGGATTCGGTTTGCCAGTATTTTATTGAGGATTTTTGCATCAATGTTCATCAAGGATATTGGTCTGAAATACTCTTTTTTGGTTATGTCTCTGCCAGGTTTTGGTATCAGGACGATGCTGGCTTCATAAAATGTGTTAGGGAGGATTCCCTCTTTTTCTATCGATTGGAATAGTTTCAGAAGGAATGGTACCAGTTCCTCCTTGTACCTCTGGTAGAATTCGGCTGTGAATCCATCAGGTCCTGGACTCTTTTTGGTTGGTAAGCTATTGATTATTGCCACAATTTCAGAACCTGTTATTGGTCTATTCAGAGATTCAATTTCTTCCTGGTTTAGTCTTGGGAGGGTGTATTTGTCGAGGAATTTATCCATTTCTTCTAGATTTTCTAGTTTATTTGCATAGAGGTGTTTGTAGTATTCTCTGATGGTAGATTGTATTTCTGTGGGATCGGTGGTGATATCCCCTTTTTCGTTTTTTATTGCATCTATTTGATTCTTCTCTCTTTTCTTCTTTATTAGTCTTGCTAGCGGTCCATCAATTTTGTTGATCTTTTCAAAAAACCAGCTCCTGGATTCATTAATTTTTTGAAGGGTTTTTTGTGTCTCTATTTCCTTCAGTTCTGCTCTGATTTTAGTTATTTCTAGCCTTCTGCTAGCTTTTGAATGTGTTTGCTCTTGCTTTTCTAGTTCTTTTAATTGTGATGTTAGGGAGTCAATTTTGGATCTTTCCTGCTTTCTCTTGTGGGCATTTAGTGCTATAAATTTCCCTCTACACACTGCTTTGAATGTGTCCCAGAGATTCTGGTATGTTGTGTCTTTGTTCTCGTTGGTTTCAAAGAACATCTTTATTTCTGCCTTCATTTCATTATGTACCCAATAGTCATTCAGGAGCAGGTTGTTCAGTTTCCATGTAGTAGAGCGGTTTTGAGTGAGTTTCTTAATCCTGAGTTCTAGTTTGATTGCACTGTGGTCTGAGAGACAGTTTGTTATAATTTCTGTTCTTTTACATTTGCTGAGGAGAGCTTTACTTCCAACTATGTGGTCAATTTTGGAATAGGTGTGGTGTGGTGCTGAAAAAAATGTATATTCTGTTGACTTGGGGTGGAGAGTTCTGTAGATGTCTATTAGGTCCACTTTATGTAGAGCTGAGTTCAATTCCTGGATATCCTTGTTAACTTTCTGTCTCGTTGATCTGTCTAATGCTGACAGTGGGGTGTTAAAATCTCCCATTATTATTGTGTGGGAGTTTAAGTCCCTTAGTAGGTCACTCAGGACTTGCTTTATGAATCTGGGTGCTCCTGTGTTGGGTGCATATATATTTAGGATAGTTAGCTCTTCTTGATGAATTGATCCCTTTACCATTATGTAATGGCCTTCTTTGTCTCTTTTGATCTTTGTTGGTTTAAAGTCTATTTTATCAGAGACTAGGATTGCAACCCCTGCCTTTTTTTGTTTTCCAGTTGCTTGATAGATCTTCCTCCATCCCTTTATTTTGAGTCTATGTGTGTCTCTGCATGTGAGATGGGTTTCCTGAATACAGCACACTGATGGGTCCTGACTCCTTATCCAGTTTGCCAGTCTGTGTCTTTTGAATGGAGCATTTAGCCCATTTACATTTAACGTTAATATTGTTATGTGTGAATCTGATCCTGTCATTATGATGTTAGTTGGTTATTTTGCTCGTTAGTTGCTATAGTTTCTTCCTAGTCTCGATGGTCTTTACAATTTGGCATGTTTTTGCAGTGGCTGGTACCGGTTGTTCCTTTCCATGTTTAGTGCTTCCTTCAGGAGCTCTTTTAGGGCAGGCCTGGTGGTGACAAAATCACTCAGCGTTTGCTTGTCTGTAAAGTGTTTTATTTCTCCTTCACTTATGAAGCTTAGTTTGGCGGGATACGAGATTCTGGGTTGAAAATTCTTTTCTTTAAGAATGTTGAATATCGGCCCCCACTCTCTTCTGGCTTGTAGAGTTTCTGCTGAGAGATCAGCTGTTAGTCTGATGGGCTTCCCTTTGTGGGTAACCTGACCTTTCTCTCTGGCTGCCCTTAACATTTTTTCCTTCATTTCAACTTTGGTGAATCTGACAATTATGTGTCTTGGAGTTGCCCTTCTCGAGGAGTATCTTTGTGGCGTTCTCTGTATTTCCTGAATCTGAATGCTGGCCTGCCTTGCTAGATTGGGGAAGTTCTCCTGGATAATATCTTGCAGAGTGTTTTCCAACTTGGTTCCATTCTCCCCATCATTTTCAGGTACACCAATCAGACGTAGGTTTGGTCTTTTCACATAGTCCCAAATTTCTTGGAGGCTTTGTTCATTTCTTTTTATCCTTTTTTCTCTAAACTTCCCTTCTCTTTTCATTTCATTCATTTCATCTTCCATCAGCGATACCCTTTCTTCCAGTTGATCGCATCTGCTACTGAGGCTTCTGCAATCTTCGCGTAGTTCTCGAAACTTGGCTGTCAGCTCCATCGGCTCCTTGAAGCCCTTCTCTCCATTGGTTATTCTAGTTATCCATTCTTCTAATTTTTTTTCAAAGTTTTTAACTTCTTTGCTGTTGTTTTGAATTTCCTCTCGTAACTCAGAGTAGTTTGATCGTCTGAAGCCTTCTTCTCTCAACTCATCAAAGTCATCCTCCATCCAGCTTTGTTCCGTTGGTGGTGAGGAACTGCGTTCCTTTGGAGGAGGAGAGGTGCTCTGTTTTTTAGAGTTTCCAGTTTTTTTGGTCTGTTTTTTCCCCATCTTTGTGGTTTTATCTACTTTTTGTCTTTGATGATGGTGATGTACAGATGGGTTTTTGGTGTGGATGTCCTTTCTGTTTGTTAGTTTTCCTTCTACCAGACAGGACCCTCAGCTGCAGGTCTGTTGGAGTTTACTAGAGGTGCACTCCAGACCCTGTTTGGCTGGGTGTCAGCAGCGGTGGCTGCAGAACAGCAGATTTTCGTGAGACCACAAATTCAGCTGTCTGATAGTTCCTCTGAAAGTTTTGTCTCAGAGAAGTACCGGGTTGAATGAGGTGTCAGTCTGTCCCTACTGGGGGGGTGCCTCCCAGTTAGGCTGCTCAGGGGTGAGGGACCCACTTTAGGAGGCAGTCTGACTGTTCTCAGATCTCCAGCTGCATGCTGGGAGAACCACTACTCTCTTCAAAGCTGTCAGTCAGACAGGGACATTTAAGTCTGTGGAAGTTCTTGCAGAGTTTTTGTTTGTCTGTGCCCTGCCCCCAGAGGTGGAGCCTACAGAGGCAGGGAGGCCTCCTTGAGCTGTGGTGGGCTCCACCCAGTTCGAGCTTCCTGGCTGCTTTGTTTACCTAAGCAAGCCTGGGCAATGGCGGGCGCCCCTCCCCCAGCCTCGCTGCCGCCTTGCAGCTTGATCTCAGACTGCTGTGCTAGCAATTAGCGAGACTCCGTGGGCATAGGACCCTCCGAGCCAGGTGCGGGACACAATCTCCTAGTGTTCCGTTTTCCAGGCCCGTTGGAAAAGCGCAGTTAGGGTGGGACTGACCCGATATTCCAGGTGCCGTCTGCTTCCCCTTTCTTTGACTAGGAAAGGGAACTCCCTGACCCCTTGCGCTTCCCGAGTGAGTCAATGCCTCGCCCTGCTTCGGCTCGCGCACAGTGCGCTTCACTGACTGTCCTGCACCCACTGTTAGGCACTCCCTAGTGAGATGAAACCAGTACCTCAGGCAGAAATGCAGAAATCACCCGTCTTCTGTGTTGCTGGGGCTGGGAGCTGGAGACCGGAGCTGTTCCTATTCGGCCATCTTGGCTCCACCCCCCCTGTTTTTTGTTTTTGAAACGGAGTCTTGCTCTGTCACCCAGGCTGGAATGCAGTGGTGCAATCTTGGCTCACTGCAACCTCCGCCTCCTGAGTTCAAGTGATTCTCCTGCCTCAGCATCCCGAGCAGCTGGGATTACAGGCACCCGCCACCAAGCCCAGCTAATTTTTCTATTTTTAGTAGAGATGGGGGTCTCACCATGTTGGCCAGGCTGGTTTCGAACTCCTGACCTCAGGTGATCCACCCAACTAGGCCTCCCAAAATGCTGGGATTACAGGCGTGAGCCACCATGCACAGCCGACCTTTTTTTTTTTTTTTAAGTCTAAGAGAAACAGAATGTTAAGATGTATGCAATTTGTGAAAAACACTAGTCTGGCCGGGCACGGTGGCTCACGCCTGTAATCCCAACACTTTGGGAGGCCTGGCCAACATGGCAAAAACCTGTCTCTACTAAAAATACAAAAAAAAATTAGCTGGGCATGGTGGCAAACGCCTGTTATCCCAGCTACTTGGGAGGCTGAGGCAGGAGAATCGCTTGAACCAGGGAGGTGGACGTTGCAGTGAGCCAAGATCACACAACTGCACTCTAGCCTGGGCAACAGAGCAAGACTCCATCTCAAAAAAAACAAAACAAAAACAAAAACAAAAAAAAAAAACACTAGTCTAAACTTTGTATTTAAAAACAAAGGAGGACTGCATGCAATGGCTCATGCCTGTAATCCCAGCATTTTGGGAGGCTGAGGCTGGAGGATCCCTTGAGCCCAGGAGTTCAAGATCATCCTGGACAATATAGTGAGGGCTTGTCTCCACTAAAAATAAAAATTAAAAAAAAACAAAATAGTCCAGCATGGTAGCATGTGCCTGTAGTCCCAGCTACTAGGGAGGCTGAGACAAGAGGATACCTTTAGTCTGGGAGGTCAAGGCTGCGGTAAGCCATGATCACACCACGGCACTCCAGCCTGGGTGACAGAGGGAGACCCTGTCTTAAAACAAAGCAAAGCAAAACAAAACAAAACAGGGGTTTAGACAGGTGTGTTGGTTCACGTCTGTAATCTCCTAACTTTGGGAGGCCCAGGCAGGAGGAATGCATGAGCTCAAGAGTTCAAGACCAGCCAGGGCAATATAGTGAGATCTTGTCTCTATTTAAAATAAAAATAAAAAAAAATTGGCCCCACATCGTGGCACATGCCTGTAGTCCCAACTACTCAGGAGGCTGACGCAAGAGGATCACCTGAACCCAGAAGGTCGAGGCTCCAGTTAGTTATAATTGTGCCACTACACTCCAGCCTGGGTGACAGAGCAAGACCCCTGTCTCTAGAAATGAATGAATGAACGAATACATACATACATAGAAAAAGAGGGGTACTGGTCCTGGGTAGGATGAAGGAAAGACACTCCAACTCATTTCTCTACTGAATGCAGTTATAATACCTGGAAAGATTATAAGCAGCTATTTGAGGGGTCTGAAAAGTAAACGACAGCAGGGTGATTAGGGAAGAAGAATGAATCTCAAGGTACTACCAAACTGGCAATGAGCTTCCCATTTTTTTCCTAAGAAATCACCAGCCTGGAATCAAGGCAGCTGGACATGGCATACCAGGATGCGGACAGAGGGAACAAACTGAGTTTTAGCTAGAGGAGCAGAAAAGGGAATTTCTAAACCTGGAGAGAATGGGGGAAACACTCCATTTTTCTTTCTTCTTTTTTTTTTTTTTTAATTCTCTTGCTTCCCAATCCAAGGCAATTCCAAGGAGGTGGCGGACAGCGGGGACAACAGTCACGTAAACTCTGAGGGAAAGGAACCTTCCTCTCTGATGAGAGGAGCTACGATCTCAAGATGTAGGAGCAAACATCTGCTGCTTTTTTCCTCTGTCTTCCTGCCTCTTGGCCCAAAATGCAAGCAGTCACAGGAAGTACACTGTCCTATTCTAATGTCTCATCTCGTGGCTGGAAAACTAAAAAGGAGAACCCCAGGGAAGGAGGAAGTCATGGAGAAATGGACTCACACAAATATAACCAATTGATTCTTGGTAAAGGTGCAATGGCAATTCAATGGAGAAAGATTGTCTTTGCAACAAAGGTGCTGGAATAATTAGACATCCATATCCAAAAAAGGAAACCCGACCTAAAACAGATCTTACACAAATATTAATTCAAAATAAATCATATATATCCAAATGTAAAACTATAAAACTTTTAAGAGAAAACATAAAATCTTTATAACCTTTAAAGAGTTCTTGGAAATCACCCCCACTGTACTTTAAAAAAAAGATAAACTGTAGTTCTTCAAAATTAAAAATTCTTGTTCAGAGAAAGACACTATTAAGCAAATGAAAAAATAAGGTATAGACTTGGAAAAATATTTGCAAATCACATATGCAATAAATAAATTGTATCCAGAATATATAAAAACAAAATAAAACTGAAAACTCAACCAAGAAATAACCCAATTTAAAAAGTGGTTATTTAAAAACTTGAACAGATGCTTCATCAAAAAAGATACACAAATGGCAAGTAAGCATATGAAAAAATGTTCAACGTCATTAGCCACTAGAGAAATGCAGATTTCTCATTAATATCACAATGAGATACCACTACACATCCATCCAAATGGGTAAAATAAAAAATACTCATAATACCTTGATAACAGGAAGTACTGTCAAGGATGCCATGCATCTGAAACTTTTATACATTGCTGGTGTAAATGCAAAATGACACAAACACTCTGGAAAATAATTTCAAAGTTCCTCAGAAAGTTAAACATACCCCTACCACGTAATCCAGCAATCCCACTCCTGGGAATTTACCCAAGGGAAAGGAAAGCCTATGTTCACACAAACACTAAAACACAAATGTTCACAGTAGCTTTTTATTTTTTTAATACCTCCAAAGTAGAAAAAACCAAATGTCCTTCAATGGGACACCGGATAAATAAATTGCAGTGCCTTCATACAAATGGATTCTACTCAGCTATTAAAAGGAACCAAGTATCTATACTATCCACAATAAATTGTATGAACCTCCAAGGCATTATATTCAGGGAAAGAACTCAGCTTCAAAAGATGATCTAGGTCCTAGCACTTTGGGAGGCTGAGGTGGGTGGATCATTTGAGCCCAGGAATTTGAGACCAGCCTGGGCAACACGGCGAGACCCCATCTGGTAAAATAATTAATTAATTAATTAATTAGAGATGGTCTACTCTATACTTCCACATAAATGACACCATCCCAGACAGAACACTATCAGCGACCAACCTGGGCAACACAGTGAGACCCGTCTTTTTTTTTTTTTTTTTTTTTTTTCCTAAAGAGAGAAAACTATGGAGATGGGGAACAGATCAGTGTTAGACAGGAGGTAGAGGTGGGGAGACAGTATAACATAAAAGAACTTTTTTGTTCTTGTTTTAAAGAGTCTTGCTGTGTCACCCAAGCTGGAGTGCAGTAGCACCATCTCAACTCACTGCAACCTCCACCTCCCAGGTTCAAGCAACTCTCCTGCCTCAGCCTCCAGAGTGGCTGAGATTACAGGCACGCACCACCACACCTGGACAATTTTTGTATTTTTAGAGATGGCGTTTCACCATGTTGGCCAGGCTGGTCTCAAACTCCTGACCTCAAATGATCCACGTGCCTCGGCCTCCCAAAGTGCTAGGATTATAGACGTGAGCCAATATACCCGGCCCACAAAGAAACTTTTTGAGCGGGGTGGAAGAGTTATGGGGTAGTCACACAAATCTATAAGTGTTAAAATTCATAGAACTGGGCTGGGCACAGTGGTTCACGCCTATAATCCAAGCACTTTGGGAGGCCAAGGCGGGCAGATCATTTGAGGTCATGAATTCAAGACCAGCCTGACCAACATGGTGAAACCCTGTACTCCACTAAAAATACAAAAATTAGCCAGGTGTAGTGGTAAATGCCTGTAATCTCAGCTACCTGGGAGGCTGAGGCAGGAGAATTGCTTGAGCCTGGGAGACAGAGGTTGCAATAAGCAGAGATTGCACCACTGCACTCCAGCCTGGGTGACAGAACGAGACTCCGTCTCAAAAATAAAAACTCATAGAACTGTACATACAAGAAAAAAGGCAATTTTACTCCATGTTAATTTCTTTTAAAACCAACAAATTGGACTGGGTGCAGTGGCTCACGCCTGTAATCCCGGCACTTTGGGAGGCTGAGGCGGGCAGATCACGAGGTCAGGAGATTGATACCATCCTGGCTAACACGGTGAAAACCCGTCTCTATTTAAAAAATACAAAAAATTAGCCAGGCATGGTGGCAGGTGCCTGTAGTCCTAGCTACTCGGGAGGCTGAGGCAGGGGAATGGTGTGAACCCACGAGGCAGAGCTTGCAGTGAGCTGAGATCACACCACTGCACTCCAGCCTGGGCGACAGATCTAGACTCCATCTCAAAAAATAAATAAATAAATAAACAAATAAATAAATAAAACCAACAAATTGACAGATTTGTTATTCGGAGGCACAAAAAGTTTTTAAAAAAACATAAAAATACCTCAAATTTACAAAAACATATTTTATGACTAACTTACATAAATATGGTACTGAAAACTGCCACAGAAATTAGTTTTAAAGATAATGGAACTATGTGGTATTAAGTGTTATTTAAACCAGTGTACTTATAAAATATTTTTAGAGATACCACAAAACCATTTATTTCCAAAGTTAACTGTTCAGCCACAAAAATATGACTGTTTAACAGCAAGAACACTAATGTTCAACAGAGCCCAACAGTTCCTGCTATTTGGCTTCTGGTTTTTGAGATGTTGATGTTACAAAGCAGGTGAAACATCCGGGAAACAGATGCATGAACTCAGAGTCATCCAAAATTTGTCCACTACAATCCAGGCCCATCTCTATCCCCACCGGGTTATACATACTTCCTCCATTTCCTCAACAGGAAGCACCCAATACACATACAGTTTGTTTTAAAACTTGAAGAGTGTATACACAAAAGGAAAAGGTCACGGAAACCAGTTTCATCAGGAGCATCTGCACTGTGTCATCAAGACCACCACAACTGCGGTGCCTCTACAACGTGCCCGAATTTGACCTACCTCACTGTAAACCTCCTGCTAGAAATGATGCTTTCCTCAATGGAGTAAGTGAAAGGGAGGAACAGCTCTCAATTACACTGTTGAACAAAAATGATCCAGCCTAGGTTCAAAACGCTATGATAAAATAATTTCCTAACTCTGCACTCTCTCTGTCCAAATACTATTAGTCTTCCACTGGAGGCATTTTTGCCTTTTTCAAAGAAACACAATAATAACCACTAAAAGGGCAATTCGGATGTTGCCCTCATTCCACTTTCACTGACTACGCCTTCCCTTTTTCAGCTGTGTCCTATGTACATAGCTCTGGCCATTCAATTCATAAAATAACCACAAATGTGTTACTTTGGAAGACATTTTGAAAGCAGAATTTTTGTTTTAATGGAGAAGCTATGGATAATTTTTTTCTTTCTAATTTTCTCTATTTTTCAAATGTTCCCAATACTGAAACATCAAGATAGGTGAAGAATTCCCTTTCCTCTACTCCTGACATAATTTGCCAAAGATTATGACAGTGACTTGTATTGGTTTTCAAATACAAGGAAAAATCCTACTGTTTGAAGTTATTACCTAATCCCCCACCACCATCACCACAAAAAGGAGAAGAGGGAAAGATACACTAAATTTTCCAACAACATTGTTCTCACTGATTAATAAAAAAAAATTCAGTTACAAACGTAAGGAAAGTCTGGTTATTTCTAAATGGGAGAGACTGCTTCTTGATGTGTTTAGCTTGCTGGAGAACAGTATGCAGGAACAGATGAGCATTTAACAAACCTGCTTTGATTACAATATTTCAAGCCTGAAGTATATGCTACTTTATAGCATTCTTTAAAGACTGGTACTTCTTGGTGTTCTGTCAGACATGTACTTAAAAATAATCACCTGGTTGCACATGACCAAACCTCGGCTCACATGCACAAGGAACACTGTTTTTTATTACATGTCAACAATGAACAGGGATGTCAAGTGATACCTTCACAGCAGTGCTTTCCTTTCTGTTGCCTAAGATGCTATTATTTCTATTAGTCTGAGTGGCCAGCAAAGACATTCTACATTCAAAAGAAAATTGACAGTCAGAATTTCACACATGCACACACACCTACACACACAAAATGTTCTTAAGAAAACTCATTCATTTTACATGATTTAGAGCCTGAAATTTAAGGGTTTTTTTTCAGGCTGGAATATATTAGCAATGCCTACTGACAAAAATGCAAGTTAGAAAATCAGAATTAAGAATCAACTATAAATAGCCAAATGAAGAGAGGAAAAACTGGAAGCTATTATGTGAAGCCCAAAGATACCAATCAGGGGAGGGATTCTGATGGGTCCTACGTACTGATAGGAGGGACTGATCAGCAGTGTAGTGCACAGCAGAGATGTCCTCACCTAAACAATGACAGGGCTGAACTGAGATTACTCCACAAATCCCTTACAACTAAATAATTCCCATTCTATAATTTTGGCACAAGATTGAGACCTGTTCATATTGTGATCTCCTTATAGGCTTTGTCTTCTTTATCACCCTGGCATGGTGCCTGGACCTAAGAGATACTCAAACAGCTGCAGAATAGAATGAATTAGAAAAGAAAGTCAATTACATGCAAAGGACGGTATCTCCCAGTGGGCATTATCCACTGGTCCACTGAAGCACTTAGCACACTCCCAGTTGGCCAACAGCAGAATCACCGTCAGTTTGGAGGATTTTTGTAAGTGCCTGACAATTCTATGTAAAATAACTAAATTTTCTTAGACAAAATTCACTTTCCAGCTAACTTCATAGTTGATCATAGCTTGTACTGGGAGAAGTCTCAGCTCTGCCAACTATTTACGGCTCATTTGTATTTGCATTATCTACATTACCTTAAACCCATAATTCTCTGTAGGAATCTTTATAAGCCAAGTGTCAATTTTGTAGCTGTTGCTTTAATTAAAACTGGTTAACATAATCTGTAAGTCTGATGAGTAAATGTAGCATGTCACAACAGGCTGAAAGCAAACAAGGGAATGCAGGACCCTTTGCACTATGGAAGTTCCACATAATCCCAGGATAGCTGCATTCAAAATAGGACACTTATCATCTGACAGATGACATGAGCAAGGTTCCCAGTTTCAATCACATACTAAATATTAGTACATTTTAGCTTATTTCTTAGAACAGCTTAATGACAGCTCTAATATTTTCTTCCTGTCCTTCAGCAAATGCACTTATTTGGAAAACATAGTTCTAGACTCCTTCTGAGAACATTTCTGTTCTCAAGTTATTTTTCTCCCATCACTTTGACCACATCACCCAAATCCTTCCTCAGCATTTTTAAAGTACCATTACATAAAAGAGAAAGCCCAGAATGATCTTCCTGTTTCAAAGACAGACTTGTATCTCATCCAATTTAACCTTTTATTTTCTATCCATGAGTAGTTCCACATATAGGATTTTTAAGGCAGATCCCCACTACTTCTCCTTTTTGCACCTAACTTTATGGAAGAAAAAACCAAAGAGCAGTGCTAGAAATGAAAAGACCAATAAATTTGGATCAGAAAATCTGGGCTCAAATTCTGCCAGTACTAGCTGTGTAAAAAGGGGTGGGGGAACAAACCTTTCTGAGACTATTTCTAAACTCAGGAAAATTCCACTTTGTTCCACTATCTTGGTTATTATAAAGAGTAATAACTATTATAAATGATGAATAATGATTATGAAGATTAAAAGTAATTTTATTTCTAGACTTGTAGTTATATATTAATTATATATTATAATTATTGTACAGATAAAAGCAATTTTATTTTTATATGTACATTTAATTAAATAAAGGTAATTTTGTTTATATCTTATTACACTTATATATGAAAGCTGAAAGTAATGTGTACTGTTTTCATTCATGGTCTCTCTTAGTCATTCTATGAAGCACCAACACTCAACAGCAACCAAATTTAAAAAGCCTCTCTTTAAAGTTTCATGTCATCCATTATTGTAATACAATTGTCATGTAATTAGAGAAATAACACCCATTTAAAGTGGAAAATTAAGCCAGGTGCTGTGGCTAACGCCTATAGTCTCAGCTACTCAGAAAGCTAAGGTAGGACGATCATTTGAGCCCAGGAGTGTGAGGCTTCCGTGAGCTATGATCACACTACTGCACTCCAGCCTGGGTAACGAAGTAAGACGCTGCTTTTTTTTTTTTTTTTTAAGTTTTCATAGAATAAAGTCCCAGAAGTGACATTAGCAAGACAACCATTTTTAGGGCTCTTGGCACATACTAGATGATTATTTTTTTACAAAGTTCATATAGTAAAAACTCACTTAACCAAGATAATAGGATGATACTTGGTTTGGAAACTAAGAAACACTATATATCTCAGACATTTTATTTAAACTGAACATGTTATATATTCATTAACTGACTTTGTAATCTGAGGACAAGGCCTTTTCTAAGAATAATCAGTCTCCTGAATGACTGTTAGTCTAGTCATTCTTATACAAACCACCCAAAAAAGCATCATGACAACTTTCAATTTCCCTTTTTGTTAGAGTACAACACAAACCCAAAGCTCTCAAGAAGCAATCTGAGAATGCTTAGAGTAGTTTAATTATTCCCCCCAATCTTTTATAGTCATCATGACCACATGTAACATATTATAATAGCACCTTCGAGTTCGTGGTTTTTGGGTTTTTTTTTTTTTTTTTTTTTTTTTTTGAGGCTTGCCTTTGGAAGCTTTCCAAAGTATTTAACATATTTTTGTAGAAAAATAATACTGATTTAATCAGATAACATAACATTTTAATTACGCAATTACAATAACAAGTCCTACTGACCAAAACAGGGTTTGCTACAAACAAAACTGACTCTTGATCAATATTCAAGTCAACCAGCTGACACAGAAGGATGTGAGAGTCTAGACGGAGGCTGCCTGACCCAAAGCAGTTAGGGTGGTGGGCATCCATGCACTTCGCAGGAGGAGGTGGTCCCTAAAGAGTGCTCTCATCTCTCAGCACCTGGCACTTAGTATTATTTTAAAAGATATTTATTAACCCTTACATGTATGAAGGTGCGATATAAACACAAGAGGCCCTGAACTGCTTCTACTTTCCTCCTCTACCCAACCTCCAAATGTTGGGCCCCAGGGCTTGGAGTCAGGTAGGCCTGGTCTCTAGCACTCCTATCTTTTCTATCTAAATTCAATAATTAGCTGACCTCACCCAGTCCCAAAGATTTAAATGCCATCCAGAGACTGAAGACTTTGAAATGTAAAACTCTAGATAACATCTGTCCCAAGCATGTCAAACTTAACAGAATGTGGATCATCCAACTCCCAACCTGTTCTGTCCAACAAACCAATAACCACTACTACCATCCACACAGCCACTCAGGCCAAATGAGTAAGTTGTCCTTGGCTTTCCCATTTGTAACTCCATATCCAATCTAGCAGTAATTCCTGTCACCTTTCTCTGTTTGAGTGTTTCCCTGTCTTCTGTCCTTAAAATGTAAGCACCTAGAGGGAAAGGACCCTGTCTTGTTCAAGGATGTGCCTCCAGCCCCCAAAGTAGTCCCTGACACACAGCAAGTCCTTAATTCACACTATTTTTTTTTTCCCCCGAGACGGAGTCTTGCTTTGTTGCCCAGGCTGGAGTGCAGTGGTACAATCTCGGCTCACTGCAACCTCTGCCTCTTGGGTTCAAGCAATTCCCCTGCCTCAGCCTCCTGAGAAGCTGGGATTACAGGCACATGCCACCACGCCCGACTAATTTTTGTATTCTTAGTAGAGACAGAGTTTCACCATGTTGGCCAGGCTGGTCTCGAACTCTTGACCTCGTGATCTGCCCGCCTCAGCCTCCCAAAGTCCTGGGATTACAGGCATGAGCCAATGTACCCGGCCCAATTCACATTATTAAATGGAAAATACTCCTTAAAAAAACCTCTGAGGCTGGGTGCGGAAGCTCACGCCTGTAATCTCAGCACTTTGGGAGACCCAGGCGGGTGGATCACCAAGTCAGGAGACAGAGACCATCCTGGCTAATACAGTGAAAACCCATCTCTATTTAAAAAAATATAAAAAATTGGCTGGGCGTGGTGGCGGGTGCCTGTAGTCCCAGCTACTCGGGAGGCTTAGGCAGGAGAATGGCGTGAACCCAGGTGGTGGAGCTTGCAGCAAGCTGTGATCACACCACTGCACTCCAGCCTGGGCAACAGAGCAAGATTCCATCTCAAAAAAAAAAAAAAAAACTCTGAGTCCTCTGGGAAGTTTTCCATATATAATTAGAAGAGTAGGAGAAAATCTTCCAACCCCTATTAAACTACATAATATTCATAGCTTGGGAACAGACTACTGCCCTAACGCTCTCATTTTATAAATATGGGCCCTAAGGTACAGAAAGTTTACATCATTTACCCCAGATCATGAGAACCCACAGCTCTTAATGCAAACATCCAATTACCTACAAGCAGCTCCGCCAGGTGATCACCCACTAAGTCCCCACTCCCTTTGTTAGACACAACTCCTGCAAGTAGCTGGAAAACTGGATTGAATTAACATTAGATATGTATATTTTTTCATTGGGGGCACATAAGAAATCATTTTGCAGGTGGCTTCTTGCAATGCCCCCAGTTACAAAGTCACTTAAAAAGTTTGGGCGCTGCTGAAATGCCAGATAGCAACTCACAGCAGATAGGAATTAAAAGTGAGGTTGTCCACATTCAAAATCCCAAAGTCACTAGAGCAAGCTATTGCTGCTAACTTTGCTTCTTTCTTTTACAAACGTGTCTGTATCAGGATCTACTATAAATTTCTAGTACAGAGAAAGTAGCTGGGTGGCTGTAATTTGGTAACTGTCATCCAGTTTCACATTTACATTCAAAAGTTCTTCATAACATAAGGCCCTACCCAAAAGCTCCCCACTTGGTGTGACGAAATGTTACCTTACAGATTTAATCATTTCCCTGTCTCAATCTGAATACCCAAGTATTTACAAAGCTCCTAGAATTTCTTCATCAAGCTCCCTTGACACAAGTAAAGGGTCTGCCAAGCACCACCAGCCCCAACCCGAACTAATGCTGCTGCCCCAGGCTCAGGACTGGCCAGGCTGCAGAAATCAGAGTCAGGTCTCCCTTCAGTTCCCATCCCACTCACATGACCACACCAACCTCCTGGTTATGAGGGAGCATGACGTATGAATTATTCAACGCTTGATCGAAGTTCTGCCTCATGTTTGTTTTTATTGGAAACAACTAATAAGCACTTGAAAAGCAACAAAATAGTTTTTCCACAAACGTCACTTTACTCCTCATAAACATTGCCCTATGAGGTATACAGCAACATCACCTTCCTCATTTTTCACATGAGAATATGGATGAAAGGGGGACCAAGGCCACACTGTAGTAAAGTCCAGACCTGCACCAAAGTCCTCCAGAACAAAACCCTTGCTCTTTTGCCCACACTAACAGCATGCACATTAGGTATCTTTGCTGCGATTAGCAGAGAGAGCATCATTTGGTTCACTCACTCATTCATTCCAGCTCTATACTGCTTTGATTTTTTTTTTATTTTTTGCACTTGGGGATGGGTTAAGAAACGTAAAGCTTTTGACCTCTAGGAGGGTCATAATGTGGGGGAAGGGGATGACAGGACAAACACATAACAGGTAAAACAAAAATAATAACGCAAGGAAAACAGTGTTGCCCTCTCACATCTGTACTGCACTTCACAGTATGTAGAGTTTTCATGTGGATTTAGCAACCCCTCACCCCATCCCCGAATAATAACTAAGCACTAAAGTGATGCTGGGGATGCTGGGGCTTGGTTTAGGTGGCTGGGGAAGGTATCTTGGAGGTGAGACTCCAGTGGACTCTGCGGATGGGTAAGGTCTCACAGAGGTTGAAGTTAAGAAGAGAGCATTCCAGACCATTCCAAAATCAGCACATCACACAAATGGCTTGCAAATGGAAAAAGACTTGGAAAGTAAGGGAACTGGGCTATAGAGTACTTGCTTTCTAGTGTGGTATAATAAGAGCTACAGATGAAAACAAGGGAGATTGTTAACCAGGGCTTAGAACTCATCCAATGAATGACTAGGCCTACAAGAGAACAAAGAACATAACAAGCTCGTTTTCATCATATGTTTCTCCCAGATACAAAGCTGACACTTCTCATGATGGGTTTTTATAGCTCCTGTCCTCCAAGATGAAAATTCACCATTTATACTTCTTCATTCTGTTTTTACTGCAAAAGATTAGGATCTTTTTACTTACACATTGCTAAAATTCTTTGAATTGTATGTGACATGGTTTGGATATGTGCCCCTGTCCCAATCTCATGTTGAAATGTAAGCCCCAGTGTTAAGAGGTGGGGCCTGGTGGGAGGTGTTTGGATCATGGGGGCTTAAAAACCCATGAGTGGCTTAAAACCATCCCCTTGGAGTGAGTGGGCTCTCATAACATCTGCTTTTTTTCCAAGTGTGTGGCACCCACCCCTGCCAATCTCTCTCTTGCTCTCATTCTCACCATGTGAGAAACCACCACCCCGTCTTTGCCTTCCACCATGATTGCAAGCTTCCTGAGGCCTCCCCAGAAGCTGGGCAGATGCCGGCACCATGCTTGTACAGCGTGCAGAACTGTAAGCCAATTAAACCTCTTTACTTTATAAATTAACCAGTCTCAGATATTTCTTTATAGCAACGCAAGAATGAACTAACAGTATCTATCTCCATTTGGGTACTTAATTTAAATATGGCTCTAGCTTTCAAAGTAGAGACAATGCCTTTTATTTCTTCTGTCTGCCTTAGAGGGTCTAGAACAATACTCAAGAAAGTTACTCTACGAAAGTCATTGACAGATCAGGAAATAAGAGACCCAATTTTTAAAAACTGCAACTGATTATAGGAGAAGCCCCTGTAACCAACAGACAGACAGACAGACACACACACACCCCTCTAACTGCTTTTCCCCTTTACGGTCTTACTCATTTGTCCTCACTATGTGCCAGGCATTGTTTTAAGCATTTTATGTTAATACTTTCCCAAGGTCACAAAGCTGGTAAATGATAGAAGCCAAGACTTGTTTTCTCTTTTTTTTTTTTTTTTTAAGAGATGGGGGTCTAGTTATGTTTGCCAGGTTGGTCCTGAACTGCTGGCCTCAAGCAATCCTCCCACCTCGTCCTCCCAGAGGGCTAGGATAACAGGCATAAGCCACCATGCCCAGTCAAGATTTGAATCCAGACAGTCTGGTGCCAGAGGTATGTGCTAAACCTCTAGGCATGATATTGTCTCTCAAAACGACATATTATACTTAAAAACGTAAGGGACAACTTTTGCTTCTTCGGTTTTTAAGCTGTGGCACCAATCACATACTTTTTTGAAAACTGGACACAATGCAAACCACAATTATGTTTTTAAATTACAAAAAAATACTCCAAGATTTTAATAGGCTTCTACATAATGCTTAGATTTGGGCTTTGCATGTTGTTTTTATTAGAAAGTGCATCTGCTCTTGGCATTAAACACAACAAAATTAGCTATTTTACGATTACACAATAAGAATGTAAAGTGTCATCTCATCAAACAAATAGTGAGTGACGAATGCTTCTTCTTGGAGATATTTCTTTTTAAACATATTAATGTATAAATAGATAGGCAAATATTACTTAATACAAATAACCTGATATCTACCAAGACAAGAGAGTTCTTTACCTGTAAATAGTCAACACTCACTTGAATGACAAAGAATCCAACGGTGCATTTGTAAATATCCACACACATACAATGTTGGCTCACAGAATCCCCCAGCGACAGTAATTAATGCTGACATAAATCTGGACACTGAAATGGCAATGGAATTGCTTTCACATGACAATTGAAAGTGTTGTTCCAAGCAGGCAGGAAAATTTCTCTCTAGAAATGTTGAAAACTGTGTCTGAGTTATGAGATAAAATAGTTTGCATTATATCCCTAAAATTATTTAAATACTACATCTATTAATGACTAATTTATAGATCAAAAGCACTCACAGAACATGCCCAAATTCAATTAAATGGAGAGAACTACTATGAAAGAGAAAATTGTTATCAAAATAAACTGAAAGAACAAATAATGCCATTACATTGGTTCTGTGCACAATAAAAAATAGTTTATTAAAAGATATCTGGTCAATGTGCTTGAGACCGTGAACATCCATTTTAGTCAGAAATAGTGGCAAACCCTAAACACAACAAATACTACTTAAGAAAATGCATTTAGTTCATAATGCATACAAATCTCCACTTTAGGTACCATTTTGGGGTTAAAAAATATAACGCTGCTACGAGGACACAGTTAGAACACAGTGAATTTTATTACCGTTTTTTTTTTTTTTTTTCCAGTATGGCTCTATTAATGCCTGTTGTTTATCTACACAAATACAGAGCAGCCTGGGAAGTGTCCTAGTTTCTTTGAGAGTTATCAACTGAAGCTAATGTCTCCTTAGAGAACTCCACTTTGAAAGGGTACTATGAACCTGGCCAGTTTTCGTTGCTGTTTACACAGACACAAGCACAATTTGCAGTGTGGGCAACACCACCTCTCAGATACAATCCGCCTGTCTTCAAGTGAGTCTCCCAGTAGTCCTCACTGTGTTCGTTTGCTCTGCCAAAAATAAACAACAGCCTTTCCCCTAGTAAACAGCAGGTAGGAATGGGTTTAATCATAAATTCTAGTGGATGGCAGTCCAGTAACAAAGCAGAGCTCTCTTTGGTGGTAGCATTAGCTTCTTTCTGCCCTGCTCAAAACACCCCTAAAGTACACTGACTTGGATATGATCTCATTCAATATATGAAGCCCTGTGATGGTTAATACCGAGTGTCAACTTGATTGGATTGAAGGATGTGAAGTATTGATCCTGGGTGTGTCTGTGAGGGTGTTGCCAAAAAAGATTAACATTTGAGTCAGTGGGCTGGGGAAGGCAGGCCCACCTTTAATCTGGTGGGCACAATCTAATCAGCTGTCAGTGAATATAAGCAGGCAGAAGAATGTGAAAAGGCAAGACTGGCCTAGGCTCCCAGCCTACATCTTTCTCCCATGCTGGATGCTTCCTGCCCTTGAACTTCGGATTCCAACTTCTTCAGTTTTGGGACTCGGACTGGCTCTCCTTGCTCCTCAAGCTTGCAGATAGCCTATTGTGGAACCTTGTGATTGTGTAAGTCAATACTTAATAAACTCCCCTTAGTTCTGTCCTTCTAGAGAACCCTAATACAGATTTTGGTACCAAGAGTGGTTCTAGAGAAACAGAATGTTAAGGATGGAGTTCTTTCATTGGTTTCGGGGTTTCTGGAGTTGGCTGCTTAATATGAAAATGCTAAGGACTCTACTTCTAATAGTACGGATAACACTGAGAGTCCTTGGCACGAACTGTTTAGTTATGCAAAATAAATGCATTTGACACTACTGATTCACCATTGTGAGCAGCAAGGAGTTTGGTGACTACATAATACCGTATGTGGAGAACCAAGGAACACAATGAAGCTGGTTGGTTGCTCCTAAGTTCAGTGGATAAAGTGATGAAGGAAAATGATGAACTCAGGGATTCTGTCTCCTGGCTTCAGAAGCAGATACTGAGCCTCAAATCTGCTACGATTGCCCTGAGTGAGAGTCTTATCGGCTGTAGAGAAAGAGCTGAAATTGTGGAAAACAGACACAAGCTCTTATCATGTAAATGGCTGACCTGCAACAAAAGTTGCATACACAGCCTCATCAGGTGTCTAGCGTTAAAGTGAGGGCATTGACTGGAAAAGAATGGGACCCTGCAACTTGGAACAGGGACACTAAGTTTGTGAACTCTGAGGAACCTTTTTTGCCAGAAGCAACAGCTTCCCCATCTCCAGTAGTGGCAACATCCCCACCTGGGCCCATGCTGCCATCAGCCTTTCCACCTTTGTCTGAGGAGATAAACCCTGAGCTGCCTGAGGCAACAGTGATGGCCTCCCCTAAGGCAGTTGCCAGAAAAAATAATGTTGATTCTCCTCAGGAGCCACCCCCAACACCCCTGTTTGCTTCTACACCTATCACTAAAGTCCTGGCGGGCCCCTAGAGGTGAGGTTGAGAGTGTGACCCATGACGGGGTGCACTACACTGGAAAAGAACTGTTTTGAGTTTTCTAATTTATATCAACAGAAATCTGGAGAACAGGCATGGGAATGGTTATTGAGAGTAAGGAATAATAGTGGAAGGAACACATAGAGTTGGATCAGGCTGAATTTAATGAATTGGGCCCACTAA
The DNA here is from genome assembly GCF_006542625.1 of Nomascus leucogenys. Taxonomy (NCBI): domain Eukaryota; kingdom Metazoa; phylum Chordata; class Mammalia; order Primates; family Hylobatidae; genus Nomascus; species Nomascus leucogenys. The sequence goes on along the minus strand of NC_044381.1, from coordinate 88,511,837 downwards.
GTAGGGACTCTGGTTTTTTGTTTGTTTTGTTTTTGTTTTTGTTTTGAGATGGAGTCTCCGTCACCCAGGCTGGAGTGCAGTGGCGTGACTTCGGCTCACCACAACCTCCGCCTCCTGGATTCAAGAGATTCTCCTGCCTCAGCCTTCTAAGTAGCTGGGATTCCAGACGGGTGCCACCAGCCCGGGCTAATTTTTGTAGTTTTAGAAGAGACAGGGTCTCACCATGTTGGTCAGGCTGGTCTCAAAGCCCTGACCTTGTGATCTGCCCACCTCAGCGACCCAAAGTGCTGGGATTACACGCCTGAGCTGCCATGCCTGGCTGGGACTCTGCTTTTAATGTTGCAGCTTGGGGAGTTAAGAAAGGTTCTAATAGTTTATTTGCTTGGTTACCTAAAATATGGATTAAAAGATGGCCCACTGTGAGCAACCTGGAAATGCCTGATCTCCCTTGGTTTGATGTAGAGGAAGGGATCCAAAAGCTTAGGGAGATTGGGGTGGTGGAGTGGATTAGTCACTTTAGACCTACTCATCCCAGCTGGGAAGGTCCAGAAGCTATACCCTTGACCAATGCCTTGCGAAACAGATTGCTGAGGGCAGCACCTGCATCTGTGAAAAGCGCTGTAATTGCTCTTCTCTGTATGTCAGATCTCATGGTGGGAAGCACAGTCACTCAACTACTAAATTTAACTACAATGGGAATAATTGGATTGTGAAGTGGCAGGGCCCAAGTAAGTGGCAGCACTCAACCATCAAAGGCAAGTGGGCATAGCTACCACAATGGGCAGCAGAGGCAAAGTGGCAATCAGAATAATCTGACTCCTTTAGAGCTCTGGCATTTGCTAATTAATCATGGTGTTCCTAGAAGTGAAATTGATAGGAAGCCTACGGCATTTCTACTTAATTTATATCAGCAGAAAACTTCTAGGTCAAATGGACAAAAGACTAAGTTGAATTCTAAAAACAGAGAATCATGCCCCCTCAATCAATTTCCAGACTTGAGCCAGTTTACAGACCCAGAACCCCTTGAATGAAGGGGAGGCCGGGTCCCCTTGAGGAAGGGCCCTACTACATTACCAACAATTTATGCAGTGAATCTTTCTCCCATCCTTCCCCAAGGAGACCTCTGGCCTTTTACCAGGGTAACTGTGCACTGGGGAAAGGGAAATGATCAGACATTTCAGGGACTACAGGATACTGGCTCTGAGCCAATGCTGATTCCAGGAGACCTAAAATGTCACTGTAGCCCTCCAGTTAAAGTAGGGGCTTATGGAGGTCAGGTAATTAATGGAGTTTTAGCTCAGGTGCGACTTACAGTGGATCCAGTGGGTCCCCGGACTCATCCTGTGGTCATTTCCCCAGTGCCAGAATGCGTAATTGGCATAGGCATACTTAGGAGCTGGTAGAACCCCCAGATTGGCCCCCTGACTGGTAGGGTGAGGGCTATTATGGAGGGAAAGCCCAAATGGAAGCCATTAGAGCTGCCTCTACCTATAAAAATAGTAAATCAAAAACAATACCACATGCCTAAAGAGACTGCAGAAATTAATGCCACCATCAAGGACTTGAAAGACACAGGATGGTGATCCCATTTGGCCTGTGCAGAAGACATGGATCTTGGAGAATGACAGTGGATTACTGTAAGCTTAACCAACTGGTGACTCCAATTGCAGCTGCGGTACCAGATGTGGTTTCACTGCTTGAGCAAATTAACATTATCTCCTAGTACTTGGTATGCAGCCATGGACTTGGCAAATGCCTTTTTCTCCATTCCTGTCCATAAGGCCCATCTGAAGCAATTTGCCTTCAGCTGGCAAGGCCAGCAATATATATTTACTGTCCTGCCTCAGAGGTATATCAACTCTCCAGCTTTGTATCATAATTTATTCGGAGAGACCTTCATCACTTTTCATTTCCACAAGATATCACACTGGTCCATTACATTGATGACATTATGCTGAATGGATCTAGTGAGCAAGACACTGGACTTATTGGGGAGATATTTGCATGCCAGAGGATGGGAAATAAATCCAACTAAAATTTAGGGAACTTCCACTTCAGTGAAATTTCTAGGGGTCCAGTGGTATGGGGCCTGTCGAGATATTCATTCTAAGGTGAAGGAAAAGTTGCTGCATTTGGCTCCTCCTACAACCAAGAAAGTGGCACAACACCTAGTGGACCTATTTGGATTTCAGAGGCAACACATTCCTCATGTGGGTGTGTTACTCTGGCCCATTTATCAAGTGACCCTAAAGCCTGCAGTTTTGAGTGGGGTCCAGAACAGGAGAAGGCTCTGCAACAGGTCCAGGCTGCTGTGCAAGCTGCTCTGCCACTTGGGCCATATGACCCGGCAGATCCAATAGTGCTTGAGGTGGATGCTGTTTGGAGCCTTTAGCAGGCCCCCATAGGTGAATCACAGAGGAGACCTCTAGGATTTTGGAGCAAGGCCCTGCCATCTTCTGCAGGTAACTACTCTCCTTTTGAGAGACAGCTCTTGGTCTGTTACTGGCCTTTGTTGGAAACTGAACATTTGACTATGGGTCATCAAGTCACCATGCAACCTGAACTGCCTATCATGAACTGGGTGCTTTCTAACCAATCTAGCTATAAAGTGGGTCATGCACAGCAGCATTCTATCATCAAATGGAAGTGGTATATACATGATTGCGCTTGAGCACATCCTGAAGGCACAAGTAAGTTACATGAGGAAGTGGCTCAAATGCCCATGGTCTTCTCTCCTACCACCCTGTCTTCTCTCCCCAGCCTGCACCCATGGCCTCATGGGGAGTTCCCTATCATCAGTTGACAGAGAAAGAGAAGACTAGGGCCTGTTCACAGATGGTTCTGCATGATATACAGGCACCACCCAAAAGTGGACAGCTGCAGCACTACAGCCCTTTTCTAGGACATCTCTGAAGGACAGAGGTGAAAGGAAATCTTCCCAGTAGGCAGAACTTCGAGCAGTGCACCTACATGGAAGGAGAAATGTCTACCAGATGTGCAATTATATACTGATTCATGGGCTGTAGCCAATAGTTTGGCTGGATGGTCAGGGACTTGGATGAAGGATGATTGGAAAATTGGTGACAAAGAAATCTGGGGAAGATGTGGGTGGACCCCTCTGAGTGGTCAAAAACTGTGAAGTTATTTGTATCCCATGTGAGTGCTCACCAACAGGTGACCTCAGCAGAGGAGGATTTTAATAAGTGAATAGAATGACCCATTCTGTGGATACTACTCAGCCTCTTTCGCCAGCCACCCCTGTCATCGCCCAATGGGCCCATGAACAAAAGGACCATGGTGGCAGAGATGGAGGTTATATATGAGTTCAGCAACATGGACTTCCACTCACCAAGGATGTCCTGGCTACGGCCACTTCTGAGTGCCCAATTTGCCAGCAGCAGAGACCAACACTGAGTTCTTGATATGGCACCATTCCTCAGGGTGATCAGCCAGCTACCTAGTGGCAAGTTGATTATACTGGACCTCTTCCATCATGGAAAGGGCAGAGGTTCGTCCTCACTGGAATAGACACTTACTCTGGGTATGGGTTTGCCTATCCTGCATGCAATGCTTCTGCCAAGACTACCATCTGTGGACTCATGGAATGCCTTATCCACCAACATGGTATTCCACACACCATTGCCTCTGACCAAGGCACTAATTTTACAGCTAACGAAGTGCAGCAGTGGGATCATGCTCATGGAATTCACTGGTCTTACCATGTTCCCAATCATCCTGAAGTAGCTGGATTGACAGAACGGTGGAATGGCCTTTTGAAGTCACAATTACAATGCCAACTAGCTGACAATACTTTGTAGAGGTGGGGCAAAGTTCTCCAGAAGGCCATGTATGCTTTGAATCAGTGTCCAATAATATATGGTACTGTTTCTCCCACAGTCAGGATTCACAGGTCCAGGAATCAAGGGGTGGAAGTGGAAGTGGTACCACTCACCGTCACCCCTAGTGATCCACTAGCAAAAGCTTTGCTTCCTGTTCCCACAACATTATGTTCTGCTGGCATAGGGGTCTTAGTGCCAGAGGGAGGAACGCTGCCACCAGGAGACACAACGATGATTCCATTAAACTGGAAGTTGAGATAGCCACCTGGACACTTTGGGCTCCTCCTACCTTTAAGTCAAGACTAAGAAGGGAGTTACAGTGTTGGCTGGGGTGATTGACTCAGACTATCAAGATGAAATCAGTCTACTACTCCACAACAAAGGTAAAGAAGAGTATGCAAGGAATACAGGAGATCCATTAGGGTGTCTCTCAGTATTACTATGCCCTGTGATTAAGATCAATGGGAAACCACAACGCCCAATCCAGGCAGAACTACAAATGGTCCAGACTCCTCAGGAATGAAGATTTGGGTCACTCCACCAGGAAAGAAAACCACGACCCACTGACGTGCTTGCTGAACGCAAAGGGAATACAGAATGGGTAGTAGAAGAAGGTAGTCATCAATACCAGCTACGACCACGTGATCAGCTATAGAAACAAGGACTGTAATTGTCATGAGTATTTCCTCCTTTTTTTGTTAAAAACATGTTTGTGCATGTATACACTTCTACTAAGAAAATATCTTTATTTCCTTTTCCTTTATCAGCATTTATGTATTATTAACTTTACATAATGGTATTTGGGTTGTATTATGTTTGGCATAATTATGACCTTATTATTGTCTTTATTTGAAGAGTATGTATGATCTCAGGAGATGTGTATGAGTTCAAGGTGACAAGGGGCGGACTTGTGATGGTTAATACTGAGTGTCAACTCGAATAGATTGAAGGGTGTGAAGTGTTGATGCTGTGTATATCTGTAAGGGTGCTGCCAAAAAAGATTAACATTTGAGTCAATGGGCTGGGAAAGGCAGACCCACCCTTAATCTGGTGGGCACAATCTAATCGGCTGTCAGTGAATATAAGCAGGCAGAAAAATACGAAAAGGCGAGACTGGCCTAGCCTCCCAGCCTACATCTCTTTCCCATGCTGGACACTTCCTGCCCTCGAACATCAGACTCCAAGTTCTTCAGTTTTGAGACTCAGACTGGCTCTCCTTGCTCCTTCAAGCTTGCAGACAGCCTACTGTGGGACCTTGTGATCGTGTAAGTTAATACTTAATAAACTCCTCTCTCTCTCTCTCTCTCTCTCTCTCTCTCTCTGGATTCATGGATGGATAGATAGATAGATAGATAGATAGATAGATAGATATTCTAAATATCACATATCTCCTATTAGTTCTGTCCCTCTAGAGAACCCTAATACAAGCCCCATCCTTTTCCCCTGAAGTACTGCAAAACTGACTGGATTACCATTATACTGTCGTGTTACCAATTTCAACTCACATACTTGTAAGGACATAAAAGAAGCCACCATTCAGAAAATTTACTAGCAATCTTTAGTATGTTCCCCCACATATCACCCGCAAGTGTGTGACTATAAACCTCTCTTACTCTCCCCTTTAAAATGGGAATCTTGTGAGAAATATAATGCTTACAGCTAGCACATACCAAACACCTTCCTAAAATGTGTACCAACAAAAAACATCTACTGCTGAGAATTCTTTTTTTTTTTTTTTTTTCAGACAGCTTCGCTCTGTTGCCCAGGCTGGACTGCAGTGACATGATCTTGGCTCACTGCAAACTCTGCCTCCCAGGTTCAAGTGATTCTCCTGCCTCAGCCTCCAAGTAACTGGGACTACAGGAGCACACCACCACGCCCAGCTAATTTTTGTATTTTTAGTACAGACAGGGTTTCACCATGTTGGCCAGGTTGGTCTTGAACTCCTGAGCTCAGGTAATCCCCAAACCCTGGCCTCCCAAAGTGACAGGATTACAGGAGTGAGCCACCAAGCTTGGCAGAGAATTCTCCTTAGCCTCAGACACCGGTAGCGAAATGGTTACTACAATATCAAGGGAGAAATGTCAAATACTAAGAATAAGGGGTGACTCTGGCAGAAGTAAAAGCTGATAGCATATGTAAAGCCCCATAATGTATCTAGTAAAAATAATGAACTAGGCCAGGTTAAATAGTTGAATCAATTCATTTTACTTCCACTTCTTATTATATAATATCTCTACCTGATAAAATATATGCACACCAAAGTTGCAGTCTTCTTTTACACTTAATACCACTGGTTTCATAATGGGGATGAATCCTGTTACTAAAAGAACATTCATTTGCTAATAACAACATTTTTGTTACTCTGATGGAAGCAAGTCTCAAAAAAGGTTTTGACAAAAATGTTACATACGAATATGACCTAACGTATAATCTTCACCCCAATCACTGCTCAAAAGGTTCTAAAATTCTAAATCAAATATACTATTACATACAACGTCTAGAGTGCCAAAATCTCAGAGTGCCAAAATCCTCATTTATAAAATTGAAGCAATATGTCTCTTAAAGAGCTGTCAATAATAAAGTAAGCAAAAAAATTAATTCAAGTTGGATCAGACACTTGAACTTAAGGCCAAAACCATGAAGCTTGCAAAAGAAAACACAGAAAAATGTTTTCAGGACTAAGGGGTAGGTAACACTTCCTAAGACACAAAAAGCAATAACCAGAAAAGAAAAAAAAATCAATTAGATCTCATGATATTTAAAACTTTGTATCTTCAAATGATATTGTTTAAAAAAAGACTCAATAGGCAAGCCACAAACTGGGGAAAAAGGTTACAAAATCTAAATCTAAAAAAGGAACTGGAATCTAGGACATATAAGGAACTCCTACAACTTAATGTTCATTGCAGGCCGGGCACGGTGGCTCACACCTGTAATCCCAGCACTTTGGGAGGCTGAGGCAGGCAGATCACCTGAGGTCAGGAGTTCGAGACCAGCCTGAGCAACATGGTGAAACCCCATCTCTACTAAAAATACAAAAAATTAGTTGGGTGTGGTGGCATGCACCTGTCATCCTAGCTACTTAGGAGGCTGAGGCAGGAGAATTGCTTGAACCTGGGAGGCGGAGATTGCAGTGAGCTGAGATCACACCACTGCACTCCAGCTGTGCATGACAAAAGCGAAATTCCGTCTAAAAAAAAAAATGTTGGCCGGGCATGGTAACTCACGCCTGTAATCCCAGCACTTTGGGAGGCCGAGGCGGGCAGATCACAAGGTCAGGAGTTCGACACCAGCCTGGCCAATATAGTGAAACCCCATCTCTACTGAAAATACAAAAATTAGCTAGGCATGGTGATGTGTGCCTGTAGCCCCAGCTACTCAGGAAGCTGAGGCAGAAGAACCATTTGAACCAGGAGGCAGAGGTTGCAGTGAGCCGATATCATGCCACTGCACTCCAGCCCGGGCAAAAGAGTGAGACTCCATCTCAAAAACAAAAAAACAAACAAACAAACAAAAAAAAAGTGGTGTTTTTTTTTTTGTTGTTTTTTTTTTTTTTTTTTTTTTTTTTTTTTTTTTTTTTTTTTTTTGCAGCTTGTTTACCATAGCCTGTTTGGAGAGAATAGGTCAACAGAAAAGCAGATGCTGACAATTTCTCTTTTATAAAGAATGGAAGAATGGAGGGTTGGTAGCTAGACGAGGAGAGGAGAAGACTATTTGAAGGCGAAGGCAGGAAATAAAAGTCAGATGGATGCTAGGGCAGTTTGAAGTATTAAAAAATATATTCTACACAGTGTCAGTAAGTCTCCATTTAAAAGATATTTACTGTAATCCCAGCATTTTGGGAGGCCAAGGCAGTAGGCATGCTTGAGGCCAGGTGTTTCAGACCAGCCTGAGCAATGTAGCAAGACCTTGTCTTCAATTTTAAAAATAAATAAATAAGAGAAATTTGGATTTCAGATGGCAATATTGATGTCCTATTAAGTTGGTTTCAAAAAACTTCTGCACAAACTTAATGCTGGAAGCAATAATTCTTATTTAGATTTATTCAATTCTCCAGATCAAGAAACACAAAAGGTTGTTTGGAAGAAAAATACATTTTATTTTAAAAACTGGATTCGTCCACCAGGAAAAACAAGTGAGTAAAGACTGAAAAATTAAAAACTTAAAAATGTAAAAGCTTTTTAGAACTGGATTAATATATAACACATTTTAGACATTCTGTTTTGTCTGAAAATAAACTTTAACTCTTCTGTAATAATAGGCCAACACTACAAGGATGCAAACAAAGTAATATAAAATAGCATAGAGTTGCCAATAATTATTAATGTTTTTCGGCTGTAATTCCTGGACTGTTTTATATAATTATACATTTGGTTCTGCCTAGACATGCTATTCAGTTGGATTCATAAAACATACCACACTACCACACAAGCGCTGGCAGACCAATGTATAATAAACAGTTATCCACTGTAATATTTTAGTACATAAAATTGATAGGGCTGTATTTTTAATAAAAGATGTTGAATACTTATGTCAATAAGAATTTCTTACATTTATTGCAAGCTTTTCAAACATAAATCTAAGCATATGATGAATGACGGATCAGTTAATGTGTGTCTGTTCTCTGTCATCTGATTTGCTCATCTCTTTGCTTTTTTACCGTGGCTGCTTTTGTGCTATCCATGTACTATGCTCTTGCAGTTATATCACACAACAACTTGAGATGCTGTTTTACACATATTAGTAAAAGAAATATCTCAACGCCAGGATTCTGTCTCAGAGGATTGTTAAAAACTGTTTAGACCAAACTGCCAATTAGCAAATGATATTGCATGTGAAATAAAATAATTTACGTTTTTCCCTTTAGCTGTAAAAACAAAATCGCACACAATTTCTAAATACCATCAACACAACAGTAAACGAAAGAGTTTTGACCAAACTAGTTAAGATGTCAAACCAACAAACAGTAACCATCAAAAGTATATTAAGCAAGTAATATAAGTAAGAATGCATCCTACTACCGTAATATGTGAAGGGAAAGGCATCGTAAATACTTGGAAAAAAACAAGAAAGAACAATTTAACATAATGACTCAGGCATTGAAGGCAAACAGATGTAGGTTCAAATCTCAGCTCAGGCCCTTGCGAACTATGTGACCTTGTCGAAACAAATTTACCCTTATTAGTAACATGAGAAGATCCACTGACATCTCACAGGATGATTTTAAAGATTAAATACTACATGCCAAAGTCTTTAGCAAAGTCCCACATATAAATTAAATTAAATAATAATGGTAAACATTATTATTATTGCTAACTTAAACTTCTTTCAATAAGAATTCGGAATTACCAAAAGGCCATAACCTAAGATAATCAAATTTAATCATAAAAATCACACCAATTAAATCACACCAATTTCTAGTTTAGGAATTTTGTCTTGTGATCATATGGAACTCCAAAGAATTCTAAATTATAAACAAGCAATACAGACAGCGGGAATAAGCCCTTCTTCCTCCTTTCTACTAGTCCAAATAATTTAAGAAAAGGGATGAAAAAAAGCAACAAAAACAATCATTTGAAATCAACCACTTCGCCAGTCACTCACTTGATCAAACAATGGCATACATTCATTCACAGCTAAAGATAAAACTAAACAATTTGCAAGTAAAGTTACAAAACTGCAAGCTCATTTCCTCTAACCTGTAAATCAACTTGTTACAGTTAACACTATAATGACTTTCTGAGACAGACTGCAACTATCCAAACAAGTATCTGTACATGATAAATATATGAACTTAGTAAAAAGGCACAGCATTCTATCTCATTCAAATCTTCATTTGTACATTCACTCATGAAGGATCTAGCAGGTTCTGGCTCTGTGCCAGCCCCTGTCAAATATTAATAAGGCAACAAGGGTAATCCCTGCAGGAATACAGTATCCGTGAACAGTGTAAAGAAGGTGTGACATCAGATGTCCCGTCTCACTCAGCACATGATTCTGAACCTCCACGGTAAAAGGGCAGATAAAGGGAGTAACTGGGGTGACACTGGGTAGACAGAGCCAGAGCTTATAGGGCCCATCTCATGTGTGCTTTGTCTGATCTTCATCTTGAAAGCTATGGTTTTACAACATACAGCTTTTTGTTGTTTCTCCTTTTATTTATGGTACTCATTTGTTTAATCAGCATATTTGTTCAGTTGTAAGAAAATAAACTCTATACTGCCTTTGCACCCAATCAGACACCAATTTCTAAGTGTCCATTTTCTAACTGTTTATTCCATTCTTCAAAGATAGTTCCAAGACCATCTTCTCCAGAAAGCAGAAGCTTTCAGTTAAAAAAATAATCTCTTTGCTGCTATGGTATTACATTTAATGATATATGTACCTTTAATTAGATGCTTTAATTTAAATGTTTACTTAATATAAGAAAGTATAAATCAAGAACAACTCTCCATACAATTCCCTAATAGTCCTTTATCTGAGATTCAATAACTGCCAATCCACTTTTATATATTACTGGCGCCCAGGATAGCTAAAGAGTTGACAGAGAGTTGTTCAATTTAAACCAAAGGTTCTAAATACTATAGTTTTTCCGCAAGTATAATCATAAGATCAGAGTTAGGACATTTCCATCTACCCTTTCTAATTATGTGACCTCCTTTAACCTTTTTCAGCCTCAATTGCCTTGTACATAAGATGGGTATAACATGCCTATATCACAGTACTGTTAAGAATACACTAAGAAAACATGGATGACAATGCCTGGCACCAGACCTGGGAACACAGGGTTTGCTCAGTCTCCATGTTATTTTAAGATGGCCAAGTGATGATCTATGAAGTCTCTTTCTAGGATTTCTTTTTTCTGTTTTTTTTTTTGGAAACAGTCTCGCCCTGTCACCCAGGCTGGAGGGGAGTGCAGTGGCACGATCTCAGCTCACTGCAACTTTTGCCTCCCAGGTTCAAGCAATTCTCCTGCCTCAGCCTCCCAAGTAGATGGCATTACAGGCGTCAGCCACCATGCCCAGCTAATTTTAGTATTTTTAGTACAGATGGGGTTGCACCATGTTAGCTAAGCTGGTCTTGAACTCCCGACCTCAGGTGATCCACTTGCCTCGGCTTCCCAAAGTGTTGGGATTACAGGTGTGAGCCACTGCACCCGGCCCCCTCCATCTAAGATTTCTAATGCAATACTTCAAGGATCTCTTACTTTCATTTCATGATCAAAGAAAATTTAGTATTAAAAACTAAGAACTGCACTCCAGTATTATGATTCTCCTACAAATATTTCATACAGCTATTAGACTCAGACGTAAGTCTCAAATGCACTTTCTGCTTGCATTAAATTTACTTGTAATTTTCTATCCTAGAGTGAGATTATTTTCAAAGTTACTGTGCAGCCTGGGCAGCATAGTGAGAACCTGTCTCTACTAAAAATTTAAAAAATTAGCCAGGCATGGTGGCACACACCTGCAGCCCTAGCTATTTAGGAAGCTGAGGTGGGAGGATTGCTTGAGCCCGGGAGGTGAAGGCTGCAGTGAGCTGAGATCGTGCCACTGCACTACAGCCTGGCCGGCAGAGCAAGGTCCTTTCTCCAAAAACAAAACAAAAGAAACCCCAAAAAAGCTAAAACCAAAGTTACTATGAATAAAGAAGGGATGAGTCATTCTTGGCATATTGTTCTGAAGACAATTACTGCACTAAAGCCAGAAAGCATTTCCTTTTAGATTTCTTAAGTTGAATTCTTTAATAAACATTTTAATTAGTTACATTGTGAAACAGATAGATAACTTTAAATATTTCACAATTTCAAACATTCACTAAATATGGAACAGAAAGTCATATTAAATTGGATCATCAAGTATGTATCTATTAGTGATTACCATAAAATATGACACAGAAGGGTCTAGAGATTTGAAAAACTTGGTGTACAGTATATCCTGAACGCCAGAGGAAAATAATAGTTTCTGTGAATATTGAAATAAAGTCAAACTAGCAGAGATCAGTTTAAAAACCTAAGATTTAAATAACATAAGATCTCCCCAGAGGGGAAGTTCTTGAGGTCAAAGCACTAGTCCTCTCTAGTCATCAGGGAGATGCAATCTGTACAACAAATACCACTTCATACCCACCAGAATGGCTAAAATCAAGACTAAAAATACAATGTGCCGATGAAGATGTGGAGCCACTGGAACTCTCACACGCTGTGTGTGATAGTGAATCAGTAAAGCACTTTAGTAGAAGGCTTTGCTTTGCAGTGTCTACTAAATCTGAACAAATATTAATACATATCCTAGAGCTTGGTAATCCCACTCCTAGGTATAGATACCTAACAGAAATGTGCACATATGCCCAGAAAAGCGAAAACAAGTATAAAAATACTTATAACAGTATTAATTGTAAAATGGTCAAAATCTGCAAAACAAAAACAGATGTTCAGTAGTTAATAAAGTGTAGTATATTCACATTATAGAATACTACACTAAAAAATAATCCTTCCTATGTACGAAAATGTGTGTACATTTCTCAAACATTACATTGAGTACAACCAAAGAGTACATATTATATTATTTCATTTTTATAAAGTTCAAAAGCAGGCAAAACAAATCTATGGTGACATAAGTCAGAACAGTGGTTACCTTTGGTAGTATAGGGGGAGGTTGGTAGTGAAATGGGAGAGAACATGGGGGAGGGTTCCTGTAATGTTGGTGGTATCCTGATTTTTAATTTTGATGCTGGTTATACATGTGTGTTAAGTTTGTGAAAACTTATCAAAGGTGAAAATGTAGGATCTGTCTGCTTTTCTATATGCATGTTAAGCTTTTTAACTTATAAGCAACTAAGTCAAGGTATTTATATATTTTATATAAGTAAAAATATACATATTTGGAAGACCAGAGTGGTGTTTTGTTCACGAAATTGTTTTTGATGTATACAATTCCATGCATTTTTGTCTTATACAATGACCATTTTCCCTCCTCTCAAATATTTTAATTAACAAGTAAAAATTGTATGTGTTTATCACATATATGTTGTTCTGAATTGTGTACACACCAGGGAATGGCTAAATTGAGCTAATTAATATATGTATTACCTGACATACTTTTCGTTTTTTTGTGGTGAGAATATTCAAAACCTACTCTCTTAGCAAGAATATAGTACATAGTTGTTAACTTTAGTCATCGTGTTGTACAAGAGATTTTTTTTTTTTTTGAGACAAGAGATTTTGTGTGTGTGTGTGTGTGTGTGTGTGTGTGTGTGTGTGTGTGTGTGCTGTTACCCAGGTTGGAGTGCAATGGTGCAATCACAGCTCACTGCAGCCTCTACCTCCTGGGCTCAAGTGATCCTCCCACTTCAGTCCCCTGAGTAGCTGGGACTACAGGCATGCACCAATATGCCTGGGTAATTTTTAAAATTTTTTTGTAGAGACAAGGTCTCACTATATAGCCCAGGCTGCTTTTGAACTCCAGGGCTAAAGCAATCCTCCTGCCTCAGCCTCCCAAAGTGCTGGAATTACAGGCAGGTGCCTGGCCTGCAATATATTTCTTATCTACTAACTTATTAACTTATCTATTAATTTATTTTTCCTATCTAACTGAAAAATTTGTACCTTTTATCAAATATCCCCCTCCCTAAAACCCTCACTATCCCCCCTTCTCCCTGGTAGCTACATTCTACAATCTACTTCTGAGTTCAACATTTTTATTTTACATATGTAGGGGAGATCATGTAGTCTTTCTGTATCTGCTTATCTCACTAACACAAAGTCCTCCAGGTTCATCCACGTTACTGTAAATGAAAGCATTTCCTTCTTTTTTACGGCTATACAGTATCCCATTGTGTATATACACCATATTTTCTTTACCCACAGATCTGCTATTAGACACTTAGATTGATTCCATATCTTGGCTATCATGAATAATGCCACAATAAACATGGGAATTCTGATACTTCTTCACTGATTGCAATTCCTTTGGATATATACCCAGTAGTTGAACTGCTGGATCACATGGTAGTTCCATTTTTAATAATTTAAGGAACCTCCATATTGTTTTGCATAATGGCTATTCCAACTTACATTCCCACCAACAGTATGCAAGGGTTCCCTTTTCCCCCATCCTCTCAAAACACTTGCTATATTTTTGTCTTTTTTAATAACAGCCATTCTAACAGGTGTGAGGTTCATTTTAGCTTTAATTTACATCTCTCTGACAATTTCTCAAATATTTTAGAATAAAACTTTTTATGGCTCCAAAGTTGAATGCAGTACTAGATAGAGCCATAAATTAAGTCTGTAATCTAGAAAAGTTTTCATCAACAATAGTCAAGATATCTTTGTTATTCATTAACTAGCTGAACACTTAATGATATAGAAAATTTGGCTACCCAGAATGACTCATTTCTGTGAAGTTTTGTTTAATGAACAGGTTTATTACAAAGATTCTAAATCCTTTTATATAAATGAGTACAGTCTTAGAGAACACACTATCGAGCTATAAACCAACACCTTAGGAAGTAAATTAAATCTACTGTATCAGTACAAGGGTGATGAGAAAATCAGGTAAGGCCTCCAAATAGAAATATGACAGAATATAAATCCAAATATAAAGTTATATATATTTATTTCTGGTATATCTGCATACTAACACATAAACACACTATCAAGAATGTAAATAATTGTAATAGAAAAATTATATAAAGATATATTTAGCAAAAATATTAGATATATCTCTGGGTTTAGGATTTGGGATAATTTTTATTTTTTAAGTTTTATTTTACTGTTTGCATTGTTAAAATGAACATATATCATTTTTAAGGTTTAAAAAATAGCTAAAAGATCTGAGAAAAAGACAGTTCCTGTTCAAAAAATGAGTCAATGTGTGTTTTCTTCCTGATTCACAGAACAAATTAGTGGGAGAATTTTCTCAATTTTAAGACCTTTCTCCCAATGTTAGCCTTCTGGCATCTGCCAAAAGATACCTACAAGCAAATACCAACAAAGCTCATAAAGCAGAACAAATAGAACAGTAGCAGAAAACTGGCACTAAAAGAATTCATAATAACATTAATAAATCATGCTTAACTGAGACAGTCCCCCCACCTCACCTCCAACCCTGAGCCAGCAGTTGTGATTTTATGTTACATACATATAACTGTGTTCATTTTCTGCTAGTAAAATCATTCTTCACTCCTAAGATAGAATTAAGTATACCAATATTTACTGATTTTCTATTAAAATCACGTAACTTCCAGGTGCTCAATTATCTGAACAAAAATAAGGACCTAGAGGCATCCCTGTCACCAGAGGTGTAGCCTTGTGACTAATGTTAGCTGTATCTTAAAGACAAGAAAAGGGAAAAGGTGAATTCAGCTCCCTAGGAGCTCAGTAGTAAATTACTCACCAGGTAGAATTCTGCCCATTGTCTCAATTACTCTTCCCCAGAGAACTTCATTTGTTCAGAGAAAAAAACAAAAGCCCAATCTGGTTTATTCTCCCAGCTAATCAAGCCACCCACACAAAGCTGAACTAAAACCATAACTAGAGTTTAAATTTCCTGATTCCTTCCTTGAATGGTAGTCTTACTAATTAGGTAATTTACAACAGGGCCTTGGCAAACCAAAGAGGAACCCTGAAAAAGCAGCTGCCTTTTGCTGTTCCTCTGGCTTTAATCACCATGAAGGTCACCCAGTCCTGCCATCAACCAGCTCTCCTACTTTGGAGAAGCAGGCTGACTCAAAGAGCAAACACCTGTCTCTCATAGTAATGACTTTATTCTCCAGGCCTAACTTTATAAATGAGAAAACTAAGAGAGTAAACAGGTCTATTAACACCGTTGTCATTTTTTTAAACAATTCTATGTTTTAAAGAGATGGGGTCTTGCTATGTTGCCCAGGCTGGAGTGTAGTGGCTATTCACAGGCACAATTCCACTAATGATAAGCACAGGAGCTTCCGACCTGGGCCAGTTGACCCCTCCTTCAGCAATCTAGTGGTCCCCCACTCCCAGAAAATGCTGAACTTAGTAGGGACACTCAATTGGCATAGAGCACTACAGCTTATAATACCTGGGTTTAAGCAATCCTCCTGCCTCAGCCTCCTGAGTTGCTAGGACTACAAGCATATACCACTACACCCGGCTTACAATTGGACCTGAAATGCAGGCTTTTATGAAGAGTCTCTTGGCTACAGTTCAAGGGAAACATAACACATTAATGCAAAACATCTTCAGCTTTCCCCAATTCCACTTATTTCAGCCCATTTCAGAAATGTCCTCTTTATTCCAACTTGAAAATTCATGTTATACTTGTTATAAATGTCAAAAGGTTTTCAGAATATAGAATTCCAGTGGCTAGAGTTAGATACCTGGGAACACAACTAGCCCCATAAACCCTGGGCAAGTTGCTTAACCTCTCTGGGCCTCGGTTTCTTCAGCTCTAAAAAGAGGATAATACCTACTCCATAGGATTGAGGTGAGGGTCAATACATGAGAGCACTTAGAAAACTCTGCAGCACGTGGCAACTGATTGATCAATAAAGGTTGGTTATTACTATAATCATTGGTGTGGATGATGTTATTACTACCAGAAAGACAACCAAGAAAGCGATGGAAGTGTAGAAAAAAAAAAGTGAAAAATAAAGGAAAGAGAACTAAGAGAAAGAAGAATGGCAGCTGCCATGTAACAGCCAAGGGGCATTAGACAAGTTCCTTCAGTTTCCTCATCTACAAAACGGAGATGACATCCACTTGCTCCATCACCCTCCTCACAGGACTCTTCTGGAGGCCACAAGAAAATACCTCTAGCCACAGAACACAAAGCTAAATGTCTTGCATTGTCACTGACCAGAGGGGCTCAACAAACCTTGGAAAACCATGAACTTTCACAATGAGCCATTAGTCAAATAACTATGCACATTAAATGAATATTCTGGATACCACTCTAACAAAAAAATCAATAGTAGGCCAGGTGTGGTGGCTCACACCTGTAATCCTAGCACTTTGGGAGGCAGAGGCAGGTGGATTGCCAGAGCTCAGGAGTTCGAGACCAGCCTGAGCAACATGGTAAAATCCCGTCTCTACTAAAAAAATACAAAAAAATTAGCCAGGTGTGGTGGCACACACCTGTAGTCCCAGCTACTTAGGAGCCTGAGGCACGAAAATCACTTAAGCACGGAAGACAGAGGCTGCAGTCAGCAGAGATCATGCCACTGCACTCCAGCCTGGGCAATAGAGTGAGACCCTGTCTGAAAAAAAAAAAAAAAATCAACAGTACATACTTTTAAAAAATCAGATTAAGTAAACCATAGTAAAGTATCCACTACCTAGTGACACCAAATAGCATCCCCATAATTTTGCACTGGCAGAATAATCAGAATTCTTAGGAAGCATCTGCCATCAATTTTAAAAGGCAACCCTAAAGTGAGCTGAGAAACCCAAGTACACCATAGCACCATGGGCTTGTTAGGGGTCCCACAGCAAATCCAGCTGAGTAGATCTAAACTGCCTCTATTTAGGCTATGAACATTTGAATACAGTGATTTTCAAGCTTTGTTCTTTATTATATCCTACAAATTTTCCTTTCACTACAATACTAACATAAAAGCTAACAGAGGATAAGCGTGGTGGCTCATGCCTGTAATGCCAACACTTTGGGAGGCTAAGGCAGGAGGATCACTTGCCCAGGAGTTCAAGACCAGCCTGGGCAACACAGTGAGACCCTATCTCTACAAAAAAAAAAAAAAAATGTAATTAGTTGAGCATGGTGGTGCATGCCTATAGTCCCAGCTACTCAGGGGGCCGAGATGGGAGAATCACTTGAGCCTGGGAGGTCAAGGTTGCAGTGAGCCATGATCATGCCACTGCAGTCCAGCCTGGGAAACAAAGCAAGGGCCTGTCTCAAAAAAAAAAAAAAAAAAAAAAAAAACAGAGCCCATCTCTCTTTGCAGGATCTACTTAACTCAATTGGCAATGTATTTTCAAATACGGTTTGTGAAGGAGAGATAAGAAAAGGCAAGAGTTTCACCCCTTATTGTTTCAGAAGGAGAATTTGGGACTGCAACAGAAAAAGTCATTCAGACACTCAGACCTAATAATTCTTATTCTAGATAATTATCCTAAGAAAATAATCAAGCATTTATATAAAAATGCACACACACAAAAAAACACTGAAGATTGATTTGTAACAAGTGATTACACAAATATATAACAAGATTAGAAATAGTAAATTCTTTCTTTCTTTATATTTTTAGAGACAGTGTCTCGCTCTGTCGCCCAAGCTGAAGTGCAGTGGCATGATCATAGCTTAGCTGCAGCCTGGAACTCCTGGGCTCAAGCAATCCTCCTGCCTCTCAGCCTCACAAAGAGCTGGGATTACAGGTGTGAGCCACCATATCCAGCCTCTAAAAATTATTTAAATAAGATAAAAAATTCAAAAGATATGCTAAACATAAAAAGCAGAATACAAAACATATATACAATAGAATTCCAATTTTGTTTTAGAAAATATATATGCATAGAAAAAGAGTAAAACAAATATAAGAAAAAAATATTAGAAACCCAAATGAGCATGGTTTCTTTTTTGATCGCTTTCTATTTTCTGAATTAGCTAAAATCAGCTTCTTCTACTTACTTAGTTGGCAAAAAACAATTCCTTTAAAATAAACAAAAAGCGTGAGCCAGGCATGGTGTCTCACGCCTGTAATCCCAACACTTTGTGAGGCCAAAGTGGGGGGATCACTTTAGCCCAGAAGTCCAAGATCAGCCTGGGCAACACAGTGAGATTCCATCTTCTACAAAAATAACAAAATCAGTTAGGCATGGTGGCAAATGCCTGTAGTCCCAGCTACTCAAGAGGCTGAGACGAAGAGCACTCCAGCCCAAGGAGGTCATGGCTGCAGTGAGCTATGACTGGGCCACTGCACTCCAACCTGAGCGACAGAGCAAGGCTCTGTCTCCATAAAAAGTAAAATAAATAAATAATAAACATAACAATTTGGTTTCAATTAACAATTCTGTTAAGTTACCTAATATCTAAATTACTTACTTTGGTACAACTACAATAACTGAAAGAGATGTATTTTGCAGAAGTAGTAATTTGAGTAAGAAATATTTGTCATCCAAATGTTACAATCAACAAATGTTGAAAATATTTACACTAAGAGTGTTTTACATTTAAGAGAGATAATTGTGTAAGTAATATTAATATCAAATGCATGACTCCATATAGTACATATGCACTTAAGTGAACCACCAGTACAACCGATTTGAGATACATTATCCAGTCTCTCTTCCCATGCAAATCTAAAAACTAAAATTAGTACAGACAAATTCTGCCAGGCTAAAATCAGACTTTGTTTCTAGATACAAGAATTAAAAAAAAAAAAACTTAGACTTTATTTCAAAATAAAATTCCCAAAAAAGAAAGTGATCAGTGTAGCTAAACAAGATTAAATTTCAGCTCCAGCTGATAACTTCTCTCATCTTAAGACAAAAAAAGTGAATTCTGATTCTAACCCTACACTCTCACCAAGGCCTCAGACAACTGAGAATTCTCTGCATATCAGGAAATATACAGGAGGTCACAATTTTGAAAGAACAAAGTTTTCCTTCTTTCCATGACATCAGAAGATTTTCAGTTTAATAAATGGATTTTTTCTTACACCAGGATAAGTAAAAACTGTCAATGAAGCAATTAGATTGCATGTTGTCTTCCACTAACTATAATTATTTCATATGAACATGTTTTCTTTCTCCAAATAAAATGCTTCTAAAGTTCATATCACAAATATTTTATACTTAAATGTGGCATCTGTTAGCTTTTGCTCAGCCTGGAACCACCTGGTCCTGGGGTGGAGGTATCTTCCCATGTTTAGGAACTGTCTCTTCTAGGCACAGAACAAGCACTAGCTAGTAGCTCCCTATACAGGCTTTAGTGGCAAAGAGCACTTCATCAGCTTCTTTATAATATTCCAAAGCTGAGAGTATCCTTTGTGACTCCTTCACATAATACAAAAACTCCAACTCAACAGCATGCGGGTACAAAGTCTAAAGAGTCCAACTATGTTCTCTCAGTGCCAACGAGAGGGAGCAGCAGACATCTACCTGGGCCTGGCTCAAAAACACCTCATGACAACATTCTCCAGGGGCCAACGGGAAAGAGGTCAGTCTTGCTTTTCACAGTCACACTGAGAACACTTACTGTCTTTACAAAAAAGTAAATCACAACCAAGCTCCCAGGATGAGCAAAAGAAATGCCGTCTGGGAACTGTAGATAGGAAATGGTCTCAGACATTGAAAAATTCGGTGGATATTCATTCCCTATTCTGAGAACCATGAATTAGGAGAGTCTGGGAACTTTTTACCTTCTTCTGAAGTTGCTCTGATTTCAAAACGCTATCCTATAACCCCCCAAAAAAGTACTGAATGGAATACTTTTATTTTTTGAGAGTGAATGCTAATTTGATTGAGAATTTTATAGTGTTCTCATTGAAGTAAATGAAATCATTCTTTGTGTTCACAGAGAGGTGGGAAGGGCTGTAGCTCCATGCTATTTGTAAAGGCTCTGAACACCTAAGAGGCAACCATCGGTATTACTTTCGAGAACGTGAATTGGCTAATGTACTTGCTAGGTATATGCAGAATCTAGACTTCAGGGTAACTGAACATAAGACATGGGACATCCTAACACCACTCACATCTAACCTTCACAAATGTTTTGTTCTGCTTTGCTTTAGTGGCTGTGATAGGATTGCCTGGACAGAAACTAATAAATGAAGAAAAATAAGATTGTCTGGACTTCGCATGTTATTTATCTCCTATGTGTGACTCTAGGCTCTTCTCCCTCCTACCTAGGCAGGTGCCAAGGAATGTACTCCACAGACCTGTGGAGAGGGGGATTCCTGTGCAAGTTATTTGCAGCAAGAGGATGACAGTGGGTCCCCAGTGGGGGACAGTGTGGCACCTCTGTTACAGAAGTTGTCCCTAGTGATTTCCTTTATTTCTCAGAAAAGTGTTGTTGCAACTATGGTTGCAGATATATGTGTATGCCATCTAACACTGTGAGTCTGGGTTTTAAAAGTCTAAATTCTACAGAGTAGAAATTATTCTGCTTAACCTGCTTAGCATAACACAAGCTCATTACCGTCAAGAAAAATAATTCCATCAAGACAGAGATTATTAAAGAAGGGCTCCTGGAAGCACACTTGTTGGTTTTCCAAAGGTCTTATTGCATGTCATCTCAAGTACATTAAATACTGGCAACATCTCTGCTTCAACTTGATAAGTGGCTTCCATTTGAAAACCAATTTCATTTTAGATTTATTCAAAAGCCCACAAAAAGGATTACAAAGAACTATAAATACAAACAAGTACAAAAAGATAAAATTCTTTATCAATGATTAAATGTTACCAGTTTCCAGAATTTGTATATTGATTAGCCCCAAAAATTACTTTTATAAAAAATATGATCAGCAACAGACAAGTACCTAGAATACCACTAAAGTCTTGTGTATGATGCAACAATTACCTCCTTCACACTAGATACTGGACTACAAAATTATAAAATGGAATTCTGAAAGGCTAAATATTTTCAGACAGAGTAACACTGAAATTTCTTACAGAATAAAAACCAAATCTCAGGACATTTTGAACACAAGCACTGTAAGCACGAAGTTTACCTCCCTACCTACTACTGTAAACTGGTTCCAACATGAATTATGTCCAGAGGTTTCTAAGTGATATTCCAATAACCATCTCAATGTGCAACATGCCATACATTATCCTTAAGAAAATATAAGAAGTCACAGAAACATAGGCTCTTTTATGATTATCAAATCTTTTTGTTTGTTTGTTTTAAGAGACACAGTCTTGTTTTGTTACCCAGGCTGGAGTAGAATGGCATAATTATAGCTCACTGCAGCCTTGACCTCCTGGGCTCAAGTGATCTTCCCATCTCAGCCTCCCAAGTGGCTAGGACCACAAGCACATGCCATCACGCCTGGTTAATTTTTATTTTATTATTTTTTATAGAGACGAGGTCTCACTATGTTGCCCAGGCTGGTCTCAAAGTCCTAAGCTTATGCAATCCTCCCCCCTTGGCCTTCCAAAGCGCAGGGATTACAGGCATGAGCCACCACACTTAGCCAATCATCAAATCTTTAAACAATCACTTTTTTCTCATATTTTCCTATTTTGCCCTATCAGAAAAAAAAAACTTAATATTTATAGACAAAAGAAAAAAAGTACAACACAAAAAAATTTATAGAAATTTCTCCATTTATTTCAACTTTCTCTTCATTAGATGTTAACAAAATAACATTTTTCATGTTAATTACTATAATTAAAAAAAAATAAATTCCAAGTTGCCAGGGGAAAAATCTCATTACTCTTCCATGCTTTGGCAAACCTTCTTATGCTTCCATCTATACTCTGGGCTTTGAATCAAGTAAATGAAATCTTGGCTGGAAAGGAGATACGTTATTAAATAATTTAGGATATTGACCCTTTCTAATGGAAAAGGAAGAGAATGTCAATACTATATGTTCTGAATTTTTTAATTAGCCCACAAGATTTTACATTTTAAGTTACTTCTTTTTTTTTTTTTTTTTTTTTTTTTGAGACAGAGTCTTGCTCTGTCACCCAGGCTGGAGTACAGTGACGCAATCTCAGCTCACTGCAACCTCAGCCTCCCAGGTTCAAGCCATTCTCCTACCTTAGCCTCCTAAGTAGCTGGGACTACAGGTATGCACCACCATGCCTACCTAATTTTTCGTATTTTTAGAAAAGATGAGGTTTCACCCTGTTGGCCAGGCTAGTCTCGAACTCCTGACCTCAGGTTATCCACCTGCCTTGGCCTCCCAAAGTGCCAGGATTACAGGCAGGAGCCACCACACCTGGCCGTACGTTTTAAGTTACTCCTGATCTACACGGTTATTTTATTATCTAAAACAGATTTTAAAGTGTTACTAACATTTTAAAGCAACATACCAAAAAGATGTTTTAATCTTTATCACTAACTAAAACCTACGGAACTAGGAGAAAGGAGTGTTAATCAAAAACTTAGCCAGTCTTTCCAACCACTATAGTGGTTACTGTATAGGAACAATTACCCGAGATTTATCCAATGTTCATTCAACAAGCATTTATTTAGTACTTACACGTCCCAAGCACTATACTCTGCCATGGAGAGGCAATAATGAGCATGACAGACATGGTACTTGAACGCAGGAATCTTAGAGACCATGTCCCTCCATGCCACCACTTTAAGCTCAAAAGAAGCATAAAAGTATAATCCTTTCCAAATAGCAGTATGATGGCTATGTTTTTAGAAATAATCTAGATGGCTAAAGGTTCAACCCAAGATCCTTTGGGAACTTCTGGGCAACAATACAAGGACAGAGGCCACTAGGAAGCTGGCTCTTTTCTGGGGCTAAGGAAGCCAGCCTAAGGAAGACCACACCGGGTCCCATCTAAATGTTTTGGCCAGCCTGTGCTCCATGGGAAAATCTCCCTCTGCAAGACTTTGGATCAGAAACAGATCCATAAATAACCTCCATCGGTGGCAGACTTAGAGGCTGTGTATGCAAAATAAGTTGCAAAAATTCCATTATTCAAACAGACAACACCATGTTTCCAGTCATCTCAAAGCAATGAACTCACCAAGGTAACAAGATGCTGTAAATGTATACAATCAGAATTATAATCCATTAAACAAACAACTAGATTTAATGATCTTTCCCAAATAGTAAGTCTGAGATTTGTTTTTTTACACTGAATCTTAACTTTCCTTAGTGATATCTTTTAAAGAACTTAGAAACAATTTCAGTTTTATGCACAGATATAGCTAAAGACAAAATTCAAGTTCAGTATGAAAAAAGAGCTATCACACACCTTCACCTACCACAAAACCATCAATGGTTTCTCAATACCTACATAAAAAGGGTAAAAATTCTTTGATTTAGGCACTCCAAGTCCTAGACAAGTCAATTCCAACCTAAATTTTCAAATCCATTTCTTTGTATACCACTCCACATATACACCACTCCAGGGAAACTGAACTATTCTTTCTTATCTGAATATACTCTTCACTTCAGATTTTTCTTTTTCTTTACATTTCCTTTTTTTTTTTTTTTTTTTTGAGATGGGTTCTCACCGTCACCCAGGCTGAAGTGCAGTGGTGTGATCTCAGCTCACTGCAGCCTCGACCTCCCAGGCTCAAGCTATCCTGCCCGCTCAGCCTCCTGAGTAGCTGGGACTACAGGCACCCACCCACGCACAGTCAGTTTTTGTATTTTTTATAGTCAGGGTTTCACCACGTTGCCCAGGCTGGTCGCAAACTCCTGGACTCAAGCAGTCGGCCTGCCTCGGCTGCCCAAAATGCTGAGATTACAAGCATGAGCCACTGTACCTGGACATATTTTATTTTTTTTCATCATCTTACTTATGCTACAAGTTTAGAAGCTTTAGGCAGTGGCTCATGCCTGTAATCCTAGCACTTTGGGAGGTGGAGGCAGGTGGAGCCTGAGCTCAGGAGTTCAAGACCAGCCTGGGCAACATGGTGAAACCCCATGTCTACTAAAATAGAAAAAATTTAGCCAGGAATGGTGATGCACGCCTGTAGTCCCAGCTACTCAGGAAACTGAGGTATGAAAATCTCTTGAACCTGGGAGGCAGAGGTTGCAGTGAGCTGAGATGGCGCCACTCCAGCCTAGGCAACACAGTAAGACTCTGTGTCAAAAAAACAAACAAAAAATAAGTTCAGAAGCTTTAGGAGGGCAAGGCCTGTATATGACTGACCTCTTCTTCCAATCCTTTCCCTGTCTCTCTTCCCGTATAACAGGAATTAAATGAGTTAATAGGGAGTGGCTTCTAAAAATAAATCAACCAAATCATGAGATTATTCAGCACCTCATGGTTCTTCTGCCAAGTGATTCATCACCTCTAAGACCCAAAGTTAAAGTTTGAATAGATGTAGACACTTCTCTCACATCTGGGCAAGGAATTCAACAAAAATCTTTTAAATCAAAAGAAAACGTTTTACCTAAATAAGGTTTTCATTAGTGGTAAAATACTCAGAAACAATAGAAAACAGTGAACTGAAACCAAAAATGTAGGGGAAAAAAGACTGTGCTACCAAATTTTATAATGTCCATGACACTTTAATATTCTTTTCTCCTCCAGCCAAATACTTTTCTTAGAAAGATAAATTAATGTTTTCCATTCCATACTCATGAGTAGTTATGAAAATAAAGTAGCATATACTATGGTAGAGGGTTTTAAGTTATTAGATTAATCAAATTAAAGTTGACTCATAAAATATATTTTGACCTTGATGCTTTCCAATGTGGGTATCACCCCATTAAAACATCTGTTTTCTATCTCCAACATTTCAGAATCATTAAATTTATGACAAACACAGAATGCTCCACCTACCTTTTCCTTGCAAGAGGTGGTGGCAGTGAAGAAGAGGGAGAGGAGTGGTAGTGAAGAAGAGAGAGTTAAATACTGACTTTCCCCCCTCCTGTCTGCAGCACATTTCTTAACAGTATAAAAACAGGCTTGGGTTTAATTTTGAGTTCAATGAAGCCTGAGAAGCCAGCTGCTGAAACAGAAATTCATCTGAGAAACTAGCCATCCTTTGTGTTGCCCTCCTCTCCATGAGGTCTTCCTGGGTTAGAGTGATGACAGCTCAACTCCTCCTTAGGGTACCACAGGTGAGCACTTGGAAAGGCTCTCTTCAGCTAAAACCACATTAGTTAAATCAAAAAACAGTAAGGAGGAAAGCAGAGGGCAAAAAAAAAAAACCTGCTCTCCTAGTATTTTTGTATCAATTCCAAGTACTTTCCTTCTCTCACTGCCAGCAGCACCCATCAATTCCCATAGTAACCAGCCCACGGCTTTCCAACCAGCCCAAGAGGGAGGCAAGTAAGCTGCAGGCAGAAGCACACGAGAGCATGACCCAAAACCCAGGCACCAATCTAATAGTTACTTGGTGGCTTAAACATTCCAATTCTACCTCCTTACTTCCTTAATTCCCAGATTCCCAGATGGCCCTCTCCTCTTCCCCTTCAACCTGATGTGGAGACAGGGAAGAGGATTTTTTCTAGAATTGTGCACAGATAATTTTTATGTTTTCTGGTGCAATTTTTGTTCATGTCTGTTTGGTACCAAAGCAACCGTGGTCCCTTTACCACATGTGCATAAATGTATACTGTTGAATCCTCTGGAATGAAAGCAAAGATTGCAGATATTGGGAGCGATATTTTGAGATCTGGGAATAAGGATGAAAAAGGAATGAAGAACAAAAGGTGCTGCTGACGTGGGTGGAGATGATCTTAGCTTTGAGAACAGGATTCATTATGTGGGCTGGTCAGGTGTGGGAACAAGAGCAGGAAGGCCATAGGGGATTGAGAGTACTTCTGTCCCCAACACACTCATCAAGGACATGCAATCGGGGGCCAAGGCTCATTATGGTGATTTTCGACAGGGAAAGAGAGAATTATCGGAACTGGGGTGAAATGTGGGTGATGATTAAAGAAGTTTGAGAGAAAAAAAGCATACTAGCTGACTCTAACATCTAAAGAATTACTATGGTGACGAGAGTTTTGTTTTGCTTTGTTTTGTTTTTTAAGTAAAAAGAAAGATAGAGAATCAAATTAAAAGTGCACAGCATGGCCTATGAACCACTTCTGAAAGGTTTCACATCTTCTTTAACAGAATTTAATGGCTAAAATGTAAGGAAATAACGAGGGTGACAGAAGGTACTGAAAAAAACAGTATGTGAGTCACCGCCCACGTTTTCTTTAGGATAGATGCTGAGTAAACAACTAAAGGGTTAAATGCATGCATGTGTACATTTTAAACTTCAATAGATACTTCTAAATTACTTCCTATTGAGGATCCCACAGCGGTATGGACAAGCTCTCTAAACTTTTACCTACTGTATGCATGACGCCTTGCTAATTACAGAATATACAATAATAAAGGCCCTAAAATATGATTCAGCATCACTAAAAGTAAAGGGAAAAAAGAAATGTTTGTTGTGATAGAGGTAGTATGATGAGTAACTGCTCTCTGCAGTATCAGTAATGAAATACTTGTAAAATAAGCCAGGCACAGTGTCTTACACTTGGAATCCCAGCACTTTGGGAAGTCCCCGCGGGCAGATCACCTGAGGCTAGGCATTCGAGACCAGCCTGGCCAATATGGTGAAACTACTAAAAATACAAAAATTTGCTAGGTACAGTGAAACACACCTGTAATCCCAGCTACTTAAGTGAATGAGGCACCCCGAAATACCTCGAACCAGAGAGGCAGAGGTTGCAACAAGCCGAGATCGTGCTACTGGACTCCAGCCTGGGTGACAGAACGAGACTCTGTCTCAAAGAAAAATAAATTTGTAAAATATATATGTAGTTTCTAAGAGACAGGGTCTCACTATTGCCCAAGCTGGTTTTGAACTCCTGGGCTCAAGCAATCCTCCTGCCTTGGCCTCCAAAAGTGCTAAGATTACAGGCATGAGCCACCCCTATCACTCCCAGCAAATTTTGTAAAATCGACTTTTTTTTACAAGCAAATGAGAAATATTTGAGCTATACAAAACGAATTCTTAGAGGATCAATGCTTTAAAATTTTTAAATTAATAAGTAAATTTAACGCAATCCCAATAAGATTATCAGGATATTCTTTTAGAAATTCAAAAGCTGGCCGGGCACAGCAGCTCATGCCTGTAATCCCAGCACTTTGGGAGGCCGAGTCAGGCAGATGGCGAGATCAAGAGATTGAGACCATCCTGGCTAAGATGGCGAAACCCCGTCTCTACTAAAAATACAAAAAATTAGCCAGGCATGGTGGCATGTACCTGTAGTC
Source organism: Nomascus leucogenys (assembly GCF_006542625.1). Lineage (NCBI taxonomy): Eukaryota > Metazoa > Chordata > Mammalia > Primates > Hylobatidae > Nomascus > Nomascus leucogenys. Next base: position 88,484,135 of record NC_044381.1, on the reverse strand, counting down.
CCAGCTACTCCAGAGAATGAGGCAGGAGAATCGCTTGAACCAGGGAGGTAAAGGTTGCAGTGAGCCGAGATCACGCCACTGCACTCCAGCCTGGGTGACAGAACGAGACTCTGTCTCAAAAAAAAAAAAAAAAAATTCAGAAGCTATGTCTGTAGTTTATATGGAAAATAAATAAACAAGAACAATGAAGGCAATTATAAAAAAGAAGAGTAATAAGGAGGACCAGCTCTAATATTTGCCAGATAGTATAAAATGTTATATAATAATTTAAAAGGTCTAAAACTGGTTCATGAACAGGCCATCAAATCAATGGATACAACAAACATTCTAAAAAGACTTCAGGAATTTGATAAGATAAAATGTGACATCAGTGTAGAAAAGATAAATTGTTCAATAAATGGTGCTGGCACAACTATACAGCCACACAGAAAAGAGCATGGGATACCAACTCACATTAAAATAAATCCCAAATTGATTTAAAGTCTTAAACATAAAAAAAACCCCACAAAGCAAGAGATTTTTTCATAATCCTGAAGAGCCTAAGACCTAAGACATAAAATCCCAAAACCATGAAGTAGAATAGTAATAAACCTGATGATCCAAAAATAAATTCATATACAGCAAAAATTACCATAAATGACAAAATACAAACCTACTGCAAAAAACTAGCAGCCCCTATCACAAAGTGCTAATTTCCTTTTTATATAAAAAGATTATTTCCATAGATAAATTGGCAGAGTCAATTCACAGAAAGGGAAACTGTTCTTAAGCACATGATAGTATGTTCAACCTCACTTATAACAAGAGAAATGCACAGAAAAATAGTGATAAAATTCCATTTTTTCACCTATGAAATTTGTAAAGATTGAATTGTTAAATCACACACTACCTGCAAGGGAGAGGTAAAACATATTACAATGCTGAAGCCAACAGACACATGAAAAAATGCTCATCATCACTGGCCATCAGAGAAATGCAAATCAAAACCACAGAGATACCATCTCACGCCAGTTAGAATGGCGATCATTAAAAAGTCAGGAAGCAACAGGTGCTGGAGAGGATGTGGAGAAATAGGAACACTTTTACACTGTTGGTGGGACTGTAAACTAGTTCAACCGTTGTGGAAGACAGTGTGGCGATTCCTCAAGGATCTAGAACTAGAAATACCATTTAACCCAGCCATCCCATTACTGGGTATATACCCAAAGGATTATAAATCATGCTGCTATAAAGACACATGCACACGTATGTTTATTGCGGCACTATTCACAATAGCAAAGACTTGGAACCAACCCAAATGTCCATCAATGATAGACTGGATTAAGAAAATGTGGCACATATACACCATGGAAATACTATGCAGCCATAAAAAAGGATGAGTTCATGTCCTTTGTAGGGACATGGATGAAGCTGGAAATATCAGTCTCAGCAAACTATCACAAGGACAAAAAACCAAACACCGCATGTTCTCACTCATAGGTGGGAATTGAACAATGAGAACACATGGACACAGGAAGGGGAACATCACACACTGGGGCCTGTAGTGGGGTGGGGGGAGGGAGGAGGGATAGCATTAGGAGATATACCCAATGTAAATGACGAATTAATGGGTGCAGCACACCAACATGGCGCATGTATACATATGTAACAAACCTACACGTTGTGCACATGCACCCTAGAACTTAAAGTACAATTTAAAAAAAAAGAAAACCACATACATTGCTGAAAGGAGTGTAAATGTATACAATGTTTAAGGAGGGCAGTTTAGCAATAAAGGTACGAATATATTCTTCCACCCAGAAATGCCTCCATATAAACTGCATACTTGCAAGCTCAAGGATAGCCACTGTAGCACTGTTAATAATATCAAAAGATTGGAAACAACTTAAAGTCCATTATTAAGAGACTAGGTAAAAACTGGAATAAAACAGAATGAAAGCATAGTACAGCATGCTACCATTTGTGTAAAAATAAATTTCTACGAAGCATACACATTGCTGGGCACAGTGGCTCATACCTGTAATCCCAGGACTTTGGGAGGCCAAGGTGGGAGGATCACTTGAACCCAGGAGTTTAAGACCAGCCTGGACAACATAGGGAGACTCTGACTTTACAAAAAAATAATAAGTTAGCTGGGCATGGTGGTGCACACCTGTTGTCCCAGCTACTGAGGAGGCTGAGGTGGGAGGATCGCTTGAGCCCAGGAGTTCAAGGCCACAGTGAGCTATGATTGTCCCACTGCACTCCAGCCTGGGCAACAAGGCAAGACCCTGTCTCAAACAAAACCAAACAAACAAAAGAGCATACATATAAATGAAATGTGGCATTTCTGGATTAGATCCTGGAAAAGAAAAAGGGCAGGAACAGAAAAACAGGTGAAATCTGAATAAAATTTATATAGTTTGGTTTCACTGTATTACCTTGGAATATTATTCCATGGGCTTGTAACAGCCATATGAAAACATAAAATTTAGCTTTTTAAAAATCTAATTACTTTGTGATTAAACGTACTTCATCTGTGATCCTCATATCCTTCTACATATTGCTAATAAGAAACATCAAGAGTATATGTATTGCTTCAACACTTTTAAAATATATCCATTACTGCACCTAAACATACAGGACATCTGTCTCATCAACTAGATTTCAGGTCCTTAACAGTAGAGGCTGTCAAACTCATGTCTGTACTCAAAGAATCTGAAAAATATTTACCACACAGAAAGAGTTCAACAAATGAAAGCCAAAATTAATAGGTTCTGGTCCAGTGATCCAATTTTTAATTAGTGAGAAATTTTGTATTCCAAATGTCTCAACAATTCTAAGGGTTTCCTTTGATCCTTAGTCACAATCACATGGAAGAGAAAAGCAAAGGACAAAGAGAAGTGAAGTAGTTCTCACTAAGGATTTAAGTGGGAAAATAGAGAGGCATTTTAAATATACTACCTTCCAACTTTCTAGACATTTTGCTCTCTGCTAGGGGCTGCAGAGAATATAAAGATAGATAAGATATAAACCTTACAATAAAGGTTGGGCATAATTCATTTAAAGCCAATATTTGAAAAGGTGAAACTATGAAATTGCCTTGGATTTTCAAGAATGTTTTCCATGGAAGGTATTAAAATCCTTTTCAATGAAAAGTGCCTTATTTTGCAATGTAAGAATGTGATAAAACTCCGATTTTGACAAAGTTTTGGTCTTCGTTGATCTTTTCTCAGGAAAAAAAAACTAATGGACAGCATGCTTAAGAATGTCCAGACGAGCGCTAGGTGCAAGGGCTCACGCCTGTAATCCCAGCACTTTGGGAGGCTGAGGTGGGAGGATCCCTTGAGCTCAAGAGTTTGAGACCAGCCGAGGCAACACGGTGAAGCCCCGTCACTACAAAAAGTACAAAAATTAGTCGGGCGTGGTGGCACACACCCCTAGTCCCAGCTACTCAGGAAGCTGAGGTGGGAAGATTGCTTGAGCCCAAGAGGTTGAGGCCATGGTGAACTGTGACTGCACTACTGCATTCCAGTCCGGAAAAGAGAACGAGGCATTATCTCAAATAATAATAATATCCAGACAAGAGTCTACCTTCAAACTCCATTGATAATCTAATCTTCCAAATATCCAAAATCCAAAAGATAATTCAGGAAATAGAGACTCTGAGTTCCCTGAATGGGTAAAAAGAACACTGCTAAGTTTCTCCCAAAGCATTAAGAGTGCTCTCTAACTCCAGAAACTCAGAGTTCTAAGCCTTAGCTCTAACACTATACAGCAGAATAACCTTGTCAAACCACCTGATCTCTGTAAATATCCATTCTCACCTATAAACAGATAACAAATAAGGTTCTTTCCAGGTATAAAACTCTATTATACCCCTTTCCATTCACACCTTAAGCATAAGATCTTATAATCCTTTCATACAAACACACACCAACACATGCATTTGTGCATGTTCAGTGGAAGAGCTACCTGTAATATTTACTTCCTATTTCCATAGCAGCCCAGCCACAAAAACAAAACAGTATTTGATTACAAATCGGGGGCATATAAAAGCAGTTCGCAAATGAATGGGAAAAGGATTTATTCAGTACTATGAAATTAAATAAAAATGTGCATGTTGTACAATCAAACATTCATTTGATTGTTCATTCTGTTGGGGTGCAGAAAACAATACCCCAAAATGAAGGTCTCAGAAGCAAACGCTTTTCTCTGACCTTCTCCTGCCCTCCTGTCTCTCAGTCCCACTCTCTGCTGAGGCTGGCCATAGAAACTGGAATCCCTCTTTCCCAAGGCAGGTCATAGAAACCAGAAACCCCTTTCCTCAGAGCTAGTCATAAAACATAAATACATTACTATAACTTTCCCTCCACCTTTCTGTGTAAATACTGGCCATAAAGAAATTATCTGACTACCTTGTGTGATTGCAGGTTTTAAGGCCCCCATTCTAGAGAAGGTTGTGCCTCAGACCCCGAGGGAAGGAATGCTCAGAGAGGCCAACAAGAATCTAGATAGGCAGGCCAGGCACAGGGGCTCACGCTTGTAATCTCAACAATCTGGGAGGCCAAGGCAGGAGGATTGCTTGAGCCCAGGTGTTCAAGACCAACCTGGCAACATAGTAAGGCCTCATCTCTACAAAAAATGAAAAATTAGTCAGGCGAGGTGGCACAGGTCTATAGTCCCAGCTACTCAGGAGGCTGAAGTAGGTGGATTGCTTGAGCCCAAGAGTTTGAGGCTGCAGTGAGCTGTGATCATGCCAGTGTACTCTAGCCTGGGCTACAGAGACAAGACCCTGTCTCAAAAATAAAAAAAAAAAGAAAAAAAGAAAGCAAGAAGCACCACCTAGATGGGCCCTGATGAATTTCCCCACTCAACTGATTATCATTTAATCACCTCCTTTTTGTCAAATCCTATTTCTACATGGCTGTCTATACTCTGTTGAACCTAAGCATAAAAATAGGCAATTTCCCTGTATCTTTGGGTTTTCATTTTGAAAGCTTCTGTGTACACACATTATATAAATTTGCATGCCTTTTCTCCAATTAATCTGCCTTTTCTGAGTTGATTTTCTATCAAACCTTCAGAGAGGCCAAGAGGAGCCCTCCCTTGGCCCTTATAGTTCATTCGTGTTAAGGATTATGAAGTCCAACTTGGCTTTCATGTGATATTTATTTATTTATTTATTTATTAGACACTGTCTTGCCTCTGTTGCCCAGGCTGGAGTACAGTGGTGCAATCACAGCTCACTACAGCCTTGACCTCCCAGACTCAAGCAATCCTCCTACCTCAGCCTCCCAAGTAGCTGGAAGTACAGGCATTCTCCACCATACCTAGCTAATTTTGGTATTTTTTTGTAGAGACTAGGTCTCACTATGTTGCCCAGGCTGGTCTCGAACTCCTGGATTCACGCGATTCTCCTGCCTCAGCCTCCCAAGTGCTGATATTACAGCTGAGAGCCACCACACCCAGCCTCATGTAATCTTTTATGTACTAGTTAGTCCACATATAACTATTTCTGTGAGTTATCTTTGGGAGTGTATACTGCTGCTTGACATTTTTACTTTATTTGCCTCTTTTCATAGGGTGGAAGAAAGCACACTAGGGGAAAGTTGCAAGAATATTCACCCATATGAAAAGACTGTGAATTAGCAGTGGGTGGTTTTCTTCTAACTTATTTAACATAATCCTTAGCTCTGGACTACTAGCTTGAAAGGTGATTGTATGAAAAGCAGAACAAGGGGCCGGGCGCGGTGGCTCACGCTTGTAATCCCAGCACTTTGGGAGGCCGAGGTGGGCGGATCACGAGGTCAGGAGATCGAGACTATGATGAAACCCCGTCTCTACTAAAAATACAAAAAATTAGCCAGGCGTGGTGGCGGGCGCCTGTAGTCCCAGCTACTCGGAGAGGCTGAGGCAGGAGAATGGCGTGAACCCGGGAGGTGGAGCTTGCAGTGAGCCGAGATTGCGCCACTGCACTCCAGCCTGGGCGACAGAGCGAGACTCCGTCTCAAAAAAAAAAAAAAAAAAGAAAAAGAAAAGCAGAACAAGGATCTGTGAGTAGGAGTTAATATGCTAAAAGCATATCGTGCATTTAATTATCTCATCGACTGAAACTGTCCCTTTCAAAATACACAAATAACACTGGGCTGCTAACAAATTTGTTCTCAAGAAGTTTTTTTTTCCCTAAATAACAAAAAATATCATATAAGTGTATATGTATATCTATATAGGACCTTTATAATAATATCAATAATAGGTCCTTCACATTTCCACAATGAAGGATAAAACTGGGTTGATCAGGATTTGAAATAATACCCATCTTTAAGGATGAACTAGAAAAGCCTCCCTGAGGAAATGAATTTGAATGTGTTTCAAAGTGAGGGAAAGGTGACTTGACAGGTGGTGAAAAGAAAAAGAAATTGCAAGCAAGGAAAATGCCCTGTGCAAAAGCTGCCCCTGTGGTTTCTCAGGAAGCAGAGTCGCAAAGTGATCCCACAACTGAGAAAGATATTAGTTAAGCACAAACGAAAGGGAGAGAAGCTACACATTATGTGACACTCCACCTCAGTTTTCTCATCTGTTATAGGAGAAGGCTGGATTAAGTGATCCCTCTGGTCCCGTGCAGCTTGTTTCCTATGAGGCACTGCACTGTCAACCTGATGCCCAAACACCCTGCTTATTAGCCCCATTTGTTAGATGAATAGAGTGAGGCTCAGAATACTGATAAGATCTCCAGCTAGAGGATTTTAGAGATAAAATGGAATAGACATAACTATTGTGGAGAAAGAAGTGGCATATGAAGACTGAAAAGATCAAAAGGAAGAAAGAAATATTCCCCATCATACCAGACAACCATGCAAATTAAAAAAAAAAAAGGAAAAGAATAAATACCATTTCTTCCTTTGAAACCAACAGTCCTTTAAGGGAAACTAGAGGAGGTGGTGTGCCTATTTCTGCCCAGCAGTAGCTCTCATTTAATTATGTATTCCCTCTGCCTGTGATGTCCATAATGAGGTAGGTGTGATGCTGAATATACAACACATCCCTCAGCCATTAGAACACAGATTAGCAGTTAACTGAAGAAGTCTTCCAAACTTCAGAAGCACTTAAGACAACCCTCACATCTAGCTTTACCCCCAATGCGCAGATTCTAAAACAAGGTGTTACTTTTACACAAAAGCTCAATGGTAATTATAGTAATTTACCTGCAATTATTCAACAGCAGAATTCTTTATTTCTAAATAAATTCACATCTGATAGCAAAATACAGTGCAATGAATAAAACTAGCCTTAAACCTCAAAGCCAAATATTATAAGCTAATGAGATCTACCTACTTGTAAATAACACGTCAGGTCTTCAAACACAGCTCCTACCCTGTACCATTTCTCCACATAAAAACATATAGGATTAAAGAACCTATCCTCTGCTGATGGAAGCCACTTAGATAAAACAATTCAAGAGTGTCTATTACAATATCCCATGACCTGACAACTGCATAGAGAAACATGCCCATATACACAGAGCCAAGGACAAGGATGTTGCCTGCAGTCTTGTTTATAATCAGGAACTATAAGAAACAACCCAGAAGTTCAGCAATGGGAAAAATGAAGAAAAAGAAAAAAAAACAAATCAATCCCCATGACTAGGCAGCAGTTAAAAAGGATGAACTGGGATTATATGAACCAACATGAATAGCTATCCAAAGCATGTTTTTGAATGAAAAAAAAAATTACAGATACTAAACACAATGGCAATTATGTGAAGTTTCTAAAATACAAAAATACAATGCTTTTATATTATAAATAAAAATAAAAGTACCAAATCAACAAACTGTTTACCAGTGGAGAGCAAGCCAGAGAACCAGGATGAGGGAAGTGGGGAGGAAACAGGCACTCAAACCTTATAAAGGGACTCATTTATTACTTCTATTAAAAAATTAATTTTGAAAAAATGTCTCACAAAAACATAATGTTATCAAGTGACTTGGGATTAAATAATATGGTGAAATAAAAATAATATCTCAGCAACTATTACTAAATCAAAATGAAATTGAGGAGCAGGTTCTGGGATGATCACAGAGTAGAAAGTATCAGGAATCTGTCTTCCCGCCCAGACAATAGATGCACTGGCAGAATCTATCCGAAATAATTATTTTGGAGCTGTGGAATCTATGGAAGACTTGCAACTTCTAGGGGAAGGCTTGAACAGTTCACTGAGGTTATTTTCATTTAATTTTGGCTCTTACCATAGTTGCAGCTACCCATCATCTACCCCAAGTCCTGGGGCAGGTAGCTGGGCACACATTTCCTAGAGCAGTCTGCACACAGCTGGCAAGAGTCAGGATGGGCAAAAAGGACCCTGCCCTCTAAATATCGGGGATCTGCGCTCTACTGGCTGACTGCTGCTTCTGATCACAAAAGTGCAAAGAGGCCACTGTTGTTAAACCTCCACTCCTGCTGTAAGACCCTCCTTTTTGGCCAAAGGGACCTCAGGGCATTTAACAGGCCAGAGCTCTTCTCCCCAACCCCCGTTCAATTTTCTCTTTACCCCTTTTAAGGGCCAGACATTAAAGACTAGGCCATTCAAAAGCAACCACATATATGGCGAAAATTAGAACGTGACCATGCATGGCCAGGGAAAGGTGCAGACTCAGAAAATATCTGAAAAGACCTTAAATTTACATGTCAGATTGATCCTCAGCACAGAGACAGCCTACAATAAAAATAAAAATAAAAATAAAACCAGTAAAAAAGGAAAAAAAAAAAAACAGCAAATCATAAGGAAGAGGGAGAATCTGATTTCCAGAGTTGGCACATTATGAGATTAAAATGTCCAGTTTTCAGCCAGGCGTGGTTGCTCATGCCTGTAATCCCACCATTTTGGGAGGCCAAGTTGGGGGGGGATCACCTGAGGTCAGGAGTTCGAGACCAGCCTGGCCAACATGGCAAAACCCCATCACTACTAAAAATACAAAAATTAGCAGGCACAGTGGCACACACCTATAGTCCCAGCTACTTGGGAGGCTGAGGCAGGACAATCGCTTGAATCTGGGAGGCAGAGGCTGCAGTAAGTCGAGATCACACCACTGCACTCCATCTCAAAAAAAATAAAAATAAAAAAATTAAGTGTCCAGTTTTCAACAACAACAAAATCACAAGAAACACAAATAGGAAAATACTGCCCATTCAAAGGAAAAAATAAATTAAAAACTGACCCTGAAAAATACTTGTTGGCAGACCTACCAGACAAAAACAACCATGTTAAAGATAAAGAACTAAAGGAAGATGTGGAGAAAGCTAAAAAAAAAACATAAGCAAAATAAAAATATTCATAAAGAGATCCAAAATCTAGAAAAAAATTTTTGAAGTTGAAATGCACAACAATAGAAACAAAAAATCCACTGAGGGAATTGAAGGCAGATTTGAGGATGCAGAAGAAAGAATCAGTGAACCTGTAGATAGGACAATGAAAATGATCAAGTCTGAGAAACAGGAAGAAGACTGTAGAAAAGTGAGCTGAGCCAGGGGACCTATGGGACACCATCAAGCTAGGCAACACATGCACTGTGAGAGTTCCAAAACGAGACAAGAGAACTCAAAGAGACCCCCATTGACACACATTATAATATCTTTCTAAAGACAAAGAATCTTGAAAGCAGCAGGAGAAAAGTAACTCATCACATACAAAGGATCCTCCTAAGATTATTAGCAGGTTTCTCATCAGAAACTGTGGAGGCCAAAAGGCATTAGGAAGATATATTCAAAGTGCAAAAAACAAACAAACACATCTATCAACCAGAATGTTATTCTGTCAAAACTGTCCTTCAAAAGTGAGTGCAAAATGAAGACATTCTCAGACAAAAAAAAAAGTTGAGAAAGTTTACTACCATTAGACCCGTCTTGCAAGAAATGATAAAAGAAGTTCCTGCAGGGTAAAAATAAAAGGACACTAAAGAGTAACTTGCAGCCATATAAAGAAATAAAGATTTCAATAAAAGTAAATGCATGAGCAATTATAAAAGTGTCACTGTAAAAACAGTCTGTAACTGCATTTTTTGTTTGCTATGTGATTTAAGAGACTAAACTTTCTTTCAAAATTTAGTCTAAAAGGTAGTACTATTAGTTGTAACTCCACATTTTGTTTTCTACATGGTTTAAGAAACGAATGCACTAATCTTTTATTAGTTCATTATTACTTCATGTTTTTGAGCACGCAATGTATAAAGATGTAATCCTGTGACATCGACAGTGAAAAAGGTGGTGCCTGAACTATTAGAGGAACACAGTTTATGTAGTTAAGCTGGTATAAATTCAGGCCGGGTGCAGTGGCTCACACCTGTAATCCCAGCACTTTGGGAGGCCAGGGCAGGCAGATCATTTGAGGTAAAGAGTTTGAGACCAGCTTGGCCAACACGGTGAAACCCCGCCTGTACTAAAAGCACAAAAAAAATTAGCTGGGCATGGTGGTGCGCACCTGTAATCCCAGCTACTCAGGAGGCTGAGGGAGTAGAATCGCTTGAACCTGGGAGGCAGAGGTTGCAGTAAGCCAAGATCATACCACTTGCACTCCAGCCTAGCCAACAGAGTGAGACTCTGTCTTTGGAAAAAAAAAAAAAAATTCAAATTAGGGTACTATGACTTTAGAATGTTAAATGTAATTCCTATGGTAACCACAAAGAAAATACCTACAGAATACATACAAGAAAAAAGAAATTTTAAAGGTTTCAATAAAAAAAAAAATCAAACACAAAAGTCGACAGTTAATGCTAGAAATAAGGAACCAAAAAGCTACAAGACATGTAGAAAACAAATAGCAACATGACAAAAGTGCCTTCTTATCAGTCATTACTTTAAATGTAAATGGATTAAACTCTCTAATCAAAAGACAGAGAATGGTAGAACAGATAAAAACAACCTCTCATAGACAAAGGAGGTGTGTTTAAAAATTAAAAAATTAAAAAACATGATCCAACTATATGCTATCTACAAGAGGCTCACTTTAGATCCAAAGACACAAACAGATTCTAAGTGCAGTAATAAAACGATTATTTCGTGCAAATAGTCACCAAAAGAAAGCAAGGATGGTTATACTAATACCTAACAAAATAGATTTTAGGTCAAAAACGTTTACATTAGACAAAAAAAGGACATTATGTATTAACAAAAAATACAATATAGCAAGAAGATGTAACCATTATAAAAATTTATTCACCTATCAAAATATCTAAAATAAATCTGATAAACCAAAGAGAGAAATAGACCATTCTACAATAATAGTTGGAGACGTCAATACCCCATTCTCAATAATGGATGGAACAACTGGACTGGATATAAGGAAACAGAGGATTCAAACAACACAAGAAACCAACTAAACTAACAGGTATATACAGAACACTCTACCTAACAACAGTATACACATTCTTCTTAAATGCATATGGGATATTTTCCAGGACAAGCCATATACTAAGCTACAAATTAAGTCTCAACAGATATTCAAAGATGCCGCATAAAATGTCTTCTGCAATCACAACAGGATGAAGTTAGAAATTAATAAGAAGTAAAACTATTTCCACAAAACACAAAATTGTAGGATACTGAACAACATATTCTTAACCAATAGATCAAAGGAGAAATCACAGAGGAAATTAGAAAATACTTAGACATGAACGAAAATGAAAACACAAATGCCAAAACTTATGGGACACAGCAAAGGCAGTGCTGAGAGGAAAATTCACAGCTATAAATGTTTACATTAAAAGACAAAATCTCAAGTCAAAAACCTAACTTTACAACTTAAGGAACTAGGAAGTCAAAAACCTAACTTTACAACTTAAGGAACTAGGAAAATAACAAACTAAACCCAAAGCTCACTGAAAGAAGGAGTAGAGATAAACTAAACAAAAGAAAAACAACAGAGAAAATTAAGGAAACAAAAGTTGGTTCTTTGGAAATACCAACAAAATTGACAAATATTTACTGAGATGTACTCGCGCACACAAAAAGGGAAGATTCAAATTACTAAAATCAAAAATGAAAGTGGGAACATTACTACTGATTCTACAGAAATAAAAAGGATTATAAGAGTGCACTATGAAGAACTGTATGCCAAAAAACTGGATAACCTAGATAAAATGGATTCCTAGAAATACAAAATGTACCAACATTAAATCATGAAGAAACAGAAAACCTAAGACATATAACTAGTACAGAGATTAAATCAGTAATAAAAAAAAATCTCTCCAAAAAGAAAAGTTCTGAACCGATGGCTTCACTGGTAAATTTTACCAAACAAATAAAGAACTAACAGCAATCCCTCTCAAATTTCCACAAAATTGAAGAGGAGGGAACACTTCTTAACTCATTCTCTGATGCCAGTATTACCCTAAGACTAAAACCAGATGAAGATACTACAAAAAAACTGGAGACCATTATCTCTAATGAATATCGATGCAAAAATCCTCAACAAAATATTGGCAAACTGAATTCAGCAGCACAGTAAAAGGATTATACAACATGACCAAGTGGCATCTATTCCTGGAATATAAGGATGGCTCAACATACAAAGATCATACACCACATTAACAGAATGAAGAGAAGAAATACCCCACATGACCAACTGAATTGATGCAGAAAAAGCATCTGTCAAAATTCAACACCCTTTCATGATAAAAACATTCAATAAACTAGGAATAGAAAGAAACTACCTCAATAAAATAAAAGCAATATATGAAAAATCAGTTGCAAACATCATGTCTATAATGAAAGACTAAAATAAAAGTTTTTCCTCTAACATCAAGAACAAGGCAAGAATGCATGCTTTCATCACTTCTATTCAACTTAGCACAGGAAGTTCCACCAAAGCATTTAGACAAGAAAGAGAAATAAAAGGCATTCTAACTGGAAAAGAAATAAAATTACTTCTGTCCACAGGTGATATAATCTTACATGTGGAAAACCCAAAAGATTCCACAAAAAACTATTAGAACTAATAAATGAATTCAGCAACATAGCAGGAGACAAAGTCTACATACAAAAATCAGTTGCATTTCTACACCCTTATCAATGGACAATCTGAAAAGGACATTACAAAAACGCATCAAAAGAATAAAATACCTAGGAATTAAACAAGGAAGTGAAAGACTTGTACAATGAAAACTACAAAACGCTGCTGAAAGAAGTTAAAAGAGAAAGAAATAGAAACACTTTCCATGTTCAAGGACTGAAAGGCTCGATATTGTTAAGATAGCAATATTACCCAAAACAACATACAGATGTAATACAATCCCTATCAAAATCCCAATGATATGTTTGCATAAATAAGAAAAACAATTCTAAAATTTACATGACATATTAGGGGACCCAAATAGCCACAATGATCCTGAAAAAGAACAAAGCAGGAGGACTCATACTTTCTGATTTCAAAACTTACTAAAACACTATGGTAATCAAAACAACATGGTACTGGCACAAAGACAGACCAATGGAATAGAATACAGAGCCTAGAATAAGCTTTTGCATATATGGTGAAATGATTTCTTGACAAGAGTGCCAAGAATTCAATGGGGAAAGGACAGTCCTTTCAACAAATGGTGCTGGGAAAACTGCGTATGCAAAAGAATACAGTTAGGTGAACATTACTTACAAAAATTAACTCAAATGAATGAAAAACTTAAATGTAAGACCTAAAACTATAAAGCTCTCAGAGGAAAACATAAGGTAGAAGCTACACAGCACTGGCTTTGGCAATGTTTTCTTACATATGACATTAAAGGCATATATAACAAAATTAAAAAACAGACAAATTGGACTTCATGAAAATTTTAAAATTTTGTGCATCAAAAGACACTATCAGCAGACTAAAAAAGGCAACACACAGAATGGGAGAAAATATTTGCAAATCATATTCATATATCTGACAAAGGATTAACATCACAACTATATAAAGAACTATAACTCAACAACAAAACAAACAACTTGATTCAAAAATGGGCAAAGATCTTGAATAAACATTTCTCCAAAGAAGATATTAAAATGACCAGTAAGCACATAAAAAATGTTTGACATCACTAAGCATTAGGGAAATACAAATCAAAATTACAAGGTGCCACCTCATACCCATCACAATGTCAACTATCAAAAAAACAGAAAATACGTGTTAGCAAGGATGTGAAGAAACTGGAATCTTTGTGCACTGTTGGTAGGAATGTAAAATGGTACAGCCACTGTGAAGAAAAGATTATGGCAGTTCCTCAAAATTTTTTAATAGAATTACCAGATGATCCAATGATTCTACTTCTGGGTATTTACCAAAAAAATTCAAAGCAGAGTCTCAAAGAGATATTTGTACACTCATTTTCACAGCAACATTCTTCACAATAGCTAAAAGGCGGAAGCCACCCAAGTGTCCATCGATGGATGAATGGATAAGCCAAATGTGGTGTACACGTACAATGGAATATTATTCCACTTTATAAAGAAGGAAATTCTTACACATGCTACAACACAGATGAATCTTCAGACATTATGGTAAGTGAAATAAGCCAGTCACCAAAAAGACAAATAATGTATGATGATTTCACTTACATGAAGTGTTTCGAGTAGCCTAAATCATAGAGACAGAAAGCAGAATGATGGACATCATTCTGGGCAGTGGTAGGAATGGGGAGTTACTGTTTAATGAGTATAGAATTTCGTTTTTACTGAAATGAAAAGAATTATGAAAATGGATGCTGGTGACAGCTGGACAACATTAATGTATTTAATATCAATGAACTGTACAGTAAAAATGGCTAAGATGTTATATGTATTGTTTCACTTTTTAAAAAAGGAAAAAGCAACAACAAATAAAAGTTAAAATAACTACAAAAAGTCTAATCAAATGGAAGAAGACAAACTACCATAGGAACAATTATAACATCATAAATGAAGCTGACTCTGTCTACTTAAATGGCTACATGAAGCTTCAGCTGGTATAATTATTATTGGTATGAGCCAACACACATAATCTCTTTCCCAGGCTAAATCTTTGGCAATAACTGGAAGAGGTCCTCATATACAACAGTTAAAAATGTTAGCATCACTAAATAAAAATGTCATACTCCATTTTAACGACTAAGAATCTTTTCCCACTGTGCTGGGATTACAGTGGCCTAGTTTATATGAAATGTAAGCTTAACATTTTAATAAAGTTCAGCAACAATAATAATAAGGGTCCCCTTCTTGTGGTAAATCTCCAGAAAATCAGGGCCTGGGTGAGCACCATTTACCTCCCTCTACTTTCAGCCCTGTCAAGGAACCATCAGGCAGGCCGTCTTTTACACAACCATCTTCTACATTTCTCAGGAAAAACAAAATGGACTTTCAATACAGGGAATTGCATCCCCAATATTATATCCAACCATAACAGCTACTGGAGTAAAAAAGAAAGGAAGAAAGGGAGGTAGGGAGGGAGTCAAGGAGGAAAGAAATAACCGATTTGTTGTTATGATACATATCACTAATGTAAGCTTTACCTATTTTATTATTTTATGTTACAATTTTTTTAAGAGATAAGGTCTCACTCTGTCACCCAGGATGGAGTACAGTAGTGTGATTATAGCTCACTTCAGCCTTCAACTCCTGGGCTCAAGCCATCCTCCCACCTTAGGCTCCCAAGAAGCTGGGACTACAAGCAAACACCACAATGACTGCCTACTTTTTTTTTTTTCTCGTTTTTTTGTAGAGATGCGGGTCTCACTATGTTGCCCGGGCTGGTCTCAAACCCCTGGCCTCAAGCAATACTCCTGCCTCAGCCTCCCAAAGCAGTGGGGTTACAGGCATGAGCCACCATGCCTGGCCAGATTTACTTTAAATATAATCAACTACATCTTTCTCATTTTAGTTACTATTATGCCATAAGATTTAACAGAAAATAAAAACTAATTGAAGAAGAGTAAACAATAGAAAAATGTCCTTATTCAATCGTTAAGTATAAAAAGTAGCTCATAAAACAGTATGTGCAATATGATACTAATTTTGCTTTTAAAACGTATCTTTGATCACATAGAAGAACAAAAATGAAAGAAAACTATTAAAGTGACTCAGGACAAATGACCCCATTTCTTCCACAACAAATTACATGAAGAAAAGGGAGAGAAGGGACAATGCTACAGATTAAGAAAGACTTAAAAGAGACACGTGCGATGTGTGAAGGCTGCTTGGATCCTGATTCCCACAAACCAACTGTAAACCGACAATTTTGAAACAAGGGAGAAAACATGGACTAGGGCTTATATGACTAGCTAGTATACATAGTAAGTTTGTTAATGGTGATGACATTGCTGCTATTTTTTTAAGTGCTTCTCCGTTAGCAAAAAATGACTGAAGTATTTATAAGTTAAATAGTATAATATCTGAAACTCCAACAAAAAAAAAAAAACACAAAAGCAGGAGAAAGACAGACAGAATGGCAAAATGTCCCTGTCCATGACTGTGGAAGCTAGATGATGAGTACATGGGGGCTCACTGTACTTTTCTCTCTACTTCTGTGTATGTTTGGAAAATTCCACAGGTAATAAGTAAAAGTGATAGCAGGGATAGTTACTTCTAGGTGGTGAAGACTGAGTGATCTGGTGGGAATTAGGTGATTTTTACTTTGATCTGTGTGCCATTAAGAACATCCAAGATTTTACACAACAAAGATGAGTTGCTTTGGTTACCTAAAAAACCAAATGTTACTCCTTTAGTAGACAGATAGATGGGTAGATAGGCAGACAAAGTTAGATGGCCTTTCAATGCCCTGTTCAAATAATGCCACCTTCATGGATTCAATCCTCCCTCTATAAATGCCTCAATGCATTTACCTATATTTCTACTAAAGGCCTTATTATGTTTGGTCATTTATTATGACCATTTTCAATTATGTCTAACTCTCCTCTAGAAAAATAACTTGATTACGAGGGGGCATTTCTTTTTCATATTTCTACCCTGGCTAATACTAAGCAAAATGTTCTCTCTACATAATAGATATAAAATAATTATTTGCTTAATTAACTTTCCCACTAATAAATCCAGGGAAGAAACAATGTCAACAGACGCAGAATATCTTACCTTAA
The DNA here is from genome assembly GCF_006542625.1 of Nomascus leucogenys. Taxonomy (NCBI): domain Eukaryota; kingdom Metazoa; phylum Chordata; class Mammalia; order Primates; family Hylobatidae; genus Nomascus; species Nomascus leucogenys. Next base: position 88,467,060 of record NC_044381.1, on the reverse strand, counting down.
AACTACAAAAGCTTTAAGGTTTTTGTTTTGTTTTGTTTTTTTGAGACAGGGTCTCGCTTTGTCACCCAGGCTGGAGTGCAGTGGTGTGATCATGGCCCATTGCACCCTCAACTTCCCAAGCTCAAGCAATCCTCCCACCTCAGCCTTCCAAGTAGCTGGGACTACAGGTGCATGCCACCATGTCCAGCTAATTTTTTCTTTTTTAAGAGATGGGGTCTCACTATGTTGCCCAGGTTAGTTTTGAACTCTTTGCCTCAAGAAATCCTCCTGAGCCTTCCAAATTACAGGATTACAGGTGTGGGCCATCACCCCTGGCCCAAAAGCTTTCATTTCAGGCCAGAACAGCCCTGAAAGTCCCTACACAAAGACAGATATTCATCAAATGTTACCTAGTCAATTTCTCAAAACATTTACTTTTCAGTTGACTGGAAAAAAACATTGGTCGGTAGCAGACAAGGGTCAGTTACTGAATTAAGTTATAGACTTCAAAAAAAAAAAACCCTGAAAGAAAACAAAGTCCGTTACCTCTTCAGCAACCATTCACTATTTAGCCTACTGAACGCTCATCCAGAGTGCCAGACTGTTTTAATTAAGGAAACTATCACAGGCAGAACTCAAGGCTAGTCATGTGCTGAGACAGCAACGGTTCAGGAAACACCCCTGCTCTGAGAGGCTGATATCACGCGGAAGGGCTGCCCACCCATACCACTGTGTTTCCCTTATCATCTACTCACTGAAGACCTTGGCCCATTTTGTGCAGATGTGAGTAGTAATGGCCTTCAAGCCAAGGACATTCAACTCTATATTCTCTTGCTTATTAAAAATCTTCTCCAAAAAGATACAATAAAGCCCTCCCCACAGGAGCACCAAAAGCTCCAGAATGTGGCATGCTGAACTTCCCCACATGTAAGACTTTACTCACCATATGGCCTTAATTTTCCATCACGGTTTTGGGGAAAGGCACTAAATACCAGTGAAGACATTTACAGCTTCCTTGTATATATAAAATATGCTTAGGGACTGACAAACATTAAAATAAAGTCCAGGTTTTAAAATAAAATCCCCATCACTGTTTCCTAAGCCCTTCGAGAAACATTAGCAATTCATGATCAACTGGCAAATGCAAGCTTCTCCTCCAGTTCTGTCCTGTGACCTGCTGTCTCAGAAGTCAGGTCTTCAAAAATGCTCGTGCCACCCAACTTTTTAAGGCAAATAGGGGCAGTAGGGGGTGGGGCTGAGCTCTGCACAATTCCTACCCTGACCTCCAACTACATCCACACAGTTCATTTTCTGTCTTCTTTATTTTCTGATTCCTTCCTTTAGACTTTTGTTCAAATCCACTATCAGCAAATTTTAAATATTTAAAGAAATATTAAAGTCAAGAAAGTGGGCAACATGGTACCATTATAAAATTACAATATACTACTATAGACAATCATACCCATGCAGATCTGGGCCCCCCAAAAAATCAGGTATTAAGAAATAAGGCACACTCCTCCAAAAACAACTTAATTCAAACACCTCTTATCATTTGTTCCACTAGAATGAGTTTAAAAGAGGTAACTATTTGGCATGGGCAGTTGCTCTCTTATGTTCTGGAGAACATAAAAATAAGAGCTGAGTGAGAATAAGTTGTTCCTACTGAAGAGAAAAAGGGTACAACAGCATTAGTAAATACGAAAGGGTTAAATTACCGTTCTATTGGCTGATAAAAATGTTTTTTAGGTCAAAGGATTTCATATCATTTTCTTCTTTAAGAACCAAGGAATGGGCTTTGGATAATAAAAACGCATAACAAAATAATTCTGAAGTGACCTCAGGCCATGCCAAACTCAGTTCAAACTAGTCACAGCCAAGATGAAAGGAAGATTCTATAATCATCCCCTAGCTACTATAAATTTTTAATATTTTATACTATATTATAGTTAGCATTTAGAAAATAAAACTGCCTAGCACTGTTGACCCTTCAACAATATGGGTTTGAACTGTACATGTCCACTTGAAAGTGGATTTTTTCAATAACAGTTACACCAAGTGTGCCTGCCTCTCCTGCCTCCCCTTCCTCCTCCTCCACCTCTGTCACTAGAGACAGCAAGACCAATCTCTTCTTTCCCTCCTCATCAGCTTACCCAATGCAAAGACAATGAGGATGAAGACCTTTATGATCCACTTTCATTAATGAATAGCAAATATATTTTCTCTTCTTTAGGATTTTCTTAATAACATTTTATTCTCTCTAACTTACGTAATTGTAAGAACTCAGTATATAATACATATAACATACAAAATGCATGTTATTCAACTGTTTATGTTATTGGTAAGGATTCTGGTCAACTGTAGGCTATTAGTAGTTAAGTTCTGGAGGAGTCAAAAGTTACATGCAGGCCAGGCACGGTGGCTCATGCCTTTATTCCAAGTACTTCTGGAGGCCAAGGGAGAAGGATCACTTGAGGTCAGGAGTTCCAGACCAGCCTGGGCAACACAGTGAGACCATGTCTCTATTTAATTTTAAAAACTGTATTTTAAAAATTTGTTTAAAGGAAAAGAAAAAAGTATGCTTATTCAATTCAGTGTTTATATTCTAGAATAATGCTGCTCAAACAATAATTTAAAAAAGAATGATAGATTTAATAAGGTACACATAAAACTACACACATACAAGGTGTGTGTGTGCGTGCGTGTGTGTGTATGTGTGTGTAGATTTTCCTTTCTTTTAGAGTACAGAAGTTGTTTTAGATATCCCTTAAGTAGAGAAATAGCACTTAGGAAGGAAGTATACACTTAGAAAGCCAAGAGTCATGTCACCAACAGGTTGGGAGAACTGTTGAGTCATGGCCTCCTCCTGTGTTGCCTGAGGAGACCTGAGTAAGAATGGATGTATAACAGAAGAATCTCCCACCTGACCTATTAGAGATACTATACCAGCATTACCAGATATCATTGCTATTAAAAGAAGATATTTCAGTGCCCAGAGGTTCAAGTTATCAAATGAAGCAACCCAATTCAAAAAACAAGGTGTATTAAAACCCACAAAAAAAACAAAACCATTTTTAAGAAATCCTAAGAAGTAACTGAAACCCAAAATGCTCTGTCTTGAGTCATGAGATCCATCAGTTTTTGATATTGTCTGGACTTGCATCTAGAGCTACATTGTAAAATCTTTTTAGGCACGTGTTAGATTTCTGCGAAAACTTCGTTTAAATGTAAACTTCATACCACACTGTCAGTTTTTGTGTTAATAAAACTATAGATTTATTATATTTTTTAAAAAAAGAACAAAATACGAGGTGTAGCTATACAACACAGAAGCTAAACAAGTGCCTGGCCTCACGGTAGTATATAGAACTTAAATATAGCCTGCTCAAAACTGTCATATTCAAGTTTATCAACCAAGAGTTATTATTAAAATACCATTAATACATCCAGCCATGGTGGCTCACACCTGTAATCTCAGCACTTTGGGAAGCTGAGGCAGGCCGATCACCTGAGGTCAGGAGTTCAAGACCAGCCTGGCCAACATGGTGAAACCTCATCTCTACTAAAAATACAAAAATTAGCTGGGTGTGGTGGCACATGCCTGTAATCCCAGCTACTTGGGAGGCTGAGGCGGGAGAATCGCTTGAACCTGGGAGGTAGAGGTTGCAGTGAGCCGAGATCACGCCATTGCACTCCAGTCTGGGAGACAGAGTGAGATCCCATCTCAAAAAAAAAAAAAAAAAAAAAAAAAAAAAAAAAAAAAAAAACCATTAAGACAACTGCACTGAAGGTGCACATTTCAATAACATATAGCTATTCTGGAGGGGAAAAAAAAAGTATATCTAGAAAAACAGCTTCTAAAATTGAGGTAAAAATCATAGGGCACTCAATAATATGTACTGATTTTTCTTCCCTCTCGAAGTACCAGAGCAGAGCTACATTCACAGAGCATTCCTGCAGGCTGCTTGCTTCACCATTAAGCAAGTCTTGACAGTTCCAAAGATGTTATGTTTTCAAAGACAGTTTTTCAGTTGTGTTGCTATTAAAAGACTGGATTTTTCAAATGGCTAAAAATTACACATATCTAAAAATCTTAGATTCCACCTCTATTAAAGAAGAATGATGCTGGGAATGGTCAAATAAATGTAACCCAGAAAAGTGCCCTAATGTACTTTAAAGCCATTTTCAGAGATAATGATTCCCAAATTTCCCTTACTGAAATTCAAGGAAGGTCACAAATAGCAAGCCACTTTAAAAGCAGTGCTCCAATTACCCATCCCCTAAGCTCTGCACAAAGGTTTATGGAGGGGAGATGCTCAGAGAACTTGACCATCCGTTATAGGATGCAGTCACTCCAGAAGAGCTGACTCCTTAGGAAATTTTCTTCTGACAAAGCAACAAGTAAGAAAAACTCCAAGGTCTTTGTTTCAGCATCTGGCTGCGGTCAAGGTTAAGTATAATGAAACCTACACAACACCAGAATTTAACATATGACAGTATTTTTGACCTGTACAAAATGCATCTCCCTTAATCTGCATTCAGCTGTTGTTTTTCTCAATAAAAGAATATCCTTTTGTAATTGTTTAAAATGTTTAAGAGATGAGTAAGCCAGTACAGTCACTCTAAGAGCAATAGTAATACATATACCAGTATACATCAAAGGGTAGATCATCTGATCATTTCTCAATTATTCAGGAAAAGCTTGGCACCCCAAACTATACACCGATGCATTAGAGTTAACAAGATTCTTAGAACATGGGTTGCAGTATAAGTCCTCACCAAATTTCAAGAAATATAGAGAAGATTTTTAATGCATTCACTATGGAGGGAAAACATAAATATGTAATAGAAAACCTTCTTAAGTAGCCAGAAAATTATCCAAACTATTACATCTGCAAAGATGACAACACTGAATTCAGAAATCAATGACTAAAACTGCACAAGCATTTCCCATATTTTCCTTTTCCACTTCAAAAAGGGAAAAGCCAGTAGGCAGAAAATATCGGACATTTGATAAATCAAAATTCTGCTATAAATAGCAGGGTTTTGTGTTTTTGTTTTTTTCCCTGAGATGGAGTCTCACCCTGTCCCCCAGGCTGCCGTGCAATGGCATAATCTCGGCTCACTACAACCTCCACCTCCTGGGTTCTAGCGATTCTCCTGCTTCAGCCTCCCAAGTAGCTGGGATTACAGGTGTGTGCCACCACACCCAGCTAACTTTTGGATTTTTAGTAGAGACAGGGTTTCACCATGTTGGTCAGACTGTTCTCAAACTCCTGACCTCAGGTGATCCACCCACCTCAGCCTCCCAAAGTGCTGGGATTACAGGCGTGAGCCACTGCGCCTGGCCAAATAGCAGGTCTTCTAAGAATGACTGTGTGACATTCCCTCCCTACAATGTGACTTTGGAACTAATCCATCAACTCACCTTATTCCATTTCAAAGTTAGTAGTATATCTTGCTTTTGAGTGCAACTTCAGGTAATCTCTCAAAACCTAGATTAAAATAATAATGAACTTTATTAGTAGTTATTTCCAAATTTTGAAAAACACACAACTATAACTCATAGTAAGTAAAAGGGGAAAAAAATCACTACTACTAATCAAATCACAATTGTGAAATGTTATACTTTGTCTCTAAAACCTTCTTTAATTGGTAATCTCTTTATGTGCAGGTCAATACACATTTATTGGGCTTTTTTTTTTTTTAGACAGTGTTTTGCTCTTGTCGCCCAGGCTGGAGTACAGTGGCAAGATCTCAGCTCACTGAAATCTCCGCCTCCTGGGTTCAAGCAATTCTCCTGCCTCAGCCTCCTGAGTAGCTGGGATTACAGGTGTGCACCACCACACTGGCTAATTTTTGTATTTTTAGTAGAGACAGGGTTTCACCATGTTGGCCAAGCTAATCTTGAACTCCTCACCTCAGGTGATCCACCCGCCTCAGCCTCCCAAAATGCTGAGATTACAGGTGTGAGCCACTGCACTATGCCCCGCCTCAACACATATTTAAATTTGAGCCAACCAACAGCCATTCCCACTTAAACAACAAATTCTTGCTTGGCTATTCATTCAGTCTGTCCACAGACTGCTACTCAAAGATCTCACCCTAGAAGCTGTATGTATAAAAGAAAAAACACCACCACCACCAAAGTGATTTTGATGAGTTGGTCCATCACATGCCTATGGGAATCACTATTCCAAAATACTAGTTCTCTACAGGGAGCAATTTTGAACCCCCAGTGGACATCTTGCAACATCTGGTAACATTTTTGGTCATCACAAGTGGGGGGGGCACACTATTGGCATCTAATATACAGAAACCAGGGAAGCTACTGAACATCTTACAATGCACAGGACAGTCCCCTCCAACAAAGAATTATCCTGCCTAAAACGAAAATACTGGTGAGGTTTAGAAACCCTGTTCCGAAGAAACCAAACACTGCATATTTGGAAATTCCACAATTCTCACACTGCTCATTTCAGATCACCTACTAAGCTCCCACCATAGTTGTATTTCCTATGAATGCTAAGCTTATTGATTAAAAGAATACCCACATACATGCCCAATAGTAATCATCTACAGCACATGTACCAATTTCTAAAATGTATTAAATAAGTCAGACACGTTCATAAGAGCTTCCAATAAATAAACACTATTTCAAACTATGTAATTGCCAAACTCTGTTAACAGTCACATAAAATGGAAGCTAAGAAGAATAAAAATCATCAGAACTTAGTTTCACTCACAGATATTCCCAATTCCTACTGAAGATAAAAGGGTAAGTTCCTCTTCCCAGCCTATCACCCTGGACATTAGGACTCCCACCTTTTATTCAGCTAAATAAAGCACTTCAAACAAGACTTACCGAGGGCCTATCATACCCTCACACTATGATCTCATGTAATTCGGTAGAACAGAGCTTGGTAAGATCCCACAACAGGCCTTTCCTACACTACCATAACCAAATCGTACAAATATCAGAAGAAAACTGTGGGTAAAATAAACCTTTAAAGAAGGAATGTCCAATCTTTTGGCTTCCCTGGGCCACAGTGGAAGAAGAATTGTCTTAAGCTACACATAAAATACACTAACGATAGCTGATGAGCTTTAAAAAAAATTGCAATAAAATCTCATAATGTTTTAAGAAAGTTTACAAGTTTGTGTTGGGCTGCATTCAAAGCCATCCTGTGCCACATGTGGCTCATGGGCTGCAGGATGGACAAGCTTGCTCTAAAGGATATTCTGAGTGTCAGATATCTAAGATAACGAAACTTGCTGTTTTTACACAACTGGCCTGCAGCTTGCACCCATAGAATAGGTGAAGAAATCTGTAACACTCAAAATATATACTTCGTTTTGTTAATCTTTAACTAATGAGCTATAACTAATTATATAAATAAGACATGCCTGGCAGCTGATCTGCGGTAGTAATCCACTTAGGAACATGAATAAACATGCAAATTTTAAACTCAACCAAAAGGACAGGATTTATGAACACACTTAGATTCCATCAGAATCACTCCATTCTAATAGAACAAGATTTCCATATGTGGCAAATGAGCTTTTTCTAATTAAAGTCTGACTTTGTCTTCTGAATCTTCAGTGTACACAGGAGCTACCCAAATCAGGCTCAACCACAGTAACTCAAAGCAGCAAGCGAGCCAGGGGCTGTCGGTAGTGGGGCAGAGACCGGTACTCATACCCCAAAGCACCAGAAGCACCAGAAGGTTTGGTAGTCCAGGTAGAACCTGTGCCAGAGGCACGACTCCAATCAGGAGCTCCCATTCACTGCAACCTCTGGCCCAGCCAACTCCTTGGGAAGCTTTGCTGAATGCTGTGCTTATCCAAACCTGAAACGGAGTAGTAGAGGCTAACATATGTTCTAGATTCAAGGTGCCTGTGAAATCAGTGTAGAGACGTCCACACCTCCACTCAGAGAGAAGACAACTGGGGAAGGCAGCCCCAGTTACGAGCTAGAAAAATAATGACAGGTTCAAGAACAACTTTTCAATATCCATCAATAGCTAAGAGAACAAAGCAATGCTACAAAGAAAGGAAAACCCAGAAATTACTAGGAAGGTTCAGAAGTTGTAGTGCACGATATGAAATTTAACCTCTACCCCCTTTTTCTAGATTTAAGTTAGTCTTTAAATAAAAACTCATAATAAAGTTTCAAAACATAAACATTTTTTCCCTCTCTTAGCAGTAAAATATATTCAGTTCCAAAAAAGAAAGGTTGCTCAATTTCCTGTCAAAAGCAATCAGGAGAAGGCCACCTACACTGTAACAAGCAGCAAGAAAAAAAACAAAATGCTGAAGAAAAGTCTGATGCGTGGGCGTATACAAAGTGCAATGTAACTACCACCCTGAGTTTTCAAAAGTTCTTTTCCCTGATCATTCTGAGAAATATGAAAATTAGTATAACTGCTAAAAAGAAGTTTGACCTCCAGCCTATTTAAGGAAAACAAGCCCTATGATGAATCTAAGTCGCCTCAAAGAAAGACAGGTATGGAGGGAGGGGCGAAGGAATTCTATGTATTTAACCTATGGTTTTCTGTACCAAAGGAAAAGGGGAGATTCTACCAAAGAGACAATTTGCATGTAATGTTCTCACAGAAAGAACACTATTCCGACAATGAACCTTCTCCCTATAGCTACCCTTACCCCCCACCCTGACTCACACAATTTTGTGGACTAGAACCATCTTCATCCAAGGCTGAGCATTATTAATCTGAAAATATGAAATCGGAAATACTCCAAAATCTGAAACATTTTTAGTGCCAATGTGACTTTTAGTGCTCAAAGGAAATGCTCATTGGAGCACTTCAGATTTCAGGTTTTCCGATTAGGGATGCTGAACTGGTAAGTATACTATGAATATTCCAAAATCCAAAAAAAATTAAAAATCCTAAACACTTCTGGTCCCAAGCATTTTGGATAAGGAAAACTCAACCCATATGTTTAACCCTAAACGTTTAGGGGCTAACCATTCACAAATATGTATGTGAGCTGACTAGATTATGAATTAGCTAGAGCATCACATCCACCACTCTACCAAATGCCCCTCACCCTGCTTATACTTTCTGAAAATTTGAAATTCTAAGACAGGCAATCAACAGCCCAGCACTTTGAAAAGTAAACTAAAAGCCTACTGAAATACGCTTAGTACTAAGGTAGACATAGTGTGAAGAAATAAGAAAGAAAGAAATTGCTTTAATGGTTCACCAGCGGATTGAGAAGAAAAGAATAGCATACACAAAGTAATTTAAAATTAAGTACAATATTGTCATTGAATACAATGAGGTGCCATATTTTTGTAAACTACACTTTCCATTCAAAGCCGCAGTTTGGCACAAAGGCAAAACAGATGAAGGAAATAATGAGCCAAGAATGTATTAATGTGATGATTATAAATATTAAAAAACAGCGTACTAAAAGACAAATCAAGATGTATCATAACAGGAAGGCCACCATGGTCGGGTAGTTTCAAGACAAGGCAGCCCAAAAAGCAAGCCCCGTAAACCTTATAAATGACTTTGATAAGCTAACAATTCTGTTACTAAGTCAATTATGAAAAGTTTTGTTTTGTTTTACATTATAACTTCAGACCAACCTACAAAAATGTTGCAAGAACACTACAGATAACTTTTTTTCCCTGAACTATTTGAGACTAAGTAACCAATGTGATGGCCTATCACTCCCAGAGTTTAGTGAGTAATTTCTATAAACAAGGGCATTCTCCTACAAAACTACAATAATGATGACCATCAAAAACCAGAAATTAACACTGATGTTACATAGTCATTTACTTTACAGACCAGATTTGACTTTCTCCAATTAGTCCAATCCTTTTACTAAAAGGTCCTTTCTCCAAAAGGACCCAAACCTTTTACTAAAGGTGAAACCTAGTTTTCACCTTTCCCTTCCCTGTAAGAGTAGTAAATCTGGCTCCCATTAACGTCAATGTTTATTTATTGGATTTATCCCTCACACCATATGTCATATAATGCGTTCCCTACCTGTGATCCTGCATCAGAAAGAGCCAGTCTCTCTAACCAAAGGACCCATAAGGGGGTGGCCTGGCAAAACAAAAAGTTTTAAACAAAAACCGCTCTACTCTAGCCACACCACGGAAAAAAAATCTTCAACCCCACACCCACATCCCATCATCAAAGGCCAAGTGGAGAGCCAAGAGTTCTACACTCACCTGGTTCTGATGAGGCACCTTTATAGACTACATGTAAGAAGATACCATTTTTACAGAGCCCAAATGGGCAAAACTAAGAAAATATTACTTACAGATATACTCACTTTAAAAAGCAAGAGAATGTTGAACCTGCAGTTCAGGACAGTGTTATTTCCAGAGGGAAAGAGGAGGAGGGGATCACAGGGGAACACACAGTAGCTTCAAAGTGAAACCTGCAAATGCTAAGCACGAGTTCCTCAACATACAAGATCTGAGCCTCACCAAACCATGAGGAGGTCTTTAGGAGGGTCCCAATTTTACATCAGAGATTTGAGGCCTAAAAAGGTTAAGCCCATTGCCTGTGGTCACACAATTAATAAGCAAGTGCTCAGATGCAAGCCCACACCTGTCTGACTCCAGCCTCTTCCTGCTCACTCCCTTCCTCAACACAGAGAAAAGACAGGCAGGAGAAATGCAGCTGTGATTCTGAACCAACTGGTGGCTTCTAAGGAAAAGATTCTTACTGTGCTTCTAAACCATTTCCCAGAGGGTTTTAGAGTAAGGGCAAGTGCAGTTCCAAAACCAGGGGAGAAAAAACATCTTCCTGAAAGCAAGGAAAGGGGGAAAGGGGTGGAGGCACAAACCTGGGCTCTGCTTGGCACTGCAAGAGCAATGTGAACAATCCTCAAGCGGGAGTCCCCATCACATTCCACAGGCTACCAAGTCAGTCCCAATTCAGTTACTAAGTAAAGGCACTGGGAAAATCTTATTACTAGTTGTTTTTGTTCTCTTTTATTCTGAAATTGGGGGACAGGAGAGAGAAGACCAGCAAACCATTCGTAAAATTCTAAACATAGCCTAAATATGGTAAAACTATAAACTGCTTAGCCCACAGCATGAAACATGAAATTAGTGACAAAATTTGAGTCTCTTTGAAGAATTCATATAAAGGAATATGAAGGCAGAACAATGCTTCTCTGTAGCAAAGACCAGACACTTGGGAAGCTTAAATACCACTCTACTATCTGAGGATGTTTTAAAACTGATTTCTAAAAACTAAAAAGATAGAACTACATAAAAAGATAACAAAAGCAAAGAAAAATGTTATCGTCTTCTCAAAACATCAGAAATAACTGCATTCTAACTGCATTTCTGGTAGAGGTATCTCCAGAACCCATCAAAGTCATTAATAACAACTCATACCACCTAGAAAAATCTCATGATCAGCACAGATGATTTTGTGACCTTAGTTCATCCTTTCTAAGACTATATTTAAAAGGGAATCAAGTCTTTCCATTGTTGATTTTCCATCATTGGTGGAATATAATTGAATCCAAGATAATTTTAAGCCTAGCCTCACGTACAAAAAACAAAACAAAACAAAAAATCCTGCTAAGCTCCATCTCCCCCTGCTGTCAACCTTTTCTTTCTAAAAAGAAAGTCTAGAAACAAGGCCATACACCAAAGAAAATGCTACAGAATAAAAGAAATAAAAGGACATACAAAGTGGCATAAAAATAATTCACCAGCCTGGGCAACATGGTGAAACCTTGTCTCTACAAAAAACATAAATTAGGCAGGTGTGGTGGCACATGCCTGTAGTCCCAGCTACTTGGGAGGCTGAGGTGGGAGGATCATTGGGGCCCAGGTATTCCAGGCTTCAGTCAGCCCTGATCATGCCAGTACACTCCAAACTGGGGAACAAAGTGAGACCCTGGTAGGGGAGGGGAGGGGAGGGGAGGGAAGGGGAGGGGAGGGGAGGGGAGGGGAGGGGAGGGGAGGGGAGGGGAGGGAGGGAGGGAAGGAAGGAAGGAAGGAAGGAAGGAAGGAAGGAAGGAAGGAAGGAAGGAGGGAGGGAGGGAGGGAGGGAGGGAAGGGAGGGGGGAGGGAGGAGAAAGAGAAAGAAAGAGAGAAAGAAAAGAGAAAGAGAGAAAGAGAAAAAAAGAAAAAGAAAGAGAAAGAAAGAAAGAAAAATTCAAAACTCACAGAAACTTCGTGTTGCAGCCTAAAACTGTCTACAGTATATCAAAGCCAAGGCATGTAAATTCATCCTCTAAATACAATAAGCAGGTGAGAAGCAAAATCAGAAATAAATCTCACTAGATAAAAATGGAAAGCATTTAACAGACAATCGTTCAAGGTGAGGAGTATTTGTTACTAAAAGCTTTTTAGTTACTTTCTTCTACCACCCGAACTTGAGCGATTCTCCTGCCTCAGCCTCCCGAGAAGTTGGGATTACCGGCACGCACCACCACACCCAGCTAATTTTTTTTATTTTTAGTACAGGCAGGGTTTCTCCATTTTGGCCAGGCTGGTCTTGAACTCCTGACCTCGGGTGATCTGCCCACCTTGGCCTCCCAAAGTGCTGGGATTACAGGTGTGAGCCACCACGCCCGGCTACTTTAGTTATTTTCTTTATGAAAAGTGATCAGGTGCTAATGAAATCAGCATCTGGCATTATAAAGATAAGAAGTTATCCCAAACAATACCTCAATGAAGAATGCTAAATAAATTCATCCCCAGGCACTTGTTTCGTTCATCCTACTGCATTAAGCTTAAGTGGTCACAACACAACTAACAATTATCCTTGAAAATTAAAGAATAGCCCAGCTTTAAAACAAACTTAAAATCTAGAAAAGAAAAGAAAAAATATATTACTTCAACTTCAAAAAAGGGAAAATCCTGAAACATACTGAAGAATTTCTTTGTAAACTCCTAGATAATGAATTTTGGGTAAAAATCAATATGGCTTATTAAAAAATAAATCCCCCCCAAGGTAATCTAATTTACTGTTATTGAGGCAACCCTCTTACCAAGGGACCACAAGAATTGTATTTCTTAACTTAAATATTGATTTGACAACCCATGAAGACACAAGAAAGGTGTTCTTCCCAGAAAAGCACATCCCAATGTTCTTTGACCCCAAGTCATAAAAATTCTTATTCTTCCTGTCCCTGAAATTCTAAACATAAAATTTCTACAAAGACAGAGACAAGCAAATGAAATGGCTGAAAAAAGGCCAAAGAAGTGATGACAAGATGCCAGTGGCACCCATATAATCATTATATCCTTGCAATATATACAGCATATTAGAAATTTTTATAGGTTAGATATCTTCATTTCTGAGGCTTCTCCATCTCAGCAGAAGTTCATCTTCCCAGTTGCTCAAGCCAAAAACCTACAATTCATTTACATTCTTCTTTCACAACCCCACATCCATTCTGTCAAGACCTATAAATTTTATCTCCCAAAGACCATCTTAACTCCTTTACTTCTCTCCATCTCCACTGTCTTCACATTGGTTGAAGCCACTATTATCTCTCGACTAGACAGCTACCCCCAATTCCTCATTATCTTCTTTCTACCCATGATCATTTTCCACAGAGTAGTCAGACTGACTTGTTAAAAGGTTAGTAAACTACATCTTATTATTCCCCTGCTTAAAAGCCTCTAACATCTTCCCATGGCCTCAGATGTCAAGAAATGTGAAGAATGTAAAAATTCTGCCCTACATGTGAGCTAACAAGTTAGCCTGCCACACAGTTATATGGATGCCTGCAGAAGACATGAGACTCCAGGGTCAGAGACAAAGGACGTCATTACAGCAGTAGCTGTGGCCAAAGTATCAGTATTTTTTGGTGCTAGTCCCTTAAGCCTCAATTTCCACCAGGCGACACAAAGAGAACAAGATGACATCGGCACAACAGCAGGTTGTGTCACAGTAGAGTAACTCTGAGCTTAGTGAACTGAAATCTTTTGTAATGGGCAGTCAGCTTGCCTGGCCTTTACCCCAGAAGGGACATTCTCTTTCTCTTCCAAGGCCATTCACTATACAAATCATCCTTGAAAAGATCATCCAGAAGAAAGATAGTCGATGTAGAAACACAAGAGACAAGTGGAGAACTGTCCCCCAACATTAGAGTAGGAGCCAAGTTTCCTGCTATGGTCTATAAGGACTTACATGATTAGTTCTTTCTCTTCAATTTCATCTGGAACCTCTGTCTCCCCAGCACACTCACTTTAGCTCCACTGGCCATCTTTGATGCCTTCCAATGAGCCAAGTTCTTTCGTGCCTCAGGTCCTCGGCCTGCACTGGTCCTTTTGTCAAAAATGATCTTTGCCTAGATTAGGTGTCACTTCCTCTGAAGGACCTTTCCTGGTCAATCTATCTACTTAAGCAGCTACCCTCACTTGTTATTACCTTTTTACAACTTTGCTCACTCATTCATTTGTGCAAAAAGCATTTACTAAGCACCTACTATGTACCAATCATTGTTACCATAGGCACAATAATTACTTTTGGTACTTGTTTATTTATTTACTGAGTCTTCCTCAAGGTGGAAACCTTGTCTTTTTATTCATCCTTAAATGCCTACAGTTTAAAATTGTGCATTCATTGAAAACTCTGTTGAATAAATGAACAATTATTACAATACCAAGAACCAAAACATTTGCAGATCGGTATGGGAAAGCAGCATGACGCTGCACAAGAAGTATGGAATTGGAGCTAGACGTCCTAAATTCAAACCCCAGAATCATCATTTAATGGTGCCCAAGGAATTCTACTAAGTTCTTTGTAAAATGAAGTCCTTTCCTACCTAACTCACAAAATTATTGTTAGGATCAAATAATAGAATTTAAATGGAAGCCCTTGCAATGCTAAATGTAATTTCCTGTAACAAGTTAATAGTTAATACATGCCTACTGTGAGGCTGGTCCTAGTATGGAAACTTACAATAAAAATTTATAACTTAAGTGAAATCAGAAAATACTTTGTTCTTTAATAAACTTGAAGGGGAAAAATGGTTCTTTCCCCAGAACCCTGGGCTCTGTAGCCCAGGCTGGAGTGCAGTGCAGTGGTACAATCTCTTCTCATCGCAACCTCCACCTCCTGGGTTCAAGCAATTCTCTTACCTCAGCCTCCTGAGTAGCTGGAATTACAGGCACCTGCCATCAAGTCCAGCTAATTTTTGTATTTTTAGTAGAGACAGGGTTTCACCATGTTGGCCAGGTTGGTCTCGAGCTCCTGACCTCAGATGATCCACCCACCTCAGCCTCCCAAAGTGCTGGGATTACAGGTAGGAGCCACCGCGCCTGGCCCAGACATGCTTTTAAAATTTTCAGATAAAAGTTGAGTTGCCTTTACCTCATCTTGATCCTAAAATACTAAAAGAATGCTTTTTGGTTACCAAAGTTATTTTTAAGCAAGTCAATCCAACGCAAATTTAGAAAAAGTTGACTATAGTTACACCCCTGAGTGCCAACCTTCAAAACAGAATTTTTAGCTTTCTGGCAAAAGTCATGAATCTATAAATTTTAAGTATTAATTACTGGCTTTAACTGAAACCAAAACAGTCTCTTCACTGTGAGGTGGGTGGGTGGGTGGGTGGGTGTGTGTGTGTGTAGTCAAGGGAAAGTAAGCTTCATCCTATAACAGACATAAAAGAGTAGTTTCAGAAGCAAGGCACCAGGTGGCCTACAGGAGGAAATACAGTGATCATACTGAAGTGTGAGCAGAGGACTGGGACTGGCAACTAGACTACAAACCAGACCGTCAACTCAGACAAGCTGCACAGCTGGCTTGAATTCACCCATCCACAAGCTCATTTTCTATAACCTCACAATAAAATTACTCAGAATTTAATTTTGAAGGGTACTGCTTCTATGATCTAACACTGAAGTATAAACTGATAAAAAGGACAGCCATTTTAAAAAACTAGAATGTGAAAACAGTATGTTTAAGATTTTTTTTTTTTTTTTTTTTCTGAGACAGAGTCTCAGCCTATCACTCAGGCTGCAGTGCAGTGGTGCAATCTCGGCTTACTGCAACCTCTGCTGCCTGGGTTCAAGCAATTCTCCTGCCTCAGCCTCCTGAGTAGCTGGGATTACAGGCGCCTGCCACCATGCCCAGCTAATTTTTTTGTATTTTTAGTAGAGACGGGGTTTCACCATCTTAGCCAGGTTGGTTTTAAACTCCTGACCTCGTGATCCACCCGCCTTGGCCTCCCAAAGTGCTGGGATTACAGGCGTGAGCCACCGCGCCTGGCTAAGATTCTTTTTATATAACATTTTTCAAACTCATTATACATATATGTAAATAACTAATAGGTACACTGTGCTAGCAAAAACAAGGAATATGAATTGGTACTTCTAAAACTTAAACTCAAAAAGAAAATATTGAAGCAGAAGTACATGAAAAGTCTGTTTGGCACTGCTATGAAAGATACCCAGTTTAAGAAGAATGGAGACAGATGATCTACAATGTACATATGAGTGACATTAACAGGGGCACATATTTCAATATATATAATTATATTCAGAAGCTTTTCATTATTCATGTGAAGGTCTCTCAAAAACATGCCTCTTTACATGTTATTTTAAAGATGGCTACCTATTCCAAATGTGGAGGGAGAGGGGGAGAGCGGCAGTTATAAAACTGTTCACACAGTCCTCAATAACCACAAATACTACTATAATAGTAAAAATAAAATCTAGGACATCTAGAAGCTTCCTCCTTGATATTAATTTAAATAGCAAAATATCTAATTGTCTTCCAATTAAGTAATTTCCCTTATAAATAATAATGATAGTATCTCCAATATGCCAGGCACATATTCTTTACCTCATATACCCAATAAAACAATCCTAGGACATGGGCATTATCTCTGTTTTAGGAAGGAGTATAATAATCAGTGAAGTTTTAAATCTTACCCAAGACCGGGCACAGTGGCTCATGCCTGTAATCCCAGCACTTTGAGAGGCCAAGGCGGGCAGATCACATGAGGACAAGAGTTCAAGACCAGCCTGGCCAATATGGTGAAACTCTGTCTCTACTAAAAATACAAAAATTGGCCAGGTGTGATGGCTCATGCCTGTAATCCCACCTACTCAGGAGGCTGAGGCAAGAGAATCACTTGAACCCGGGAGGCAGGGGTTACAGTGAGCTGAGGTCGCGCCACTGCACTCCAGCCTGGGAGACAGAGAGAAACCTTGTCTCAAAAAAAAAAAAAAAAAAAAAAAACTTACCCAAGATAAATTAAGAAGTGGTGGCACTGTTATTTAAACTCAAGACAATCCTATTCCAAATCCTTGCCTTTTTTATACAATGCCATTAATATATGGCCTCTCAATAATAAGTTAATTTTCAGTGTGTTCCGAGCACTATATGAATGAAAGAGACTCATTATTTCATCTAATTCCTATAATACTCGTGCAAGATAATTATTAGCCATATTTTTTTTTTATTTCAGAAAAGACTTCTAACAGTTAAGTAACTTGGCCAACATCATACAACTAACTTAATAACGGGACAAGCAGGGATCCCACCCTAAGTCGCTTGATACAAAGCCTAAGTTTCTACCATTATATTATGCAGCCTCTACCTTATAGTATTTACAATAATTGTAATTTAGGAGTAATTTATAAATTATTAGTTTACTGTTGACGATGCTACATAAAAATGCATGTTGTTAACAACAAACTGTTAAAATGTGTATTTTATATTTTTTCAGAAAAAAACTGGAACAACACACAAGTAAAAAATCTTTTTTTGTTTGTTTTTTTTTTTTGAGATGGAGTCTCGCTCTGTCGCCCAGGCTGGAGTGCAGTGGCGCAATCTCGGCTCACTGCAAGCTCCGCCTCCTGGGTTCACGCCATTCTCCTGCCTCAGCCTCCCCAGTAGCTGGGACTACGGGCGCCCGCCACCACGCCCGGCTAATTTTTTGTATTTTTAGTAGAGACAGGGTTTCTCCGTGTTAGCCAGGATGGTTTCGATCTCCTGACCTCATGATCCGCCCGTCTCAGCCTCCCAAAGTGCTGGGATTACAGGCGTGAGCCACCGCGCCTGGCCAAAAATCTTATATTTATGAGAGATCAGATTACCAGTAAGTTTTTTTATTTCTATTTTTCTGGTTTTTCCTTAATTATGATCTATAACTTACCAAAAATTAATTTTTTTCTTAGCATTCATTTAACATTTTATATTTTTAGTTATGCCTATCTGCCTTAATTAAATGTAACTTTTGCTAAAAATATTGGGTTAAATGGGAACACTAACTGAGGAAAGCAATATAAAGAAAAATGTTTTAGAGCACACACAAAAAAGCTACATTTCAGGACCGGTATGTTTCTTTCTGTTTTCTGGAACCTATCAAAACTAAATTCTGATTGTAAAACATGATAAAGTTTAATATAACTGCAGAGTTGAACAAACAGATGAACAACAAAGAAAAATATGTCATACAATTAAATCAGACAGCTTTTAAGTAACACTAAAAAAAAAAAAAAAAGCAGCCTTTTTATTTTATATTTATCCAAAAAAGAATAAAGAAAGTAAAACAGAGGTATTCAGAATCCCATAACTTGGAGGCAATGTTCAAGGAAAATTACTAAAACCAGCCAAGTCAGTGTAACTTGAGAAGAACACCCTTGGAAACCACAGCACAAAATCTTCTTGGAAAAACATCAGTTTTAGTGACTCTTCGGGCATTTGAGCAGATTAACAGTAATCTGAACAAACTACTTAGTGGCTCTGAAATGTTGCTTAAGCTAAACAACAAATCAGACCATGAATACCCACAAGCAATCAAATTTACTTTTCAAAATACATACTCTTCTCATTTTGCTCAATGACCCCATATCATGCTCACTAAACCTCTTTGGAAGCACTGCTCCTTCGTTGTGGAGGCTGCTGCAGCAAGCACAACCTGAAAATGGGAGGTGCATAAATTTCATTTCCCTAAAGGAAACCACCACTCTACTACTCACTGCGTAATCTGACAAGAATTTAGCATTTGTCTTAGAAGCCATCAAGTGATATGCACTCCAATAGAAGCACAGGATCAGGAGAGTAGAAAAGGGGAGCTTCAATTTTTTCCAAAATGTTTTAAGACCTGAAGCAAATATGACAAACCATTAAGATCTGATGAAGCTGGAAGGCATTATATTATTCCTTATCCTTTCCAGTTTGTTTGAAATATCTTAAAATTAAAAACAGTAATGTTTAGTATGTATATATTAACATATATACATATTAACATATATAACATACATATTAACATATATATGTATATATGTATAGATTATACAGGTTAATGCAACACTCATTCATCCTAGTATATCTGAATCAATTAAAACACATACATACAATCTCAACATCCCTCCAGCCTTATCTGTGCCGCTTGACCACCCAAGGCAGCCACTGCTGACATGAATACCAAATATTCCCTAAGATTCAATTTGCTCCTTTGCAAAGCATGAATTCATAAAAAGTGCCATACGATAGGATAAAAAAATAAAAAATGCTTTATGTAATGATGCCAAAATAGTCTTAAGTCTCCTGAGATGATTTATGTGGATGCCTTCAAACCATTTTTAAAATGAAAATAAGTAGGTTTACTTCTTGAAATGGCACAATTCCAGGACAGATAGTCCTAATCCCCCAGAGAAAAGCACAGGTTCTCAAGGCACCTTACAAAGTATGCCACCTACTTTTCACACCAGAAAAGTCACTTTTGGTATTAAGATGACAAGAAGATATGTTAATGGCAAGCTCAGATCTTTAAAATGTGAGTTCTTGGGCTGGGTCTGGTAGCTCTGCTGATGCCTGTAATCCCAGCACTTTGGGAGGTGACGGCAGACAAGCAGACTGAGCCCAGGAGTTTGAGACCAGCCTGGGCAACATGGTGAAATCCCAACTCTAAAAAAAAATACAAAAAATACACTTTGTGAGGCCGAGGCAGGTGGATCACTTGGGGTCAGGAGTTAGAGATTAGGCTAGCCAACATGGTGAAACCCCGTCTCTACTAAAAATACAAAAATCAGCCAGGTGTCATGGTACACATCTGTAATCCCAGCTACTTGGGAGGCTGAGGCAGGAGAATTGCTTGAACCCAGGAGGTGGAGGTTGCAGTGAGTCGAGACTGCGCCACTGCACTCCAGCGTGGGTGACAGAGCAAGCATCTCAAAAAAATAAAAATAAATAATAAGAAGAAGAAGAAGAAGAAAAGATGTGGTGGTTTATACCTGCACCTGTAATCCCAGCACTTTGGGAGCAGAGATGAGAGGACGGTTTGAGGCCAGGGATTCAAGAACAGCCTAGGCAACATAGCAAGGCCCTATCTCTACAAAATAAACTTCTAAAACCTAGCCAGGTATGGTGGTGTGCACCTGTGGTCCAAGCTACTCAGAAGGCTAAGATGTCAGGATTCCTTAAGCCCAGGGGTTCAGGGTTACAGTGAGCTACGACAGTACCATTGCACTCCAGCCTAGGCAACAGAGCAAGACCCTGTTTCAAAAACAACGACAACAACAAAAGTACGTTCTTAACTCTCTTCTCACTGAAAAAAACCAGAGCCCACATTTGTATGCTGCTTTTGACAACATAGGCAAAAGGCACTACGTGGAAACTGCTCTCATTTATAGGAAACAGATGGGGTGAATAATACAAACATCATCAACTGCCTCCCTCTTCCCTTCACTAGAATTTAAGAAACATTTGATTAGTGACAAAACAAAAACTTGAAAAGCAGAAGTTCACAGCTGAAACAGGACTTGAATATGCATCAAGGAACATGTTATGAGCATCACAGTGGTTAGTCCTAAATGACATGATTTCAGCTGTATGTTTCCTTATTCTCAAAAGTAAGTGCTAAACTTACTTGCCACTCCTCAATGAAAGTTGAGATCTATCTCCACCCTCACCAGCCAAACAGGTTAGATTTTAATTAAAGTGCAATTATGACTTTATTTAAGAATATGTATTTACTTTAATTCAAACACTTATGAAACATCTATTGGGTATAAGGTTCTGGGCAAAAAGCTGTGGAGCTCCAAAGATCATGATGATCTTGAATTTCCTTTTGAAAAGTTCACAACCTAATTCACAGAGAAGGATATGTAAAAAGCAGCAAGGACACAAAGTGTAAATAGGTACCACTTCAAGGACAGCAAAAGACCACGACGCTCTACTTTGTCCTTACTATCCATCTGGTGTCTGTCACCTAGCTTTGGCCTCACCCTTCAGAAAGCCAGAGAACTCAGGTGCCTACTTCTACATCATTTCTGGCATCCATGAACTTTGGTGCTATCAATCATTATGAGATTACAAAGATGATCATCAAATCTCAGCATCCCAAGAGTGTCAGTCGGTGTGTCACTCAGAGTCACTGCTCATGTGTAAACTATCCACTTTTAGATACAGGGAATACATTAATCTGAATGAAACTTGGAGGACTTGTCATTCTATCAGGTAGTTTAAGTGAGTACGGTATTTATTAATGCAAAAGAAAATGCTACAATTCATTTTCACTCAGACCCAAAGTATCAACATTCACTAGGTGAACTGCTGTTGACAAAAACTATTGCCATGATTGTAGTGAAAACATAATTTTATGCACAAAAATAGTTCGGAACTTTCAAGTAATACCTGGAACATAATAACCTTTGAAAATTAGTCTAAAGAAATGCAATTAAATTTTGGTTATTTATGCTAACATGGTGAAACCCCGTCTCTACAAAAATACAAAAAATTAGCCGGGTGCGGTGGCAGGAGCCTGTAGTCCCAGCCACTCGGGAGGCTGAGGCAGGAAAATGGCGTGAACCCGGGAGCGGAGGTTGCAGTGAGCAGAGACAGCGCCACTGCAGTCCCGCCTGAGCAAAAGAGCGAGACTCCGTCGCAAGAAAAAAAAAAAATTTTTTTTTTTGTTATTTAATTCCAGTTAGGCCATCAACCTTTCAAGAAAAAAAAGAAACTCTATGTGGGAATTTGTCACATCTTATAAAGGTCAATTAAAAGTAGAATACAAACTTTGCCACCTAAGATGCTAAAAATGCCTCACTTACATAAGATGTACAAACAAGATGAAATAGTGGCCTTTATGATTAAAAGGCTGCCTGAACAAAACAAAGTCTGAATACTTGGCAAATAATACCAACAAAGCACTACTCCACTAACAACCAAACTGCGAAGAAAATAGTTCAATTGCTGGAAGCAACTAGAAGGGCAAGGAGAGAGACTGAGGCATTGGCACTGGAAGGCTGGAAGGATTCCACGAAGTTTTTAAATGACCTGCTCAGGAGCTTAACTTAGCCTGCAGGCAGTGAGCAGCTATCAAAAGGTTTATTAGAAATTGTCACAGTCAAAACCATATGTGCCTTTATGTGTGCATGCACACACACACACACACACACACAAACATTATTCCCCACCCACCCCCCCAAAAAATTTCAATAGTATTGTGAAAGACAGCCTGAAAGAGGAAAAATACTGAATAAACACTAGTAATAAGATACTACTATATATATATATAAAGAAATACTAGTAATAAGATTGCTGCAATTTTTGAGGTGAGACATGACTGGGATCTGAACTGGGGTAGTGGGAATAAAGAAAGAAATGAATGTAAGAGACTTAAGAGATAAAACTGACAACACACGGAAAACAATTATATGTCGTGATGGAGGAAAAATGGGACCAAAGTCAACTAAAATCCTTGGCTTGAAGGACTGGAGAAGATGGCTATACTGTTGTTCAAATGTGTCCGGAATTGGTAGGTTCTTGGTCTCACCGACTTCAAGAATGAAGCCACAGACCCTCGCGGTGAGTGTTACAGCTCTTAAGGTTGCGGGTCTGGAGTTTGTTCCTTCTGATGTTCAGATATGTTCGGAGTTTCTTCCTTCTGGTGAGTTCGTGGTCTCGCTGGCTTCAGGAGTGAAGCTGCAGACCTTCGCGGTGAGTGTTACAGCTCATAAAGGCAGTGTGGACCCAAAAAGTGAGCAGCAGCAAGATTTATTGCAAAAGAAAAAGAACAAAGCTTCCACTGCGTGGAAGGGCACCCGAGCGGGTTGCCACTGCTGGCTCGGGCAGCCTGCTTTTATTCTCTTATGCGGCCCCACCAACATCCTGCTGATTGGTAGAGCCGAGTGGTCTGTTTTGGCAGGGCGCTGATTGGTGCGTTTACAATCCCTGAGCTAGACACAAAGGTTCTCCCTGTCCCCACCAGATTAGCTAGATACAGAGTGTGGACATGAAGGTTCTCCAAGGCCCCACCAGAGTAGCTAGATACAGAGTGTCGATTGGTGCATTCACAAACCCTGAGCTAAACACAGGATGCTGATTGGTGTGTTTACAAACCTTCAGCTAGATACAGAGTGCCCATTGGTGTATTTACAATCCCTGAGCTAGACATAAAGATTCTCCAAGGCTCCACCAGAATAGCTAGATACAGAGTGTGGATCGGTGCATTCACAAACCCTGAGCTAGACACAGGGTGCTGACTGGTGTGTTTACAAACCTTGAGCTAGATACAGAGTGCCAACTGCTGTATTTACAATCCCTGAGCTAGACATAAAGGTTCTCCAAGGCCCCACCAGAGTAGCTAGACACACAGTGTCGATTGGTGCATTCACAAACCCTGAGCTAGACACAGGGTGCTGATCAGTGTGTTTACAAACCTTGAGCTGGATAGAGAGTGCCAACTGGCATATTTACAATCCCTGAGCTAGACATAAAGGTTCTCCAAGGCCCCACCAGAGTAGCTAGATACAGAGTGTGGATTGGTGCATTCACAAACCCTGAGCTAGACACAGGGTGCTGATTGGCGTGTTTACAAACCTTGAGCTAGATACAGAGTGCCGATTGGTGTATTTACAATCCCTGAGCTAGACGTAAAGGTTCTCCACGTCCCCACCAGACTCAGGAGCCCAGCTGGCTTCACCCAGTGG
The DNA here is from genome assembly GCF_006542625.1 of Nomascus leucogenys. NCBI lineage: Eukaryota > Metazoa > Chordata > Mammalia > Primates > Hylobatidae > Nomascus > Nomascus leucogenys. Next base: position 88,443,176 of record NC_044381.1, on the reverse strand, counting down.
ATCCTGCACCAGGGCTGCAGGTGGAGCTGCCTGCCAGTCCCGCGCCATGTGCCCGTACTCCTCAGCACTTGGGTGGTCGATGGGACTGGGCGCCGTGGAGCAGGGGGCAGCGCTCATCGGTGAGGCTTGGGCCGCACAGGAGCCCACAGAAGGGGTGGGAGGCTCAGGCATGGCGGGCTGCAGGTCCTGAGCCCTGCCCCGTGGGAAGGCAGCTAAGGCCTGGCGAGAAATCGAGCGCAGCGCCAGTGGGCTGGCACTGCTGGGGGACCCAGTATACCCTCCGCAGCCGCTGGCCTGGGTGCTAAGCCCCTCATTGCCCGGGGCCGGCAGGGCCGGCTGGCTGCTCCGAGTGCGGGGCCCACCAAGCCCACGCCCACCCGGAACTCCAGCTGGCCAGCAAGTGCCGCGCCCAGCCCCGGTTCCCGCTCGCGCCTCTCCCTCCACACCTCCCTGCAAGCTGAGGGAGCCGGCTCTGGCCTTGGCCAGCCCAGAAAGGGGCTCCCACAGTGCAGCGGCAGGCTGAAGGGCTCCTCAAGTGCCGCCAAAGTGGGAGCCCAGGCAGAGGAGGTGCCGAGAGTGAGCAAGGGCTGTGAGGACTGCCAGCACACTGTCACCTCTCACAAAGAAAGAAATTGCACCATCATAAAATAAATACACTATTCTCAAAAACAGTATTTCTATCAAGATTACATTTGACTGACCTTTGAAGTTATTAATAGTTACCTTCAACAGTCAGAATCATCCATTAGCCACACAGAGGCCAGTCCTAGAAAGACTCAGCTCCAAATGGGTATTTTGAAATTTGTCCATTTAGTTTACCTTAAAAAAGTCAGTAAATAATTTAAATTTATCAAAAAATATAAGATATTCTACAGAAGAAACATTCCACAAATGGAAGTAACTCAAGATTCTCCATAATGAATAGCATTTGCTCAATGAATTTTATAATAGAATCTAATTTTAATGCTCTTGTTAATGAGTTTTAGCATTAACTCATTACATGGCATTTTTAAATATAGTAAACCTTTTTAAATGACACATGTAGCATAATACAACATGATAAACTACTAACAATGCTACTCAAAACAACATAAAATTATAGATACACAATGTAATTAGGGTTAATGCCTAAAAGCAAAAAATTATATCAGTTTTACCATATCACCTTCTTAATATTCAACCTCAGATAACTGACCACTTGGACCAAACTGCTTTGCAGGACACGCTCGTTTCTAAAGATTCACAGACTGATCTTGAACTGAGAAAAAACACACAAACCCAAGTCAACAAGTCAAAGTACAAGGGTAAATGAACAAACAGGGGACAATGGTTGGCCGGGAGCATAAAAATTAGGTAAAAATAAGTGAGGCAAAAGAAACTAACACATTTTGAGGGTCTACTAAAAGTCTGGCACTGGGCTGAGAAACCCAAGTGAACTGATTTCAGAACCCAGACACTCCCCTCCTCCCCAAACTCACTATATAATAAGTCTTTAGATAATTGGGTATAAACTTTAAGAGGGCAGAGAAGGCTTGGTAACCAGCATATTTACGGGATCTAGAACAGCACCTGGCACAGAATAAGTCCTCAATAAATATTTACCAGATGCATGCATAAATGGGTAAGTGGCTAGATGGCTGAAGGATTTTTTTTTTTTAAATGATCTGGACCATGCATACAGAAGGAGATACTGACACCTTAAGCAAGAGAGGACAAGAAATGGTCTCCAAGCTACTATGTTCCCTTCTCTAAGGAGCACAGGACATCACAGTGGAGTGTAAAAGGCATGAGCTCCATCATCAGACCTGGATGGGAAGCCAAGTTTCAGACTTACTCTTACTTTGTCCCTGGGCAAGTTACTACTCGGTGGCTGAAATATGTAGACTAATTCCTTAATCTTGAAGTTGTAAAAAGCCTTAACTAAAATAACATATACAGAGTTTCTAGCAAGTACCTGGCGCATAGTTTTCATACTTAATAAATATAAATCCCTCCATATACTGGGCCAAGGGAAACAACACTGATGCTGACACAGTCCTGATCTTCAAGCCCACAAGAGGAGTCTCAGTGAAAGGAATCCTAGTGTGGTCTACAGCAGGACCAGCTCTTGAGTTTTCAAGAGACAGGGTCTTGCTCTGCCACCCAGGCTGGAGCAAAGCAGCGCAATCATAGCTCACTGCAGCCTCAAACTCCTGGACTCAAGTGATCCTTGCACCTCAGCCTCCCCAGTAGCTGGGACTACAAGCAAGCCCTACTGCGCTCGGCTAATTGTTTTTTATTTTTTGTAGAGACAGGATCTTGCTATGTTGCCCTGGCTGGTCTGACACTTCTGGCCTCAAATGATCCTCCTGCCTCAGCCTCCCAAAATGCTAGGATTTACAGACATGGCCACCACACCCAGCCTCATTTTTAACCATCAATCCCAAAGCCTCACTCATCATATTATGTTAGCAGCATAAACAGTCATAGTATGAGCCTATGTACAACTCAAAAAGGAAACTCGACTCTGCCAGTCCAGTGAAACACAAAACAAAACAATACATTCTCTGTGGCTGACAATTTCACACTTGCCAAAATTATGCATATTTTTCTTTGTTATTATGTCAAAGCTTCTTTCTTGAAAGTATTTGAAGTGTATTTTGTAGATCTGATGAAATTATGAATCATTACAAACTCTTTTTAAGAAAAATTTCCTAAGGGTCCTCTCCAAACTAAGAGATCAAAATAACTGCACATTTGGCTATAATTATGCCTTTATACATTTTCTCTGTCTTATTTCAATAGCATCATATTATATAATGCAGCCCCATTATTAAACATGAAAATAACACCCAAATTTTTTATCCATAATTGAAATGATGAAAATAATTTTTTAACAAGCTCTAATATAGCTTCTTCTTTTGAGTTAGCATTAAAACAAATCATACAAATTATTTTAACTATCCTTCTCCTTACTGCTTATCCACCAGGTGAAGTCAGTTGCAGGTCACCTTAAGCTTATCTTAACTTTAGATGGTACCCTGGGTACATTATTCAACTACAAACTTCAGGGGTATCTACAATGTTTTTTGCAATAGGAATCCACATCACTTAATTCAAACACGATTCCAGATCACCAAACTCAAATACACAGTTAAACAGTTTGTTTTTGGATGAGGTCATTTTATTCACTGCTGATTTTAAATGAACATTATTACAAAGGATGTATATAGCAGGAGAGGCTGGAGAATAGGTGAAAAGGTCTGAACAAAGGAAGACGGTCACACCAGAGACATTTCTCAAGCAAGATAGTTCTCTCTTATGAACAAGATCTGAGTATCATTCATCAAGTCTAGAGAATAATACATAAATGCAACAGGAGATGAATGACATAATATTCTGGTAACTTCAAACCATTTTACAAACCATTTTCTAGCTACAAAATAATAGTAATAGGGGCTTCCAGTTAATGAAAGGACATTTGGAAATTAATGCTGTATAATTAATTGGTGAATGGAGAAATTTAAACTATTTAGGGTAATAGGAGAGGCACACCCTATTTTGATTAGAATCAGCCAGAAGCTATGAGAGAAAGGATGAGTGCCCAGTAGAACAACTCTCTGAAGAGATCTAGGCTGATATGTTGGCAGGGGATAAAGAAGAAAATGTGGGTAGCAAGTCAACACCTTCCTCCGCCCTTGCTGGCTTTGATAGTGCATACATCCCAAGAAGCTTTCTGAAAACAACAATGCTGCCCTAGCAATCTAGCCAGCTAGGAACAGGATTTGCTTATTCTACTATCAAATACTTGTCTGCCTGAAAATTTACCTCTCATTGCTTGTTAACAAGTGACTTTCTAGTAGACATCAATATTCAAAAAATTCTGTTTAAGCATATCAGATTTTCCAGGATCTGATCAGCCCTGGATAACCAGACCACTGGTGTTACTGAACTATGAAGCTATTATTTTTTATTTTTTTAGAGATGGGGTCTTGCTGTATCACCCAGGCTTGAATGCAGTAGCATGATCATGGCTCACTGCAGTCTTGACCTCACAGACTCAAGTGATCCTCCCATCTCAGCCTCCCAAGTAGCTGGGACTTCAGGTACATGCCACCAATACCGGCTAAAGTTTTTTTTGGTGGGGTGTGGGGAAGATAGAGACTGGGTTTTGCTATGTTGCCCAAGCTGGTCTTGAACTTCTGGCCTCATCTGATCCTCCTGCCTCAGCCTCCCAAAGTGCTGGGATTACAGACATGAGCCTCCACGCCCAGCCACAAAGCTATTACTAAAGCAAGTCCTGCTAGCATGAGTGTGGTCCAGTAAGATTTTACAAATCGGCTTTGGCAAACTATGAGCTCCACACCATATCAGAACACAATCTGTTCTTTAACTGTCCATAGTGTACACCCAATTTAATTTGGAACATTTCTTACCACAGATTTCCTGCACTTTCAAATGCATATTAATATCATCTTTCTTTACACAATTACTTATTTTAAATTTTCCTTAGCCTAAGTTTACCCTTTTTTAGACCTAAGATGTGTTTCTTATTGAAAATATTATAATAACTTGACAATTTTTAAGGAGTACTATTAAAAGAAGGTAATCCAAAATACAACGTGGTCTTGTAGAAACTAGGAATGCCCCTCCATATATTGATGTCCTCTCTATTGGAATATTTAATGAGAGTCAAGAAAAGTACACTCTTACACACTTCAAAGGTTGAAATCAACCAATCAGTAAGTTCAACTATGTATTTATTATATCTCATGATGTTAAATTCCAAAGCCACAGCCACAGCCACAATAAAGTATCAATATGGTAAGGCAAGTGAGAATTATATTCATTCATTGAAAAATTACTGAATGCCCAGAATGTGTCATTTATTGAGAGCTTTCAGGCACTGAAGAGTTAAACAGAATACATTGTCCCTGTATTCAAGGATTTTATGGTCTAGGGGGGTAAGCTAAATAAAAAGTTTCAGCCAGGCGCGGTGGCTCACGCCTGTACTTTGGGAGGCCGAGGCGGGCAGATCACAAGGTCAGGAGATCGAGATCATCCTGGCTAACACACTGAAACCCCGTCTCTACTAAAAAAAAATACAAAAAATTAGCGAGACATGGTGGCAGGCGCCTGTAGTCCCAGCTACTAGGGAGGCTGAGGCAGGAGAATGGTGTGAAGCTGGGAGGCGGGGCTTGCAGTGAGCCGAGACTGCACCACTGCACTCCAGCCTGGGCGACAGAGCAAGACTCCGTCTCAAAAAAAAAAAAAAAGTTTCAATAGTACTGTAACAGAGGTATGTGTTATGAAGTAACTAACTCGAGCAAAGCAGAAAAACTCTACAGATGTTAACTTTTAAGCTGGTCCTGAAAGGAAAATAAGAATGTATTCAACAAATCAGAGGAATGTTTAAGGAGAAGAAACAGCAAGGGCACTGAAAGGCAAGAAATCACATTATGCAAGGACTTCACTACCACTAGAACAAACAAGGCTCGGTGACAGGCGAGTGAGAAGAAAGTGATCAACAGGGAAGGCAGAAGCCACATCCAGAGGGCCTCTGCCATATTAAGGCACTCAGCTTCCATCCTACAGATTATAAGGCAACTCCTGAAGCATCTGCCTGAACTGGAGCCTGTCTGTCCTCAGGAGATAATGGGTATTGGGAGTTGTAGCTTTCCTGCGCTCTCCAAGCCTCTCTGGCTTCCTCTTGCTTGGACAGTTGAGACTTGAGGGCAGGGAGAATGGGTGGATACTCTTCCTCCAAATCTAAATGGACATAGGCTGAAAATCATCCTCAGGGTCCTCTTACACCCACCTGATGCTGAATGGCTTCACATAATCTTTAACAGCATGGAATCTTAGAATGGAAAGGGAACCAGTACAGCAGTCTACTTCTCACCTCTGCAAGAATCTGCTCAATACACCTTGACCTACTGCTACACACTGGACAACCACAATGTCCTCCCTGTGCCTTCTTTCCTAAGAATCACTTGCTACAGTCCTCCTAACCTGGCATCACTTGAATTCCTTTCTGAAACTGTCTCCCTCTCTCCTTAAAATGTACTGTCCTTAGAGAGTCACTCTTTAGAATGTACTCTAGTTGGTCAGAAGAAGACAAAAAGAACCCCCATGTTCTCTAACCATGGTAGAGTACCATAGGCACATTAAGTTCTCGGAGCAGAACATGCTATTTCTTGGCTAGCACTGACCTTTACAGAAGTACAGGACCTGGATCATTTTAAATCTGTTGTCAAATAAAACACCTGATCCTTGTTCATATGAACTGTTCTCATAAGCAGCATTTACTTGTCCTTCAAATCACGTATCACAGTTATAATTTAACATTTATATGTGTGATTATTTAAGTAATGTCTACATTCCCAGCCTATAGACTAAGAATACTGAATGCGGCCGGGCATGGTGTCTCACGCCTGTAATCCCAGCACTTTGGGAGGCCGAGGTGGGTGGATCACGAGGTCAAGAGATCGAGACCATCCTGGCTAACACAGTGAAACCCCATCTCTACTAAAAATACAAAAAATTCGCCGGGCGTGGTGGTGGGCGCCTGTAGTCCCAGCTACTCGGGAGGTTGAGGCAGGAGAATGGCATGAACCTGGGAGGCAGAGCTTGCAGTGAGCCAAGATCAGGCCACTGCACTCCAGCCTGGGCAACAGAGCAAGACTCTGTCTCAAAAAAAAAAAAAAAAAGATACTGAATACAGGCACAAAACTAATTTTTGTTGGCTTTTTTTTTTTTTCAATTTCCTTTCCACTGTCATTGTCCTGTGAAGTCTTAGTATAGTGTCTATTCCAAAGGAAAGGTTCAATAAATGTCAGATGAAGAATTAGATACATATATTTAAAAATTACATGAAGCAAGATATATTGTCACCGCAGCAACAAAATCAACATTCTATTGAAGGCCAGTGGAGATTTTTTTCACTTCCTCTGTGGAGAAAAGGTGTCATGGAGGAAGGGACACGCAAGCAGATTCCTCAATGGTGGGGTTTTTGTTTTTGCTTTTGTTTTTTTGAGATGGGATCTCATTCTGTCACCCAGGCTGGAGGGTAGTGGTGCAATCTTAGCTCACTGCAACCTCCACCTCCTGGGCTCCAGTGATCCTCCCATTCCTGCCTCCCGAGTAGCTGGAACCACAGGCACATGCCACCATGCACGGCTAATTTTTTTTTTCTTCTTTTTTTGGTAGAGACAGGGCTTCACCATGTTGTCCAGGCTCTGGTCTCAAACTCCTGAGCTCAAGTGATCCACCTCCCTTGGCCTCCCAAAGTGCTGGGATTATGAATGGTGTTTTAAATAACATTGAAACTAAAGAAAAATATTTGGGCACCAAAACAACCAATAAAAACCATGTTTTTGAAGAATAGCTATGTACATGGGAAAATGCTCATAATATTAAGTTCATAAACAGGATACAAGAGTATGGCTGCCTCTCCCTCCAAAAATCCTGAAAGGAAATAGTTTAAATATTAATAGCAGTTGCTGCTGGGTTATGGGATTACTGGTGATTTTTATTTTCTTCTTTATGCTTTATTGTACCTTCCAATTTTTCTATAATAAAGATTTTTATAATCAGAGGGGAAAATATTTGGATTGTTTAACTCATTTAGGATGAAACAGCTGTATCATTTTAAGTCAGGTTTTATCAAACAGGTTTCTGGACCATTTTTTCACTCTCATACTTTATTTGAATGGTATAAGCATAAGGAATGCTGGATAAGAAGTTTCAGTCCCAAAGAAAATTACAAATTATCATCCTACCCCAATCTTCATAAATTGCATTTACTTTCTAATCTCCTTTTTGGAAAGATGGAAATCTTGATAACATGTGACAAAGGACTTATATTTACAGGTAATACTAGAAAATCAGAAACTAGTACCAGCAAATGCACTTGTCCGCTGAATATTAACTGTTCCCTTTCCCACTCTCCTCCGAGCCCTTCAGATGATGAAACACAGCACCACACTGACAGTCAGCATGTCAGACTGAGGAAAGGGTGGGCTCCTGACGACGAGTCTCTATTAAATGTGAGGAACACAAAGACCCATTATCTACATTACCACACACTTTAGTCCAATTGATTAAAAGGTTGAGAAGTATGCCACAAAACACTGCCTATTACCAAAGAAATGAAGAAAAATATACTCAATATTCCTAAACATGAAACATCTCACTTGTCCCCTGCAATCTATAGGAAATCTGAAATGGGAGATTAAAGTGCCCTTCTATGTCTAAGACTACACAAAATATAAAAAACAGTGGTGGAAAAAACTACCACTTTAAGGAGATGTCAGATTTCCTACAAATAGTACTATCTTAAAAATAGAAATCCAAATAGAAGTAAAAGATTTTCTGAGCAATGATCATCAATCATGTATCTTCCTTAACTAGTCAAAGGTGGCAAAAGGGAAACATAGAAACTATGAAGGAATGCAGTTTCCAGTTAGTTAAATCTATTACCCACTGAGCCATCTAGACAGATGCCTTGTACAACTCATTTTTCTTTCCTCTTAAAAGCCCTAAGCTTTGACCCACTGGCCCCTCTTCTCTCCAGTTACAACTACCTACCCATCTCCTAGGGGTCTGTTTCCCTCAGGACTTCCTGCAGAGGAACCAGCCCTATCTCACCCTTTATCAAGTCTTCCTATCTTTGAAACAATCAGACAAACAAATCTTTGGCGATTCATCAGAAATCAATTCTAATAAACAGGTCAGGCACGGTGGCTCATGCCTGTAATCCCAGCACTTTGAGAGGTCAAGCTAGAAGGAATGCTTGAACCTAGGAGTTCGAGACCAGCCTGGGCAATATAGCAAGACCCTATCTCTACCAAACAACAATAAAAACTAAAAACCTATTTATATAGGTAAGGTGGTAAAAAATACATATGACACACTATGACTACAGAATCAAGAAACCTCAGAAAGCTCTTAAATGAAGAATTTGAATCCTGGCTAAAATGTACGTAGCACTAGGGAGGGTTTTGATTTAAAAACAAATAAATCTGGCTAGCTTTAAGATCCTAAAGCTCCACAGATGATTCTGATGTTCAGCCAGGGCTGAGAACCACTTTCAGAGACTTTCAGACTGTCACTCATGTAATTGTGTATTTAAGCTTCTACCATCTTCTGCAGGAAATATCTTTAGCCTCTCATTCTCTCTATCCATGCAGATCCTAAGTTATCCTATTAAAAAAGAAGAGCACGTGTGACGTGTGGGCCAACAAAGTGCCTCTAGAGTCTGGAATTTGACACGGAAAGGGTAAGCTTCAATTATGTTAAAATCTCAATTAGGTGCATTCATAGCATTTCCCCAGGCTATGAAAAGAAAAGCTACAGTATGCGTAGAAGCTATGCACTCTTAAATCCTTAATGTACACACAGTAGATAATAATATTCATGTGATTTTGTAGATAATTCCTTGTGAATGATCTCCCAAATACATAAGATAAATTAGACTTCTTTGTTTGTAGCTTGGATCAATTAAAGTCTAGGCGGTAGGTTCTGCTTTGACAAAAACCTGAGTCTGTATCTTTTATTGAGTAATTTTTGCACTACTTTTTCAAACTTGTGGTACATTATCCTAAAACGAACAATAATGAACAAAGTATTTTGCAGTATCTACTGACTTAGGGAAAATTAAAAATCATATTTTAGGCCTTCTCAATAAATGCCATTTTCTGCACACTAGAGTCGTTTCTCACAAATTCAACTATTTGAACACCTTGTATGAAGTATGTGCTGTGCACTGTTATCTCAGTTAACAACACACCTTGCTCTGCAGAGTGATCTGTCTTGGCTTTTATCCAAAAGGAAGATGAAATGCAATGTCTTCGTATCATACTGATACTCTAGAAATTAACTTGGATTCATCTTTAGCATAACAAATTGAATCATACCAAAAGCATCTGCCTTAGGTTTTTATTTAAATGTTAAGCACAGTAAAACCAACCATTTTAATGGCTCACGAAACAAGAAAGACACAAAATCCAATAACTTAAGCAACAAAGGGTTATCATGCTGGTTAAGTAGTTTCCTCTATATAAAAGACAATTCTCCACGTGTAGAACAGAAATCGTAACACATTCCTGCTAGAGAACAACTTCTGCAGAGGTGAAATGGTTATCTAGAAGAATAGTTTGAAACATACGTATGCATACCTTTTCAAAAAGTATTTTTATTTAACAAATTTTTATGTGCCTTCTGTTATTCAGACAGCCTGTGTTAACACCTACAGAAGCCACACACACACCCTTCTTGGCTACAGTAATCATGTCTTTGGTTACTGAATTAAAGACAAACTTTAAGATGTGACCTTTAGCTAACTATTTTTTTCTTTTGTTCCTTAGGGTGGCATGATCATAGCTCACTGCAGCCTTGAACTCCTGTGCTCAAGGGATCCTCCCACCTCAGCCTTCTGAGGAGATGGGACTACAGGCGCATACCAGCACACCTGGCCTAGTCAACTATTTTTAAATAGTTCTGTATTAACAATATTTACTCAGTCTTTCTTTTAGTATCTATCCATAACCAAGGGCCAGCTACTGTTCATAGGGAAGATTTTTAACACAAACCAATGAGAAAATTCACAGTAATAAGAAAGTACTCAAGTTTGGATCCTGGTTAAACCTTACACAGCCTCAGGAGATCAACTTGGTCTGTCTAAATCAATGGTACTGGAGGTATGTATTAATGAGATAATACATATGAAAATGATTTTAAACTAAAAATAAAAGGATCATTCAGTTATCTTCTAGTCAGGAGCTGCCAGGGCACACCGAAACAAGTAAAACTGTTCATCTGTTTATTCATCTTTGAAATGTTACCATTTTCTTCTTCCCTTCCCTTTCTTTCTCCCTTTGTTTCTTCCTTTCTTCATTTTACAGATATTTACTGTGCATCTACCATATACCAGATACAGTCGCTGTGATGGTTAATATTCAGTGTCAACTTGACTGGATTGAAGGATGCAAAGTATTGTTCCTGAGTGTGTCTGTGAAGGTGTTGCCAAAGGAGATTAACATCTGAATTAGTGGACTGGGAAAGGCAGACCCACCCTCAATCTGGGTGGGCACCATCTAATCAGCTGCCAGCACAGCCAGAATAAAAGCAAGCAGAAGAATGTGAAGAAACTAGACTGGCTGAGTCTCCCAGCCTACATCTTTCTTCTGTGCTGGATGTCTCCTGCTCTCAAACATTGGAATCCAAGTTCTTCAGCTTTGGGACTTGGACTGGCTTCCTTGCTCCTCAGCTTAGATGGTCTATTGTGGGACCTACAAACTCCCCTTTATATATACATCTATCCTATTAGTTCTGTCCCTCTAGAGAATCCTGACTAATACAGTCACCACACTGTCCAATATGATAGGCAGTAGTCACACATGGCCATTAAGAATTTGAAATGGTACCAGTACAAATTGAGATATACTGTAAGCCTAAGATATACACTAGATTCTGAAAACAAAAGAATGTGCAGGCCGGGTGTGATGGCACATGCTTGTAATCCCAGCACTTTGGGGGGCTGAGGCAGGGAGATCACGAGGTCAGAAGATCGAGACCATCCTGGCCAACATGGTGAAATCCCATCTCTACTAAAAACACAAAAATTAGCTGGGCGTGGTGGCACATGCCTATAATCCTAGCTACTCAGGAGGCTGGGGCAGCACAATCACTTGAACCAGGGAGTCAGAGGTTGCAGTGGGCCAAGATTGCGCCACTGCACTCCAGCCTGGGCAACAGAGCAAGACTTGTTTCAAAAAAAAAAAAGAATGTACAAAAGAAAGTAAAGTGTCTCTAATTTTTTATATGTATTATATGTTGAGATATTTCACATAAATCAGATGAAATAAAATATATTATTAAAATTAAATTCACTTTTCTTTTTACTTTGTCTTAATGCAACTAGAAATATTTAAATATAATAAAGGCACAGCGTACATCTATTGTATAGAGCTATTCTACACCCTGAGGTTTTATTAGTCCTACCTTCGAGGAGACCCTACCCTCGAGGAGCTTTTGTTTCAACACCTATAGCACTAAATTCTTCAGTAATCAGCAGCAAAAACTAAAAACCAGCAACTGTTGTAGAGAAGACTCTGGGATGGAGGCCATACCCACACCTACCTACTTTCCTTTAGTCCTCACTCCACCAAAGGCAGGGCCTATGGTCCTCAGAATAATCAGAGTCAGTAAAATTGTGAGTTATGACCTTGACCATATTGAGGAAGACTGTCTCTACCCTGTTGGGCACTTCTGAGAACACGACCAATTTTAATCAGAACTTCTGAGGGAGAAAGCTTTTAATCTGGGGCTTCGGTAGTTTCAAGGCATCCTTTTTCAGTACTCTGGGTTGTGCCTTAAAAATATTTTAAAAGGTTTCCAACTGTTGAAAGATGTGTCTTAACAATGACACCCTCTCCTGGATTCTAACATCCTCCTTTATTACAAGAGTCCTTTATCACTGTCCTCTCCACAAGTCCGATTAACCCTGACTCTCCTCAATACCTTTCATTCCCCACATCACAGCCAGAGTGCTTCCAGATAAAGAGCAAAAAGCTGAATTAAACAACACAAGTCCATTACAGCAATGCTGAAAGTCCCTACTGATCTGAAGGAGACAGTCAAAGGAAACGCGGGTCAGGCTGACTACAGAAGACATGCCAGTTAAATGTGAGATTACTGGTGGTTTTAAGATTTTAGAGAATATCTGAAGAACGAGTTTAATTTAGACCAAATGGGCCCATATTTCAATAGCAGTTTACCACCAAAAAAGGCATGTTGAGTATTTGAATTTCATATTCCATGTGTTAGAAACTTACCTTAAATTCAAACCACAACATGGCAAATGTTTTGCTGGCCCATACATCTTTCTGGCTGACTACAAACAAATCAAGGCTTCTGAGAGATTCTCTATGCCATAAAAGGCTCTATCTGGTGTAGCAGAAAAGCCCAGAAGCTCCAGTTTCAAGGCGGGCGGTGTCGTTTCATGTTGAACCCATTCCCGTGCACCCACTCATGCTGTTCTCTCGGCTTGGTGTGCCCCTGTCCCTCCTGCCAACTCAAATGTTAGGCCTTCAAGGCCAAGCCCCAAACCCAGGCCCCACACAAACCCAGAATAATCTCCCTCCTTCATTCTCACAGGAACCAATGTATTGAACATAAATCACTTTATCTCTTCCCTAGGGATTTTAAACACCTGCAACTCAGAAAGAAAGCAAAGAAAAAAGTCAGCATGACATCTGAAAATTCATCACCTTCCCTTTCATTCTGTTGGATTTATCTGACTTTTATTCAGCAATAATGCTGTGCCTAACACCAGGGGACATGAAAAGGATGTACAGGCAGAATTCAAGTAATTCGCAGTCTGGCTGAGAAAAAAAAAAAAAGCACATAATGACCCTGCCACCTAACAAACCCTATATGAAAAGAACCAGCAAAGTGCCACTTGAGCCCACGGAAGGGCCCGTCCTCCTGGGTGATTGAAAAAGCCCCACAGAATAGGTAATAAACAAGCAAAGAAGTTAAGAATAAGTAGAAATTCATAACGAAAAGTGGGTGATATGGTTTGGATATTCATGCCTTCCAAATCTCCTGTTGAAATGTGTTCCCCAGTGTGGAAGGTGGGGCCTGGTGGGAGGTACTAGATCATGGAGGCGGATCCCTCATGATGGATTAGCACCATCCCCTTGGTGATAAGTGAGTTCTGGCTCAGTTAGTTCACCTAAGATCTGGTTGTTTAAAAGTGTGTGGCACCTCCCCCTCTGTCGTCCCCCACCACCCCTTCTCCTCCCTTTCCCTTTCATCATGATTGTAAGCTTCCAGAGGCCCTCTCCAGAAGCTGAGCAAATGATTGTGCCATGCTAGTACAGCCTGCAGAACCATGAGCTAATTAAGCCCCTTTTCTTTATAAATTACCCAGTCTTGGATATTCATAGCAATGCAAAAATGAACTAACACAGTGAAAAAGGCATTTCAAAGGCAGTAACGCATGGTATATTAAGAGAAATGAGAGGATGTGCTTAAAACCTTCACACAGAACCATTTTAAAAATATCTTCCAATATATTAAATTATTCATCTGGGCATTTGAGACTCTATATAAATGGAACCCCATCCAGCTTTGCTACATTTCCCAAAGTATAACATAGCAAGTAAGAGTGAACTCTCCAAGACCAGTCCAGGGTCAGAGTTTCAAGTTTCTTAACCTCAATTTCTTCATCTGTAAAATGGGATGCCAATAATACCTACCTCATAGGGTTACTATGTTATTGTTATGAGGAAATGATAATATAAGAACACTTAAAACAGCACAAGTTAAACATTCAATAAACACCAGCATTATTATCATTTATTTTCCTCACTAGACGATGTAGCAATCTGAAGTTGTTATCCTCAATACATGCCTCTATCTGAAAAACTCTTCATAGGTTCAAATCCCACCTAGTAAGACACTGCTTAAATACTACCTCCCACATGAAGCCTTCACTCCCTCTATTCATTGGGGAAATCAGTGTTTCTCCATCCTTTAAACTCCCAGAATATTCTGCTGGGCCTCTCTGGGGTACCCATCACTGTATTATGATTATGATCACTTCTGATTTCCTCGACAAGGCTACAACTCTTTAGGAGCAGAAACTATATCTTACTGATCTTGGTCTTCCCCAGAGAACTGATCTTTCACATATGGGCACTCAATATTTGCTGTTGAACAAATAAAAATACTCTCTTCTTTAATTAAGAACAGACTGGCGCTTTTAAAAGTGCTATAATATCTATCAAGCGATTCATCCTAATTACCAAAAAAACCCTTACCGAGGGAGAAACCCTAGAGCAATTCTACACAGCTCAGTCATTAGTGACTCCTACAGAAGTCAAGAACAAGATGTTGTTCTTAAAGTGACCCACAACTGCCAAAATGGAGTCACCTTCGGACTGCTACTGGCTAAACGAATCTCTCTCCTTCCTTCTTAATTCTCCGAACAAGTTCTAATGTAAATTTGTTTAGGCTTTTGTTATCTTTCTGTTATGTATTTACAAAAGGTGGGACAAAGTATCCATATCATATTCATTGCTTATCCAGATTCTAAAGCCTATTTCATCCGGTTATGTTTTCTCTACCCAAGTAAAGAAAAGCTAGCCTAGAACCACCCCAAACACTTGGCTTATGCAATAATAATGTCAGCACCAAACTACACAGAATTCTTAGCTTTAGCGCCTTTCTCCCTAGTGAAAGCAGAGGGGAAGAGCACCTAACCCAGAAATTACCACTGTCCTCTGACACTATTCTAACTAGACAGCATAATTATTGCTAAGTATTACTTGATTAAAATTCTAAACTTTAATTAGCAGAAAAAAATGTTAACTTGGATTGGTTTCCTCTTACAAGTAGAAACATTCTCACATTTAAGCACACTCAAGGAATTCAGACATTCTTCATTTACTATGCAGTACTGATGACTTTTAAAAAGAACCTCAAAAATTTAAACAAAAAAAGAGAAAATAGGATAAAGCAGAACTCAAACAGTACTACCCCTTCTCTAAAATATGTAAATGCAGTTATTTTCACAATATTACAATGGGTATCATGGATTCAAAAAGGAATTAGGCATAGAAAGATAGTAAGGTTATCATACCAGAAATATATTCACAGAGAAGAGGGCACCAAGAATTAACAACCTGACCAGCACAGTCTATCAGAAATATAGAAAATCATCACATGCAGTTGCCCACAAAGTACCAAAGTAAGTCTGTTGAATTCAATAATAATGTTACTTTATGATAAAGATTATTTTGAATATTTCTAGGACTAAAAGATCATAAGGAAAGGGAGTTCACTGGAATAGCTTCTAAAACAAGAATCCACCCGATTTTTCAAGTGCTAAAGCTGTTTATACTTTATGTCAACAAATACAAACATTCAGTTATATAACTCTATTTTCTATTTTTTAAACTATTTTTAATATACCCATCACCATTTTCACAAAATTAGCAAAATCATTATAAATTTACCTTTTCCTCTATAATCTAGCTTCTTTCAAATATACGAATATGAAGGGCGGGGTGAGGGGGGATTCCAAACTCATTAAATAAGTCATATTGGGGCCAGGCGTGCTGGCTCATGCCTGTAATCCCAGCACTTTGGGAGGACGAGGCGGGCAGATCACGAGGTCGGGAGATCGACACCATCCTGGCTAACACAGTGAAACCCCGTCTCTACTGAAAATACAAAAAATTAGCCAGGCACCGTGGTGGGCGCCTGTAATCCCAGCTACTGGGAAGGCTTAGGCAAGAGAATTCACTTGAACCCGGGAGGCGGAGGTTGCAGTGAGCCGAGATCACGCCACTGGACTTCGGCCCAGGCGACAGTGCCAGACTCCGTCTCAAAATAAAATAAAATAAAATAAGTCATATCAATGAATGTCTTACATTTTGTCCAAATGCCAGTTGCACTATGGAGGTAATAGTCAATTATTAATATTCCTTTCTTCCTTCATTTCTTCCCATTAAGGGTGGGAAACTTCTACTTTTCCTCACTTGTGAAATATGCTTTAAGAGGCTTAGATGGGCAGCATATTGCTGCTAAGCTGCTAGTACTTGGATCTTTGGTCTTCAAGTGCCCTGGATTTTATACTCAAACATGACAATAACTACATAAGTATTATGATGATTAAGAGATCAGACAGGGCTGGATCTAAAAGGCCTGAAAAATAGATACTGTATCCCTACTCTACTTGGGATCATTTCCCTGCTTCCCAAGGCTAAGAGCTATGGCTCTCTATCAAGGTCTACCAACCCTGACATTGCATAGATTTTAGATTTCTTCTACCCTGCTATCCAAAAAACTTAACAGTCCTGTATCCTATTCTCTTGAAGTCTTGTTCTCCAGATAAAACAAAATTTTTGTCCAGAGGCCAAAGGCAGATAACATCCCAGGATATAACTTCTTCAGTAACAACACAGGCAATTAACAGGAACCTTTGGAATGCATCACAAAATACCAGACTGAACATGGAGCAATTTAGAGGCCTGTAAGTTCTTGAGCATTTAAGTACCGCATTTGGGCAGCTGTCTACCTTCATGCAGGACTGTATCTGGGATATGAAGAAGTTATGAGACGAGCGTCATTTTACAAAGTATTGGACAAGTTTTACACCACAAAGGATATTCAACTAAAAGTTATCTACAAGAAGCATTCAATTATCAAAGGACATAAACACAAATAATTTAATTCCTAACTATCCAAAAGTATGTTAATTATTCCATACACAATTTTACACATATTAGGTGTGTTTTTAAACCCCTTTCTGTCTATTACCTTACAAGTAAGATACCCTTAACAACTCTGTGAAGTTTACATTGCTGGGTGAAGAAACTAGCAGTATATTTACATGACTTAGATTAAAATGGCAACTCTGTGACTTTCAAATCCTAGGTCAAAGAAACCTGTATTCTATATAATAGGCCTTCTTTTCAAAAAGAAGGCACTTGAAAGAATATGGCAATAATAAATTATCAAAACACAAAAAATAGCTAATCATTTACAAAAACATTTTATGTGATAGTGAGATCCATAACAAAAAAAGACAGTATTAAAATTGTAAAATGGAAAATGTATAATACCGCTCAATGTCTACCAAACCAAGCACAAAGAAAGTAAACACCACTAATACTTTCTAACGTAAATGAAATCTATAGCAAGAAATACATTAGTTTTCAAATCACTGAAATAGACACCATACGCATGCGCGCGCGCACACACACACACACTCTTTTTTCCTTACATGGCAAAAGGTAACACTGAATTAGTGTTTTATATTTTAAAGATCAGGTTAACAACAATGTATGTCAATTAAAAGCCTTACTGTGCCAGGTACAGTGGCTCACGCCTATAATCCCAACACTTTGGAAGGCTGAGGTAGGAGGCTCACTTGAGGCCAATACTGGGCAACATAGCGAGACCACATTTCTTTAAAAAAAAAAAAAATTGTAATTAGCCAGGCATGGTGGCCTGCACCTGTAGTCATAGCTACTTGGGAGGGTGAGGTTGGAAGATTGCTCAGGCCCAGGAGTTTGAAGCTGCAGTGAGCAATGATCAGGCCACTGTATTCCAGCCTGGGCAACAGAGTGAGACCCAGTCTCTTAAAGAAAAAAAAAAGAAAAGAAAGAAAGAAAGTCTTAATGTAATGTAAGTAAGTGGATGACACTTACCTCCATTCCCTCTGGAAATGACAACAAAGAACATGACAGAAAAATATGAAAAAAAAAGGCAACAGCATATGAGATGTCAACAAAATTCGGACAGATGGAAAAGCAACAGATAACTGGAAATTGATTTAGCAAACTGGAGAAAGCTGAAAACGAAGTGTGAGGAAGTCACCAGGAGGAAGCAACCTATTCATGATACAGAACTTCAGAACGGCTAAGAAACTGAGGTACTAAGGGGTGAGGCTGAAAACGAGAAGAACTAGATCAATAAGGGGACTCCCATTGAAATGGCAGGGCCCAAACAGATCATCCAGAGGCAAAGGAATGCCAGCCTCACCACACACAGAGCTTCTAATCAACTTTTAAATAAAGAGTATTACCATGAAGAGTATAATTATGAAAAGCAACATTTCATAATTATAAAGGAGACAATTCATGAAGACATACAATTATGAATGTGTACACATCTCAAAATAAATGAAGCAACAACAGACATAATCAATAAAAAAGGACAATGACAAAATCATCATAGATTTTCAATGTATCACTCAGTAAGTGATAGAAAAATTAGACCAAAAAAAAATCAGGAATGACCTAGAAGATCTGAAAAAACACTATCAACCTAATTAACATTCACAGAAAATGTGGCAATTGAAAAAGACACATTCCTTTCAAATGCACATGGTACATTTATCAAGACAGATCATATCATATGGTGGGCTCTCAATAAAAGGATTGAAATTCCACAAATATTCTCTGACCACAACAGAATTAAATTAGAAATCAATAACAACAGGATATCTAAGAAAACCCCCAATGTATGGAACAACACACCTCCAGAGCTCATAGGTCAAAAATGAAACCAAAAAGGAAATCAGAAAACATCTGAACCAAATGGCCACAAATAGAAAATGTGAAAAATTGGAGGATGCAGCCAAAACAAGTGCTTAGAGAGAATCTTATTTTAAATGCTTAATAAAAGAAAATAAGAAAGATCTACCACAGTTACCTAAGGTTCCACCTTAAGAAACAAGAAAAAGAGCAAACTAAACCCAAAATAGAAAGAAGAAAACAGAAAACAGAAGTCACTGAAATGAAAAAAAGACAACAGAAAAAATTAACACAGCCAAAAGCTGAGTCTTTAAAAGTACTATATCGACAAAACCGACAAACTTTTAGTTAGAGTGATCAACAAAAAAAGAGACAAAACACAAATCATCAGTATCAGAAATGGAAATACAAAACCAAAAAACCAGAGATCCTATAGACATTTAAGAAGATTATAAGAGAACACAATGTTTAACTATGCCAACAAACTCAACAACTTACATGAAATGGACAAATTTCTTGGAAAATTGAACCTATCAAAAATGACACAAGAAAGAAAAAGTCTGAGTAGCCATATATTTTTTAAAGACATCAAATCTGTTATTTAAAATATTTCAAAAATGGAAATTCTAAGTCCATATGATTTCACCGGCAAATTCTATGAAACATTCAAGAAAAAGATTAAACCAATTCTACATACACTTTTTCAGAAAACAGAAAAGGGATCAAAGCCCAACTCATTTTATAAGGCTAGCATAATGCTGACACTAGACAAAAAATAAAAATCACAGACCATTAATTGAGGCACAAAAATCTTTAACAAAATTTTAGCAAATTAAATCCAATACTATATAAAAACGTATACCATGAGCCACCATAGTTTATCACAATAATGCATTTTTGGTTTAACACTTAAAAATCAATCCGTGTAACACATCATATTAACAGATTAAAGAAGAAAATGCTCAGGATCAGTCCAACAGACACAGAAAAGATATTTGACAAAATCCAATAGACATCCATGATACAAATTCTCCACACACTAGAAGAGTAAAGAACTTTATCAAATAACTGAGGACAAATACAAAAAGCTAAAACCAATATAATACTTAAAGGCAAAAGACTGAATTATTTTCTCCTGAGAAGAGTAAGGCAAGAATGCTTGATATCACCACTTTCTAGTCAACACTATACTGGAATAAAGCAAGAAAAAGAGGCGTAAAGCATAAAGATCAGAAATAAAGAAGTAAAACCTCTTATTTGTGGAACATGATCATTTGTGTAGAAAATTCCAGAATCTAAAAAACAACTACATTATTAGAAGAAATGAATTTAACAAGATTACAGGATACAAAGCTGATATAAAAAAAAATCAAGTATATTCTTACATATTAGCAGCAGACAATTAGGAAATAAAAGTTTGCTTTAAATCCCACCCATGGGGAGATGGATATTGGTATATATTAATACTTATATATCTCTTTCCCACCAAAATGGGAAAATAAAGAAAGATGACCACACAGAATCTGGGAAATAGAAGGTCCACCAAAGGAAAAAGCCCAAGAGAATCCCCAAGACAGTGGTAAAAAGAAGTTCCAAAATGGCAGCTCCCCAGAGGCTAGAAAGCAAGCAGCTCAGAACCAACAGGACACAGAACCCCGAAAGAGACAGTGCCAAGAGAAAACCAGAACTGAAGAATTCTCTAATCTGTTTTACCCTTTGAGTTGTTATAGTTCTGTAAGAATATTTAGAACAAAATTATTGTTTGATAAATAGAAAGCTCACCAAATAAAATGGTCTTTCTCTATTGGAGAAAAGGTTGGAGAAAGAAATTATAATCACTGAAAACTCTGTGGCCACTGTCATCAACATTCAAATGATAATACTATAAATACTGAATGATGGCTTGACCAAAACTTAGGTAAAATTATCATTGAGAGGATGAGAAAAGGGAAGCAGGAGGAGCCAAATCCTTATCTTGTATAGGAAGAAGTCAAAATATAATGTTTGCAATTGAAAACTACAGGCTATAGGAGTGAAAATATATTACTTAGATATATGGCAGTGAATGTCACTAGAAACAGCAAAAAAAAAAAAAAAAAAAACCTTTCAAAACGGTTGCCTCAGAGAGAGAAGCAGGAAGCATACAGCATAGGAATTTTTCTTTCAAAGCTTTGTATTACTATTTACTTACAATTTAAACCAGGCATGACCACTTTACTAAAAGTAAAAATTAAAAAGAATATACTTTAGATTTCTGTGAAAACTTTGTTTAAATGTAAACTTCATACCACAGTCAGTTTCTGTCTTAATAAAACTATAGATTTATAAAAAATAATAATAAATACAATAAATAAAAATCTATAGTGTGCAACCTTGAAGGCTCTATCAATAAAACATGTAAGAGTATATAAATAATTACAAAAAATTAAAACTCTTACTTATAAATTGAAGAATGAATCATTCAATAAAAGCATTTAGTAA
The DNA here is from genome assembly GCF_006542625.1 of Nomascus leucogenys. NCBI lineage: Eukaryota > Metazoa > Chordata > Mammalia > Primates > Hylobatidae > Nomascus > Nomascus leucogenys. Next base: position 88,421,664 of record NC_044381.1, on the reverse strand, counting down.
AAGACTACAAAAACAGTCCTATATCAAATATCTCCAGTTTCCTGATAAATACTGCAAATGGCAGTTAAGTAAAAAAATTTTGTCAAAAATACTGACATCATTCTAAAGAATATACAATATGCCCATGGGATCTTCTAAACATGATCACAGGCATTCTATTTCAGTTCTTTAGCTGTCTGCAATAACACGAAGTACTTTCAAATACTACACAAGAGCTCCAAAGACCAGTTCCTTGCGTTCATAGCAGAGCTGCCCTGAATGAACACTACCAGTCATTTCAAACAGAACGACTCTCAACTCCACTCCAGCCAGTGTGCAGAGGGTGAATTAAGTCTAAGGATTTTTTTTTTAACTTCTGGTAGGGACATTTCATTATGTTGCTCAGGCTGGTCTTGAACTCCTGGCCTCAAGCAATCCTCCTGCCTCAGCCTCCCAAAGTGCTAGGATTACAGGCATGAGCCACTGAGCCCAACTAGGGTTTCGTTTTAAATAGCTTTCAAATCACAAAGATATCAGGAAGGAAGAAGAGGGGAGAAAAAATATAAAATTTTGAAAAGTATATACATTTTTAAACACTGGTAACTTTTTTTTTTTTTTTGGAGACAGAGTCTCACTCTGTCACCCAAGGTGGAGTCCAGTGACGTGATCTCAGCTCACTGCAACCTCTGCCTCCCGGGTTCAAGTGATTTTCCTGCCTCAGCCTCCTGGGTTCAAGCAATTCTCCCGCCTCAGCCTCCCGGGTAGCTGGGATTATAGGCGCCAGCCACCACACCCAGCTAATTTGCTTTTATTTTTAGTAGAAACGGGATTTCACCATGTTGGCCAGGCTAGTGTCAAACTCCTGACTTCAAGTGATCTGCCCACCTCAGCCTCCCAAAGTCCTAGGATTACAGTCGTGAGCTACCGCACCCATCCAACACTGGTTCACTTTTTTTCTTTTTTTTTTTTTTGAGACGGAGTCTTGCTCTGTCGCACAAGCTGGAGTGCAGTGGCACGACCTCGGCTTGCAACCTCCACCTCCCGGGTTCAAGTGATTCTCCTGCCTCAGCCTCCCAAGTAGCTGGGACTACAGGCACGTACCACCACGCCTGGCTAATTTTTTGTATTTTTAGTAGACACGGGGTTTCACCGTGTTAGCCAGGATGGTCTCAATCTCCTGACCTTGTGATCCGCCTGCCTCGGCCTCCCAATGTGCTGGGATCACAGGCATAAGCCACTGCACCCGGCCCAACACTGGTAACATTTCAACCCATTCCGTTAGATGTTTGGCAGGAGATTATCTGGAAACTCTAAAATACTATTCACAGTTCCATCCAATCAGAAACATTTCAATTCAATGAAAAATGTTAATATCCCTAAGAAAACACTCAAGGGAACTCTAAAGATGTAGGCTCCATCCTCTGGAGCAATTTCTCACTGAAGATTTATGTGACCCAGGTACTTATTCCTGTGTTTGTAAAGCATAATCTGTGATTATGCAACTGAATATTACAGACACCCCAGGCCATTCTGTGTTTAAAAATAAGTGTTTATGGCTATAACCTGCCAAACAACCATAATACCACTTAACCTCGGTTCAACTACTGCTTGAATGGACTTGTTAGGATTACACTGAAATACAAACGCAAAATGAATACTAGGCCAAGGAATGTGATGTCAATACACTGAAAGAGGAAGAAAAATTCCTTACATAATGCTCCTTAGTCACTAGGACAGAATGTACATGAATATTTAAATTCTACGTACTGAAAATTTAAATGTAGAACACAGACAGAAATAGCGAATTGTAAATTTTGGAAAAAGAAGTAAATTCCTCTAAGAGGAATGTCATCTCAAAAAACAGCTCCTTGTAGATGGCAATGAAGTATAATGTTGTTTCTGAATCTATTCAAGTAAATTAATCTGGATATGGGAGAAAAAGAAGAAACTGAGAATTTTGTTTAAATGTATTGTTTAGAGCAGAATGCCCAAGGTTTTATTTGAATCTATGCATACTGATAGCAACTAGAAGTCATTACCACCCAATTGCTTCCTGGAAGCAGACTAACTCTGAGTGCACAAGTCTACACAGGAAGGTGAGCCAGCATACTCATTCTCTTCTGTCAGGCAATCACCCAGTATATACTGACCAAAAACATGTCCTTTAAAAAACTAAAACCACAAACGAGACAGTATCATAATATCTGAACTGTAGTTTCTCATATTTTCTAACCTCTTAATAAAATAAAGGGTTCAGCCAATAAGTCTCAGAGTTCATCAACAGATTTGTTTCAACCATTCAGCAATCATGTTAAACTTAAGATGCATTAAGGAGATCAAGTAAGGGTTAAGAGGCTGACACCATCACCTGGCCTCTAGACTATGCCACTTAGAACTGTTTTATTTTACCATTCAAGTGAAATGTGACACAAGAGTATACAAAGAATACATGTGAAACCATACCTTAGCTTAAACTCCAATTATATTGAACATTATTGAGAAATAACCATCCATAGCTCCTTAAAACACTCAATTATGCCTATAATAAAATAATAATAGATATTTTAATATGCTTTGAAGACTCTGGCCAGGCACGGTGTTGCAGGTCTGTAATCTCAGCACTTTGGGAGGCAGAGGTAGGTGGATCACTTGGGCTCAGGAGCTGAAGACCAGCCTGGACAACAGGGTGAAACCCTGCCCCAACCAAAACAAAACAAAACAAAAATTAGCCAGGTGTGGTGATACATGCCTGTAGTCCCAGCTACTCAGGAGGCTGAGGTGGGAGGATCACCTGAGCCCGGGAGGTCAAGGATGTAGTGAGCTGAGATCATACCACTGCACTCTAGCCTGGGTGACAAAGCAAGACTATGTCTCTAAAAAAATAAAAATAAAAATAAACTTTGAGGCTGCCTTCTGTTACTTTCATCAGTAGAGACAGACCATTTTAATCTTTCATCTTTCATGAATAAACAATCCATTACAGAAATATTCTCCTTATCATTACTCAAGGTAAGGCAAGCATTACTACAATTCCACCTCAAAATTCATTTTGATTACCACTGCCCAATGTTCTAACAAGTATTTCTTATTCACACTAATAATACTCAGGATAATGGCTGATTAAACATAAAGTGAACTACTTAGTCTAATAGTATGTCACCAATGAGAAAACAGCATTATTTATCAAGGTCTTCCTGTTATTTAATAAATAGAATTAAAGATCAACTTCCCCCATTTAGTAGCCTTTTTCACTCCAAAATACCATTCTTATTATTAAATTCATTAAGTATTTGCCTTTATCTTATAGTATTAATGTATATCGCTTTTATTATAAGTACTTTCTATAGAATAGATACTGCAGAGCCTGGACTATTTCTGCTTATGTTAAATTATTACTATATAAAAACAAGATATACAAATATAAATAACATAGAAACTAAACTGTAATGTCACAGACACAAGGTACCATTCCTGATTTGGCAAAATCCTGGGAGACTGTTGAGCATCACAGTTGGAAGCCAGACCTTTGAATCCTAGATTCATAACTGACCTTGGGCAAGCAAGTTGGCCTCTCTGATTCTCCATTTCTAAACGCTTCAACTTCACCTGAATAACACCCGCATGAAGAAATGAGATAATGTATGCTCTTAGTACATATATGTATAATAAGCTCTTAGTAGCCACCATAAATAAGTACTGCCCCTTACTGTTATGTTGGTGTTATTATTGAAGGGCAATTATACAGCAGTCACGCTAAAGGAGTTACACTTAAGCAATGCACACACCTGTCTTTAAAAGTCTATCCCAGTAGTGAAACAAGAGTACCACAAAAATAAAACAAACAAAATGTACAAAAAAACATAAAAGCTGTCCCAGAAAAGGTCTAGTATATTTTCTAACAACAACGAAAAAGTCTAAGTTCTATTCTGACTTGAGTAAAAAAGGTTTAAGATTTCACACAGAAGACATTTACTACTTAACCCCCAATACCCTGGAAATAAATCTTTTAATAAGAATTAATTAGTATTAATTAAAAAAAAAAAAAAAAAAGCAAGGCCGGCACGCTGGCTCATGCCTGTAGTCCCAGCACTTTGAGATGCTGAGGTGGGGGGATCACCTGAGGTGAGGAGTTCGAGACCAGCCTGGCCAACATGGTGAAACCCCATCTCTACTAAAAACACAAAAATTAGCCAGACATGGTGGTGGACGCCTGTAATCCCAGCTACTCAGGAGGCTGAGGCAGGAGAATCGCTTGAACCCCAGAGGCAGAGGTTGCAGTGAGCCAAGATGGCGCCATTGCACTCCAGTCTGAGAGACAAGAGCGAAACTGTCTCAAAAAAAAAAAAAAGCAATGAATGTTCATTAGCTTTTTTATAAAAGTGAAAAATTAGAAACAGGCTGAACGTCCATCCAATGGGAATATATGAAAAAATGTATACAGCTATTAAAAGATGAGAGAAGTTTATATATCCTTACATGGAATGATCGAAGACATGCTGTTAAGTTTAAAATAAAAAGGCACAAACACAGAAAGTATTACTATTTATGTTAAGACAACCAAAAAAAGTATGTCACATACATACATATTTATGCACTTAAATGCATACCAAAGGATTCAAAGTATGCAACTAACAGTGACCTCTGGGCATTATTCTGCATAATTCTGTGTTATTTGATGATTTCAGTGAGACCATATTTATATATTTCTTGTGTAACTTATAGATCCCAAGGAAAGTAAGCCAATAAATGCACTAGGTTAAAACTGAGTAAAAATAAGTTTTAAAAAGCACTTTATACTTTACAAAAATCCTTTAACATATTACTTAACTTGATCCCCACAATAAGCTTTAGAAATTACAGTAGTGTCCTTACTTTCAAAGACAGAACAGATTCAAGTAGTTATTAATCCACAGTTAATAAATGCAGACCCACATGCCTGTAATCCCAGCACTTTGGGAGGCCGAGGCGGGTGGATCACGAGGTCAGGAGATCGATACCATCTTGGCTAACACGGTGAAACCCATCTCTACTAAAAATACAAAAACAAAATTAGCCAGGCGTGGTGGCGGGCGCCTGTAGTCCCAGCTACTCGGGAGGCTGAGGCAGAAGAATGGTGTGAACCCAGGAGACGGAGCTTGCAGTGAGAGATCATGCCACTGCACTCCAGCCTGGGCGTCAGAGCGAGACTCCATCTCAAAAAAAAAATAAAATAAAACAAAATAATAAATGCAGAGCCAGAACAGAAACATGGTCCTGACTCTAAATTCAGCGTTTATGCTACAGCACCTCCAAAAACTGAAAACACTGGCATCTATACCAAGGCATTCTCTCTCTCTGCAGTGCTTCTGGTTCCTGTGAAAGTTCAAAGTGCAGAGGAAAAGGCAGTAGAATAGGAGTCAAAAGACCTGGATTCTAGTCTTGACTACACCACCACTAAGACTTCATGATAAGTCAAACTCCACAACAGTAATTATCTGTAGCTGCACAACAGATTCAACAGTGACGATTTTAAAAAATACTAACTACCCAGGCCTGACCTCTAGAGATTAAGACTTAAGTGGTCTGGGCTATCAGGACTTCTATTAAAGGCTCCCCAGGTTATTCGAGAACCACAGCTTTAAGACTTAGTAGCCTTGGCCAGGCACAGTGGCTCATGCCTGTAATCCCAGCACTTTGGAAGGCAGAGGCAGGAGGATGGCTTGAGCCCAAGGGTTCAAGACCAGCCTGGGCGAGATGGCAAAACCCCATCTCTACAAAAAAAAAAAAATTAACCAGGCATGTTGGCAGACAACTGTAGTCCCAGCTACTCAGGAGGCTGAGGTACGAGGATGGCTTGAGCCAGGGAGGTAGAGGGCGCAGTGAGCCGAGATCTCAACACTGCACGACAGCCTGGGCGACAGAGCCAGACCCTGCCAAAAAAAAGAAAAATACTTAATAGCCTTGCCTGATAAAAATAAAAGATGTTAAAAACCATGTGTGCCACATACTTCACATAGTTGAAATGAAGGAAGAATGCAATAATATATAAACAACAAAATGCCTTAGAAATGCAAAGGAATTATTATTAATTCAAACATGTACTAAACTTGTATGCTCCACTGGGATAGAGAGAAGCTGAGAAACTACCATGTCATCAAACAACTACTGAGCAGTGAGAAAAAGCACACAGATGACACAAAGGCAGTCATGACTAATAACCTCAGGGTCTCAAAGTGCCTATGGGCCACAGTGGAAAGAGGGCTTCAAAAAGGCCATGCAGAGGAGACTCTTGAGCTAGATTTTGGCATTATCGACAGTGGGGCACAGCACACGTAGGCAAGTAATTCAAGATGTTCTAGGCCCGGCAGGGTGGCTCATGCCTGTAATGGGATGAGCTGGGGCACTTTGGGAGGCTGAGGCAGGAGTCTTGCTTGAGCCCAGGAGTTCGAGACTAGCCTGTGCAACATGGTGAGACCCTGTTTCTACCAAAAAATAAATTAGCCAGGCATGTGATGTGGTCCCAGCTACTCAGGAGGCTGAGATGAGAGGATGGCTTGAGCCCAAAAGGTCAAGGCTGCAGTGAGCCGTGATCACGCTACTACACTCCAGCCTGGGCAACAAGAAAAAAAAATTGGCCTGGCATGGTGGCTCATGCCTGTAATCCCAGCACTTTGGGAAGCTAAGGCAGGTGGATCACTTGAAGGAAGGAATTCGAGACAAGCCTGGCCAACATTGGTGAAACCCATCCTCTACTAAAAATACAAAAACTAGCTGGGCATGGTAGCATGCGCCTATAGTCCTGGCTACTGGGGAGGCTGAGGCACGAGAATCGCTTGAGCCCAGGAGGCAGAGGTTGCAGTGAGCCAAGATCACACTACTGCAATCCAGCCTGGGCTACAGAGTGAGACTCTGTCTCAAAAAAAAAAAAAAAAAATTGATGTTCTGCTGGAATATGCAGATGATGTGCTGTAGGCCAGAGGTTCTCAGCAAGAGGTCTCAGGGCTCTGAGGAGTCTGCAAGGTCATAATTATTTTAATAATAAAACCAAGACACATAATCACCAAAAATTAGAAACAACCCAAATATCCTTTAACTGGTAAGTGCACAAACTGTGATATATTCATATACTGGGACAGGACTCAGCAATAAAAATAAAAATAAAAACAAATCAGTGACACACACAACACAACTGAATCTCAAATGTCTTATGTTAAATGAAAGTAGCCAGATTCAAAAGGCTACATACTGTAGGATTCCATTTATATGACAGTCATTAAATGGCCAGACTAAGGGTGGGACGAGAAAATAGGTCAGAGGGTGCAGGGGTTGGGGAGGGGAACATTTGGGAAAGATGGAAATGTTTCATATCTGCACTGTATTTACAACCATACGTGTTTACATTAAAAAGGTGGATTTCACTGAATATGAATTAAACCTTGATAAATCTAACTTTCAAAAATAACGTCATTTGCCTTTTTCACTCCCGTAAGAGTACAGTGTTTGCCAGAAGCCACATGACTGTGATGATGCCATCATTCTGCAACTAAGGAATGTGTGCTTGTATATTCTTAGGTTTTACATTTTCTCCATTTTAATACTTCTAATACAGTCAATAGTCATGAATGTAACAGACATAAACAAAAACTCTCCTGAGTCCTCAATAATTTTTTAACAGCGTAAAAGGTTTCTGAGACCTAAAGAGTTTCGGAACCACTGCTGTAGATAAGGAGGAGGCCCTGAAGTGTTCTAGCAAGGGAAACAGGAAAGAAGAACTGATGGAGAGAAACTAGTAAAGAAGTAATTACAGGATCTGATTAAGGCTGATCCCGGGACTAGAAAGAAAATAGGTCCACACATCATCTGTACCTTGTTATAAATTCCAAGCCTGTTTCTGGGCTGACACTTTGCTGGTGTATTCAAGTTTTGCAAACTAATTTCCGTTAACTGGTAATATGGTTAGGAAATTAAATCTGCTATAGGAGTCATCCTACAACACATTACTAATCAGTGATTTGTGGATTATTTACTCAGTTGCCAATGTCCCTCTTCAAAAGATGACAATCATTTAAAATTGACCTTTACACATTTTGAGCTTGAAAATTAAGCATCCTAAAGAGGCTCAAAAACTAACTTATAAGTGATTCAGTACCTCATGATCAATTAGGCAAATTAGGTAGCTGTTTAAAAAGCCAATGTGTTACTTCTCTAAAATATGTTTTCACTTGTATCCAGAAACACTACGACAATCTCAACTCAGCACAATTTTTTCTATGCAATGTGGTTTTCTGGATGGGAGGGGAGGGTGATTACGTTGTTTCTGTCTTTGTTTGGCATAGTTCCCTTTCCTCCTGGGGAAAACTCATTTCTAAATACAAGCTCTGTAAATGCCAAATTATTTCAAGTACAGATCTTTTTCTACAATCTTCTCATACCCAGAACTATTATAGTACTTTGGTATGCCACAGAGAGGTAGAGAAATTATTCTTAAAACCATCCACGTCTTTAAGCTTTAAGCAAACAGAAAACAGATTGACTGATGACAGCTTGATCAATCAATCACGGGATGAAGGTGATAAGTATCAGAAGAAAGGATAACCCTTTCCCAAAAAAGGTAAATACAGTTTTATAAGCCATTTTAAATGAGTGAGACTGTGCGTGTGTGTGTGTGCGTGCGTGCGTAACTGCCATTATATATTGCTTCTCTAATTGTTTTAAGTAATCAACCCCACTAACACCTCAGCTAATACCAAACAGATGGAAATCTGTCTGGATAATTCAAGTTGCCACCTTTCAAAAAATTCACCTATACTTCTATTTACAGAAGCCTGAGAAACTCCAGACTCCTGCAAAACTATCTGTGAATTATTAAGATAAAGTGAAATTACATCTTTACCTGAAAATATAGTCCTTTGATTCTACTTTTCATAAAAATCTTGGAAATTAGACTACAGTCAACACTACAGGATATTTTAACTGGAAATTTCACCTGAAGATTGAAAAGGGGGAAATAATTAATCTGAAATACATGCAAAGATTGAAAAGGGGGAAATAATTAATTTGAGATACATGTACAATGCAGATAAAAATATCAATTTGATCAAAATGAAATTTCCGTAAATTTGTTAAAGCCAAATGGTTTCTGCAGGAAACCTGTTTTCTGTGACTCAAATCCAAAATGGAAAACGTGGGTGGTTCTTCCTGTCTCACCATTAGAGTCAGCCAATTGGCTGGTGAAGCTTTCACACAACTTCAGCTCAAACCCCAGCCTTCCATCTGCTTTAACACTGCCATACCTTAGTGGAATGAAAGAGGAATAAAGGCTTTCTCTAGCCTCAAAGGAAGTCTTTCACAGGGAACCTTTGGTTTATTCTATCTACACCATACTTGATCAAACTGCCCATTTTTTAAAACTTCAAATCCAAAAGATGTGAAAAATTGTAAGAGCTAAATCACAAAATAATTCAAGGACATTAAAGCTATCTCTGACTGTGGAGCTGATTTCTAAAAAAAACAGCAAACTCATCTCTCAAGTACAAAACTCCAGTGGCAACACACATGCTGGCTCCAGCCCATTACCTTGACCACAGCGGCATCTCTTCCCCAGCCACACAGCACTCACCATTTGCCATGACGGGCCGCCAACAGAGACCACATTTGAACTTCTAAACATGTGACTCTGCCAGAATGGAGTATGAATCCAATATTTCTGTAGGGTATGTCTGCATATCAACCTAAAGCTACTAAATTAGCTAGTGTGACACATTTAACTGAAAATATCACACCCAACAGTATGCCTTCAGTGAGAAAAGACCACTAGTACATGATACTAGCTAGCATGGTAAAACAATTGTGCATACACTGCTGCCCAACTGAATCCTAAATCCTTAAAGCACTGGAAAACCTGCTAGTGCAAGACAATAAAAATTCAGGCAGCTGCTTCCAATGGTGACGTAGGACCCCACATGGCAAACTGCTCAGCGGTAGCTACTGTCCAGTTCCTAAAGATTCCAGGCCCACTTAAAAATCCTCAGGTCTCAAGGGGCTTTGTTCTCAAAAACTGCTAAAAGGCTCATACAGTTCACCCTGCGTAGTAGAAAAAGGCCCTTGACAGGCCACCACTGACTGCACAGCAAGTTCTTACGTAATGAGTTATCTGGTAGTCACATAGGAGAACATGTTGACCAGGTTCTCAGATAGTCATCTCAAGGGAACTGTTGTTACATGGAGCCATTGAAATGTGAAATACACACACACTATTTGTAAATGTGAATTTTAGAAAGTATCTGTATGGAAGCACTAAACATATCATGAACAAATACAGACCATAAACCTGTAGAACCAAAAAAGACCCAATACCCCATTACCACTGTAATACTCTTAATTTTACCGATAAAATTAAGTGAAAACCTCCTGACTGCCAGCCCAGTGTTCCTAATAGTACACCTGCTTTCTTATCAACTGTGAAAACTACATTTTGGAGTATACCAAAATTGAGTTACAACTCAGTTGCATGATAAATATCTCATTTAACCATGGGTTGCAAAAGCATAATTTACATAAAAGATCAAGAAGTAAAAACTTTTATCATATCCCTAGTCAAGGGGGAAGGGTACAGTGAGGTTTGCTGTCTTTCTCCATACCAGTATAACTTTATCCTCAGGAAAAAATATATATATAAACTATATATACAAATCATCTCTCTTTTCAAAAACTGCTGCCAAAGCCAGTACATCTAGCAAAAAGACACAAAATATGATGTCTTACTACCCTTACAAAGAATGGCATAAATAACAATCCTTTCTTAAGGTTTAAAATATTTTCTAAGTTATTTTGACTGTGCTATCATTAATTTCCTCTAATGCAATTTTAGAACAGATCAAGTAGATACATTTCTTCATTTCAGCTTCTTTAAAACTTTGATTTGCTGGGCCGGGCACGGTGGCTCACGCTTGTAATCCCAGCCCTTCGGGAGGCCGAGGCAGGCGGATCACAAGATAAGGAAATCGAGACCACGGTGACACCCCGTCTCTACTAAAAATACAAAAAATTAGCCAGGCGTGGTGGCGGGCGCCTGTTGTCCCAGCTACTCGGAGAGGCTGAGGCAGGAGAATGGCGTGAACCCGGGAGGCAGAGCTTGCAGCAAGCCGAGATCGCGCCACTGCACTCCAGCCTGGGTGAGAGAGCGAGACTCCGTCTCAAAAAAAAAAAAAAAAAAACTTTTATTTGCTGACACTTCTTCTAAGACAATAATCAACAATGATCTCTCATTCTGTTCATTTTCTCAACTTCCAAAAGGCAATTCCTCAAGTAAGCACATTTTTGCAAGACTAAAATAATGCACATACTTACACACATAAAAAGAGAAAGACATAAATACTTTGTATAGGATGAAATAACTGCGTGACTTTTGAAATTTTTAAGATAAAATGCAGACCTCAAAACAAGTTCATAATTGCTCCCTGGGTTATCTCCAAAGACAGTCTTGTACATTCGTCTCCTATTGATACTTCAGTGAAAATCTGTCACAAAAATTCGTCCCAACTCTGCTGTTAACTAGCCGTGTGATAGATACTGGGCAGGTCATGTAAGCTTTGGACTTAGGCTCATATAAAAAGTTGACATATCTGATTTCTATAGTATTTTCTAGGTTTCTTAATATCTTCCTAAGACATTATCATCTTTATTGTCACTGAATTCTAAAGGTCAAATATATCTTTAGATAATAAAAATAAACCATTTATAAACTACCTTACGCCCTAGAACTCAATAGAAGACTACCTTCAGCTTATCTGAAACCTTTAGAACATTATAAGCTTTATCTTCATTAAATGTTATCGCTTTGTCTCATGTTTTAGCATTTTGTAAAAAGTTTAGATTAGTAGAAATGTACTCTCACATCTAGATGACCCCGAAGCACCGTTCAACTCTCAAAAGATGGGAGATCTTGATGCCTTCACTTCCCTCCTCATCCATCCTCCATCACCACAGTACCCTCATACCCTGAAACTCAACTTTTTGGGCCACAATGTTGACAACAAAAACCTTTTAAACCATTCATGTTAAAAACCAGCTACATGTCCAAGTCTGTATCTGAGAATCTCTATATGTATTTTTATCACTTAGTACTCTAGATTTTAATATATAAAGAACCAGTTCCATTGATAATATCTGCATAATCTCATGACTCTTCATCTGAATCCGAGTTCCCTGTTTATTGCCAAACAAGCAAGGAGGTTCCAGAAAACTGTATACAACACAACTCATGCACTTGGCTTCTTTATATACCAACTGACGATTTTGCCATCCTCAATTAAGTCAATTAAAAAAACAACCAGTAGGACTGAGAATCTGTCATTTTACCAGTAGGAATCCCAAAAAGTAGCTGCTTTTGCCAAGTTCATTCATTCAACACATTTATTATCTACTATGTGGCAGGCACTTTTTATTTTTCATCCTGGGGATATATAAACAGACAAAAGTCCCTGCCTTCATATGCTCTACTGAAGAAGATGACACACCATAAATAGAAACCATAATAGACAAATTATATGGAGGAGATGTACATATAAGGTGTATTAGTCTGTTCTCATGCTGCTAATAACGACATACCCGAGACTGGGTAATTTATAAAGAAAAAGAGATTTAGTGGATTCACAGTTCCACATGGCTGGGGAGGCCACACAATCACGGCGGAAGGTGAAGGAAGAGCAAAGTGACATCTTACATGGCGGTAGGCAAGAGAGCGTGTGCAGGGGAACTGCCCTTTATAAAACCATCAGATCTCGTGAGACTTATTCACTATCATGAGAACAGCACAGGAAAAACCTGTACCCATGATTCAGTTACCTCCCACTGGGTCCCTCCCACAATACGTGGGGAATATGGGAACCTCAATTCAAGATGAGATTTGGGTGGGTACACAACCAAACCACACCGTAAGGTCAGAGGGGATACATGCTTGATATGGTTTAGATCTGTGTCCCCACCCAAATCTCAAGTTCAATTTTAATTCCCAGTGTTAGAGGTGGGGCCTGGTGGAAGGTGACTGGATTTTAGGGGTAGATCCTTCATGAATGATTTAGCACCATCCCTTTGGTGCTGTTCTCAAGTTCTCACAAGATCTGGTTATCTAAAAGTGTATAGCACCTTCCCACTCTCTCTCTTCCTCTTGCTCCAGCCATGCAAGACGTGCCTGCTTCCCTCTGCCATGACTGAAGGTTTCCTGAGGCCTCCCCAGAAGCTGTCATGCTTCCTGTACAGCCTGTGGAACCGTGAATCAATTAAATCTCTTTCTTTATAAATTACCCAGTCTCAGGTATTTATTTATACTAGTGCAAGAATTGACTAATACAGTGCTATTATAAAGAAAAAGGACAGGCTGTTAAGAGAAAGGGATTCAGGAATGAAAGGAGGGCAGGTGGGCTGCAGTCTTAAACAGGATGGGGTCAGGGTAAGACTCACTACAAAGGCAGTGTCTGAGCAAAGACATGAAGGAGATGATGAAGTAAGCCAGACTGAAGTTTCCTAGTAATTCTTAACTTGTACCGACTATACACGTAATGGCAAATGCTTTAGCAAAAGAGTTATGTATGAGCAAATTTATAAACAACCCAGAAGACTAAAATAGAAGAGAGCTGTGTGTAAACCCCCTTCGTTTTTGCAGCTTATTTTACCAAGTGAAACTTACAACTTCAATTAGGTATGCTTGGTGTGTTTTTACCCCAAGTGTTGTTTTGAACAAAATTCTTACTTCTGTGATTCATTTTCCTCAAAATTCAAAAATAAATGTCCCACTATTCATTTGAAACATGAAAGAGCACCAGTGTTGGCCAGGCACAGTCGCTCATGCCTGTAATCCCAGCACTTTGGGAGGTCCAGGCAGGTAGATCACTTTGAGTTCAGTAGTTCAAGACCAGCCTGGGCAACATGGCAAAACCCGTCTCTATAAAAATACAAAAAATAGAGGCCACGCACAGTGGCTTACGGCCCAGTACTCTGGGAGGCCAAGGTGGACCACTCACTTGAGGTCAGGAGTTCGAGACCAACCTGGCCAATGTAACAAAACCTCATCTCTACTAATAATACAAAAAAAATTAGCTGGGCATGGTGGTGTGCACCTGTAATCCCAGCTACTTGGGAGGCTGAGGCATGAGAATTGCTTGAGCCCAGGAGGCGGAGGTTGCAGTAAGCCAAGACGGCACCACTGCACTGCAGCCTGGGTGACAGAGTACAACTGTGTCTCAACTAACAACAACAACAAAAAATTAGCCAGGCATTGATGGCTCATGCCTACAGTAGCAACTCCTTGGCAGGCTGAGGCTCGGGAATCGCTTGAGCCCAGGAAGCAGAGATTGCAATGAGTGGAGATCATGCCACTGCACTCCAGCCTGGGTGACAGAGTGAGACCCTGTCTCAAAAAAAACAAAAGAGCACCAGTGTTATCAACCAACAACTCCACTAAGACATCCTGACTACTACGTCAGGGTTCAAATCCCAGTATGGGGAATCCAGGAGCTTTTCCCAGTGTGGAGAAACCTGTGCTTTCCTAGAGAGTTTAGTGGGAAATGAATAGGCTATGAAATCAGGTGGCCTTACCACCAACCAGCTATATAGTCTTGAGCAAATCACTTCAGCCCCTGGGCTTTGGTTTCCTCAACTATAAAAATCAGGGTGTTGGCACACCACACCTATTCCAAAATCGACCACATAGTTGGAAGTAAAGCTCTCCTCAGCAAATGTAAAAGAACAGAAATTATAACAAACTGTCTCTCAGACCACAGTGCAATCAAACTAGAACTCAGGATTAAGAAACTCACTCAAAACCGCTCTACTACATGGAAACTGAACAACCTGCTCCTGAATGACTATTGGGTACATAATGAAATGAAGGCAGAAATAAAGATGTTCTTTGAAACCAACGAGAACAAAGACACAACATACCAGAATCTCTGGGACACATTCAAAGCAGTGTGTAGAGGGAAATTTATAGCACTAAATGCCCACAAGAGAAAGCAGGAAAGATCCAAAATTGACTCCCTAACATCACAATTAAAAGAACTAGAAAAGCAAGAGCAAACACATTCAAAAGCTAGCAGAAGGCTAGAAATAACTAAAATCAGAGCAGAACTGAAGGAAATAGAGACACAAAAAACCCTTCAAAAAATTAATGAATCCAGGAGCTGGTTTTTTGAAAAGATCAACAAAATTGATGGACCGCTAGCAAGACTAATAAAGAAGAAAAGAGAGAAGAATCAAATAGATGCAATAAAAAACGAAAAAGGGGATATCACCACCGATCCCACAGAAATACAATCTACCATCAGAGAATACTACAAACACCTCTATGCAAATAAACTAGAAAATCTAGAAGAAATGGATAAATTCCTCGACAAATACACCCTCCCAAGACTAAACCAGGAAGAAGTTGAATCTCTGAATAGACCAATAACAGGTTCTGAAATTGTGGCAATAATCAATAGCTTACCAACCAAAAAGAGTCCAGGACCTGATGGATTCACAGCCGAATTCTACCAGAGGTACAAGGAGGAACTGGTACCATTCCTTCTGAAACTATTCCAATCGATAGAAAAAGAGGGAATCCTCCCTAACACATTTTATGAAGCCAGCATCGTCCTGATACCAAAACCTGGCAGAGACATAACCAAAAAAGAGAATTTCAGACCAATATCCTTGATGAACATTGATGCAAAAATCCTCAATAAAATACTGGCAAACCGAATCCAGCAGCACATCAAAAAGCTTATCCACCATGATCAAGTGGGCTTCATCCCTGGGATGCAAGGCTGGTTCAACATACGCAAATCAATAAATGTAATCCAGCATATAAACAGAACCAAAGACAAAAACCACATGATTATCTCAATAGATGCAGAAAAGGCCTTTGACAAAATTCAACAACCCTTCATGCTAAAAACTCTCAATAAATTAGGTATTGATGGGACGTATCTCAAAATAATAAGAGCTATCTACGACAAACCCACAGCCAATATCATACTGAATGGGCAAAAACTGGAAGCATTCCCTTTGAAAACTGGCACAAGACAGGGATGCCCTCTCTCACCGCTCCTATTCAACATAGTGCTGGAAGTTCTGGCCAGAGCAATCAGGCAGGAGAAGGAAATAAAAGGTATTCAATTAGGAAAAGAGGAAGTCAAATTGTCCCTGTTTGCAGATGACATGATTGTATATCTAGAAAACCCCATTGTCTCAGCCCAAAATCTCCTTAAGCTGATTAGCAACTTCAGCGAAGTCTCAGGATACAAAATTAATGTACAAAAATCACAAGCATTCTTGTACACCAATAACAGACAAACAGAGAGCCAAATCATGAGTGAACTCCCATTCACAATTGCTTCAAAGAGAATAAAATACCTAGGAATCCAACTTACAAGGGATGTGAAGGACCTCTTCAAGGAGAACTACAAACCACTGCTCAATGAAATAAAAGAGGATACAAACAAATGGAAGAACATTCCATGCTCATGGGTTGGAAGAATCAATATCGTGAAAATGGCCATACTGCCCAAGGTAATTTATAGATTCAATGCCATCCCCATCAAGCTACCAATGACTTTCTTCACAGAATTGGAAAAAACTACTTTAAAGTTCATATGGAACCAAAAAAGAGCCCGCATCGCCAAGTCAATCCTAAGCCAAAAGAACAAAGCTGGAGGCATCACGCTACCTGACTTTAAACTATACTACAAGGCTACAGTAACCAAAACAGCATGGTACTGGTACCACAACAGAGACATAGATCAATGGAACAGAACAGAGCCCTCAGAAATGATGCCGCATAGCTACAACTATCTGATCTTTGACAAACCTGACAAAAACAAGAAATGGAGAAAGGATTCCCTATTTAATAAATGGTGCTGGGAAAACTGGCTAGCCATATGTAGAAAGCTGAAACTGGATCCCTTCCTTACACCTTATACAAAAATTAATTCAAGATGGATTAAAGACTTATATGTTAGACCTAAAACCATTAAAATCCTACAAGAAAACCTAGGCAATACCATTCAGGACATAGGCGTGGGCAAGGACTTCATGTCTAAAACACCAAAAGCAATGGCAACAAAAGCCAAAATCGACAAATGGGATCTCATTAAACTAAAGAGCTTCTGCACAGCAAAAGAAACTATCATCAGAATGAACAGGCAACCTACAGAATGGGAGAAAATTTTTGCAACCTACTCATCTGACAAAGGGCTAATATCCAGAATCTATAATGAACTCAAACAAATTTACAAGAAAAAAACAACCCCATCAAAAAGTGGGCAGAGGACATGAACAAACACTTCTCAAAAGAAGACATTTATGCAGCCAGAAAACACATGAAGAAATGCTCATCATCACTGGCCATCAGAGAAATGCAAATCAAAACCACAGTGAGATACCATCTCACACCAGTTAGAATGGCCATCATTAAAAAATCAGGAAACAACAGGTGCTGGAGAGGATGTGGAGAAATAGGAACACTTTTACACTGTTGGTGGGACTGTAAACTAGTTCAACCATTGTGGAAGTCAGTGTGGCGATTCCTCAGGGATCTCGAACTAGAAATACCATTTGACCCAGCCATGCCATTACTGGGTATATACCCAAAGGACTATAAATCATGCTGCTATAAAGACACATGCACACGTATGTTTATTGCGGCACTATTCACAATAGCAAAGAGTTGGAACCAACCCAAATGTCCAACAACGATAGACTGGATTAAGAAAATGTGGCACATATACACCATGGAATACTATGCAGCCATAAAAAATGATGAGTTCGTGTCCTTTGTAGGGACATGGATGAAACTGGAAAACATCATTCTCAGTAAACTATCGCAAGGACAAAAAACCAAACACCACATGTTCTCTCTCATAGGTGGGAATTGAACAATGAGAACTCATGGACACAGGAAGGGGAACATCACACTCCGGGGACTGTTGTGGGGTGGGGGGAGGGGGGAGGGACAGCATTAGGAGATACACCTAATGCTAAATGACGAGTTAATGGGTGCAGGAAATCAACATGGCACATGGATACATATGTAACAAACCTGCACATTGTGCACATGTACCCTAAAACCCTAAAGTATAATTAAAAAATAAAAAAATAAAATAAAAATAAAAAATAAAAAAATAAAATAAAATAAAATAAAAATCAGGGTGTTGGACCATGTGATTTCGAAGTCCCTTTTAGGGCTAACTCTCTTTCACACACACACACAAAAAACGGATAAATAGCCATCTATTAAAAATTACAATATTAGCCAAGCACAGTGACACACAGTCCCAGCTACTCGGGAGGCGGAAGGGGAGGATCACCTAAGCTTGAGCATAGGAGTTTGAGACTGCTGTGAGCTATGATCACGCCACCGCACTTCCCCCTAGGAGACCAGAGTAAGACCCCGTCTCTAAAACATAAAATTTTTTTTAAATTATAATAATGTCATGATTTGTAATTCTGCTAACCCACCATCAGATTCATATTAATTTCATTCTTCAATATTCTTCAAATAACTAATGAATTTATACTGACTGATTCATAAAGTCTCAACTCTCTCTCTGATCAGAAAAACAAATTCACAAGAATGGGTCTTGACTTGCAGTGGTATTCACCAAGGATTAAAAAAAGCAAAACCCTGGAATTTTTCTGTCTTTGGCTTTCCTATCAACATACCCCTGCTAGCTTAAATAGAATTTTAAAGTAACGCAACCATAAAATATTCTTTATATATCCCCTCAATGAAATAGTATTTGTTGTTGCTGTATTTTGTAGGGACATGGTCTCAGTCTATTTCCCAGGCTGGAGTACAGTGGCACCATCATAGTTCAGTGCAGCCTTGAACTGGGCTCAAGCGATCCTCCTGCCTCAGCCTCCCTGGTAGCTAGGACAACAGGTGTGCTATTATTTTTGTTTGGTTTGGTTTTTTTTTTGTTTGTTTGTTTTTTTGTAGAGACAAGGTCTTGCTATGTTGCCCAGGCTGGTCTTGAGCTCCTGGCCTTAAGTAATCCTCCTGCCACGGCCTCCCAAAGTGCTGGGATCACAGGCATGAGCCACCATGCCTGGCCCAAAAAGTACGTTTTTAAATAGTAGGTTTCCTTAAAAGTTTCACTTAAAAGCTTATATTATTGATTACTATTATACTGCTTATAATCATAATTAATATTATATTATTTTAAATTGGTACTGTAATAAGTATCTGTTATTCATGGAGCCCCAAATCATCTTTGTTATGTTTTCACTACTTCCTTACTGTGTAAACCTCACTTTCCCAATATAGAATTTAAAAAAAGAAAGCAAATAAGCAAATTGGGGCTATACAAGCAGACATGTTAATTAGGTTCCACCAACCAGACATACCACATGGGGCTCCTTCAGAACGGAGTTACGTAGGGAAAGTGGAAGAAGGGGGGTGAGTCTTGCTTGGCTTCCTGGTTTGCAGCACCCTGACTTTATCAGGAGCAGCAGCTCCTCAGCAGGCTTGTTCCACAGTGCAGAACTGGCAACGATTCCCAGAAACTCAGAGTACAGTCTCTTTTGTCAGCCTGCCCAATCTGCTAAACTAGCTATCACCCTTAATAAATCACTTGCTGCTTATACCACTAGAATAACTCTTAGTATCTGTAACAAAAAACCCCAACCAACATGCATAGCAAATATTCATTTCATTATTTCCACATACAAGAGCCGAGATTGAAAAGAAAACACACAGAACATTCCACCATATAAGCCAAGAATTCTTTGTTTCAAGCCAGGGCTTATATTCACAATCAACACTTCGAACCTTCCCTTATATGTACTTTCTCATAAAATTCATCACCTCTGCCATACAAAGAGAAAAAAATGGTTTTTGCCTAACTAATTTTCTATCAATAAAGAGTCTGATGACAGTAACTTGGCAAGATATTTGAGAAGAGGATACAATAAATATCATTTTCTATACCAGCTCAAGTTTATGGAGAATCCTGCAGTGTTAGGTAGCACTTTCAGAACATTCCCCAACTGCAGGCAAGGTGATCTAATGCTGTATTTGAATGCCAAAATGATCAGTACTTCGTGCCAAGGCATAACTTAATTCACAAAGCAGCAGTGAACTTTTCACTGATTTTCTCCATCCCTCAGGGTAAGATAATCACGTTAAAACCACAGACACATCAGGCAACTAAAATAGGACACTATTATCTAATACTAAAAGCAGACTGGAAGCACTGAGAAGTGATTATGCATGTTAAAATTCTCTTCTTGCTATAAAGATTAAGTCCTATACAATTACTTGGCAAAGATGGAAAAAGTAATCAGCCGTTAATAATACTGGTCCTTAAAGTGGCAACAGAATCTTACAAAGGACATTTGATATCTTTGACTAATACTGTCAAACTACACGAGGTACTTTTCAGGTAATAATCAAAGGCAAAACTTTATAAAGATCGCTTACACACTTCTGAAGGCCCTTAATGACACTGATAATGATTTAGTGCATCTCAATGCTCTGCCAAAGCACAAGTATGCATCATCTCGGCACAGTGATTCAAGACAAGTCTCACTAATGTTAGTGCCCCCCAGGCCCTGGGTCTCCAGGCACTCAGCAAGCTCTCCCTTTGTCATCGCAGTACCTCTCCTTGCCTCCTGCTCCCTGAATGGCTTTTATCAAACAATTTATAGTGCACTTAGCTTTAGCACTGATGGTCAGGAGAATGGGAATAGGCAAAAGTTAAAACATCAACTATATTCTTCCCTAAGAACAAAGCAAATCAATTTGCTTAGGAAAACTTAGAGCTTGGCTACTTCAAAAACATTTTAAAATTTCATAGAGAATGTCTGCAAAGTAGTTACTACGATGACTCTCAAGCTTTACTACGACTACACATGTACCATATGTGTCCTCTGGTTGCACCTGGCACACACACTCTTTTTTTTTTTTTTTTTAAGAAATGAAGTATCGGGCCAGGCGCGGTGGCTCACGTCTGTAATCGCAGCACTTTGGGAGGCCAAGGCGGGCGGGTTGCTTGAAGTTAGGAATTCGAGACAAGCCTGGCCAACATGGTGAAACCCCAACTCTACAAAAATACAAAAATTAGCCAGATGTGGTGACAGGTGTCTGTAATCCCAGCAACTCAGGAGGCTGAGGCAGGAAAATCACTTGAACCTGGGAGGCAGAGATTCCAGTGAGCCAAGATGGCCACTGCACTCCAGCGTGGGCAACAGAGCGTGACTCCATCTCAAAAAAAAAAAAAAAAGAAAGAAAGAAATGAAGTATCTCTAGGCCAGAAATGACTCATGGCCTACTTTAATTTTTTGTTTATCATGTTTAGACTCTAATCTCAATCTTATTGCAAGATTAAGGATATGATGCTCATTTGTTAATATTAACATCAAAGGATACATGCATAATACCACAAATCAGTGATTCCCAAAGCTGGTTTGCAAAACAATACCTGCATCTGTAGGTCCTCAGAGAAATGGGGGAAAAAAATTGTCTGAGTATTTCATAAGGCTAAATTTATCCAATTTAAATGGTTGATCTTTATTTGGAAATTGTGTCTTTCCTATTCTTTTGGTATTCGAATGGCCTTTCTTTATAAAATGTTGAAAAAAATTAAGATTACATCTGTAAAATACAAGCAGACAGCTGGCACTACTCCACATCTTCTGCACCTTCTCCCCGTCTCCAACTTTCCAATTCCCCTCTTTCCAGCTGCTCAGGCAAAAAAATAAAAATAAATACTAAAATAAGACCTAGTGCCATTCTTCTCTCTTCCTTCCACATCCCAGTTCCAGACCATGAGCATATCCTTCAGCTTCACACTGAAAACCTACCAACAGTCAACTACCCCATTTATTGCCACCACCAGGTCTAGTCACCATAATCACTCCCTCAGACCACTGCCACTGCCTCTTAACTGGCTCCCTGCTTCAGCCCCACTCCCAAAAGGCTATTCTCAACACAGCAGCCTAGCGACTCTGTTAAAACCTAGGTAGGACCATGTCAATGCTCTGCTTAAAACCCTTCAGGAGTCCCATCTTAGTGACAGGAAATTCTCCAGCAAGCCCCACCTGCTGTCTCAATGCCTCTCTCAGCTCATCGCCGCTCCTCCATTACTAGCCATGCCCTTCTAGGCACCTGGCCTTGTGTTCTTCACACCTGCTGCCTCTTTGGTCTAAAATGTCTCCCCCAGGTCAGACACCTGTATGATTAGTGACCTTCTTCAAGTGGTTACCTGAAATTCATCGTTATCTTTGTGACCTTGAGATAAACTAAAATTTCTTAAAACAGGACACCATTAAGAGAGTTGAAAAGGCAAGCCAGCAAGTGGAAGAACAGATGTGCAATACACATATACAATGGAGAACTCATCCAGAATATATTTTTTAAATTCCTATAAATCAATAATGAACGTGGTATTTAGTCATTTTATTTATTGACATATAATTTGCATATGGTGAAATTCACTCTTTTTAGTGTACAGTTTTTCTGTGGGTTTCCACAAATGTATATGGTCATTTAACCACAACACAATGAAAATACAGAACATTTCTATCACACCAAAAAGTGGTTCAAAATGGCCAATAAATATGAAAAGGTGCTTAAATGCATTAGTCTTCCACAATGGAACATCTCTACACAACTTCCGGAACAGCTAAAGTTAAAGGCAGGAGATGCCAAATCCTGACATGTCTGTGGAGCTCTCACATGCCATTAATAGGTATACAAATCAATATAATCACTTTAGATAACTGTTTATCAGTATCTACCAAAGTGAATATACACATATCCTATAACCTGGCAATTCCACTTCTAATTATATCCCCTGTAGATGGCATCACTAAAAAGAAATATACAAGCATGTTTGCTGCAGGACTACTCATTAGCTAGAGATAGAAGACAGTAAACTGTGGTATCATGATACAATTTAATACCCTACAGCAACAAAAATGAATAAACTACAAATACTTGTAAAAGCATAGGTGGATCTCACCAAATCAATGTTGAGTAAAAGAAGCCAGAAACAAAAGAATATATTATGCATTATGACATTAATATAAAGCTTACAAACCAGCAACAGTAACCTATGGTGTGAGTTCTCAGGAGGCAAGGCTTCAACTGGGAGGGGGGGTAACCAGACCTCCTAAGGGGCAGTTAAAATTCTGTTTCTTAATTTGAGTGCTGATTACACAAGTGTATTCACTTTGCAGAAATTCAACCCTCCCAGCTACTCAGGAGGCTGAAGGTGGGAGGATCACCTGAGCCCAGGGAGGCTGCATTGAGCCATGATCACAACACTGCACTCCAACCTGGGTAACAGAGTGAGACTGTCTCAAAAAGAAAAAGACAGAAAATACATCCCACGGTACATTTGTGCTTTCTGCACTTTTCCGTATTTGTTACACTACAACATAAAGTTTGTTTTTAAAAAAAAAAATCACCTTTTCAATGAGGCCTTCTCTGGCCACGCTAATATTTCCATCAGTCCCATTATTTATCATACTCCTTTCCTACTTATTTTTCCTCTGGCATACTTGTTAATACCTAGCACACTATCTTACATACCAGATATATTTTACAAACTTATGTTGTTTACTGTCTGGCTCCATCCACTAACCTGTGAGTTCCATGAACACAGATATTTTGTCCAGTTGGCTGAGTACAGAGTCCCCAGTAGCTAGAATAACACCTGGAAGATAGTAGGCACTCGATATAGATTTAATTAATCTATTAATTATACAGCATTGCCCAATTTGTTTAATTATGTTTGTGGATTCAAGCCATAAATTCTTACAGTTGTCTTGTTATATTTAAAAAATAAGTTGGTTGTTGTTCTGTCTGAATAATGCTTCTCAACATGGTTTTGAGACTTCTCATCTTCCAAGTTCCAGATCAGGTTCTGATCAGTTTATGGTATAATAAACCATATTAGGAAACCATATAGGAAATGCTTACACTCTGAATTCTAAAGCTAAGGCTGCATTAACCTTTCTCTCAGTCATATCCACCCTACTGACTCATACTGAGTTTAGAAGCAAATAGAAGTAACAAAGGGATTTAATTCCATTTTTTTCCTTCACGTAAACATAAATCATGAAATATTCCCAACCTATCATGGTACCTTTAGTGTCGAGTCCTAAATGTAGAAATTTTCAACTATCTCCATCTAATTCCAAGTTTTGGCTAGCCATTTCAACAGCTTTCTTTTAAAGCTGTGGTTCTCAACTTTTTTCCATCGCTGCACCCCTAAAGATCCTTTTTAGGCATTTTTTTCTTAATCATCCTCTCCCGTGAAATTTTAGTATCACAGATATACTATTTATCTGTTTATGTAATTATACTGTACTTGCAACCTAAAGAGTAGCATTTCTGCCCCCATAATCCCTACAACCAATTTCACCTCTTTGAAATTTTAAAAGGCATATTTTAAACTTGGAAAGTAGTTTGTCAACTACTACCTTACCTTTCTAATTTTACTTCACATGTAAATTTGTTAAAAATAAAACTATTTCAAAGATCAAAGTTGTAACCCACAGAAATCAAATACAGAGTGCAACAGCACAGGACAAATGCTTCTCTCCCAGCTTGTGTAGATCCATCAAATCTACTATTCAACAAGCTACAGATCCACCTAATACCTGTATCACATTTTCCCATCTTGTTCATAAGGACAGCCTTTTGTTAAACTAAATATTCTGTTGAAATCAAAAGACAGCATTCCCTTAACTAATAACCTATTTAAACTTTTCAGAATCTATTTTTAAAAGAAAACAAGATTAGCACAGAATGACTTATTTTAGTCTCTCCTAAGTCCCTCTGGGGGACTTAGGACGGCTACAATCCTTGACTTCACTCTTCTAAGAGTTTCCTATGTCCCTGGACCCAGATCAGTACATTTTCTACATTATGAGCAAACTTTTTCAATGCAAATCTGATCATTCTGCTCCCTGGATATTTAAATCTTTCCAGGGCTCCCCTAGGCCTATAAAA
Source organism: Nomascus leucogenys (assembly GCF_006542625.1). Lineage (NCBI taxonomy): Eukaryota > Metazoa > Chordata > Mammalia > Primates > Hylobatidae > Nomascus > Nomascus leucogenys. The sequence continues at coordinate 88,396,709 of NC_044381.1, read as the reverse complement.
GCCCCAAGTCCTTAGCATAACAGGCAAAACCTCACTAGGTTTTGCCAGTCAGTGGCAATCAGTGGCCAATCGGGTAAGGCCAATCAGTGGCAATACCTCCCACTTTTTTTTGTTTTGTCTTGAGAAAGAGACTTGCTCTGTCGCCCAGGCTGGAGTGCAGTGGTGCGATCTCGGCTCACTGCAACCTCCGCCTCCCAGGTTCAAGCAATTCTCCTGCCTCAGCCACCTGAGTAGCTGGGATTACAGGCACATACCACCATGCCCAGCTAATTCTGTGTGTGTGTGTGTGTGTGCGCGCGTGTGTGTGTGTGTTTAGTAGAGATGGGGTTTCACCATATTAACCAGGCGCTATAATCCCAGCACTTTAGGAGGCCGAGGCAGGCAGATCACGAGGTCTGTGATCACGAATAGGAGTTCGAGACCACCCACTTCTAAAAAGTTTTTTCATAATCACTTTACTCCATCTAGCAGAAATGCTCTTATAACCAAGCCTCAGCACCTGCCTGCCCTCCCCACCCTACTCTATTTTCCCTTAGTCTCTTCGGATTTTAGAAGCAGTATCACCTCTTCAAAAGATGTCCTATTCTCCACATCCTCCCCAGTGTCACAAGAGCACTCCTTAACCAGCTTCCTAGGCACTCTGCCTATATTTGGGGATTACTTACTAATGTGTCTGCTTCCCCCACTCTTGGGCCATTAAAAAATATGTGCAAGGAAATGCACTAAGGCTACAAGCTGACCTCCTAAATTTAGAACTTGACATTCACCTTTGTTCCCCCAGCAGCAGGAGTACCAGGAACCCACAGGAATTAGAAGCCCAGTGAATGTTTTTTTGTAATATTGAAACCATCCTGGCTCCTGGTAACCACTACCTTTTCTCTCGTGCTATCAAACCACCTGTTTGAACCTATACTAAAATTCTGTCAGAAAGTCACATGAAACTTTTTCTATTTTCCTTTCTTTATGAAAAAAAAATCTATTTTCCTTTCTTTAAGGAAAAAAAATGAAAACACTGACGTAAACCTTCAGATTTCAGGAGTGTCAGGGCTCAGAATACATTACCCCAAAGGATTCTGAACTGAAGGAAACTCGAGGAGCCCCAGAAACAAGGTCACTTCCCCTGCCTTCTATGTGAAACATGGTCATAAAGGAATTCTCTGACCCATCTTACCTGAAAATAGATCATAAGACCCTTATTCCAGAAGGGTTCTGCCCCATACCCAGTGGAAAAGTAATGCTCAACACAAAGAGGCTGAGAAGAATCTGGACAGGCCTTGTTGGGTTCCCCTCTCAGTTTATTACCATTAGATCATTCCCTTTTTGTGCAATCACATTACTACATGGCCATGATTCTCCATCAAATCTAAGCATAGAAACAGTTTTCCCTGGGTCTTTGAGTCTTCATTTCTGAAAGCTCCCATGTCATATATAACTTTGTTAAACAAATCTGTGATGCTTTCTTTCTTGCTAACCTGTCTTTTGCTAATAGAAGTGTTGACCACAACCCCTTTGATGGGTGAGGAAAAGGTTATCATCTTTTTGCCCCTGTAAGAGCTTCTCTCACCTTATCAGTTCTCAAAACTTCCCAACTGCGGTTCCTCAAATTAATGGTAGAGTTTTCAGTATCCTGGGGAAGAATCCATTTCAGCCTGGAGATTCTTATTTACTTTAAGTGAGTAAGAACTTGCTTGCTTTACTCTCAACTTTCATATTCTACCCTTCTCTGTCTGAAAAATACTTTCCTACCATAAAAGATACTAAGAAAAAGGAGTGAATTACTCTAAAATCCCTTTTGTTAAAATTAAACAGTGGGTTTAGTCTCTTTTTAGTTCTCATTTTGTTTTAAAGCTTAAAAACTAATTTGCATACACTTAAATAAAGCAGAACACAAATACACTTTATGACACAGCAAGTCCACTCTTACACATACATCTAATGGGAAGGCATGCCCCATGTGCACCTCAACACGCATGCAAGAAAGGGCCTAATGACCAGAAGTTGAAAATTGAAACTCAAATGTCCATCAAGAGAAGACAGTATAAAGAGTTGGATATTGATACAATGGACAACTATTGACTAAAGAAAATGAACTACAGGAAATACATGGATAAATTTTACATGTTAGGCAAGATAAACCAGGCACAAAAGAAAACATGCTGTAAAATCCCATTTCTACAAATTTCAAAAAATATATAAAAACTAATCTACGGTGACAGAAGTCAAAAGAGCTGTTATCTTTGAAAGATGGCTTTTGGGGGTGCTGGTAATAGTCTCTGTGTTGACTCTGCATGGTGGTTACATGTGTGTATGCATTTTCTGATCATTTATCAAGCTGTACCTTTATAGTTTGCGTACCTGATGTGGATTATACTTCCAAAAATTTTTTTAAATCACTGTGGTAATTTCAAATTTTTTTCCTACAAGCCACGGGTCACCCTAGGTATACTCTGTCTAAAATATTTGTAGCAGTTCAGCCTATTCTTTTGTTTTCATGGTTACTATGTGCCCTTTTCTCTTTTGTATTCCACTTAAAGTCTGGCCTCCTGAATAGAAAGACAACCCACAGAGTGAAACATTTTGCAAATCTAATAAAAGATCTGTATCTAAAATACATAAAGAATATTTACAACTCAACAAAAAAAGACAAAAACCTTAACTTTAAAATGGGCAAAAAAATGTAAACAGACATTTCTCCAAAGATCTACCAATGGCCAGCAAACACATAAAAAGATGCTCACCATCATTAGTCATTAAGGAAATAAAAGTCATTCACACCTATTATGACAGGAAAAATAAAAAGAAAAGCCATACAGTAACAAGTGTTGGCAAAGATGTGGAGAAATTGGGACCTTTATACACTGCTCGTGGAAATGGAAAATGGTACAGCCACTTTGGAAAACAGTCCGGCAGTTCCTCAAAAGGCCGGATAGTTTAGAGTTACTAAGCATAGAGTTACTATATAAGTCAACAATTCAACTCCTAGGTATATATCCAAGAAAAAATGGAAACATATGTGCACATTAAAACTCACATCTGAAAAGCAGCATTATTCTTAATAGCCCAAAAGTAGAAAAACCCAAGTGTCCATCAACTGACAAATAGAAAAAAACAAAATGTTATTAGAATATTACTTGACAATACAAAGAAATAAAGTATGATACATGCTACAACATGTACAAACCTTGAAAACAGTATTAGAAGCCAGTCACAAAATACTACATTTTGGCTGGGCATGATGGCTCATGCCTGTAACCCCAGCACTTTGGGAGGCCAAGGCAGGTGGATCACTTGAGGTCAGGAGTTCAAGACCAGCCTGGCCAACATGGTGATACCCCATCTGTACTAAAAATACAAAAAAAAAAAGAAAAATTACCCAGGCGTGGTGGCGTGTGCCTGTAATCCCAGCTACTCGGGAGGCTGAGGCAGGAGAATCACCTGAACCTGGGAGGCAGAGGTTGCAGTGAGCAGAGATCACACCACTGCACTCCAGCCTCAGCAACAGAGCAAGACTGTCTCAAAAAAAAAAAAAAAAAGACTACATATTGCTTAAATTTACATGAAACATTCAGAATAGACAAATCAATAGAGACAGAAAGTAGATTAGTGGTTGCTTAGGGCTAGGGAGATAGAAAGATAGGCAGGAGGGTGATAACTAACGTGCATGAAATTTATTTTTGAGGTAATGAAAATGTTGTAAAATTGTGGTGATGGTTATGCACAGCTGTGAATACATTAAAAGCCACTAAATTGTACACTTTAAATGGGCTAACTGTATAATGTCTGAATTATATCTCAATAACCTTTTTTCAAATCTGGCTTCTTTTCCAATGACCCTGAACGCTTTGTTGACTTCTTTGGAAGGCATCCCCACTTTTGCTTACCATCATGACTTGCAATCATACAATCACAATTTTTGTTTCGTGGCACTCGCCACACATCTCGATGAAACCATACTCTTTTCTACAGTTCTGCTGGCCTTGGAGGTAATACCATCTTTGCTCTGAGCGTCATGAGATACCTTTCTAAAAATCTAGGCCATAAGACCCTCTTGCACAACTTTCATCAGGACAAAACCCCAAAATAAAATAGCCAGTTTCACCCAAAGTTCTCAGCATGAATTAACTAGTCAAATTTCTACCTCTACCTTCTAAAAATGAAATTATCAGTAAGTCTAAGACTTATCAGATATCTCCAGTTACAGGGTTGAGATTTCCACACATATAGTTTAAACACACCATTTATAAACTACCTTGTCTCTGTGTCAGGTTAAAAATTATACAAATTTGGCTGGGCGCAGTGGCTCACACCTATAATCCCAGCACTTTGGGAGGCCGAGGCAGGCAGATCATGAGGTCAAGAGATCGAGTGCATCCTGGCCAACATGGTGAAACCCCATCTCTACTAAGAATACAAAAATTAGCTGGGCATGGTGGCAAGCGCCTGTAGTCCCAGCTACTTGGGAGGCTGAGGCAGGAGAATTGCTTGAACCCGGGAAGTGGAGACTGCAGTGAGCCAAGATCACGCCACTGCACTCCAGCCTGGCAACAGAGAGAGACCCATGTCAAAAAAAAAAAAAAAAAATCAATTATACAAATTTATTCAGGGATGCATGTAACAGTAAGCTCTGGGTGCCAGGCGCGGTGGCTCACGCCTGTAATCCCAACACTTCAGGAGGCCGAGGCAGGCGGATCATGAAGTCAGGAGATGGGAGACCATCCTGGCTAACACGGTGAAACCCCGTCTCTACTAAAAATACAAAAAAATTAGCCGGGAGCGATGGCGGGCGCCTGTAGTCCCAGCTACTCAGGAGGCTGAGGCAAGAGAATGGCGTGAACTCCGGAGGCAGAGCTTGCAGTGAGCCGAGATCACGCCACTGCACTCCAGCCTGGGCAACAGTCAGACTCCATTTCAAAAAAAAAAAAAAGAGTAAGCTCTGGGAAAAATCAAGCTGCAAAGACATAGTCCTGGCCTTCAAGGTCTAATGAAGCAAATACAGAAAAATAATTTTAATATACTCTGGCAAAGCTCCCCTAGCTTCCCTCTAACTTGGCACTTAAAACTGAGCTGTAACTTTCTGTTACTTGTCTATCAACTCTGTAGGCTTAATCCTACAGAGGCGAGGACATCCTTTGAATCCCAAAGGACTGGCACAGTGCACTGCATATAGGAAAGTGTCAACAACTGTCTGATGACTGAGTAAGTGCATGAAAGAGCATGAGTATGCGCAGAGAACCAAATATCTTCCACATAGCACCTGTCTCCCACACAGTGCCCTCTTAACCTCTGCTCAGTTACAATCCCAGTCACACATGGCCACAGTACAGTCCTTACTAAGACGGGTAGGTAGCAAACTATGCCAGGAAAATACCCAAATGGACTCCTCCTGCTCTCCTTCTCCCCCACTCCCACCCGAACTCTTAGCTTTCCTACCCCTAGCCTTCCCCACTGACACCCAGGAGAAAATGTTCAGGATGACCTTTCAAAGAAAACTGCCGACGAGATGGAATTTTCCTGTGCAGTGCAGATGACATTTATTTTACAAATCCAAGAATCCACCATGATAATTCAAATGAAATATGTCTTTCCATTAAGGTCCTTCAAAATCCAAGAGAAAGACACTAGAAAAAAATGAAAAGTTGGCATGCCAGGCACAGTGGCTCAAGCCATCTCCTAGCAGTTTGGGAGACTGAAGCTGGCGAATCACTGGAGCTCAGCAGTTGGAGACCAGCCTGTGTAACGTGGCAAAACCCCGTCTCTACCAAAAAATACAAAACATTAGCTGGGCATGGTGGCGCACACCTATGGTCCCAGCTACTCAGGAAGCTGATGTGGGAGGATCACTTGAGCCCAGGAGGCAGCTGCTGCAGTGAGCCAAGATTACGCCACAGCATTCCAGGCTGGGCAACAGAGTGAGACCCCATCTCTCGATAGATAGATTAGATAGATTAGATAGATAGATAGATAGATAGATAGATAGATAGATAGAGATAGACAGACAGACAGAAATTTTTAAAAACCAGATAGACAGATAGATAGACAGACAGACAGACAGAAATTTTTAAAAACCTGAAAAGTTGGGAGGGCTTGTAAGAAGCCCTGGGTCCAACGTCTATTGGACATCTACTATATGTCAGGCACTGGGCCTGCTGCCTTACAAGTGACATCCTAAAAGCTCTCACTCATTGATCCTAAATCTAAACTGTGGGAAGGGTGTTATATACATTGTCTCATTTCATCTTTATAATAACCTTCAGTTAAGCATCATCATCTTTTCCTTTTAAAAATTAAGAAAAAGGTTGAGGAATTGTCTGAGATCACTGTGGTACAGCGGAACCCAGGTCTCTGGTTCCAAAGCCTGCATGTGCCCCTACCACTTAATATGAAACATTATGACTGTAAACAAGCAATTAAATCCATTTCCTAAATCTAAACTACAAAAATGAGGGAAATGCTTCCTTCAAATGTTTGCTATGAACATTAAATGAAACACTGACTTCAAAAAAAGTGCTAGTATCTAAGAGACCCTTTAAAAAAAATGTTTTTTTCCTTCCTTCTCCTATTATAAATTCTCCTAACCTTAAACCATGGACACACAGTGGACACTGCAATCTAAAAATCATCTCGCATATTCTATCCTAGAAGGAAGACTCCATTTACTCATCTAGCATAGATTAGTATCTGAGAAAAGCATCTGGAATGCCAATTACCACCTCATCAAGTTTTAGAACACAACACACTTGTAACTTGGAAATTATTCACAAAGAAATCTAAGGTAAACACTGTTCTTGGTTTTGTTCCCTGATACTTTCTTCCTGAGAACTCCCAGACATCCCTTCCCCAAGATGCTGCTTCCACATCACGGTCCCCCCCAACAGCAGAAACATTTCTGGGGCCTTTTTTCCTTTCTCTCATCAAATTTCACCTTAAAGCCTTTTACTGGACAGAGCTCTGTTCTGCTTGTTTTTAGAAGCCATTTTTGAAAGACAGGAAACATGAAAGTAGTAACAGTGGTTATACTTGGGTGGCAGAATGATGGATGGTATTTTTCTTCTTCATACTTTCCTGTATTTTCCAAATATTCCACAAAGTCTTATGTACTGCTTCCATAATACAAAGAGGAAAAAATCAAAGATGGTACATTTAAATTATTTCCTTCATCTCCTGATAAGATATTTTTCTCTATTCTTCCTGAATTCCCAACTAGCTGGAAGCATCCTGAGAACAGAACTGCAGTGTTACCTATGAAATACATAGCTCATCCACAGCCAGCGCCTGACATGAAACAGCTCAAAAAGTATTTGCTGAGTGGATGATGAATATTAGGTAATATTTAGAAATGGACTTTGTGGATTGATGGTGGGTGGACCAAGGTTTGAGGGTGGCATGCCCTCGATACTGTTGGATTATTGTGGTTATAGGACATTATTTAAAAGGTAGCTTTCAAACACTCTTAAGCAGTTCAACATGAAAAGTCTGTAATGTGAAGACAAGGTGAACCAATCAAGGTGATTTATTGCTGCAATGGTAAACCAAGAACATGATGATAAATAGGCTAAGGTCCTTGTGCATCTTGCTATAAATGAGTGCACCAGGAGTGGAATTCATTAAGTAACTTTGGAGCTCTCTGCCATTTAGAAGGCACATCGTGGCCTTCTTTGGCCACCAAAGTTTAACAATCCTTTTTAAAATTAATCTTTGTTCTTAGGAAATTAAATAAAACTAAATACTAAAGCAAACAAGAGATTAAGATAAAACCACCCAACCTAATTATACCACCAAAAATCCTTATCTAATAAACCAAAGCAAAAATCTTGAGGATTTATAAACATGAAAGAGAAATCTCAAATATTTGGTTTGGAAAAACGAGCTGTACATAAGGTTTAAAGAGGGTATACTGAATTCAAAAAACATACACAGTCCAAAACTCAATAGAAAAGTTCAGGTATAAAAAAATGTACTCCTTTCCCGTCATAATCTAAGTTAACTACAAGAACTTTACCAGCAATTTCATTTCTGTCTGATCAACTGAACATGTTTCCTAGATGAATACTTGGAAAAGCCAAGACTGAACTTATACTTGTATTTTCTGTATTTTCAACTAACTTCACTTCCATCAACATCTCTTTAAAAATCTGTATATTTCTAGGGGACTCTTACACACTGTTGGTGGGAATGTATATTAGTTCAGCCACTGTGGAAAGCAGTCTGGAGATTTCTCAAAGAGCTTAAAACAGAGCTACCATTCGACCCAGCAATCCCATTACTAGGTATATACCCAAAGGAAAACAGGCCAGGTACGGTGGCTCACATCTCTAATCCCAGCACTTTGGGGGACAAAAAGTGTCCCCCCAAAATGCAGGTGGATCATTTGAGTCCAGGAGTTTGAGACCAGCCTGGGCAACAAGGCAAAACCCCATCTCTACAAAAAATATAAAAATTAGCCAGGGATGGTGGGGCACAACAACAGTTCTAGCTACTCGGAAGGCTGAAGTGGGAGAATCACTTTAACCCAGGAGGCAGAGGTTGCAGTAAGCAGAGATGGTACCACTGCACTCCAGCCTGGGCAACAGTGAGACCCTGTCTCCAAAAAAAAAAAGAAGAGAAGAAAAGAGAAGAGCAAGTCCTTCTACTGAAAAGATACACACACTCACATGTTCCTCACAACACTATTCACAACAGCAAAGACATGGAATCAACTGAGGTGTTCATCAACGGTGGGTTGGATAAAGAAAATACGGTACATATACACCATAGAACACTATGCAGCCACAAAAAAGAGTAAAATCATGTCCTGTGCAGCAACATGGATAAAGCTGGAAGCCATTATTCTAAGCAAATTAACGCAGGAAAAGAAAAGCAAATACCACATGTTCTCACTTATAATTGGGAGCTAAACATTGGGTACCCACGGACATAAGAATGGCAATAATAGACACTGGAACTACTAGAGAGAGGAGGGAGAAAGGGAGGGATGAGTTGAAAAACTGTTGGGTACTATGCTCAGTACCTGCATAACAGGATTATTAGAAGCCCAAACCTCAGCATCACACAACATACCCACGTAACAAACCTGCACCTGTACCCCTGAATCTAAAACAAAAGTTGGGGAGAAAAAAAAATCTGTATTATTTCTAATATGCCTCCAGGCTCTTAAAAGACATGTATTTCAAAACAAAGCAGATGCTGACTTGATGACAGCCCGATAATTTTAGGGCAATAGGCAGAAGTCAATGACAACATAACAACTGCACAACACAATCCATGCTGCAAGACGAGAAAGAAAGCATTTCACCCCAAAAATTCAATGTCTCAAGCTTCCTGTCTTGCTCAAGTTGGAAAAAAACAGAAAAAACTCTGTGGTTATGACAAACTTAGTGAAGATTTGCATTTATTTCACCAAACTATATATATTCACATTTCACCTAGCTATTCATATTAAAAGTATCTGCAATCCTGGGCCTTGGACTTCTCTTGGCAGGTGTCAGCCCACTGTGGAAGTTGCACCCCACATGTCAGTAAGTTCTGTTGGCCAGAAAGGACATTCAATGACAAGCACTACTTTGAATCCAGGCAAGGGAGGAAATTAAATACACTATCCATGACTTTTCTCTAAGTGTCTGAGATACTAGTACATCTTCACCTCCTAAAAGTTCACTCATATACCACTTAATTTTTCTTTTTTTTTTTTTTTTTTTTTTTTTTTTGAGATGGAGTCTCGCTCTGTCATCCAGGCTGGAGTGCAGTGGTGCAACCACAGCTCACTGCAACCTCCACCTCCTGGGTTCAAGCGATTCTCCTGCCTCAGCCTCCCAAATAGCTGGGACTACAGGCATGCGCCACCATTCCCGGCTAATTTTTTGTATTTTTTTAGTAGAGATGGGGTTTCACCATGTTGGCCAGGATGGTAACTCCTGACCTCAGGTAACATCAAATTTTTCTCAGTAAAGCCTACAATAGGATGAAATGAGGGAAAGAAAAAGAAATGGTATTACCTCTTACGCAAACCATGCCTCAGTCTCCTCAGGTAAACAGGAGAGCATCAGAAAGTTAGGTGAGCATGGGAAAACTAGTGGAGCATCAGAAAGCTAGGGGAGCATCAGAAAGCTAGGGGAGCATCGGAAAGCTAGGGGAGCATCGGAAAGCTAGGGAAGCAACTGAAAGGTAGGCAAGTTACTTAGCCTTTCTCGGTTTCCTTACATCTGTTAAATGTTGATAATACCTATTTCTCAGGAATTTCATGAGGATAAAATGAGATGGCATAACTAAAGAACCTAACACAGAATGAATTCATTAGTGTTGTTCAGCAAAACATATTTATGATCATTATTAACTGGACACTAGGGCTGACACCATAACAGGCCAAAGTCCTACAACAGATAAGGAAAAGAAACCACCAAATGGGTCACACACCAACTCTGTGAAATCCAGATCATTGTTAAAGACACGAAAAAAAAAACAGTCCCTGACTTTCCATTTGGGCACAACATGAATGAATAATAAACCATATACCATGCTTAAAACTATAGTAGCAAGATCAGCCTTTCATTGGAGAAACAGATGAAGATCTTTTATCATCAGTACAGCATAGTGTTTAAAACGAATTATAAGTTTAACACGGTGGTGGTCATAGCTACGTATTATATGCAGACAGGCTTTCTGGCATTCCCAACAAAATACGCTTTATGCACACAGCCAAAATATGACTGCAATTACTCTGGTCCCAACAGATGACTGCATTAGATAACGCCTCAACTCAGTAGCTGCTACAATCTATGTTAAGAGAAGCAGAAATTCTGTAACAGGAACTCAATATCCTGGCTCCCACAGAGTTCTAATGTCTATCTTACAGGCTTGTTTATAAAGATTAGCAACAATGTGACACAAAGTGCCTGACACAGTGGTTACTCAATAAATGATAGCTGATAGTAATTACCAGGAAGCAACAAAATCTAAAGCCAGAACCTGCCATGAAACAATGAAGATAGAGTGGCTCCTTCTCAACCAAGACATTAAGTTGTATGAAAACACTTGGATAGGCCGGGCACAGTGGCTCACACTTGTAATCCCAGCACTTTTAGAGGCCAAGGCAGGCAGATTACCTGAGGTCGGGAGTTCAAGACCAGCCTGGCCAGCATGGTCAAACCCTGTCTCTACTAAAAATACAAAAAATTAGCCGGGTGAAGTGGTGCACACCTGTAATCCTAGCTACTCGGGAGGCTGAGGCAGGAGAATTGCTTGAACCCAGGAGGCAGAGGTTGCAGTGAGCCGAGATCACACCATTGCACTCCAGCCTGGGCAACAGAGTGAGACTCTGTCTCAAAAAATAATAATAATAAATTAAAATCTGGTAACCAAATGATCTCAGGACTAAAAGTGCCACCTAATTCAAAACTTTCCAAGCCTGGCTTCACAGACTGCTCAACCTAAACTCTCAAGGTGGAGACTGAGAATCTGTGTATTTAAAATGCTCCCAGACGACTGTGATACTCGAGACAGATAATCACTAGTGTAACTGAGCCCTTCTGAGTTTTCTCCAGGCTAAACACCCTTGATGAACTATGCATTAATCGTTAAGTGCTAGGCTCTTTAAGTACACAACACAATACAACATGTCAGAGAAGGGAGAAATCAGGGTGTTTTATGGTAACCAGCAAGACATCAATGAAGAAGGTAGGTCTTGAAGGATGAGAAAGACAGGGATAAAACTAGTGTTCAGGGGCTGGTGCTCAGAGGGAAAAGGGAGACAAGATACTGATAAGGAGTACCATATGCAGGGTAGGGGATAAGAGTGATAAAGCAACAAGTGAGGAAATTAGTAGGTTTCACATACGTTTTTTTTTTTTTGAGACATGGTCTCACTCTGCTGCCCAGGCTGGAGTGCCGTGGCGCTATCTCTGCTCACTGCAGCCTCGACCTCCTGGCCTCATGCGATCCTCCCATCTCAGCCTCCTGAACAGCCAGGAATACAGGCAAGCATCGCCATGCCTAGCTAATTTTTTTGTATTTTTTGTAGAGACAGGATTTCACCATGTTGCCCAGGCTGGTCTCGAACTCCTAGGCTCAAGCACACCATCCATCTCAGCCTGTGATATGGTTTGGCTGTGTCCCCACCCAAATCTCATCTTGAATTGTAGCTCCCATAATTCCCACGTGGGAGGTAACTGAATCATGGAGGCTGGTCCTTTCCATGCTGTTCTTGTGATAGTGAATAAGTCTCATGAGATCTGATGGTTTTATAAAGGGGAGTTCCCCTGGACACGCTCTCTTGCCTGCTGCCATGTAAGACGTAACTTTGATACTCATTTGCCTTCTGCCATGAATGTGAGGCCTCCCCAGCCATGTGGAACTGTGAGTCCATTAAGCCTCTTTCCTTTATAAATTACCCAGTCTCAAGTATGTCTTTATTAGCAGTGTGAAAAGAGACTGATACAGCCTCCCAAAGTGCTGAGATTACAAGCGTGAACCACCGCATCTGGCCTCCATACTTTTTGAATTAAATAGAACTAAAACTGAAAACGAACAAGATTTTTTGAAAATCAGAATAGGAGGGAAGAGGAGAGAGCAAAGGCCTAGCATAGGAAGGCAGAGACATAGTCTGGTAGAGGCCAAAAATGGAGAGACCAAACAGGAATGTCGTAAAAGCAAGCAGGAAAGTATGACTTTGATGTAGCAAAGTATGAGAGCCACTTGAGTTCCTCCAGGGTGGCACATGTAACTAAGTGGTCCCTTAGAAAGAATGATCAGACAAGATGGCCGGGAGAATGGGGCAGCGGGAGTCAAAAGGGTCAGAACGGAGGCTTAGATATACAGCCGCTTAGATACAGGGGTCAAGGTCCACTCTAAGACAGTGACAATAAAACTAAGAGCAAAAGCTGAAAAATAAAATCAATTCAAAGGCAAAAAAATGATAAAGCTTGGTCACAGATCAGAGCAAAAGTAAAACAAAGGGAAGAATCAGAAATGACTTCTAAGAGTTGCAAGAAATTCGAAGGAAAAACAGGACAATACTCTGGAAAGGTGCGGTAAAACAATTACGCAATCACATGTACTGAATGCACTGGTGGATTAGTACCAGGGTGGTTTTAGTTTATGAAAGCTTCAAAGTTCACTCCCTGTTCTACAAACACACATAGTAACTGGTCGTTTTGCTATTTTCTCTGGTCCCAGCACAGGTTGTAGTTTCTGTGTCAGCAGACAGGGAATATTTGGTTTTGAATCCTTAATCTGTAACATTACCACCAAAGTTAAAAGCGCTTGCAAAAAATAAAATGTGCTTCGACAGAGCTAGGTGAAAGAAGCCAGTCACAAAATACAATATATTGTATGATCACATTTATATGAAACACACAGAAGAGGCAAATCTATAAAGACAGAAAGTAGGTTAGTGGTAGCCTAGGGCTAGGGTCAGGGAGGAGGGGTGCGGCTGGAAAGAAATGGGGAGTGACTGCAAATGGGTTTGGAGTTTCTTTGTGGGGTAATGAAAAGGTTCTAAAATTGTTTATAGAGATAGCTGCAGAACTGTATACTAAGAACTACTGACTTGTTAATTTACATAGAGAATTATAACTCAATAAAGTTGTTATTTAAAAAAACTTTAGGAGTACATAAATAATTACTGTGACCTCAGATGCTCAGCATCTCTCCAATAAAAGCAACTATTTTGCACTTAAGTTCAAATAAAAAGCCATCAGACAATTTGGAAAGCCCAGAAGATACTTTAGAAAGACTAAGACCGTCATGTTCCTTCTAAGGGGAAAAATTAAGCATGAAAAAGATACAGATTTAAACATATAGATCCCCTTTAAATTAGTTCTTACAATTGACCAAAATTTTCTAATATGTGCTTAAAAAGGAAAGACAAGGTTTGAGGTTTCTCTTCAACAATTATGAACAATTATGTCAAGTAATATACTGGGTACCTATGGTTCAGTTTCTTAGAGGCTGAAACAAAATAATGTACAGTAAGCCAATTCAATGAAAAGCAAAAGACTATGTAAATTAACAATTACTGAGCGGATGGGTAAACCTATTTTATAAATCTGAAGACCTAACAAAAGCCCTCATGTAAGAGAGGTCCTTTTGCTCAAAACATATAAGAAAACTATCCAAAAGAACTTCTGCCCCCATGATATCTCCTGAAAAACATGGTTCCTACCTCCCTGAGGCCTTCATTATTAAAGCCATTACCATTCTCTTTCCACTGAACACTTAGAATGCTTACTTAGATGGTATTCCAATGGTTACCATACTTACTTAGATGGCAGTCATCAAGTTATATTCACTGCATGTGTCAGGACCTTTCTAAATCAGAGGACCTGCAATGGGCGCACACAGCTGATGCCCAGTGGAACCTTGCTGACTGATAATCAAACAAGGACAGCAGTGAAGAGTGATAGTGTTTCTGTTCAAAACTGCTTGTGGATTAGAAGAACCCAAAACCACCATATCTGTTGGCTAAAGACATTTTTTTTTCTTTTGAGACAGAGTCTCACTCTGTCACCCAGGGTAGATTGCAGTGGCATGATCTCGGCTCACTGCAAGCTCCACCTCCTGGGTTCACTCCATTCTTCTACCTCAGCCTGCCAAGTAGCTGGAACTACAGGCGCCCGCCACCATGCCCGGCTAATTTTTTATATTTTTTGGTGGAGATGGGGTTTCTCCGTGTCAGCCAGGATGGTCTTGATCTCCTGACCTCGTGACCCGCCCGCCTCAGCCTCCCAAAGTGCTGGGATTACAGGCGTAAGCCACCACGCCCGGCCAAGGCATTCTTAAAGGAACAATCAACTGGTGGTAAAGTATAGATTATAAAAGTACTACATTTCAAATATATAACTATTTACTACTACCTCTAATGACAGACATTTAATAAATTCAAAATGCCACTGATTAAAATACAAGACTGATGCTTTCAATATGGTGGATCCTAAGCAAATTTTAATTCAATAGATTCAAATACATACTTAATGTATTTCACCTGCCTACAAAAAAATGTAAAGCAGTCAAAAAAAACTAGAAGTATATAAGTATTCTGAATCAAGAAACATGAAGAGTGGTCTCCCTAAATCATCTGACCTATTAGACCCTATCTGTTAATAGATTCAAGTTATGGGAAAAGCCTAAAATAAAGAATTTGAGAAAGATAAGAGCCATTTTTCTACTACAATACCCTCCCACCTAAATAAATTACTTTGGCCCAAAGCTATGTTTATTAAGAGGCAAGTCTGGTACCACACTCTCAAGTAGTGGCTCTACACAAAATGAAGCCCTCTGACACCCTGGAGATAACTGAAATACATACATACCAAGTTCTCCCAGAAGCTACCCAGGAATTGCAGGAGGGATCAAAGAGAAAGCTTTCACATCTACTGGGAAAGAAACCAGGCTTTGGAGGGCATATGCTAACTTTCCACAATACAATGTGGCCTATGAGTTAAATAGTGCAAAAGAGACCACAAAGGACACAAGATGGTAGCCATTCTACTTTCCAGAAATAATACAAGACGCAGCTTTACAAGTTTTAACTTTTTTTTTCTCATTTGATCTCAAGAATTCTGAGAAGGGCAGACACTTTCCCCATTTCACAGATGAGAAAACTAAAGCTCATGAAGACTGACAGACCTGCCCAGCTGCCTACCTGACTGCTCCACTTGGCAAGTCAACTTGCATCTCATACCCAACATGTACAGATCAACTCTTAATACCACACCCAAACTTGCTCCTCCAGGCATCTCCATTTCAATAAATGGCACCCCCATTATTCCAGCTGCTCAGGCTAAACACCTCGGTGTCATCCTTGAGTACACTTTCTCACACTCCACATCATCTCACCCACCAGTGAATCATTTTAGCCCCATCTGAGATATATCCAGAAACCACTCACTTCTCATCACCTCCACAGCTGCTATCATATCCCACCTATAAAGCATTGCTAGAAACCTCTAACACCCCACTATTTCCACCTTTGCACTCCTCCCCATTCTATTCCCCTACACAACACAGTGTCACTCTTTAAAGATGTCAGACCAAAACCCTTTGTACAGAATCCTTCAGTGGCTTCCCATCTCACTCAAAGTTGTTCACTGATGTATCCCTAGGATGAGAACGTATCTGCCATCTAGAAAGTACATAATGATTTACTAAACTAGTATGTAGTAAAGTCAGGACTAGAACAATCTTCCACTGTTCTTTGGTAACACTGAAACCAGATTTACGAAAAGCAACAATCCACATGGGAGGAAATTCTTACATTTTACTTTGCATAACTGAATCTTTTCATGTATAGTCAATACTATGTTGAATTTCCAACAAGTTAAAACGAAAATATCACTTTATAAAGCCCTGCAATCTCACACTAGGAAATCTGAATATTACTTTTTTGGCAGCATGAGCAAATAGCTGCTTAATTATCACAGTAATGGCACTCAGATCTTCAGTGTGACTGTTCTGCATTCAGCGACATGACGTTACCATTATCCCAAGACTACTACACATCAAGATGACCACAGTCTAAAAGATTCAGAACCATGCACCTAGAAGAGGTAACAAGCATTTCCAAATCTCCTACACACACATTATACCAATCATCTGAAACAGGAACAAGTTTCCAGGGTGTTACCAGTAACAACAGAAAGGCTAGATTCAGAATTGTCTACTACCAAAATTAAAAAGAAAAACTCTGAGCTGAGTTTAAATGTTGATTGGTTTCAGATCAGAATGAAACTAACACTAAAATTATCCACCATTATAGAATCTTCTCACTAAAATATTTTAGGGTTAAAAACAAAAACTCTAAATTTCTTCAATTCTTTCAAAAATATTTCTACTACCTATAAAAAGGCCTAAATCTTACTAAATCATAGTAATAAATTTATAGAATTTTTACAGTAGGTCTTAAAGAAAACTGAATTCAACCCTCAATTTTCTCCCTTTTACCAAGAAGGATTACTTGATACATAACAGGTAAACAATGAAGACTTATTAAATGAATGAAGAAATGAATGAATGAATGAAGACCCAGAAGCATTATGTGACTCTTCAAAGCTCCAACAATCAATATCAAATCCAGGATTAGTCATAACTAGCTTTCCAGATTCTTTTGGAGTGGGTGTAGGAGTAGAAGAAACCAAGATTTAAAAACCCTATCTGGGTCCTCAGGAAAATCTTAACCAAAAGGCATTACAGCCAGTTTCCTTTGGTTCTCTTTCTTAGAAAAGCACTTGATAAAATAAATTTTGCCAAGATATATCTCCTTGGAAACCAAAATGCAGTTGACTAATGTTTATTTCTCTATATATATAAAAAATATTTAATATAGGAACATAAACAACTGCAATTGTCTTTGCACCAAAACAGGTGGCCTTTGACTAAAAGAAAAATCCAACCAGAGGAGAGGAACAGAACATTGACAAGGGCCACATAAGTCACTAGAAGAGTATCAGCTATACAAGAACAGGAACCATGTATCCTGTTTACCAGCAGCAGCCATATAATGGGATTCAATAAACACTTACAGGAAAAGTGAATAAATTACTCCTTAGAGACCCACCTATGCAAACAAAAATTCATTTGGTCACCATTCAAATATCTTGCAGACACAAATTCATTTGGTCACTAATAAACAAATCTTTATGATAGGCCTATTACATACAAGCATACTACATTTTTCCTCCATGGAAATTCTACCAAATGTCCCTTCAAATAATATACTCAACCAAAATTATCCCCATCATTGTATCAAGATGATGAGAAAATGTCTTAAGTAGCCGAAATTAGTTACTATAGCAGCCACTAAATTTGCTGTTATGGCTTCAATCTTTTGCCTTCAATTCATCCCATACAGCCCAGACAGATCAGTTTTCTTTTTTTTTTTTTGTTTTCGTTTTTTAACACATCCAAAATATAAAACAGTGCTGTGGTTAAGTATTCTACCTTCATATGGGGCCCACTGCTATTCAACAAGCAGATATAGGAAATTTGAAACTACTGGATTGGAAAAGGAAAGACAACATAGCATCAAGGAAAAAATTACCACAAGTGACAGTTCTTATAATAATTTCTCTGTATCACTGTGATACAACTGACACAGTGTTGGGTATGAATTCCACTAAGGTACACATCTGACTGTTGTGATAATTCAAGATTCATTGCCTTTTTGAAGCTTTCCCAAGCCACTGGACTCTATATCTGTGAAAGCATTTTGCAAACCGGAAGTGCTAGACACACAGCTTTTACTATGCTCCTTGCCAATTGGTAGCCTCATACATTCTGCCATTAAAATCATCTTACCTCATTCTCTAAGTGTGTCTCGATCCTTCAAAAACAGGAAAAATTCTTTGAATTGTTTAATGTCACTTCTTTATTACTCAATATCCAGAATAGCATAACTTAAAAGTGCCATTTACACTTCCCGATTTCAGAACATATTACCAATCAAAACAGTGTGATAATGGCATAAAAACAGACAAAGAGACCAACAGAATAGAACAGACAGCCCAGAAATAAACCCACATATATAGTCAAATGATTTCTGGCAAGGGTGCAAAGACCACTCAATAAGGAAAGGACAGTCTCCTCAACAAATGGTGTTGGAAAAAATAAGATACCCACATGCAAACGAATAAAAGTTGGACCCTTATATTATACATAAAAATGAACTCAAAATGGACTAAAGACCTAAATTATAAAACTTCTGGAAGAAAACATAAAGAAAAAGCTTCATTACTTTGGACTTGGCAGTTACTTCTTAGATATGGCCAAAAAGCAAAATTAGCCAAGCAGGACTACCTCAAACTAAAAAATTTGTGTGCATCAAAGGATACAATCAACAGGGCAAAAAAGCAACCTGGAGTGGAAAAAAAATTTGCAAATAATCTATCTCATAAGGAGTTACTATCTAGAATATGGAATGAAGCCTGAGGTCGCTAGGGACTGCTCACTGGGCCTTGCCCGAGATGGACAGCCAGATTCCTTATGATGACTACCCAGTGGTTTTCCTGCCTGCCTATGAGAATCCTCCAGGATGGATTCCTCCTCATGAGACGGTACCCCACCCAGACTACAACAATGAGCTGATCCAGTTTCCATCCCAAACCATCACACTGAAGAAGCCTCCTGGAGCTCAGTTGGGATTTAACATCTGAGGAGGAAAGGCCTCCCAGCTAGGCATCTTCATCTCCAAGGTGATTCCTGACTCTGATGCACATACAGCAGGGCTTCAGGATGGGGACCAAGTTCTAGCTGTGAATGATGTGGATTTCCAAGATATTGAGCACAGCAAGGCTGTTGAGATCCTGAAGACAGCTTGTGAAATCAGCATGCATGTCTGCTTCTTTCCCTACAATCATCATCACCAAAAAGAGAGGACTGTGCACTAGAGAGTTACAGCCCACAGCCCTTCATGTGGACTCTCCCACGACATGCTAACTAGATTTCAGGGGAGCCACTTCTACTTTCAGCCCCTCCTTGGAATAATGGAGTTGGGAGGATGGGGAGACAGCTAACCAACTGCATTACCCAAACTATATTGCACTTTTAGTTCCCTAGTTTTCTAGGTGAGCTTCATTCAGAGAAGGATGATGATATCTAGGGATAACCTAGCCCGTGAGGAACCTAGTTAGGAAAGACAACCGACATTTATTGAATTCCATGTACTAGTCCTTTCCACCTGTCATATTTTAATTACAGAAATCAGTAGCCAAAAGAATCTTGGGGATTTTCCATCTGACTTGCCTGGCCATCTCATCCCATCCTTGTACTACCAGAGATCTTCAATTTTGGAGACTCCAATGAGACCCTGTTTTCACCCCTTCCTCCTCCTAGCCTCTCCCCAAAAAAGTAAAACACAATGCTGAAGAAAAAAATATATATCCAGAATATATAAAGAACTCCTAGGACTCAACAACAAAAAAAATCAAATAACCCAATTTAAAAATGGGCAGAGGGCTTGAACAGACATGTATGCAGAGATAATATACAAATGGCCAACAAGAATATGAAAATACAATCAACTTCATCAATCATCAGAGAAACACATATCAAAACCATAATGAGATACTACCTTGCATCCATTAAGATGGTTCCTATTTAAACTGTTTTTTTAATTAGCTCTGGGTGTGGTGGTGTGCACCAGTAGTCCCGGCTACTCGAGAGGCAGAGGCAGGAGGATCGCCTGAGCCTGGGAGGCGGACATTGCAATGAGCTGAGATCACACCACTGCACTCCAACCTGAGTGGCAGAGGGAGACCCTGTCTCGAAAAATTTTTTAATTAATTAATTTTCTAAAAAAGCAAAAAATAAGTATTGGTAAGGATGTGGAGAAGTTAGAACCCTTACGAACTGTTGATGAGATTGTAAAATGGTACAACTATGAAAAACAGTAGGGACGTTCTTCAAAAAATTAAAAATAAAACTATCATATGATCCAGCAATCCCGCTTCTGGGTATATACACAAAATAATTAAAAGCAGGGTCTTGAAGAGATACCTGCACACCCACGTTCCTAGCAACAATCACAACTGCCAAAAGGTAGAAGTAACCCAAACATCTATCCACAGATAAATGGATAAACAAAATGTGGTATACCCATACGATGGAATACTATAAAGCCTTTAAAAAGACAGAAATCCTGTCACATGCTACAACACTGATGAACCTTGAGGATTTTATGCTAAGTCAAATAATCCAGTCACAGAAAGACAAATACTGCATGATTCTACTTATATGAGGTTACCTAAAGTAGCCAGATTCATAGAAACAGAAAGAATGATGGTTGCCAGAGTCTGTGGGAGGTGGAAATGGGGGCCAATGTTTAATGCTTACAGAGTTTCAGATTCGCAAGATGAAAAAGTCCTAGAAATCTGTTTCACAACAAGGTGAATATACTTAATACTACTGAACTATATACTTAAAAATGGTTGAAATGGTCAACTTTATGTGTTTTTACCACAATTTTTTAAAAGAAGTGCCAACATACAATTATCAAATTGCACGTACATGCCCCATCTCCACTGCAGGAGTCCAAGCAGCCTGACCCTTTAAACTGTTGGCAGTCATTTGAGGAGTTCTTCCAAGTTATCTTTTTGAATCAATGGGCCTCTACAAAAGATCCAGAGGCTCTCCTTTTCACCCATCCAAAATGAAGTTTCTACAACCCCCAGTTGGCTGCATTCTGGTTTAAGTCCACTACTCATTCACCTTATTGTCAAGCGTAGATCTAAAAATTATAAAAAAGCCACTGTGTTTTCAACTGGGTGGGGGAGAAGCATAACAGAATCACCTACTGAGCTTCTTCAAATCACCCATCAACCTCAGTATCTAGCATTCTCACCCAAGAGAAAAGCCTCAAGGTTCACTGTGATTCTCTACCCAAGCACTCACTGCTTCCGCAAACACACATCCCATCCAAACCACAGAAAACCACTACTTTTAACCACCACCTTGAAAATGGCCTTCAGAACAATCTCGCCCAAAGCAATTATTAGGCTGAGGTTCCTGAACTTTTAATAAGCCTTTTCTGTGAATCCTACAGCTCTCTGTAACCTACCATTTATCTGCTGAAACATTATTTTGTTATGCAATTTACTATACCTTGCTTCCTCTTATAAAGGATCATCATTAAGATCCTAATTTAAAAAATAAAACAACACTGAGACTCTTTGAAGAACCACAGGCATTTCTCAAACTGGAAAACAGACATGGTTTAGGAACCACATTCAGGCTTCCTAACATGTTTCACAAGAGCACATTCTGAGCTAGGAGTCAAACCTGCCCCCCACTACACAAACAAACACACAAGCATGCACACATATGCACACAGAGCATTCTCTTCATATGTCAAATACCAGCTACTAAGAAGTTAGGCTCTGGGAAAGCATGCTGGCAGAAGCTTCTGAGGTCTTCAGTGGAGCCGCTAGAAGTATGGTTAGGGAAAAGGGAGGAGTTAAATCAACTACACATTTAACCCACATTTCAAGAACATGTGTTTTTGAAAAGTCTTTAAAAGTCAAGCAGTATGGTTCACAGCCACAGCCCCACGCTTCTTGCAAGAATATGGAAAAAAACTGACTCCATTTTTATTCCTAGGTATATACAGGCAAAGCAAGAAATAAAAGTGAAATTTGGTGAAAATTTTAGGACATTCTATTAATTTATATTTCTATATCTTATAAGCACCTCCTAATAAGCAGACTCTCTCTTCCTGAAGGCAGGGATACCACAGTCCAGTTAGCAGCTGCTTCTCTGAGAGCATCAACAACTGAAAAATGTAAAAATAGAGGTTCAGGCCGGGCGCTCATGCCTGTAATCCCAGCACATTGGAAGGCCGAGGCGGGTGGATCACCTGAAGTCAGGAGTTCAAGACCAGCCTGGCCAAAATGGTGAAACCCCATCTTTACTAAAAATACAAAAAATTAGCTGGGCGTGGTGGCACGTGCCTGTAGTTCCAGCTACTCAGGAGGCTGTTGCAGGAGAATCGCTTGAACTCAGGAGCCAGGGGTTGCAGTGAGTCGAGATCGCACCACTGCACTCCAGCCTGCATGACAAAAGCAAAAACTCTGTCTCAAAAAAAATAAAACAAAGGTTCAATCAATTCTGGGAGCTAGAGACTATTAAAGGAAAGGCAATGAGCCCAAAAAATACCAAATTAGGCCAGACGCAATGGCTCACATCTGTAATACCAGCACTTTGGGAGGCCAAGGCGGGAGGATCCCTAGAAGTTAGGAGCTCTAGAGCAGCCTGGCCAACATGGCAAAACCCTGTCTCTACTAAAAATACAAAAATTAGCCGGTTGTGGTGGCAGGCACCTGTAATCCCAGCTACTTGGAAGGCTGAGGCAGGAGAATCGCTTGAACTCAGGAGGCAGAGGTTGCAGTGAGCAGAGATCGTGCCACTGCACACCAGCCTGGGTGACAGACTCCACCTCACAAAAAAAAAAAAAATTAGATTTCCTATCTAGATAAATAATTTACAACATGAAGAAAATGAATTATAGAAAGATAACATGGAGGCCAGAGTAAAAGACACTGACCATAGTCAAGTCTTGATTATAGGAACATGATCGTTTGGCACACAGCCCTTTGCTTTTCTTTCTCAATAGCTTTTTTCTGAGCAGTTCAGAACTCATTATAAAAAGAAGCAAGATGGCGGGGCGCAGTGGCTCCTGCCTGTAATCCCAGCACTTGGGGAGGCTGAGGCAGGCGGATCACCTAAGGTCAGGAGTTTGAGACCAGCCTGGCCAACATGGCGAAACCCTGTCTCTACTAAAAATATAAAAATTAGCCGCATGTGGCGGCACGTGCCTATAATCCCAGCTACTCGGGAGGCTGAGGCAGGAGAATCGCTTGAACCCAGGAGGCAGAGGTGGTAGTGAGCCGAGGTCGTGCCACTGCACTCCAGCCTGGGTGACAGAGCGAGACTCTATCTCAAAAAAAAAAAAAAAAAAGAAGCAAGTTGCTGAACCACAAAACCATCAATGACTATACCTGTTCATAGCTTTGGTAAAAGGCTTTGCGGAAAAAGTAGAAAGAGAAGAGAAATAACCACAATTAACTTTCGTATCTGTGAAATTCATTTAACCTAGACCTGCTTTGTGGGAGGAAAGAGGAAAAAAGGAATCCAATGGCAGCAGCATTGGCTGTCAGTTCTGCTCAAGTTGCCTTTGAATGACCCCCGAATTTGTGTGAACCAGCAATTATCCCTCCCCGAGCTGGCATTCATAACAAGCACACATTCTCCTGCCTCTCCTGAATTGGAAAAAGGGAAATCTAACATTATGTAATTGCCTGCTTCCCACAATTTAAACTTAGGTATACTAAATCCTAATTAGAGGGAGAATTTAGTGCAACATGACAAGCAACAAACTGGAAATCTACAGGTTGAAATTTATCATCCCAGACTCCAGAGGCAAAGAGAAATGGCTTCACCTGACTTTGTGGCACATCCACCAATGCACTACTACTTACTACGGGCCAGCTAAAGAAGCTCCTGACATCCCTCCATGTCATTTTGGTGTCATCTCTCTATCCTTTTAAGAAAACACTCTGTTCTATTTGCAAATGGGGTTATCTTACTCTCTCCAGGCCAGAATAAAAGGAGAAAACGGTTGTTGACTGGTGAACATTACCTACCATTAAAAGATCTGCCCTGATGGTTTTTTGTACCCTCATGATCACAAACCAAACCACCGGGTTGCTCTGTCCCTTATGCAAATCATCCATGTCTAAAAGACCCAGAAGCCACAAATCTTTCCCATGCTTCTAAGACTCACTCCAGAGCTCATCAACAGTCTACTGAAAAAAAAAAAAATGAGCTATCATCTAAGAATAATTAACTTAAATATAACCTTTGAAAAGCAAGGTGTCATCAAAGCATGTGGGTTTTTTGTTTTTGATTAGCTAGGCATAGAAAAAAACTAAAAGCAAAAATTCAATGAGGCCAATTTATTTCCCATACCAAAAAAGTGGAAGTGCAGCAGATAGAAGGTCGGATTATTAGTCTCAAGGGATAGTGGAACACTCTTATTTTACTGTGTCTGTCTGTAGAATAAGACCCAAACCTCTGTGTGAGCAACGGCAGAATACCACAATGCTTATCCCTCCCGGAAGAAGGAAACCCCCTCACCTCAAGGGCATTCACCCAACCAGCAGGGAAGTTTCTCCTCTGCTGGCTCAGATTACTCCACTGGAAGGTAGGGTGGCACAACATAAATCAGTCCCATTTTCAACAGGAAGCTCCTAAATGTTCCTGTTTTATGTCCTGCTTTATCTCTCCACCTAACACCCCCAGCCCCAATCTCTGGTTACCCTTACATGTCGCTGAGAAAAAAGGTCTAAAATTTAGTTGGCCATGGTCCAGAAACAAGGATGGTACACCTAATTTCTTCTGCAAATGGAAATGAGTTTAAAAAGAGACGAAAAAGATGAACCAAAATAAACTGAGTTTAGCTTTTCTAAAGAGCTAAAGAGTACATTATGCTCTGAGCTAATAAAGATTTCTTTAAAAATGAAACAAAACAAGAAAGCCTACAGGCTCTACTACGTAGAAACTTAAACTCATATTTTCTTTTTCTATAACTTTGTCATTTAACTATGAAGCTTAGTTACCAATGTTGTTTTCATAGCTTTACAACCTTACCACAGATCGTTCGTTTCCTTAAGTTTTGCATCTCCTCATTTTGGATATTTAATAAATACTGAACTCTTAAGCAGGGGGAGAAAGTAGTAAAATTTTAACGTAACAGGCTCTAAGGCAGGAAAAAAAAAGAAAATAAACGAGTACAATTAAATATGGACACCTGTCTTCCAATCACTGCCTAGTCATTAACCAGTTCTCTAACCTTCAACAAATCACTTCAACTTTCTGGGCTTCAGTTTCCTCATATGTAAAATGGGAAACATGAGCCAAATGAGTCAAAATCCCTCCTAGTTCCAACAATCCATTAATCTGTCCAACAAAAAGAAAACCCTATTACAAATAAGACTTTACAGTTTACAAAGTACTTTCATACATATATTCTCATTAATTTTTGTAGCTCATCTGTGAAGCAAGTCTTGAGCCCATCTCTGCAGGAAACAACAGTAAAGTTCAGAAAGAAGTTCAATTATTTTTCAGTATCTCACGACGAAAATGGCAGGGCAGCTATTTGAAACCCAGACCTTCTGAGGACAAATACTAGGCTACATTATTTCAAAATGTTAAAATATATTAAAATTCAAAAATAATTGCTTATTACATATAACCTTTATGGGGGCATCAAGGTACCATAACTCCATGCCAGGAAATATTACTACAAATGGTCCCACTGGACTACAAGTTCCATGCGGCCAGGTACACTCTTTTGGTCATCACTGGAATCACAGAAACCAAAAGTGCACCTGCCAGATAGCGGCACTCAATAAATATTGCTTGACTCACCACTCAAAAGGTTAGGAATACAGGGATGCTTTGGGGAAAAAAAGAAATTTCTGAATTTATTTTCAGATTTGAACTTCCATGATTTGATCCAAAGGGGGGGAAAAAAAGTGTGCTCTATCAGCGCTCTAGTTCTTTATTATGGGAATGAGTCTATTTGTCTTTCATAGAGAAAATCTAATATGGTCAGTGAACCAAAAGGCTTAAATCTGAGATGTCAACAAAAAATCTTCAGGATATTCATACTTCATCTGTCCACTGATACAGACCAATAACAATGATAATACAATGGTAAGGACTGATAAGAGGCACATAGTCATATTATTGCTCATGACAAACTTTCCATCAAATTCCACTCTCATACCATTTCTGCTCTCCTCATGCTCCCATTTCACAGCTCAAAGAGATTTTTAAAAAAAGAAAAAGTCATTTATCTAAAAATTCAGATTCCAACTTAAGATAGAACATATACACATCACAACTCAACCAAGATCCCCCCAAAGTCTACAAAACTGCTAATCTCAAGCAATCCTCAATCTATGACTTCAATAAACTCACTAGAAGGTGTTTTTTAAAAGTTCCTAAACAATCAAGGTGGGGGCACTATACCAAAATTACACACATACTTCAAAGCAAAAGCAAAGCAAATGCAGAAGCCTGAAAATACTAGTGTAAGGACAGAGACAAACGAAGAGTTAAATGAATCTCAATACAAAATATCAGAGAGGTGCTTTGCAATTATTACCTGGAGTTCAAGTCAACCTTGCCATAGAATCCTCCAATGAAATCACAACTATCACTGACTGATACTTCAGATTTTAAAAGTTCACTGTACCAGAATTGCAATTTCAAACTCGAGGAGCAGAAGCAGGAACTGCAGAGAAGCTAACAACAGCAACACCTACTGACTGTCTCAAGCCACTCACCAAACTTGTTCTCTCAGTCAACTAGAAAAATCAAATGACAGTCAAGAGTCTTTTACTTAAGCATTAATAAGAAAATTAGTTGTCAGAGACATAAAGCCATTCATCCCCCAAATCTCTTATTTTGCCTCTAACCACTTATGTGGAAACAATCACTCATCATTTTAAATGCACTGTTAATTGTTAATGCTTTAGCATAATTGATTACATGGGAAAAATGCTTTAATATTAATATTGTAGTTAATAACTGAGATGTCATCTAATAGTTGGACACATCAGTGGCCATAATAAATTAGCTGAGACCTACTGTTATTACCACTGTTCCATATTATCCTCTTTTTAAATCCTGGTAAAGGTAGCTTAACTGCAGCTTTCAAAAAACGAAGAGAAAAATGAAAGTCGTTAAATCAGGATTATATAGAAAATTAATATTGTTACTAAGCTGGCTGCAGAATTCAGTATGATCTAACCTTGCAGGTTTCCAAAAGATTCAGTCAGAGAATCTTTGCCTTGGACGGATACTCCATAGGAGAAAATAGGAGAAAGTTGACACTTAACTCCCACAGAGTACCAGCATAAAAACAATGGCTTTAAGAGTCTGACTCAGAGTTTCAACATGAAAGGTTTGCTTTATAGAGGAAACGCCAATCCCAGTCCATCCAGATAGACCTGGAACCTCATGAAAGTCGACACCTTTACTCTGAAATTTGCATCACATCGCTGGCTCCAGTTTAGAAACATGATCGTTTCACAGGTAGTATGCATTTCAGCGAATGCTGCCTCTAAACTACCCGTCAGGAAAAATAAAATCTATAAGGTAAACGTAGTCTAGGAGCCAACAATCCCCAAATGCTTCCCTTAGAAAACGAATGCCAACAATTTAGCTAAACATCTTCCTTGGAAGTGAGCCATTTCCCATGTCTCTCTGTTTTCCAAACCGCGATGAAATTTCAACCTGTCCAACACGATTACTGGTCCACCTAGAAATGCCGTGGAGCGATTTAAGAGCCTCGGAAATTTCCTTTAAGGTCAGGAGAGAAGCTGGTAACAGATGGGGCGAAGGAGGAAAAGTTCTTTTTGCGGCACCCTCCCGCCTTCCCAGCCCTTTCGCGGTTTACTCGCTCCCTGGAAAGCAGGTTAGAGCATCCCAAAATTTCATGTCCCCAAGACCCCCAAAGGGGAAATTAACCACCCTCGGGCACCGAGCTGTTCGTCTCCATTTCCCACAACTCAACCAACTCGGCCTGCCTACTCCAGCTCAGGCTGCAAAGCGCTCACCCAGGTGACTGGAGGGGAAGGGTCGCCAGGTGGCGACCAGCTCAGCGGGGTGAACGCAACCGCCCGGACGGGGACGCGGGTCTCCTGGCCTCCCGCAGAGGCGCCTGCCCCGTAGTTGTGCAGATTCGGGTCCTGGGGTGCGTGCGCGCGCGCCGGGAGCGGTGGAGCCGGACTCGCCCCCGCCCGGTTACAATACCAGCAAGCCACCAAATCGAAAATCAAACTTTAACCGACCTCCTGGGGTCCTGCTCCGGGCCCTGGACCCCAACCCCGGCCAGAAACAGGGCAGGGGGCTGTCAGCGGTCCTGCACCCCCGCTCCCCCCAGGACCCAGGCGCGGGGACCACTTACCGCTCGGCCCGGCCTCCCGGTGCCACCGCGCGTCCCGGGCGCGTCCGCCGCGCGCTCTCCCTGGGGAGAAAGAGAAACCGTGTAGACGGCCGGCGCGCGCTCACTCGCCGCCGCCTCTGCGGAGAGCGGCGAGGCCGGCCCAGGGAGGACGCCGAGCGCAGAGCGGAGGGGGGCCCGAGGGAGGCGGGGGTGGAATCAGCCCAATTCCCGAGCCTGGCTCCGAGGGGGACCCGGAATGCAGGCTGGCGGGCGGCTGGCGGGCGGCAGGCGGGGGCCGACCTCCCGGGGGAGGGGAAGGCGGAGGTGGCCCCGTCCTTGGGCATCAACTATTGTCTAGGCGCCCGGGCCCCCGGCTCGCGCCGTCCCCGAGGCTCAGCGCCCCCCATCCCACCCGCCAGGAGAAAGAGCTGAGGGGGCGGCCAGTACAGGAAGGAAGTGCGGGGGTTCGGGCTCCGAAGGTCCGAGGTGGGCGCGAGGTTGGGGGGGAATGAGGAGGTGCGTACCGCGTGGGGGAGGGGACAGGTAAGTGCCGACGGGGGCGGGAAGGCCCCGAGGACCGGTGGGGGAGGAAATGGGGAGGCAGCCACAGCGGCGGGAGGGGATGGAGTGGCTACGGGGGCGGCCTCTGGGGCTCAGACCTGGCCCTCCCCGGGGACCTTCCAGCCGGGAACTCGACGCCGCACTGACTTTTCGCTTACTCGCTCACGCACGCACTGAACTCGCTCACAAAGTTGCCGGCAGTGGCGGTGCCTCACTCGCCCTTCCCCTCCCCGCCCCGCCTCCCGCCCCATTCCTTCCCCTCCTTCACTCCTCCCTCTCCCCCAAGTCTCGGGTGAGATCACCTCGGAGCGGCTCAGCGCGGCGCACAAGTCTCGCGAGAGAAGCGGCGGCTGGGCCCTGCGGGCGGAGGAAGTGGAAGAAATCGCGGGAGGGTAGTGGACCGCGGAACTTCTGGTTGCTATGACGACGGCAAAGCCCTGGATTCCTGTCTCCTGCGGAGAGCAGAGGCTGCAAACGTGGGTACAGTTTTCAACCTGCCCGGCGCACTGGCGGTGGGGAAAGCTAGGGGTGGTTGCGGAAGGATAATTTTTAAACCGATTCAAGAGGGCATCTCTAGAACACCACAGTCATGATATCTGGCCAAATTTGGCAAATGAGACTAATGTATTAAGAGGTTCTGGGACAGGTTTCTGCCTAGAAGCCAGCACATATCTGCACCCCAAATTTCTACCATATATTCAGTTTTTCGGCCTTTTCTTTCAATCTCATTCCTCCATCCCCACACCCCCCATGCTCCCTCCCTCCTCCTCTTCTCAACTCGCACACACACGCAGACTGGGCTCCTTCAGGAACTGGCTCATTCATCTCTGTATTCTCAGCGCCTCCACAGGCTTGGTCCATACTAGGTATTGGCTACTTTTTTAAAAAGTTGAACCCAACAGTCCATACCTGTCCTCAGTACTTGCCTTTGGCCCTACCCTAGAGAGTACAGTCAAGTTTGGACTCTATTAAACTACCCTCCCATTTCTGTTAACACCTTGTCTTTTTCAGTGGTAATAATCTCTGCTTTCTCCATATTTTTGTCGTAAAAACCCTATTCACCATGGGGAGGGGAACTTTTTTTTTAATCATTAGGCATCCTCAGACGCCTTTATACTTACTCCAAAATGCTATTAAGGATGAAGATGAACTCTCCTCAGGCCTGTGTCTTTTAACTGTAGAAACTTTTCTGAGGTGAGGGTTATTATATACTCACTGCCTAAATAAAATGGATATTGTGAATAGAAGTTAAACTTTAGATTTCAAAATGGATGAGTAAAAATAGATTCCAGTGTATGTGGATTATATCTCAATTTTTAAAATTCCTATCCATGAACATGGGGAAACCATTATTTAACTCAGTCCCACAGAACTAGAAACCTAAAGTATGAACCTAAGCATATGAGGACTAGGCAGTCAAAACTTTTAAGTCACTTGCAAGTTTAAATCCTGTCAATGAAAGTTTGTGTATTAGAAACCTAAGTGATACTAGACAAAGTCAGGAAACTAGCGTTTACGTTTTTCTGTGCCTCTAATAATTGAGTCTCCTTGAGAAGTTAATCTCTCTGATTCTTCATCTGTGGAGGGTACCCCACATGTTAGGTTATTACAGCTTTAAAATTCTATAGCTGGCCGGCATGGTGGCTCACATGCGTAATCCCAGCACTTTGGGAGGCCCAGGTGGGAAGACTGCTTGAAGCCAGGAGTTTGAGACTATCCTGGGCAACACAGAGAGACCCTGTCTCTGCAAAAGTAAAAAATATTAGCTAGGTATATTGACATGCACCTGTAGTCCCAGCTATTCAGGAGGCTGAGGCTTGAGAATCACTTGAGCCCAGGAGTTAAAGGCTGCAGTGACCTCTGATCACACCACTGCACTCCAGCCTGGGCAACACAGTGAGATCCTATACCTAAATATATATACACATGTGTGTGTGTCTGTGTGTATATATATATATATATATATATATATATATTTCATATAAGAGCTCTTAGACCTATAAAATTTTCCAATAAATAACAAATCTTCCTTTTACAGCAAATGATAAAAAAAAAGGTTTCATCTCATAGTAGGTCAGTTTCACAAAGAGTAGCTACATGTTGACAATTTTCTTTAAATGTTGACAATTTTACTTTAAAATTTCTCTTGTCCTAACTACAAAAACAACAGAAATATTGACCATGTTACAGTAATTTCAAAGGTAATCTATAGTTCATGATTTGCTTTTATACTAACTCAAAGCAGATTCCTTGTTATTTAATAAATATTCTGATTAAAACCAAAGACCCAAGCTAAATACATCCATACTCCCAAAATAACTATAAGGAAAGAGGGAGGGAGGGAGGAAGGAAAGAAGGAAGAAAGGAAGGAAGGAAGGAAGGAAGGAAGGAAGACTAGATCTGTGGAAAGAAGGCAGGAAGGAAGGAAGGGAGGGAAGGGGGAAGGGAGGGAAGGAGGGAGGGCCTCAGATTCATTTACTGGTATGTTTAATATCACATTTTCACAAAGAAACACAATGGAACATCACCATCAGTCCTGTGAATCTGTTTTAAGGAACCATTTTCCATAACATTGCAAAATATTATAAATCAGTTGTTGCTCATTTGTTCTAGCTTAGCTTTTAACATAATTTTGCCCTTAAAGGATGGCTGCCAATCTACATCCACCAACACAGTACAATTTCAGGGCCATCTGTTTTATGACTCCCAGATAGCCATTTGAAATAATTGACCTAAATGCTAGCCAAATCTATTAACATTCTTCAGTGATTCTTATAAGGCTCAAGAGATGGGTGTTGGCCTCAAATTACAAAAATAACCTCCCTAATCTTCAGACATAGTAAAATAGTAGAAATTGTCCCAGGGATCTAAAACTGCTTTTTCAAGGCCCTGGGTACTATTTATCCCTCACTGATGGCAGAACTTTCATCCGTGTTTCTAAAGGAGATAAAAAGTGAAAGCTACCAAAGCCTAGTTTCCAACTGCACATTCTCCAGGTCAATCACTCCTGCTGTATCCTCCTGACCTTCCTAGGTTTCAAAATAGCAGATGTCAGGCAGCAGAAGAGGGAAACGGGGAATGGAGAGTTTGCCAAGAACACAGACTAGATCTCAGTCTACTTCCTGTCCACTCTCTTGGCTCCTCTACCCATCTCTGCTCAACCCCTTCCCTTTGCCCTCCAACACAAAGGATATGTAACCTTTCTAGTGATAAGAACATCTGGTCATTTACTATGTTTTTCCCTCCCTATTTGCTTCTTAGTTTGTTAAAACCCAGATGAATTCATTTCTCTCTGGTTATTTACTTCTACTCAACAAAACACCCTAATGTATAGAGTATACCAAATATAGAATGAATTTTGACACAGAGGCCTACCATACAAACAAATTTTATGTATTTTTTAATGTTATAAACACTGACTCACATTTGCATGTTTTACATTTAAAATCTGATTTAACTGGCCTATTCAGAACTCCAGTAGCTGTATGTCTACAGGGCATTATTCTAAGTGATATTTAGAAAGATGAAATCATTACAAAGGTCCAAAGTGCCCTCAGAATTATTCAGGATTAAATGATATCCCATGTTGTTTCAATTTTAGGGTGTTACTGTTTTAGCCTTATTGGTGTAACTCTGTTTACATGAATACTGGATTCCTTAGAAAATGTCCCTTCTGTCATTTACATAGTAGTCTTCATTACAAGTTTAAAACACCAACTACTTTATAACCAATTAACATTCTGTTAATAAATTAACAGCAAAACTACTATACTTCCCTGTATTCTTCCCTCCTCTTTAAAGGACTGTTTCACACCTTCTCCTCCTTAATCAAACCTCTGCCTAGTACTTCCAGCTAATGGCCTTGCTCCCTCTTTTGCTGGTAAAATAGAAACAATCAGAAGAGAACTGAACACACATACCCTCTCTACCACTCTGTCTACCAGCCTACCTGCATCTGTCTGCATGTACTCCTCTGTCCTTCCTGTCACTTATGAACTCTTGGTGCTCTTAGCCAAGATTAGCCTCTCGGTCTGTGCATCAGTGCCATCACCTCTTAACTCAGAGACATTGATTCAGCAACTGTCCCCACTCTCTCTTGAATCAGCAAATTTTCCTTCTCTACTGTTTCACTTCCAAGGGCTTACAAGCATACTGGAATATCTGCCGTGGTAAAAACTAAAATGCTTCCCAAATTTTATGTCTCCCCCTGCTTCACTTTATAACTGGAATCTTCAAAAGGCTCTTCCATGCTTGATGTCTTCAATTCCTAGCCTTCCCTTCCCTTGAATCCACTCTGAGCAGCCTTTCACCCCCACTACTCCACAGCAACAGGTCTTCTCAGGGGCATCAGTGACTGCCTTATTGCTAAATCTGGTGCTCAACTTCCAAGCTCACCTGGCTGGAGCCCTCAGCAGCAGGGAAGAGGTCAACCATGCTGGTTCTTGAATGTTTTCTTCCCTTGGCTTCTGAGCCAAGAGTCTATCCTAGTTCTTATCCTACCTTTCTGGTCTTTTTAGTCTTGAACCTCTCAACATAGGAGGCTCCAGGACTCAGACTTCGGACATCCCTTTATGGTCTCTTTTCACTCTGTGGTGAGCTCACCAGTCTGATAGTTTTAAATACCATCTATACATTAAATACTCCCAAATTTACACCTCCAGGCTACTCATCTCCCCCATCTCCAGATTTGTACATCCATCTGCTACTCGACATCTACAGCTGATTACGTACTAGGTATTTCAAACTTCACATGTTTAAAACTGATGAGCTCCAAGTATTCCCCCCAAAACCAGTGCCCTCCTGAACTCCAGATATCCCTCTCAAAACCAATTCCCTTTGGGAGGCCGAGGCGGGTGGATCACAAGGTCAAGAGATCAAGACCATCCTGGCCAACATGGTGCAACCCCATCTCTACTAAAAATACAAAAATTAGCTGGGCGTGGTGGCACGTGCCTGTAGTCCCAGCTACTCAGGAGGCTGAGGCAGGAAAATCACTTGAACCTGGGAGACGGAGCTTGCAGTGAGCCGAGATTGCGCCACCGCACTCCAGCCTGGCGACAGAGCGAGACTGTGTCAAAAAAAAGAAAAAAAAGACTTCCCTCCAGCAGTCTTCCCCAACTCCGTTAAGGGTATCTTCCCAGAGGTTCAGAAGCTTTGTTCAGAGCAAAAGTCTTGGAATCATCCTTGACTCCTCTATTTCTCTCACATCCAAACCATCAACAAATTCTGATGGTCCTCTCTTCAAAATATGTGTAGAATCCAACCATTTCCACCCACTGCAGCTCCACCTCTCTGATTCAAGCCATTTCTCACCTGGATTATCACAATTGTCTCTCTACTGGTCTCCTAGTTGGTTTCCCTACTCCTGCATTTCGCCTCCAATAATTTGTTCTACACACAGGATCCAGAGTGTAGAGCATGAGTAAGTCTAATCTTGTCACTTCTCTGCTAACAAAGCTTCCAGGACCTCTCACCTCACTCGGAGAAAAAGCCACAGTTCATATTCTGGCCAGGAACTGTATATTCTCTGACTCCCAATCCCTCCCTCTCTCCCCTCCCTCTTTCTACCCCAGCCACACTGGCATTCCTGCTATTCTTTGACTACACTTGGCGCTCTGCTGCCTCCAGGCCTTGCATTTGCTCTTTGCTCTGCCGGGAGAGCTCTTTCCCCAAATATCTGCATGATGCACTTTCTGGGTCTGTTTAGATGTCTGTACAGAGGTAACTGTGTTGGTTATCTACCTGCTTGCTCTTGGGTGCTCTCTCTTGTCCTGCTCTACCTTGCAGTAGGGCTGACCCCCATGGGCCATGTTTTCAAGGACGCCTTGTCAGGGGCTTTCAGCTGGGTTCAGCCACCGGGATGCATAACAGGAATTTGGACAGACAGAATTGACAAGTGAAAGCCATTCCGCTCCTCTCTCTGTCTGCTTCAGGCAGAGTTTTAGTAGCAAGTGCATCTCCTCCATGGCCCCAGGTTCCACTGGGTGAGAACCATCCCCAGGCTCTGATATAACTTCAGCTAGAGGGTGATAGTAGCTTCCTGGTGTTAAGAATCTGTGGGTTTCCGGCTGGGCGCGGTGGCCCACGCCTGTCATCCCAGCACTTTGGGAGGCCAAGGCGGGCAGATCACCTAGGGTCGGGAGTCGGAGACCAGCCAGACCAACGTGGAGAAACACAGTCTCTACTAAAAATACAAAATTAGCCAGGCGTGGTAGCACATGCCTGTGATCCCAGCTACTGGGGAGGCTGAGGCAGGAGAATCGTTTGAACCCAGGAGGCAGAGGTTGCGGCGAGCCAAGATCGAGCCATTGCACTCCAGCCTGGGCAACAAAAGCAAAACTCCATCTCAAAAAAAAAAAAAAAAAAAACCTCTGGGTTCCCTCATCACCCTGGTTAATTTATCAGCTCTTCCATCCACCGTGTAGTTCCCTTGTATAAAAATTCTCTCATTTTGGCCTGGCTTGATGGCTCATACCACTAATTCCAGCACTTTGGGAGGCTGAGGAGGGTGGATCACTTGAAGCCAGAAGTTGGAGACCAGCCTGGGCAACATGGCCAAACTCCGTCTCTACTAAAAATACAAAAACATTAGCTGGAGGCTCAGGTGGGAGGATCACTTGAGCCCAGGAGGTCGAGGCTACAGTGAGCCAAGACTGCACCACTGCATTCCAACCTGGGTGACAGAGAGAGAACCTGTCTCAAAAAAATAATAAAAATAAAAATTCCCTGTTTTTGAATGATCAAGAACAGCTTCCATTCTCCTAACTAGACCTTGATTGTTACAGTCACCCTTTACAAAATAGCAATCACCCCAATCTCATACTCCCCACACAGTTCTATTGCTCTCTGAAGTCTATCACTCCCTGACATATTATCTAATTGTTTCTTGGTTTATTGTCTCTCTTTCATCTAGAAGGTAAGATCCCTGAGGGCAGGAACTGTATGTCTGCTTTATTCACTGCTGTATTCCCAGCACCTAGAACAGTGCCTGGCACATAGTAGGCACTCAACACATGTTTTTCATATAAGCAAACAGTGCTCATGCAGACAAAATAAACCTGCTAGCAGAGTATGGTAAAGAGAACACCCCTACCCTCCAAGATGTCCACATCCTAATCCCCAAAACCTGTGAATATGTTACCTTAT
The DNA here is from genome assembly GCF_006542625.1 of Nomascus leucogenys. Classification (NCBI taxonomy): domain Eukaryota; kingdom Metazoa; phylum Chordata; class Mammalia; order Primates; family Hylobatidae; genus Nomascus; species Nomascus leucogenys. The sequence continues at coordinate 88,360,567 of NC_044381.1, read as the reverse complement.
GTGGCAAAAGAGATTTTACAAAGATATGATTAAGTTAAAGATCTGGAGATAGGGAGTTTATCCTGGATTATCTAAGTGGGCTCAATGTAACCACAAGGTTTTCATAAGAGGGAAGTAGGAGGGTCAGAGTTAGACATGGAGATGTGACCACAGGAACAGAGTCAGAGAGAGATCTGAAGATGCTACATTACTGGCTTTGACAGTGGAGGAAGAGACCATAAGCCAAGGCATGTAGACAACCTCTAGAAGCTGGAAAGGCAAGAGAAACAGATTCTCCCCTATAGATTTCATAAGGAATGCAACCCTGCCAGTATCTTGATTTTATCCAAGTGAAACTCATTTCAGACTTCTGACCTCCAGAAATGTAAGATAATAAAATGGTGGTATTTTAAGCAACAAATTCGTGATAATTCGTTATAGCAGTAATAGGAAACCAATAGTGTTTAATCAGGTATGTAAGCTCTTTGTAGTCATAATGTGTGCCTTGTTTGCTCTTAAATCCCTATAATTTAATACAGTTCCTGACAAAAATAGGCACTCCATAACTGTGCAATGAAAGAATGAAGTTTAACAGCAAAGCAGAATCAGGGCTCCCATTCTGATGGAGTGGAAAATCCCTTACCTGGCTTTCTGGCTCAGAAAGCACCTTGATATTCGGAAGCCTTTGTGAGCCTTTTGAGCCATGAAGTTATAGGGATATAGGGTAGTGGCAATCCAGGTCTTATGCACCAATGTCAGCTAGAGAGAATGAGGACACATCACAAGGGCCTTGTGTGATATATTCAGGACTTGGGCTTTATTCTGTAGGCAATAGGGAGCCATTGAAGGATTTTCAGCAAGGGTGGAAACATTCAAATTTGCATTTATAATGCATAGAATATTAGAAGCATGAGATTTAGAAATCCATGGGTTGGAGAAGAGATTAGAACTGCAATCACAAATTTGGCAAGCAGTAGCTTATAATTGCTAATATGATGCATTTAGATACTTTTTTTTTTTTTTTTTTTTTGAGAAGGAGTTTCACTCTCGTTGCCCAGGCTGGAGTGCAGCAGCACAATCTCAGCTCACTGCAACCTCCGCCTCCTGGATTCAAGCGATTCTTCTGCCTCAGCCTCCAAAGTAGCTTGGATTATAGACGCCTGTCACCATGCCTGGCTAATTTTTTTTTTTTTTGTATTTTTTTTTGTATTTTTAGTAGAGATGGGGTTTCTCCGTGTTGGTCAGGCTGGTCTCGAACTCCTGCCCTCAAGTGATCTGCCTGCCTCAGTCTCCCAAAGTGCTGGGATTACAGGCGTGAGCCACCGCACCCTGCCTAGATAACATTTTAATTAAAATGCACCCTCACAAACTTTCTTTCCTTGTCATAGGCATTTTCTTTTGAAGCATTTTCCATTGAGCTACTCATGCCTTTCCTGGGTTTTCAGGCAATTTTCTTATAAACATGGATAAAATAAAATGAAATAAAAATCCCAAAAACGATGAAAAGTTCTGGCCCACCAATACTTTTGACATTTTCCTCTATACTATAGACATCAACACAAGCTATTACAGTTATAATATATATATATTTTTTTTGAGACAGAGTTTGCTCTATCACCCAGGCTGGAGTGCAGTGGCTCAATCTCAGCTCCCGGGTTCAAGCAGTTCTCCTTCTTCAGCCTCCCGAGTAACTGGGATTACAGGTGCGTACCACCATGCCCGGCTAATTTTTGTATTTTTAGTAGAGACAGGTCTCACCATGTTTGCCAGGCTGGTCTCGAACTCCTGACCTCAGGTGATCCACCCACCTCGGCCTCCCAAAGTGCTGGGATTACAGGCATGAGCCACTGCAGCCACCCCAATTGCATATATATATATATTTTTTTTAATTGTCTCTGAACCATTTCAAGATTTTTTATTCATCCTACTATTAATATTTCCTTTTAGGAAGCTCTTTGAACCATTTAAAATAACTTCAATATTCTCTTAGGAGCTGGAAATTCCCTTCCAAACAGCCCTTTCCCCTTTATTCCTTTCATCAGATTTCACAGTAGAGAAGGTGTCAAGGAAGGAAGGTGAATTTTAAAAGTCCTCTGTCTACTCTCTTGTCTTTTTAAAATCCCTAGAAATGAAAAGAGGCTTTCTCATGACTTGGAAGCGGTGGGCTGAGGCCTCCCAAGACCATCTGGCTTGTTCCATTGCCAGCCAGAGTGGAGGCGACATTCACACGAACCCAGGAGCTGTAGGGGCGCATGAGCTGCAGCTGCCTTGTGGCATCCAAGGAGTGCGCAGTGAGATTCCCCAGGAGAAATCACGCTTTGCATGTTCTTGAGTACAAGAAACGTGTAATGAGGGTTTTTGTTTGCGGGCATGCCAAGGAGAACGACTGAATATTAAAGCCATCACAGCCTTTATTTAAGGGAAAAGAGGACAATAATGAATATGCTGATAGTTCAGAGATATTTAGGACCTTCAGCAGCTCAGCATTCATCCTAAATTTTTACAAATAGCTTTCCAGAGATGAAGTTTTTAAAAGCCTTTTAAAGGAATTTTATTTGTTCTTTTCACTTGGGGAAAAGTGATGAGTATATCTACTCAAGTATGAGAAATGGCCAAGGCCACCCCATGTAATTTTTTACTTATCCTAGAGCTACAGAAAGAAAATACACCGAGCGTTGTAGAGGAAAATCTACTAGACCTCAAGCCCAGCTTGAATTCAATTCTGTACTCCAATTCAGACTCTATCTTTACCTAGCTGAGTCAGATAAATTATTTAATTTTCTGGACTTCTCACTTCTCTTTCTTTCTTTTTGTTTTGTTTTGTTTTGTTTTCTTTTAGGCTAGTCTCACTCTGTTGCCCAGGCTTGAACACAGGGGTTGAAGGTTGCAATGACCAAGATTGTTCCACTGCACTCCAGCCTGGGTGACAGAGTGAGATTCTAAGAATGAATGGAGCCCTCAGCATCACACCCATTGGCCTTCACTTGAGGACAGTTCAGCATGGTGGAGTCAGATGGAGCTGGCCTCAAGTCCCACACCCACCTCCAGCTTAGTAACAGAGTGGTTTTAGGAAAAGTTACTTAACTCCTCTAAGCCTTCGTTTCTTATTTTTCAAGTGGGCATAATAATGATTGCTTCATAAACGTGAGATCATAGGTGTTTCCTTAGATCCTGTGGACTGGCTATCTAGAGGCTATCCACAACTCCCTTTTCCCTTGCCCTTTGAGTCTTCCCTGAACTAGCTTAACATAAAATGGAGGCTTTATTCTGAAAACTGTGAGTTCCAAAAGATACCCAGTGGTAGAAATACAGTCCCATCTAAACCCCCTCCATCACTCATGTGCTCCTCTCTCTGCATCTTCCTCTATCTACAGCATTCTTCTCTCTTTCTAAAGAATAGTTTCCTCCACTGTTCTGGTTCACATAGGGAAAATATCTCCTGGGCTCAATCTGAATTCAAACATCTCCCCGGTTTTCAAAATACCTGGGGAGAAAAGGAACTGACTGACAAAGCTTTAAATCAGATGCCCACCTCTAGACCAATCAGCTGTGACCAGAAGCCTGGAGGCACATTGCATAAAACGTCATGGAAGAATCATGACAAGACTGAGGGGGTGGCAGTTCCCGGGGAAGAGGGCGGGCAGACAATAATAAATGTCTAGGGTGGAGGAATTATATAAGAAGCATTAAGACTAGGTTTCAGCCCTTAAGATTATAATATAGTTGGGGAAAAGGCACAAACATTGTCTTCAGTTTAAATTTATTTTGATGCTGAGGGGGTTAATGAAGGGAAAAACCAAAACAATCAATAGTGATAGAAAAAATCTTGTACCTCTTGAGATCCAATCAGTGAAGCTCAACAGTGCAGTGGTGGGGGTGGAGTGAGAACTTTTCCCGTTTTCTCTGGAAGACATCTGCTCCTCAGGACTTTCTGCTCTTATGGAGCTCTAAGACCCACTCCTTCTGTTGTATTGAAATACAGGAAGCAAAAGCATTTATTTAAAAATAAAAAAGTGGCTAGGAGACAGGTCTTGTCAGAGAAGGAAACCATTTAAAGCGGGATCTTTCTGCCCTGGGCAGGAATTAATGGAATGAAGGGGGATTTACTATACCCATGAAAGAGGTTACAAAGTAGGATAAGACAGGATTAAAGAACATAATTAGAGTTCATGAAAAAGAGATCAAGAAGTTGCGACAGCCCCAGGAAGCTAGTGGATCTTAGCCCATGGGGTGAAGAAAGTAGAGAAGGGAGGAGTGTTCCTGGAGGGAGAAAAAGCAAAGAAACTGAAGATGGGGTGAACATGGCATATTTGTGGACAGTCACATTGTGCAAGAAAGTGCAGCAGTCCTTAAACTATGAGATTTTCAGTGAAAGCACCCAGGGTACCTATTAAAATATAGATTCCTCACCCCTGGTGCAGAGGTTCTGATTTCGTTGATCTGGGGTAGGTCCCAGGATTGAACCTTAATAAGCCCTCTAGGGACAGGGGTGGTTCTGCAGAGGACAGCTTGAGAAACACTGGTATCTCCATTGGCACTACCTATTAATTAGACAAAAGAAATGGCTTCTCTTTTGGGGTATGTGTTTGCTGGGTGACAACAACTAACTACCAGACTGTTAAGTCCCCCCAATGGCCCAAGAGAGCTGCTATCAGCCATTGCCACCAAGGCCACCAATTTGCCAGTGCCTCTTCCAGGGACTCCTTTGTACTCTCAGCCCCCAGAGATGCAACTTGATTACCAGATGATTAGGCCTTCATCTCACATCCTGTGTGTTTTTACAGGATTACACCCAGCCCAAGATGCAACAGAATCGGTCTAGATGGTGAATTCTTCTTAGACAATGTTGCTGTTTATATGTCTTGCTGATTCATTTACTTGTCTTTCATTATCTAATTATAGTTAATTTTTATATAAACTTAATAATCAGCATTTGTGTAATAGTAAAAGAGTGATTTGTTTACTTTAATCTAAAAAAAGAGGTTATGTGTTTGAAGAGGAAAATGTTTCTATTCCAAACTTCTCAAGAACTGGTACTATTTACTAATTGCATATTCTTTCTTTTTCCTTCTAAGCCACTTTTTATTTTCTCTTCTGCAATCCAACCCACATAATTTCCATGAAGAAAGCGGAGTGGTGTCATTTTACAACAAGAAAACTGAGTTAAGAATAAGTCCAATCAATTGCCAGGTGTTGGGACTGAAATGGAAGTCTCTTAGTACTCCACCCAAGGATTTTCATGTTAAACAATTATCTTGTCATCATTGTATTTCTGAGTTATTCTCTTCAGCTTTTGTTCTCTTCAATTTTCAAAAAAATTGAAAATGCTAATGACATGTGTTCTGGTCCCTTGAATCAGAAATTTCAAGTACACACAGAATGAATTTTCACTGACCCTCCTCCCCTGCGTGGTCAGATTTCTCTTATTCTTCATCCCATCTGTATTTCTGGGGTTTTTTGCAACAGTATTTCTCAGGATCTACCATTTGAGTGAGAAAGGAAATGCATCTGCACTCTGTCTTTATGTTCATTTAATCTAGTGGTTCTCACTCCATCATCACCATGAAGAGTCTTTTGGTCTTATCTCTAATTTCCGTCTAATCTCATTCTATTAGAAATTTTAGTTCTATCGAATGATTAACTCTTCCAATAATCAGCAGAAAGAATTATGAGGGCTCAGTCCTCCTGGGTCTAAAGTGCTAGATAGAATCCTGTTTGAAATCTGTGTGTCCTGAGGTTGGTCAGGTTCCCTGGTCTATGCTGCCCAAGAACTCACAAAATGAGAAACAGCACTTACTGGCCACCACTAGCTGTGGTAAATCAGCCCAACTGTCCTCACGTGTGTACCATCCTGCTCTAGTCGGGTGAACAGTAGCTATGAATACACGAGTTGATCTCTGGGGTGCTGAATAGTATACATGGAGCCCCCCTCAGGATTTTGTTCTGGTTATTTATGGTTATAAAACAAAGTAATCTAAAACTTAAGTGGCTAAAAAACCAATAATTTTATTATATCACAGATTTTGTGGGTCAGGGAATTCTGGCAGGGCCCAGCCAGGTGATTCTTCTGTTCCAAGTGGTATTCTGCTAACAGTCTGCAGGCTCCATTCACCCCTCTGCACCTTGACAGATGTATGGAAGGCTGAACTCTGCTGGGACTGTTAACTGGCTTCTCCAGCAAAACAGTCTCGGGGTATTCAGACTTACATGGCAGGGCTTCCAGAGAAAGTGTTCTGAAGGACACAAAGCAGAAGCTTCCAGTGCCCAGAAATTGCCACAACATCACTTCTGCCATATTCTGTTGATACAATTACATCACCTGCCTATGTAGTAAAGAATATGTAGCCGTCTTTAATCCATCACAGAGTTTATTCACTAAACATTTAAAAGAAGATGTAGTAAGGACCAGGCTCAGTGTAAGACTCTGGGAATACAGAGGAAAGTTAACACACTCCTATAGCATAGAGGCAAAGCCAGTATGTTGTGTAGTTCCTATTCACAACCTTTCAGTAATTCTCCAACACAACATGTCAGCAAAACCTAGAATAAATTTTAGAAAGAGAGAATTTAAATGAAAAAGAGAGAAAATTCACTGTCTAATAGTCTCCAGTTGCTCGTAATTCAAATGCCTGTTTATCTAACAACACCTGGCATGCAAATAAATTGTGATGTCGCATTGAAACTTGAAGTGTTAGAGGGCAAAATAAATGGCAAAGACAATGTCTTTGAGGAATAGCTCTAGTGCATGCAAAGAAGAAACAGTAGTCAGAGCTTAGTGATAGAGGGATAAATTCCAAATGGCTTCAGTTCTCATCTATAAGGCAAGTGATTAGGCCAGTTATCACCCCTGGCAAACTTGTCAATCACAAATCAGAGAGAGCTCACCCTTGTAGCAGAATGTTAGGATTATGAAGGAAGGGCATAGCATTCATGTGTCATCTTCTTGGGAGAAAAGGAAAATTAATGTTTCTAGTTCAGCAGGCTTCTAGCTAGGATGTTGCTTAGCCCTGAAGCAGAGGTGTTAGGTAGAAAGCCACTTAGCTTAATAGACTGATATGTCACAATTTTTTAAGGTTTCAGATTTTCAGCAAGTGTTCCAGAGAATATGGTCATACTGTAATAGACTACTGTGTTCTTGAAGCAAAAATATCATAAAGAGATTTTGGCTATGGAGAAACTGATTTCGGTTCTTTTTAGGCATGTTTTCTTAGGGGCATGGCCATCACGATCACTGACCTACAAACTGTTCCCTGAATTTCATGTTCTCTTGGGTCTCTGGGCTTTGCTCATATTGCTCTCTCTGCCTGAAAAACCTAGATCATACTGGAAAAGGGAAAGGAAAACTTGAGAGGTGGTTGGGACCAGAGAAATGGCTGCAGGAGCCCAGTAGTTGGAAGCCACATAGTTGTTCCCATCAGTGATGCAAATGACAACTGCTGTGGTTTAGAGAAGGGAAAGGTAAGTGAGGACTCACGTGGTAGGAAAAGGCCTCATGCAGCATGCACAAGCTTCAGCTAAACAGAGATGTCAAAGAAAAGGATTCCAGGCTGGCAAAACAGCACATGTAAGAAATGGATGTGGTTCTGGCCAGTGGTTCTGGAGCACCTACTCTATGGCAGGCACTGGCTGGTAACAAGCCCAGTAAGAGAGCGGGATGCATTTGGGAGACCTCAAGGAGACTGGCCTAGTGCCACAGTCGGTGGGTGTTTGAAGAATGTTAGGAGATACGGTTAGCAACATTGGGATGGCTAAGTTAGGAAAAGTCTTGAGTCCTCTACTGAAGTCTTTGAAGCCAGTGTTCCTCATTCTAGAAATAGAAATGTCTTTGTTTATTTCAGAAAACTCCCTTTTTTGTTTCGTTTTTGTTTTTGTTTTGTTTTTTTAAAATGGAATCTCGCTCTGTTGTGTAGGCTGGAGTGCAATGGCGTGATCTCAGCTCACTGCAACCTCCGCTTCCTGGGTTCAAGCAATTCTCCTATGTCAGCCTCCCAAGTAGCTGGGACTATAGGCACACACCATCAAACCTGGCTAATTTTTGTATTTTTAGTAGAGACAGGGTTTCACCATGTTGGCCAGGCTGGTCTCAAACTGCTGACCTCAGGTGATCCACCTGCGTCAGCCTCCCAAAGTGCTGGGATTACAGGCATGAGCCACCGTACCCAGCCTGTTTCAGAGAACTCTTGATAGATTTCTTTCCAAAAGCAGAATCCATATTTCATAGAAAAAGCCCAGTACCTGTATGCTACATATATCTCTGTTGTCATCGTTGCTAAACATAATTTATATATAGGATCATATGCCTAATAGTTCTTGATACCAGTCCCTGTACTTTTACTTTTCATTTTTATTTATTTATTTTTCTATAGACATGGTCTCAGCTGCACATTGTACAAATGATCTTTAAAATAACATTAGATTTGTTTGGATGAGCAGCTATGAAATTAGGGCTACCCTATTTCACATGTTGTGTTTTCCTAAATCACATTATTAAAATATTCACTTTACTCCAGGAAGATGAGGCTAGAAGAAGGAAGAATAAATGACATGTGTAAAGCAGTCTCCTAAAAATTGAAGAAAAATATAATAATCCTGTATCCTCTCTCCATTTCTTCAAGTATCCCCACTCTACCTATCACATAAGGCCCACCTTAAATCCAGCTTCCTCCATGGTATTTTCCCTAACCTTTCCATCTGCAGTGATTATTCCCCTCCCTGATTTCCTCATGCTTATACATCATTATTTAATTATCATTACTCTTTTTGAGACAGGGTCTTGCTTTGTTGCTCAGGCTGGAGTGCAGTGGCACAATCACAGCTCACTGCAACCTTTACCTCCTGGGCTCAAGTGACCCTCCCACCTCAACCTCCTGAGTAGTTGGGACTATAGGCATGTGCCACCATGATTTTTTTCTTTTTAGATATGGGGTCTCACAATGTTGTCCAGGCTGGTCTCAAACTCCTGGGCTCAAGCAATCCTCCCATCTCAGCCTCCCAAAGTGTTGGAATTACAGGTGTGAGCCACTGAACCCTGCCTCTCATTACTTCTTAGAAACTAACATAATAAGCATTTTGCAAACAAGAAGTAGCTCCTATACATCTTTTATATTGCTCACAGTGTAGCTAATAATAGCCAACATTTACTGGATATTTAACCATGCCAAGTGCTTTACATGCACTATTCGAATTAATTCTCACAACCATCCTGTCAGTGCTATCATTAATCCCACTTTACAGATGAGAAAACTGAGACTTAAGATTATATAGGCAGTAAGTAGTGAATGCAAGATTTAAACCCAGGTATTCAGACCCCAGAGTCCATGTACTTAGCTACTTCTCAAAATAGTATAAATAGCATTTATTGATTATTATTTATTATTTAGTGTGTTCCAGGCATTGAGTTAAATGCATTACATGGATTATTTCATTTATTTTATATGTGGTAAATACTATTATTGTCCCCATTTTAAGAATAAAGAAACTGGCCAGGTATGGTGGCTCACTTCTGTAATCCCACTTTGGGAAGCTGAGGTGGGAGGATCACTTGAGGTCAGGAGTTTGAGACCAGCCTGGCCAACATGGTGAAACCCCATCTCTACTAAAAACACAAAAATTCATTTGGTGTGGTGGCACACGCCTGTAGTCCCAGCTTCTTGGGAGGCCAAGGTGGGAGAATCGCTTGAACCTGGGAAGCAAAAGTTGCAGTGAGTCGAGATCGCCCCACTGCACTCAAACCTGGGTGACAGAGTGAAACTCCATCTCAAAAAAAAAAAAAAAAAAGATAGTGAAGAAATTGAGAGGTAGTGAGGTTTAATGGGTTTGTCAAGATCAGGTAGCTAACAGGGGCTAGAACACAGATTGGGACCAGCTACGACTCTGTCCCACTAAACCGCCAGTTAGTATAGTGAGGGTAAAGTATGTAATGAAGGAATTCCTAATGTAGGAATGCTTTCTCTATACCACATTCTCATTGCTAGAATTCTCTTACTTCAACCATTTCTTCCATGACAGTTTTCCAGTATCTTAACTGTCCTAGGCTTATCTCAAATAAGGTTTATCTTAAAATATGGTCTTCTGAGCTAGAGCAAACAACTCATGTGGGGTGTGATGAGACCCTACCCTAAGTTTGCTCTCTCAAATGAAATTACAAGGTCCTTAGGCCAGGATCTCTGCCACCCACATTTCCATGCCTTCAGCCCCTAGCACAGAGTGTCATGTCCATTCCCATCTTCTGCCACATGGTCTCTGAAGGTGATGGAGGTCAGGATTTCCATCTTCATAGGAAGTGGGGGTATTAGGAATGCTTTCCATTGTGAATAACAGCGTATCTATTGATGGCTTAAACAAATGGGCTTATAATTCTGACATAGCAGCAGTCAGGACATACGTGGCTGCTGACATTAATTTAGTGGTTCAATGATGGTAGAGCAGGCATCTCTGTGATTTACTTGACCTTTTCTTGCTGGTTACAAGTTTGTAGGAAAGTCATAAAGGGTGAAGGGCTGTGCCAGTCCTGTTTCTTTTAACAGAAAAACAAAAGCTTTCCCCAAAGCATCTCCCGCCAAGTTCCCCTCTGTCTCCCTGGTTACAGCTGGCACCGCCTGCTTCAAGGGAGGCTAAGAAGTCAGGGAACAGGACTGCCATGAGTATACTTTAGTCCTTTCATAACCCGTTGCCTGGAGTAGGACACACTGCTGCCCAGAACAAGGAAAAGTAAAGAAGTCCTGGATGCTGGAGGGTAGATAATGCTGTATGCCACAGTGGATCACGGAAGTAATCTGTAGCCCTTATACTCAATGTCTAATTTGCTTGAGGAGGAAATTAGTCTTTGGGCAGCAACATATACATTCCATTAAAGCCTTCCTCTGTAGCCTCAACCAGCTGGTATCCATTCCAGATTCCCAGTAGAACTGAAGTCCAGTCATGAATAGAAGCCATGAATTCACCTAGTTTCTGCCAGTCTTTTTCTCAATCATAACTTCCAGCAATCGGAATAGTTATCTCTGTTCTTGGACTCAGACTTGACCCCTAAGAACGAGTGCTGTTTGTTGCTCAGAAGGCCTGCATCGTGTCCCATTCTACTAGATCAGACTTCCTGGTTTTGGACTTTGGCCTGGATGGTGTTGTGGTCCTGGCTGGCTTTCGTTCAAGTTCTTTTTGCAACTGGGACCTCCCAGCATGCCTTGAAGCTCAAGCCACACCATTTATGACACATAATAGATTACTAAATAAATTCTTGTTGAATTGGTTTGAATATTTAAATTCCCAGGATGTCAACTGCTGTTACTAACAGCAATGGCCATCTGTCAGAAATGCTATCAAGGAAGTAACCTCATTCAATGAAGATTTGTAGCAAGCTAATTCCAATGTATTAGGCAATATGGTCAAAGATAAATGAAGTTTCATTTTTTAAAAAGAAACTTTTGAAAGTTCCATACATCAAATAATGAACCACCGCAACAAACAGACAGTGATAAAATAGGACAAGTCTAAATATGGGTTGATCTCATGCTCTATGGCCCATTTACACTGAATATTGATGACTGAGATTTCAGATAAAGTAAGTAGAAGGAGAAATTCATAAGGCTTATAGAATAACAGGAAAGCAAATATGACAACAGCATGTATGACTCTTGATATCTATATTCAGAAAAAAAGTCTCATCAGAGTAGTGGAAATACATTTCATAACCCTGATAATTTTATTTAACCCATCATATATCTCTATTGCTTAGAGTTAAGAAGAATGTTTAACCACAATAACCACATTCCCCGAGAGTCCTGGTATATGTGTATCTCTGTAATTCTGCCAACTTTTGATTTTCTATTTTTTTCTTTAATTGGCTTATTGCATATATGTACTACTGAAAGCCTTCTCAAAGTCTTTTTTTCAAAAGATAGTTTTATTTGGTGAGAGGAACAGCCCGAGGGGGACGAAGTTCAATTTTTTGTGATCTAGTTTTTTATAAAAGGTAGCATATTCGAATAACTAGAAGCAGATAAATAGGTAGATAGCATGTGTCTTTCATACTCCACAATTGGATGTTTAACAAGGTTTGACGATGGCAATTACATCAAGATTGAGCTGTCTGGAAAGAGCCTGCACTATAGACACTGTGCCTATGTTGCTAGTTGAGGAAATTTTCATATGCTGTAGTGACTGGGTGTGCGTATGTTAGGGGTGTTATTTGGTTATAAAAGTTCAGAAATCCAACTTGCTTTCTTATTGTCTTGAGGGGGTCTCCTAACCTATTTCGGTAGGGCCATAGTTTTCCTCTAGGAGAAAGTCAAGTAGTTGAATGAATGCTTCATTGAGATCTCAGAGCACCACAGCCTCACCAGACATGCAAACTTTGATTGATTTGTAGCAACTTTTGGCACTGTGTTGAAGAGGGTTCTGAGATTTCATTCAGACTCAATGGGAAAGATGCTGCGCTTCATGAATGGGATCTCTCAGGAATGGAGCGAGGGTGTGCAGTGGGAAGCATGGATCCATATGCCATCAGTGCTATGGATCAGTGTCACCTCTGAGAGCTTATGAAACCACAGATTGCCATATTTTAATAAGTCTGGGGTGGGACCTAAGAATTTGCATTTCTAAGCGGTTCCTAAGTGAGTCTGCTCCAGGAACCGCATTTTGAGAACCACTGCTATAGGTTACAGCAGAAATCATTTCAACCAGGACATTTTAAAAACAATTTTTAACAATTGTTTCCAATTGCTCTAGTCATAGAAAAGCCTTGATACGTCACATGATGATTTTCTCATTTTAATTAACAAACATCTCCACCGAGTCACTTGGAAGGGTTAGTGCCCTATAGAAATTGATGTTCTAGATGAATTGTTTGATACTGATCATTTGAAGTTTAAGGAGATGTTAGCTAAAAACATCAATTTGGAGTTTAGTCTAACTAATATAGAATAGCACTCTCAGTGCCGATTAGATTACAAGAAAAGCTGCATTGCAAGCCCTCCCCTGGTGCATGGATCCTGTAATCAGTACAAGAGGACATCTGTCCTACTTGCTGGGCCTTTGGGATGGCATCCTGCTCATCTAACAGGCATTAACATAGTTAATAACTTAGTGCATGACCAGCAGATGGAGTTTTACAGATATTATCACATTTACTATATCACCACATTTAATGTTCATATCAATTCATTCTTCAGGTAAGAAAACAGAGGCTGAAAAAGGTTAAATAACTTCCTCAAGGTCATAGAACTTGTAGCTGGCATAACTGAGACTTAAATCCAGGCAGTCCACCTCCAGGGCTTAAACTCCTAGGCCCTGCACAAGATTGTAACTGCAGGCCACATTGAATTAAACAAGCATTGGTTAAAGAGCAGAGCCTTGTTTTCATAACACTTGAATCAGACATTGGATGTTCAAAGATGATTCCTCTCCACTTTGATTCTAGAAATGCTATTTTAATACCACCTTGGTTCACCTAGAGTTCGAGACCAGCCTGGCCAACATGGGGAAACAGGGTTGTCCTTACATGGCAAGGCCAACCCAATGACCTGTATGGGATCTGCTTCCAAAAAAGCTCCACATGTGTCATGCATTGTCAGTCATATCTCCTTTTATTATTATTATTTTTTTCTTTTTGAGACAAGTCTCACTCTTGTCCCCCAGGCTGGAGTACAATGGTGCGATCTCGGCTCACTGCAACCTCCGCCTCCCGGGTTCAAGCGATTCTCCTGCCTCAGCCTCCCGAGTAGCTGGGATTACAGGCACCTGCCACCACGCCTGGCTAATTTTTGTATTTTTAGTACAGACGGGGTTTCACCATGTTGGCCAGGCTGGTCTTGAACTCCTGACCTCAGGTGATCCGCCCTCCTTGGCCTCCCAAAGTGCTGGGATTACAAGTGTGAGCCACCACACCTGGCCTCATATCTCCTTTTAAATATGCCAAGGGACTTGGTTATTTAAAGGAATCTACTGGCAAATGTTCTTCTTGGAAAATGAAAGATTTTGTAATTAAAATAATCACCCCATGTTATGTTTTTTACAAGTCTGATTATATTTTAGCACCAGATTTTTCTTGGCAGGTGGGAGGTGTCTGGTTTGAGTGGGAAGAGTATTGCCCAGAGGAGAGACCAAGAGCCAAAGCTAGAAGCCCATTTGCTATTTTATCCTTTTCCTTCTTGTTCTTCAATCTAAGGGGCAAGATGGGACTTAGACCAGGAGTGGACATGATTGCACTGACCGAGGATTTCTCTGTCTGGGTAGTTGTCATTCCTATGCCAGGAAAGCGTTGCCTTGCCCACCAAGACTCCCCACAGTGGTCTCCACCGCAGCCTGCTTGGCACACCAAACCAAATCACCAGCATCTGCAAGGCCAGCATCATTCATGTTTTGGTAAAGATCAAGGAAATGAAAGGAAAGGGTAATCAGAAATTCTCACACCAGAAACCAAATAAATCCTTTGTAATTTTTCCACGTAGTCATCCGAGGGGGAATTATAAAAAAATTCAATGACACTTTCTCACAGAGGGTTCTCATCTTGGGAATCTTAATGGGATTCTTCTCACACATTTGAGTTTGCCTGGATTTGTCTCTGTGTACTTAACTGATTCACAGAGCCATTTTGTGTTGTGAAAACTCTGGGGTCATGAATAGGGAAGGGGTGGGAAGACAATCCCAGACTAAAGCCTGGGCTCCTGGAATAATTGCTGTGTGGCACTGGCTTCTTTATGAATCTTCACTTATTGTTGTTTAAATTATGTTTAAAAACCTGAAAAGCTCTGTCTAATAGCTGAGCCATATATAGATTAATGCTTCCCAAACTTTTCCATTGAGGTGCCTCTAATGCAGGAGAAGGGTTGAACCACACTCTGCCCCTGGCCCTCCCACTCTCCTGATGTCTGTGGGTCATGGAAGGAAATCTGCAACATATCCTCCTCAAAGTCTTCTATTCTAGCTAAAAAATTCGCATAGATATTGCACCTCTGCTTTGGGCCTTGGAGTGTGAGTTACCCTAGCACAGGAAGATGGTCACAAGTTGAGCTTCCACCAACTGAGCTGTCAGATTAACTCTGGATCATCTAACTCTAGCTTTGAGGTCACCTGTGAGGCCAAATGTCTCAGGGTCATGGGTCTATTACATTTTCTTACAGCAGTAAAAGTAACCGGACTGTTACCATCAGAATTATGAACTACAGATCCTTTCTCAAATATGAACGGATACACTGAAATCAGTGTAAGTTCTACTGATTATGGTAAGGGTAGAGGGAAAGCATGTATATAACTTTAGCCTGACAGAAGGATTTGTAAAAATTCAGATGTCAGGCCTGGTGCGGTGGCTCGCACCTGTAATCCCAGCACTTTGGGAGGCTGAGGTGGGTGGGTCATTTGAGGTCAGGAGTTCCAGACCAGCCTGGCCAACATGGTGAAACCCCGCCTCTACTAAAAATACAAAAATTAGTCGGGCCTGGTGACAGGCACCTGTAGTCCCAGCTACTCAGAAGGCTGAGGCAGGAGAATCACTTGAACCTGGGAGGCGGAGGTTGCAGTGAGCCAAGATCGCACCACTGCACTCAAACCTGAGTGACAGAGCAAGACTCCGACTTAAAAAAATAAATAAATAATAAAAAAATTCAGACATCATAAAATGAGGGTTAAAGGGGAAAGAATACGTATGTGATGGCCATATTCTGCAACCTTAAATATGTGGAAATATTTTCACAAGGCAGGGGAGTGGGTTATGGAGAGAATACGTACAAAAGCATTTTAACTCTTTTCAGGGATCATCTCGGTGGCAGTGGGATTGGTATTGTTACACTGCGTCTGTTATGTATAAGGTGGGATGAGGCAGTGGCACCCTGGGAAATGCACCACTCAGATATGCTGCCTTTGGGAGCATAGTTGAGTGATAGCCCCAGCTTCCATGCTGTGGAACCACCCCCTCCACCTACTGAGTTGGCACTAGGGCCATTCCCCCAGGGCTGCTCTCAGCCATTGAATGAGCAGAGCAGTACATTAGTGCAGATCTGCTCCTACCAGAGGCAGCACTTCTGCAGCAGGTGACTGTGGCTGCAGGAGTTCCCCTCTGCCTGGCCAAAGGTTTTTCAGAACTGAGCTGCAGTCTAGAGCTCTTCCTATCCATCTACTTCCCTTCTTTGGTCCCTTTCTCAGTGTTAGACTTGCATTGCATCTCTGCTATTCTTGTTTTCTTCCCTTTGCCCTTCCCAGACATTTCCCTACCAAAAGCTCTTGCATGGTTAATCCCATCTTGGTGTTTGCCTCTTCGAATACCCAAAGCAACATAAAAATAGATGGGCAATTACGAGATGTTCTAATTGCTAGGATTCTCAGTATGAAAAGAGTTATGCATACAATGTGGAATAAATTAAGTAAAAACCCTGAGTCCTAAATGTGACTTGGAAGGAGCAGCATGAATTCATGAGGTTGTCTGTTTGTTTGTTTGTTTGTTTTTTGAGATAGGGTCTTACTCTGTTGCCCAGGCTGGAGTGCAGTGGCACAGTCATGGCTCACTGCAGCCTCAACTTTCTGGGCTCAAGTGATCCTCCTGCCTTCAGCCTCCCAAATAGCTAGGAATACACATGTACCACCACACCCAGCTATTTTTATTTTTTATTTTTTGTAATATGATATGTTGCCCAGGCTGTTCTCAAACTCCTGGCCTCAAGTGACCCTCCTGCCTTGGCCTCCCGAAATGTTGGGATTACAGGCATGAGCCACGACACTCTGCTGGTATTTTATCTTTAAATATCAACCAGCCTCCATGATGGTCCCCAGTGTTTCTCTCCTTTTCACGTTCATGTCCTTATGTAGTTTCCTCCTCCTCCCCCAACCTGTGTAAGCAACAGGACATCATGGGATTGACAGGGTGTGACTTCCAATGCTAGATCATAAAAAACATTGTGGCTTCTGCCTTGTTATTTTTGATCACTTGCTTCTGGGGACATTAGGGCATTCAAGAAGCCCTGAGGAGAGGTCCACATGGTGAGCCACTGAGGGCCTTGCTGAGAGCCAGCACCAACATGCCAGGTTTGGAGTGTACCACCTTGGAAGTGCATCTTCCAGTCCAGTCAAGCCTTCAGGTGACTTCAGAACCGTCCCTGTAAGCCACTCTTGGATTTCTCACCCACAGAATCTGTTGGAGGTAATAAATTTTATTGTTGTTTTAAGAAGCTATGTTTTGAGGTAATTTGTTACACAGCACTAAATAACTAACACACACACACACTTATAACTTTGTTAATTGAAAAGGCCTAAAAACAATGTCCTACCCAGTCAAAATGGGCTCCATTAGAGTTTAGATTATGGTCTTGAAATATCTATTCACTCTGAAAGAAGCCAGACCTTCTTAAAGAAGTGTCTTAGGGTAGGAAATGTACCAAATGAACCTAGAACGTATTATTATTCCAAATAGTTCTCTCAAAAGGACCCAGGAACCAACTTGAAGTGGCATCTATTAGCCCAAGATGGCAGGATTTGAGCTTCAATAATGACAATAACTGCAGTGGATTGAAATCCTGTCAAATATATTTAAATCCATGAGTCCAAAATGCTATTTAAAAATAATTGGTCACCTTTGGAGGTTGATGGGGAACTAATTGATTATCTTGAAAACTGGTTAAAAAAATAAGAATGAAGCATTTACTGGCATTTTCTATATAAATTGTACCACTGGATTAGTAGATGAAGGGAACATCTCTTTATAAAAATATTTTAGGCCATTCTCTGTGGCTCATGCCTCTAATGCCAGCACTTTGGGAGGCCAAGGCCGGTGGATCGCTTGAGCTTGGGAGTTCAAGACCAGCCTGGCCAACATGGTAAAACCCCATCTCCACTAAAAATAAAAAGATTAGCTGGTCGTGGTGGCAGGTGCCTCTAATCCCAGCTACTGGAGGCTGAAGCAGGAGAATTGCTTGAACCCAGGAGGCAACGGTTGCAGTGAGCCAAGATTGTGCCACTGCTGCACTCCAGCCTGGGCAACAAAGCAAGATTCTGTCTCAAAAAAAAAAAACAAAAAACGATTTTAGGTAATAAATGAAAAATGAAAAAAATGATAGAATTAGAACATCACCACTTTGTAACCCCCAATGAATTAATGGATTTAGGCATTATCAACAGTTTCTAACATCACAGACAGACAAACATATGCCTCCTGATTGAAAAAACAGAACATCACCTGTAGTCTTGCCAGTGAGATCAAACTGAAGTCCAATTAACCTCTGGATCCAGCTGCCAATTTGCAGGAAATAGAGGACAGAAGCATCTGTTGAACTGCACCATGAGTATACACTCAGCAAAGGCCAAACTGTGGAAAATGATACAGGCCAAACAGCCTTTAACAGGTAAATTGTAAGGAAAAGAAGGGGCTGAAGGGGAAAATTTTACATTGAAAGAGACTTAAAAGGAACGAGATTTTAACAATGGACAGGAATAAACTACAGTGTTTAAGAGTGCATACTTTAGTGATAAAATGACAAAGAAACAGAAGGAAGTGATTCCTATAAAACAGTGGTTCTCAAGCTTTAAGTTTTCATGAGAATCACCTGGAAAAAAATTTAAAACATGGATTGCTGGGCTCCACTCCAAGAGTTTTTTATTTCTTAGGTCTGTGATGGGACCCAATAATTTGCTTTTCTATCAAGATTCTAGACACTTTGAGAACCACTGCTATAAAAGTCGGGATAGTGATTTCTTGGGATGGGAGGGTAAGGATGGAGGGAAGGGACTATAGTTGAGATAGGATATGTGGAGGGGCTTCCGGGATAGCTGTCCTAGTTCTATTTCTTGACTTTGGTGTTGGTTATAAGAAAGTTGGACATATAATAATTCATTAGGCTATACATTTGTTTCATGTGTCTTTTGTATCTGTTTTTTCTGTTGGTTTGTTTTAGCTGGAGTCTCGCTCTGTCACCCAGCCTGAAGTGCAATGGTGCAATCTCAGCTCACTGCAACCTCCGCTTCCCGGGCTCAAGCGATTCTCCTGCCTCAGCCTCCTGAATAGCTGGGATTACAGGCACGCGCCACTATGCCCAGCTAATTTTTGTATTTTTAGTAGAAACGGGGTTTCACCATGTTGCCCAGGCTGGTCTTGAACTCCTGACCTCAGGTGATCCACCCACCTCGGCCTCCCAAAGTGCTGGGATTACAGGCGTGAGCCACCATGCCTGGCCTTTTATATCTGTTTTATTTTTTAAATAATAAGGTTAAAAATAAATATTCTGCATGATTAAACAAATATAGATTTAAATTTTTACAGTCCAATTGAGTGATTTCCTCATGTTCCAAAACCAGGAAGTAGGTGTGGGACATCTATCTCCGTATTGCATACACAGTCTGGATTCTAGTTGTAGACTCCATATGGGCTGTCATACACCCTACTACAGAAATGAGAGAAATCCCTGGGAAATGGAACAGTCTCACACATGAGAGACATCTCTGACAACTTATTCATAACTGAATACTTCTCGTTTATCTTTACCAGGAAGTGATGTTTCTGAAGCACCAATGAAAATGAAGTCCTGAAGTCTTGTGCTCAATATGTAATGTTGGAAGTTAGAAAGAAAAAAACAAAACGTGGATCCAATCTCAAGGCACTTTTGGTTTAGTGGGAAGAAGTGGATTATTTTAAAAGCTACAAATAAAGTTACATAAAAGTAGCAAAGTTGATATACTTTCTGTTGCTCTCTTCCATATATTTTATTTTAAAAATTTATATGATTATCAATTTGGAAGTCATATTTATAACCTAAGTCCAAAAATATTCTTAAAATATTTATGAAAAAAGTTCTGGCAAAGTCTTTATGATAACATCTTTACAGTATCTTCTTTTTATTTCATCTTGCTGCCTTCATATTCCATCAAATATTTATTCAGTATCTTCTCTTTGCAAGATACTGTACTGAGGGTTTTACAATAGCTTGATTGTTATTAAATTAAAATAAATAACCTAGCCATATTGCCATTTGGCTAAGGGGTATAATGTTAATATTAAGTAATAATTTTCCTATCTCTTGCCTCTCTCTACTTCACTGTCAGCAAGATGATCACAGTGTTCAGCTTTTCATTTTCTTTGTATTTCTTCTCTTTGAAGTTGGTATTACATGGGCAATACGATTGTTGTGAAATTGTGTAGATGCCTCCAGAATGCCAGTACCTCCGAGGAGTGACCAGGAATTGACAGTTTATATACTAAGGACCTCCTTTATGGTTTTTAACAATTTTTTTGGATCACATCTTTGGGAAATCAGATGAGAGATATAGACTTGAAACTCAAAAGATGCCCCAATGCACCCGCAAAACTTCATGATATTTCTAAGCTGTTTGCCAACATGCATGCATCTCCCCTTGGGTTTAAGGACCAGTTAGAGAATATCTAGCTCCGTTGTATCACACCATGCGGAGTGTCGGGAATAGAAATATGGAAACAAGTTGTACCTGTTTTCCAGGAGCTTTCACACTCAGTGAAGAACAAATTAGACAAAAATATTTTATTATGATGAGATGATTTTTTTTTTTTTTGAGACAAGGTCTTGTTCTGTAGCCCAGGCTGGAGTGCACTTGTACAATCACACTCACTGCAGCCTTGACCTCCCCAGCTCAGGTGATCCTCCCACCTCAGCCTCCTGAGTAGTTGAGAGTATAGCTGTGAACCACCATGCCCAGCTAATTTTGTAATTTTTTTGTGGAGACAAGGGTTTGCCATTTTGCCCAGGCTGGTCTCAAACTCCTGGATTCAAGCAATCTTCCTGCCTTGGCCTCCCACAGTGTTGGGATTACAGGTGTGAGCCACCATGCCTGGCCAGATAATGTTTTAATTGAACTATGTATGGATAAAAGTCTTTTGGTAAACGACACTATTATTTTTATATGTTTATGCCTTTTTCCAAAAAAAATGCCTTAGAGCTTTTTATAAATCATATTATCCAGATGGAAAAACAAGGAAAAAAGAGATCCTGAGCTTGCCAAATATGACTCAGCAAGTCAGTGACATGCCTAGAAATAGAAATGAGAAGCAAAAGAAGTTTTCAACAATCTACCTGGAAACAAGCAATCTCTGCACTTGCTCAGCAGTGCAGTTGGAAGAGAGGTAACTATGACACTGTAGGAGGAGGAAGCCAGTGAATCAGCTCAACGTGGAAACTATGTTTGAAGAGAGCCTCCTGTGTGGAACAGTGCAGGAAAACTCTTGACTCCCTGCTTTAATCACTTCCTCCTTTGTGGCTGGAGAGCCATTGTCAGAGGCATTTAAACCAGAGTGACTCCATCTTGAATAGGGGCTGGGTAAAATAAGACTGAGACTTGCTGGACTGCAGTCCCGGGAGGTTAGGCATTCTTAGTCACAGGATGAGATAGTAGGTCACAAGATACAGGTCACAGGCTGGACGCTGTGGCTCACACCTGTAATCCCAGCACTTTGGGAGGCTGAGTGGGGGGTGCAGATCACTTGAGGTCAGGAGTTCGATACCAACCTGGCCAACATGGTGAAACCCCGTCTCTACTAAAAATACAAAAATTAGCCAGGTGTGGTGGCACACACCTGTAATCCCAGCTACTCAGGAGGCTGAAGCAGGAGAATCACTTAAACTCTGGAGGTGGAGGTTGCAGTGAGCCGAGATTACACCATTGCTCTCCAGCCTGGGTGACAGAGCGAAACTCCATCTCAAAAAAAAGAAAAGGAAAAAAAAAAAAGACACAGGTCACAAAGACCCTGCTGATAAAACATGTTGTGGTAAAGAAGCCGGCCAAAACCCACCGAAACTAAGATGGTAACGAAAGTGACCTCTGGTCGTCCTCACTGCTCATTATACACTAATTTATAATGCACCAGCATGCTAAAAGACACTCCCACTGGCACCATGATAGCTTACAAATGCCATGGCAACATCTGAAAATTACCCTATATAAAAAGGAGAGGGATCCTCAGTTCCAGGAAATCTCTGCCTCTTTCCAAGAAAACACACGAATAATCCATCCTTTGTTTAGCATGTAATCAAGAAATAACTTTAAATATACTCAGTTGAACAGCCCATGCTGCTGCTCTGCCTAGGGAGTAGCCATTCTTTTATTCCTTTATTTTTTTTCTTTCTTTTTTCTTTTTCTTTCTTTCTTTTTTTTTTTTGAGATGGAGTCTCGCTGTGTCTTCCAGGCTGAGTGCAGTGGTGTGATCTCGGCTTACTGCAACCTCCACCTCGTGGGTTCAAGCCATTCTCCTACCTCAGCCTCCTGAGTAGCTGGGATTACAGGCACATGCCACCACACCCAGCTAATTGTTGTATTTTTAGTAGAGACGGGGTTTCACCATGTTGGCCAGGCTGGTCTGGAACTCCTGACCTCAGGTGATCCACCCGCCTCGGCCTCCCAAAGTGCTGGGATTATAGGCGTGAACTACCTCGCCTGGCCTATTTCTTTACTTTCTTAGTAAACTTGCTTTCATTTTATGGACTTGCCCTGAATTCTTTCTTGCATGAGGTCCAAGAACCCTCTCTTGGGGTCTGGATGGGGACACCTTTCTGGTAACACCCGGCCAAGCTTTATGCAACTGCCTATCCTGTCACCTGCATTTTCTTTGTCCTATGACACAGACTCTGTCACTTCTGACTTTTTAGAACAGCTTCACTTCCTGCAGATGGACCAACTGGGTGGAGGTGGAAGGTGAAACTCATAAACTCTGTCCTGCGGTCTTTGGGGGAAGTTTGTCATGCTGGCTTGAGAACCCTGCCAGTGCCCTGGTGTGTTTCTGTCTGCAGGACCTAGCGTAGGGCCTGGTTCACATGTGGATGCTTAAGAAAGGTATGTTGCAAAATTAAGGCAATACTTCACAACAGGTAAAGTCATAAAATCATGTAATCTGTGAAAGGAAAATAAATATTGGAACCCCAAAATCACTAAGCCAAAGGGAAAAGGCAAGCTGGGAACTGCTTAGGACAAACCTACCCTCCATTCTACTCCTAAAAAAGATAGCTACTAAGGTTTTTTAAAAGCTACATACCTCTCTCACAAGGAATTTCCTTGAAGAGAAAGTACAGAGAGAACTCAAAGTCACAGCTCTACTCACTGAGATGAATGCATATCTGGTTGCATCCCTTGGAAAGGCTAATCAGCAACTTGAAAGAATGCAACTGTTTTTCTCTTACCTATGACCTGGAAGCCCCCTTCCTGCTTCGAGTTGTCCCGCCTTTCTGGATGGAACTGATGCGCACCTTACATATATTGATCTCATGTCTTCTAAAATGCAGAGAACCAAGCTATATCCCTGCCACCTTGGACACATGTAGTCAGGACTTCCTGAGGCTATGTCATGGGCACGCCTCCTTAACTTTGGCAAAATAAACTTCCTAAATTGACTGAGACCTGTCTTAGATATTTGGGGTTCACAAATCATACTTGCCAGAATGTGTTAGAGTTGTGTGCTTAGTATTCTCTGCTAAATTGTGGTTTCCTAAAAGGCAAATATGACATTCATTTATTTCTGAATCCTTAATACCTAACAGATGACCTGGAGCACAGTAGATAGTTGCCCAATAAATTAATGAATGAGTGAATGTAGAATCATGGAGAGTCTGTATTATGCTAGTTCTTCTTTTTTAAAAAAAAAAATTAGAGATGGGGTCTCATTATGTTGCTCTGGCTGTTCTTCAATTCCTGGGCTCAAGTGATCCTCCAGCCTGAGCCTCCTGAGTAGCTGGGACTACAGAATCAAGTCATCGTACCTGCCTTCTAGTTGTTGATTTGGGGGTCGGGGAGAAGGAGTTGCATGGAAAAAAGATTCAAACCAAATTGTTAAGGACATTTTTGCTAGCCTAGTTCTTATTTTTTTAAAAAAATTCAAGCAGCAACCAAAAGTACAAAGAATTAAGTAATACACCAAAATTGCCTGAATCCAAAAGTAACCATGATGAAAATTTGGTTAATATCATTTCAGATATCTTTTAATATATAAGTTAACAGATAATATTTTTAAGTATTAAACAGATCCATTTTAATTTCTGTCCTAATTGGTTCCTCAGTAGTCTTCCACCCTTAGGGTTGACTTACTGAGTCATGAGGCTTATTGTTCTGGTAAAGAACAGGTACTACTTGGAACAGGGAACTTTGATCACAGCTAACTTCCTTGACCTCTTAATTTCAAACAAGAAAATATTCATGAAAGACAGACACGCTTAATTCAAAAAAGAATCCTTAAGCTATATTATCTTCCCCTTTATCATCAGAACTAGCTCTGGAGGGCTCTGACCAGTTTCTTCTCTAACATAGAATGGACCTCCCTCCTGCACGGCTCATGCCACGAGGCTGGCTCCTCTAGGAAGAGCATGTCAGAAGAAGGATGTACTACAGATGAAATGGAAACCCCACACCTGCCCCTTCTGGCTGCAGGAATGGAAGGCTCAGACATGGGTTGAGGAGCTTAGACAACAGGTTCTGTTTTTTGACCTCCCTTAGAACCAAATTTGATTGCAGGAAAGGAGGAAAGAGAGTCTTTCTTTCTTTCTTTCTTTCTTTTTTTCTTTCTTTCACAGGGTCCTATCTCCCCAGCTGGGATGCAGTGGTGTGATCACAGCTCATTCAACTTCCGGGGCTCAAACGATCCTCCTGCCTCAGCCTCCTGAGTAGCTGGGACTACTAGGTGCACACCACCAAGCCCAGCTAATTTTTGTATTTTTTTGTAGAGATAGGGTTTTGCCATGTTGCCCAGGCTGGTCTTGAACTCCTGGGCTCAAGGGATTCACTTGCCTCAGCCTCTCCAAGTGCTGGGATTACAGGTGTGAGCCAGGAAAGGGAGTCTTAAAGCATCCAGATAGCTAAAGGAAGTGTAGGGAACTCAGAACTCCAGGGATTCCCCCAAAACACTGCAAGGAGGTATCAGTCTCTAGCATAGCCCTGCACTCATCCACCTTCAACGTGGCACAAGACAATAGTGCAGCAGCATTAACTATCTACAGATAACTAAACAAACTATCTGCAGGTAACTGAACTATTTACAAATATGTAGATAATTTAACCTGAGATAGTGTTTCTCATCCCCCCATGGCTTTTATGTGGCCTTCAGAGGACCCAGAAGCTCTTGCATGTCTGGGGGCAGAGAATGCAGAGATGTCGATAGGGTTGGTGGACAGGCAGAAGCCTGAATGTAGAAACGGATGGCCAGGACCATAAACTCCAGTGGCAGGTATCTCAGAAGCCATTAGTTCAGGACACTGCCTAGAGCAGCCAGTTCACAGCAGAGATCAATGATGTTGGGAGGATTGAGCATGGATTTGAGGACCTTTTCTTCCCGTCCCCAGTGATGCCACTATGATGTCATATAATCCACCTACCCCATAAAGGCAGACCCTACCTAGGAGAGGAGCAAGGAGAAGGAGAGGACATTCAAGGGACCGAAAACTTACCTCAGTGAACTCCTGACTTCATTCCATTAACTTTAACAAATTGCCATAAAATTTGGCCCCCTTTTTCTTTGTATTCCAGCCACCAAAACAACCATTGCCACATGGCTGAAGGAGCTTGCAAGGAATATCAGAACATTCATTTATTTATTGTTCCTTGATTCTGCATCACATAAAAATTATTTTTCTAACAGACTTTGAAAAAGACAGTGTTTTTTCTTTGTATATATTAGTATAGCAGATGTGTAGCCCAGTTATACGTATATATAGGTACAGTATATACAGAGAAATATAAACAATTATATCAACATGTGATCATATTGTCTATATCCATCAGGGTTGCACATAACAGAAGCACTCTTGTAGTTTAAGTAGGCAGGGCACTGGGGACAAATGCAATTATGGAAGGGTTGGGGGAGTAGGCTTCAGGCTTGGGCTTTTAGAAATGACTCCCAGGATAACCCTGCAGAACTGGTGTGTCAGACAGTGTCTACCTCTGCCACAGTCAGGAATCTGTGGAACAGGAAGCTACTGTCCCAAATTCAGCCTCTAGGTTTATGCCATTGTGGTATAAACCTAGAGGCTGAATTTGGGACAGTAGCTCTACTCACTGAGATGAATTCATATCTGGTTGCATCCCTTGGAAAGGCTAATCAGCAACTTGAAAGAATGCAACTGTTTTTCTCTTACCTATGACCTGGAAGCCCCCTTCCTGCTTCGAGTTGTCCCGCCTTTCTGGATGGAACTGATGCGCACCTTACATATATTGATCTCATGTCTTCCTAAAATGCAGAAAACCAAGCTATATCCCTGCCACCTTGGACACATGTAGTCAGGACTTCCTGAGGCTATGTCATGGGCACGCCTCCTTAACTTTGGCAAAATAAACTTCCTAAATTGACTGAGACCTGTCTTAGATATTTGGGGTTCACAAATCATACTTGCCAGAATGTGTTAGAGTTGTGTGCTTAGTATTCTCTGCTAAATTGTGGTTTCCTAAAAGGCAAATATGACATTCATTTATTTCTGAATCCTTAATACCTAACAGATGACCTGGAGCACAGTAGATAGTTGCCCAATAAATTAATGAATGAGTGAATGTAGAATCATGGAGAGTCTGTATTATGCTAGTTCTTCTTTTTTAAAAAAAAAAATTAGAGATCGGGTCTCATTATGTTGCTCTGGCTGTTCTTCAATTCCTGGGCTCAAGTGATCCTCCAGCCTGAGCCTCCTGAGTAGCTGGGACTACAGAATCAAGTCATCGTACCTGCCTTCTAGTTGTTGATTTGGGGGTCGGGGAGAAGGAGTTGCATGGAAAAAAGATTCAAACCAAATTGTTAAGGACATTTTTGCTAGCCTAGTTCTTATTTTTTTAAAAAAATTCAAGCAGCAACCAAAAGTACAAAGAATTAAGTAATACACCAAAATTGCCTGAATCCAAAAGTAACCATGATGAAAATTTGGTTAATATCATTTCAGATATCTTTTAATATATAAGTTAACAGATAATATTTTTAAGTATTAAACAGATCCATTTTAATTTCTGTCCTAATTGGTTCCTCAGTAGTCTTCCACCCTTAGGGTTGACTTACTGAGTCATGAGGCTTATTGTTCTGGTAAAGAACAGGTACTACTTGGAACAGGGAACTTTGATCACAGCTAACTTCCTTGACCTCTTAATTTCAAACAAGAAAATATTCATGAAAGACAGACACGCTTAATTCAAAAAAGAATCCTTAAGCTATATTATCTTCCCCTTTATCATCAGAACTAGCTCTGGAGGGCTCTGACCAGTTTCTTCTCTAACATAGAATGGACCTCCTCCTGCACGGCTCATGCCACGAGGCTGGCTCCTCTAGGAAGAGCATGTCAGAAGAAGGATGTACTACAGATGAAATGGAAACCCCACACCTGCCCCTTCTGGCTGCAGGAATGGAAGGCTCAGACATGGGTTGAGGAGCTTAGACAACAGGTTCTGTTTTTTGACCTCCCTTAGAACCAAATTTGATTGCAGGAAAGGAGGAAAGAGAGTCTTTCTTTCTTTCTTTCTTTCTTTTTTTCTTTCTTTCACAGGGTCCTATCTCCCCAGCTGGGATGCAGTGGTGTGATCACAGCTCATTCAACTTCCGGGGCTCAAACGATCCTCCTGCCTCAGCCTCCTGAGTAGCTGGGACTACTAGGTGCACACCACCAAGCCCAGCTAATTTTTGTATTTTTTTGTAGAGATAGGGTTTTGCCATGTTGCCCAGGCTGGTCTTGAACTCCTGGGCTCAAGGGATTCACTTGCCTCAGCCTCTCCAAGTGCTGGGATTACAGGTGTGAGCCAGGAAAGGGAGTCTTAAAGCATCCAGATAGCTAAAGGAAGTGTAGGGAACTCAGAACTCCAGGGATTCCCCCAAAACACTGCAAGGAGGTATCAGTCTCTAGCATAGCCCTGCACTCATCCACCTTCAACGTGGCACAAGACAATAGTGCAGCAGCATTAACTATCTACAGATAACTAAACAAACTATCTGCAGGTAACTGAACTATTTACAAATATGTAGATAATTTAACCTGAGATAGTGTTTCTCATCCCCCCATGGCTTTTATGTGGCCTTCAGAGGACCCAGAAGCTCTTGCATGTCTGGGGGCAGAGAATGCAGAGATGTCGATAGGGTTGGTGGACAGGCAGAAGCCTGAATGTAGAAACGGATGGCCAGGACCATAAACTCCAGTGGCAGGTATCTCAGAAGCCATTAGTTCAGGACACTGCCTAGAGCAGCCAGTTCACAGCAGAGATCAATGATGTTGGGAGGATTGAGCATGGATTTGAGGACCTTTTCTTCCCGTCCCCAGTGATGCCACTATGATGTCATATAATCCACCTACCCCATAAAGGCAGACCCTACCTAGGAGAGGAGCAAGGAGAAGGAGAGGACATTCAAGGGACCGAAAACTTACCTCAGTGAACTCCTGACTTCATTCCATTAACTTTAACAAATTGCCATAAAATTTGGCCCCCTTTTTCTTTGTATTCCAGCCACCAAAACAACCATTGCCACATGGCTGAAGGAGCTTGCAAGGAATATCAGAACATTCATTTATTTATTGTTCCTTGATTCTGCATCACATAAAAATTATTTTTCTAACAGACTTTGAAAAAGACAGTGTTTTTTCTTTGTATATATTAGTATAGCAGATGTGTAGCCCAGTTATACGTATATATAGGTACAGTATATACAGAGAAATATAAACAATTATATCAACATGTGATCATATTGTCTATATCCATCAGGGTTGCACATAACAGAAGCACTCTTGTAGTTTAAGTAGGCAGGGCACTGGGGACAAATGCAATTATGGAAGGGTTGGGGGAGTAGGCTTCAGGCTTGGGCTTTTAGAAATGACTCCCAGGATAACCCTGCAGAACTGGTGTGTCAGACAGTATCTACCTCTGCCACAGTCAGGAATCTGTGGAACAGGAAGCTACTGTCCCAAATTCAGCCTCTAGGTTTATGCCATTGTGGTATAAACCTAGAGGCTGAATTTGGGACAGTAGCTCTACTCACTGAGATGAATGCATATCTGGTTGCATCCCTTGGAAAGGCTAATCAGCAACTTGAAAGAATGCAACTGTTTTTCTCTTACCTATGACCTGGAAGCCCCCTTCCTGCTTCGAGTTGTCCCGCCTTTCTGGATGGAACTGATGCGCACCTTACATATATTGATCTCATGTCTTCCTAAAATGCAGAAAACCAAGCTATATCCCTGCCACCTTGGACACATGTAGTCAGGACTTCCTGAGGCTATGTCATGGGCACGCCTCCTTAACTTTGGCAAAATAAACTTCCTAAATTGACTGAGACCTGTCTTAGATATTTGGGGTTCACAAATCATACTTGCCAGAATGTGTTAGAGTTGTGTGCTTAGTATTCTCTGCTAAATTGTGGTTTCCTAAAAGGCAAATATGACATTCATTTATTTCTGAATCCTTAATACCTAACAGATGACCTGGAGCACAGTAGATAGTTGCCCAATAAATTAATGAATGAGTGAATGTAGAATCATGGAGAGTCTGTATTATGCTAGTTCTTCTTTTTTAAAAAAAAAAAATTAGAGATGGGGTCTCATTATGTTGCTCTGGCTGTTCTTCAATTCCTGGGCTCAAGTGATCCTCCAGCCTGAGCCTCCTGAGTAGCTGGGACTACAGAATCAAGTCATCGTACCTGCCTTCTAGTTGTTGATTTGGGGGTCGGGGAGAAGGAGTTGCATGGAAAAAAGATTCAAACCAAATTGTTAAGGACATTTTTGCTAGCCTAGTTCTTATTTTTTTAAAAAAATTCAAGCAGCAACCAAAAGTACAAAGAATTAAGTAATACACCAAAATTGCCTGAATCCAAAAGTAACCATGATGAAAATTTGGTTAATATCATTTCAGATATCTTTTAATATATAAGTTAACAGATAATATTTTTAAGTATTAAACAGATCCATTTTAATTTCTGTCCTAATTGGTTCCTCAGTAGTCTTCCACCCTTAGGGTTGACTTACTGAGTCATGAGGCTTATTGTTCTGGTAAAGAACAGGTACTACTTGGAACAGGGAACTTTGATCACAGCTAACTTCCTTGACCTCTTAATTTCAAACAAGAAAATATTCATGAAAGACAGACACGCTTAATTCAAAAAAGAATCCTTAAGCTATATTATCTTCCCCTTTATCATCAGAACTAGCTCTGGAGGGCTCTGACCAGTTTCTTCTCTAACATAGAATGGACCTCCCTCCTGCACGGCTCATGCCACGAGGCTGGCTCCTCTAGGAAGAGCATGTCAGAAGAAGGATGTACTACAGATGAAATGGAAACCCCACACCTGCCCCTTCTGGCTGCAGGAATGGAAGGCTCAGACATGGGTTGAGGAGCTTAGACAACAGGTTCTGTTTTTTGACCTCCCTTAGAACCAAATTTGATTGCAGGAAAGGAGGAAAGAGAGTCTTTCTTTCTTTCTTTCTTTCTTTTTTTCTTTCTTTCACAGGGTCCTATCTCCCCAGCTGGGATGCAGTGGTGTGATCACAGCTCATTCAACTTCCGGGGCTCAAACGATCCTCCTGCCTCAGCCTCCTGAGTAGCTGGGACTACTAGGTGCACACCACCAAGCCCAGCTAATTTTTGTATTTTTTTGTAGAGATAGGGTTTTGCCATGTTGCCCAGGCTGGTCTTGAACTCCTGGGCTCAAGGGATTCACTTGCCTCAGCCTCTCCAAGTGCTGGGATTACAGGTGTGAGCCAGGAAAGGGAGTCTTAAAGCATCCAGATAGCTAAAGGAAGTGTAGGGAACTCAGAACTCCAGGGATTCCCCCAAAACACTGCAAGGAGGTATCAGTCTCTAGCATAGCCCTGCACTCATCCACCTTCAACGTGGCACAAGACAATAGTGCAGCAGCATTAACTATCTACAGATAACTAAACAAACTATCTGCAGGTAACTGAACTATTTACAAATATGTAGATAATTTAACCTGAGATAGTGTTTCTCATCCCCCCATGGCTTTTATGTGGCCTTCAGAGGACCCAGAAGCTCTTGCATGTCTGGGGGCAGAGAATGCAGAGATGTCGATAGGGTTGGTGGACAGGCAGAAGCCTGAATGTAGAAACGGATGGCCAGGACCATAAACTCCAGTGGCAGGTATCTCAGAAGCCATTAGTTCAGGACACTGCCTAGAGCAGCCAGTTCACAGCAGAGATCAATGATGTTGGGAGGATTGAGCATGGATTTGAGGACCTTTTCTTCCTGTCCCCAGTGATGCCACTATGATGTCATATAATCCACCTACCCCATAAAGGCAGACCCTACCTAGGAGAGGAGCAAGGAGAAGGAGAGGACATTCAAGGGACCGAAAACTTACCTCAGTGAACTCCTGACTTCATTCCATTAACTTTAACAAATTGCCATAAAATTTGGCCCCCTTTTTCTTTGTATTCCAGCCACCAAAACAACCATTGCCACATGGCTGAAGGAGCTTGCAAGGAATATCAGAACATTCATTTATTTATTGTTCCTTGATTCTGCATCACATAAAAATTATTTTTCTAACAGACTTTGAAAAAGACAGTGTTTTTTCTTTGTATATATTAGTATAGCAGATGTGTAGCCCAGTTATACGTATATATAGGTACAGTATATACAGAGAAATATAAACAATTATATCAACATGTGATCATATTGTCTATATCCATCAGGGTTGCACATAACAGAAGCACTCTTGTAGTTTAAGTAGGCAGGGCACTGGGGACAAATGCAATTATGGAAGGGTTGGGGGAGTAGGCTTCAGGCTTGGGCTTTTAGAAATGACTCCCAGGATAACCCTGCAGAACTGGTGTGTCAGACAGTGTCTACCTCTGCCACAGTCAGGAATCTGTGGAACAGGAAGCTACTGTCCCAAATTCAGCCTCTAGGTTTATGCCATTGTGGTATAAACCTAGAGGCTGAATTTGGGACAGTAGCTCTACTCACTGAGATGAATGCATATCTGGTTGCATCCCTTGGAAAGGCTAATCAGCAACTTGAAAGAATGCAACTGTTTTTCTCTTACCTATGACCTGGAAGCCCCCTTCCTGCTTCGAGTTGTCCCGCCTTTCTGGATGGAACTGATGCGCACCTTACATATATTGATCTCATGTCTTCCTAAAATGCAGAAAACCAAGCTATATCCCTGCCACCTTGGACACATGTAGTCAGGACTTCCTGAGGCTATGTCATGGGCACGCCTCCTTAACTTTGGCAAAATAAACTTCCTAAATTGACTGAGACCTGTCTTAGATATTTGGGGTTCACAAATCATACTTGCCAGAATGTGTTAGAGTTGTGTGCTTAGTATTCTCTGCTAAATTGTGGTTTCCTAAAAGGCAAATATGACATTCATTTATTTCTGAATCCTTAATACCTAACAGATGACCTGGAGCACAGTAGATAGTTGCCCAATAAATTAATGAATGAGTGAATGTAGAATCATGGAGAGTCTGTATTATGCTAGTTCTTCTTTTTTAAAAAAAAAAAATTAGAGATGGGGTCTCATTATGTTGCTCTGGCTGTTCTTCAATTCCTGGGCTCAAGTGATCCTCCAGCCTGAGCCTCCTGAGTAGCTGGGACTACAGAATCAAGTCATCGTACCTGCCTTCTAGTTGTTGATTTGGGGGTCGGGGAGAAGGAGTTGCATGGAAAAAAGATTCAAACCAAATTGTTAAGGACATTTTTGCTAGCCTAGTTCTTATTTTTTTAAAAAAATTCAAGCAGCAACCAAAAGTACAAAGAATTAAGTAATACACCAAAATTGCCTGAATCCAAAAGTAACCATGATGAAAATTTGGTTAATATCATTTCAGATATCTTTTAATATATAAGTTAACAGATAATATTTTTAAGTATTAAACAGATCCATTTTAATTTCTGTCCTAATTGGTTCCTCAGTAGTCTTCCACCCTTAGGGTTGACTTACTGAGTCATGAGGCTTATTGTTCTGGTAAAGAACAGGTACTACTTGGAACAGGGAACTTTGATCACAGCTAACTTCCTTGACCTCTTAATTTCAAACAAGAAAATATTCATGAAAGACAGACACGCTTAATTCAAAAAAGAATCCTTAAGCTATATTATCTTCCCCTTTATCATCAGAACTAGCTCTGGAGGGCTCTGACCAGTTTCTTCTCTAACATAGAATGGACCTCCCTCCTGCACGGCTCATGCCACGAGGCTGGCTCCTCTAGGAAGAGCATGTCAGAAGAAGGATGTACTACAGATGAAATGGAAACCCCACACCTGCCCCTTCTGGCTGCAGGAATGGAAGGCTCAGACATGGGTTGAGGAGCTTAGACAACAGGTTCTGTTTTTTGACCTCCCTTAGAACCAAATTTGATTGCAGGAAAGGAGGAAAGAGAGTCTTTCTTTCTTTCTTTCTTTCTTTTTTTCTTTCTTTCACAGGGTCCTATCTCCCCAGCTGGGATGCAGTGGTGTGATCACAGCTCATTCAACTTCCGGGGCTCAAACGATCCTCCTGCCTCAGCCTCCTGAGTAGCTGGGACTACTAGGTGCACACCACCAAGCCCAGCTAATTTTTGTATTTTTTTGTAGAGATAGGGTTTTGCCATGTTGCCCAGGCTGGTCTTGAACTCCTGGGCTCAAGGGATTCACTTGCCTCAGCCTCTCCAAGTGCTGGGATTACAGGTGTGAGCCAGGAAAGGGAGTCTTAAAGCATCCAGATAGCTAAAGGAAGTGTAGGGAACTCAGAACTCCAGGGATTCCCCCAAAACACTGCAAGGAGGTATCAGTCTCTAGCATAGCCCTGCACTCATCCACCTTCAACGTGGCACAAGACAATAGTGCAGCAGCATTAACTATCTACAGATAACTAAACAAACTATCTGCAGGTAACTGAACTATTTACAAATATGTAGATAATTTAACCTGAGATAGTGTTTCTCATCCCCCCATGGCTTTTATGTGGCCTTCAGAGGACCCAGAAGCTCTTGCATGTCTGGGGGCAGAGAATGCAGAGATGTCGATAGGGTTGGTGGACAGGCAGAAGCCTGAATGTAGAAACGGATGGCCAGGACCATAAACTCCAGTGGCAGGTATCTCAGAAGCCATTAGTTCAGGACACTGCCTAGAGCAGCCAGTTCACAGCAGAGATCAATGATGTTGGGAGGATTGAGCATGGATTTGAGGACCTTTTCTTCCTGTCCCCAGTGATGCCACTATGATGTCATATAATCCACCTACCCCATAAAGGCAGACCCTACCTAGGAGAGGAGCAAGGAGAAGGAGAGGACATTCAAGGGACCGAAAACTTACCTCAGTGAACTCCTGACTTCATTCCATTAACTTTAACAAATTGCCATAAAATTTGGCCCCCTTTTTCTTTGTATTCCAGCCACCAAAACAACCATTGCCACATGGCTGAAGGAGCTTGCAAGGAATATCAGAACATTCATTTATTTATTGTTCCTTGATTCTGCATCACATAAAAATTATTTTTCTAACAGACTTTGAAAAAGACAGTGTTTTTTCTTTGTATATATTAGTATAGCAGATGTGTAGCCCAGTTATACGTATATATAGGTACAGTATATACAGAGAAATATAAACAATTATATCAACATGTGATCATATTGTCTATATCCATCAGGGTTGCACATAACAGAAGCACTCTTGTAGTTTAAGTAGGCAGGGCACTGGGGACAAATGCAATTATGGAAGGGTTGGGGGAGTAGGCTTCAGGCTTGGGCTTTTAGAAATGACTCCCAGGATAACCCTGCAGAACTGGTGTGTCAGACAGTGTCTACCTCTGCCACAGTCAGGAATCTGTGGAACAGGAAGCTACTGTCCCAAATTCAGCCTCTAGGTTTATGCCATTGTGGTGGGCCAAAAACAGCCCTCCAAAAGATACCCATTTTTTGATTCCTAGAACCTGCGAATATTACCTTGTACATAAACGGGGTCTTTGCAGATGTGATTAAATTGAGGATCTTGACATAGGATTATACTGGATTATCAGAGTGGGTCCTAAATGCAATCAAATATATCTTATAAAAAGGAGGCAGACGGATGTTTAACACTGATAGAAAAGGAGGCTGGGTGCAGTGGCTCATGCCTGTAATCCTAGCACATTGGGATGCTGAGGCTGGTGGGTCACTTGAGGCCAGGAGTTTGAGACCAGCCTGGCCAATATGGAGAAACCCTGTCTCTACTAAAAATACAAATATTAGCTGGATGTGTTGGTGGGTGCCTGTAATCTCAGCTACTCAGGAGACTGAGGCACAAGAATCACTTGAACCCAGGAGGCAAAGGCTGCAGTGAGCCGAGATCATGCCATTGCACTCCAGCCTGAGCGACAGAGCAAGACTGCCTAAAAAAAAACCCAAACAAATAAAAACCAAAACCAAACAAACAAACAAACAAAAAACACTGATAGAAAAGGAGAAGGTATTTGAAGATGGAGGGAGAGTGATGTGGCTGCAAACCAAGGGGTGCTGGTAACCACAAGAAGATGGAAGAAGCAAGGAATGGATTTTCCCCTAGAACCTCTGGAGGGAGCCTGGCCTGGCTGCCACCTTAGTTTCAGCCCAGGGATACTGATTTTGGATGTTTGGTCTCCAGAACTGTAAGAGAATAAATCAAAGCCACCAAATATATGGTCATTTGTTTCAACAGCTGTAGGTAATGAATACACCACCTCAGTGTGATCTGGGCACAAGGAAGCTACCACTTCAGTGATGGCTCCAGGAACCATGGGGTTACCTTAGCTTCAATCCAGGAGTCAAGAAGCCCCACCAGAACTATGGGCTCCAGAGCCATGGTGTAACTCTTGGAGCTCCAGCACCGATGTCTCACTTGCCATCATCTTTTCTTCACTGAACTGCTGAATTCTAGTCTCACAAAAGTGCATCTGACTGGTGACTACTGAATCTCTTTGAAAAAAAAGCTGCAAGGGAGTCTGGAAATACAGACATAGGAAGGCACAGTAGACTAAGGATAGAAGAGACATTAAATAATCCAATCAATTGCATCTACCATAAGATACATGCTATTTCTAGTAAACTATTAAATTTACTACTACTTAAAAAAGAAGGAAGAAATTAAGGTGAAATAAAAAAGAGCCATACTTCAGATAAATATATCTTTACCACTCAAATATATTACTTCCTAAGAGTTCCTTACAATTAAGGAGAAAACTTTTTTTTTTTTTTGAGCTGAAGTCTTGCTCTGTCACCCAGGCTGGAGTGCAGTGTCACAATCTCGTCTCACTGCAACCTCTGCCTCCTGAGTTAAAGCAGTTCTCCTGCCTCAGCCTCCTCGGTAGCTGGGATTACAAGTGCGCAACACCACACCTGGCTAATTTTTGTATTTTAGTAGAGATGAGGTTTCACCATGTTGGCCAGGCTGGTCTGGAACTCCTGACCCCAAGTGATCCGCCTGCCTTGGTCTCCCAAAGTGTTGGGATTACAGGCATGAGCCACCACGCTTGGCTAGAAAACATTCTTTTTAAAAAAGACAAAACATAATAGGTTGGAGTGTTCATAAACATGTTTCAATTTTAGATATTTGGACTTCGTAGTACACATTCATAACTTGTTACCAACCCTTCTCCTAATACTACTCAATTTTGACCATATTAATTTTACCTCCTTAAAGTTTTAATATTTGCATTGCATTCACTTCTATAGCATAAATCCCATGTGATTTAATGATAGGTTCATATTCTTTTACCCTGGCATTTCCATTTCTTACTTCTTTATTTTGATTCATCTCCTAGTTGCCTGCATTACAACTTTATCAACAAGGCATTTTTTCAAGAATGGTGCATGGTAATGTATTCCCTGAATTCTTGCATGCTTGAGACTCTCCACCTGTAGCCTTCATACTGATAATTTTCATACTGACAATCTGGATAAAATTCTAAAGTCACAAGTCTTTCCCTCTGAACTTGGTAAGTATTTTTTCACTGTCATCTAGCATTAAGCATTGTGACAGTTTCCTTTCTCTTTCTTTTGTTTTTCCCCTACATTCCTTTCTTCCTCCCTGCCCCCAGCCCCCACTTTCAACTATAGTTTACCCACTTTTTGCCTGGCTGACTGGATTCTATTCTTGAGCCTTTTCAAAATTTCTGGCAAGAAACTGTATTTTTCTCCTTGTTTGGTTGCTGCTAATGAAAACTGTATGTTGATTGGTAAGTTTTTTTTTAAATGTGTTTCTTTTGTTTTAGAGAGGGCAGGTTTTATTATTTGCATATTAATCTGGAAACCAGTTCTTGTTGTCTTTATCTGAACCTCTTCACGGACTCGTTTGGAGGATTAGTGTTAGAAGCTCCATTTGGTAGCCAGGTCCTGGGGCTCCTCTTGGTCATAAATGTTGAAGACACACAAAGCCAGAATGTCCCTACAGGCTGCTTCTCTCAGCTAGTACAGAATATGCTCTTATTGCAAGTAGCAACTTGAGAAATGGCCCTTATATATCTGAAAATATCTCTCCTGTTTTCACTGTCTTCACGTTTTGAAGCTAGGTGTTTCCAGATCCTTTCCACACTATCTCCATCTTCATCATTTCTATTTATCACCTCTTAATCGCATCCCTCTTGAAATGCGATTCCCTGCACAGAACACTGCAGCTATGGTCTCATTAAAGCAGGGCCCAGCAGGTCCTGGCCTTCCTTTGTTTTGGACCCTCTAAGTTCATTAATATGGCTCAAGGTCATGTTAATGTTTTTGACAGCCGTATTTCACCATTTACCCTTTATATTCTGTAACTAAAACTGCTAAGCCTTTTTTTTTTTTTTAACATGTGTTGCTGTTAAGCTGTCTCGCTCCCATCTGGTATTTGTGTAGCTACTTTTATTCCCTTGTTGTTTGTGGTTTTGTTTTTAGACCTTCAGTTATTCTTTCCACTTAAATTCATTATTTTAAATTCTGTCTATCATTCTGGACTGTGGCTATTTTGGATAATAATGTTATTATCTGATGCACTGGCAATAGCTTCATGTCATAAGACCATCACCAGTGTCCTCATCTAGCTAGTTGTAACAGTTTTGGAGTTCATCGGGAGTAGGTTTAAGTTCTGATTCCTCTACTTATTAGTTATGTGATGTGGAACAAGCTAATTGTTCTTTCCAAGCCTCAGTTTTCTCATTTATGAAGTGGCGATAAAAAATAATACCTGCTTTATAGAATTAAAGTAAAGTGCTTAGCACTGTGCTTAGCATATTTTAGGCACTTAATAAAAAGTAATTATTGTTAGTGTTATTGATTAAAATGCTAAAAAGCAGCTGATAGAAAAGAGCCCCTTGGCAGGCCCTTAGAAATTCCCCCAAGGTTTGCATTAACTCTATGACCAACAACCTTTGGGGATGGTCTTAACAGTTTTGCAGTTATTAATGGCATCATCAAAGAACATTAATTTTGTTTGCAAGGTTATAATGAGAGATGTGACGAATATGTAGCTCAAATCCAGGTGAACCCTACTGTAGCGTTCCATTAACAGCCTACAGAAAAGGAAACAAGGTTGGTCTGGCCTTGCTCTCTCCTGGGGAACCCTTGCTTGCTGGTCTCTGGGGTTCACTGCTCCCCTTTATAGGAGCTAATGAGTGATTTATTCAGCAGATGTCAACCTCGCTAACCTATAGAGGTTGTATAGTATTCCATTCTCACACTGCTAAGAGTGGGTAATTAAGTAAAGAGTTTTAATCAACTCACAGGTAACAGTGAGTAATTAAGTAAAGAGGTTTAATTGACTCACAGTTCTACTTGGCTGGGGAGACCTCAGGAAACTTACAATCATGGCAGTAGGCAAAGGAGAAGCAAGGACCTTCTTCACAAGGTGGCAGGGGAGAGAGAGCATGCAAGGGAAGCTGCCACTTTTAAACCATCAGACCTCATGAGAACTCCCTCATTATCACGAGAACAGCATGGGTGAAACCATCCCCATAATCCAATCACCTCCCACCAGATTCCTCCCTCAATTTTTGGGGATTACAATTCAAGATGAGATTTAGGTAGGGATACAGAGCCAAACCATTTCAGGTGGTTTCCACAATAGAGTTCAACACAGTGCCCCATCCTGAGGAAGAGAGGGAGGTAGGATGCAGGAGGCCTTGCCACCTCTGTGATACCCAGAGCATCTTTACTTTGATTTTCTATATTTGGGTTTTCTATATTTAGGTCCCATAAGTAGATGCAGACTACATTTTGTTGATGTTGTTATTATTTTTGAGACAGGGCCTCATTTGTCACCCAGGCTGGAGTGCAGTGGTACGATTATGGTTTACTGCAGTCTCAACCTCCCGGGCTCAAGTGACCTTACCACATCAATCTTGGGAGTAGCTGGGCCACAGGCATGTGCCATCACACTTGGCTAATTTTTTAATTTTCTGTAGAGATGGGTTTTCACTGTAGTACCCAGGCTGGTCTCAAACTCCTGGGCCCAAGCAATCTTCCGGCCTTGGCCTCTCAAAGTGCTTGGACTTGCCCTATCAGGTATCTAGGTTTTAGAGTTCCTGTGGCTTTTCCAAGTTGTGAATATCACTCCCCTCTCTTAATCTCCCTCTCTCTGTCTCTCTCTCTCTCACACACACACACACACATTTATACTTTTACTCTTTTCTCTTGTTGTTTTTAAACATGGCCTCCCCGCCCCCAAGTATGTATGCTAATCTTTTCTAATTCTCTTTGGGCTTTTAGACTTACTTCTGTTCCTTGTCTAATATTGTTTAGTTTTTATACCTAAGTTTCTCATAATGCTGCCTGTGTAATCACATTTAATTTTTTTTGTTTTCTCCCCCATTTTTCCTCACCAGTCTCCTTCATGCATTTAGAAAATATTGACTGGACGCAGTGGCTCTTGCCTGTAATCCCAGAACTTTGGGAGGCCAAAGCGGGAGGATCACTGGAGGCCAATAATTTGAGACCAGCCTGGGCAAGATATCAAGACTCCATCTTTACAAATAATTTTAAAAATTAGGCAGACGTGGTGATATGTGCCTGTAGTCCTAGCTGCTCAGGAGGCTGAAATAGGAGAATCGCTTGAGCCTAGGAGTTCAAGGCTGCAGTGAGCCAGGGTTGCACCACTGCACTCCAACCTGGGCAACAGAGACCCTGCCTCAAAAAACAGAAAAGATTTGTCAAGGCTTAGCTGTGTGCTAAACAGGGGCAGGGCCTAAGCCTTGGGGATACCTGGCTTCCATTCCCAAGGAGCTGAGGGGTATCGACAAATGAACAGGCAGTTGCAATACAGTGACTGCTTTGTCACATTCCCATTTCTGATATTTCCCTCTCTTTCGAGCCACTTTCGTTTTATAGCCTGAGACCATGGAATAACTCTCGGGCAAGTAATCACATTTGCCAGCTGTGAAAGAATATGACTCTATACTGATCGAAACCTGGGCAATCGGTTTATATTAAAGACTGGAAAGAGAAAGGGGGCTGGCATGTATTAAGTGCCTAATGCATGCTAAACATTACGCTGGGCCTGCTAACATCCCTTATCTTACTTATTTTTCACAATTACCCAGAAGGAGGTATCATAACCTTCATTTTCCAAGTGATAAAATTCAGGTTTAGAGAACCCTAAGGTCACATAGCTATGAATCAGGATATTGGGATTCATGTTCAAGTTTGGCTTTCCACTGCATTATGTTACAAAATTCGCCTTCTTTGAAATGGTGCCTTTGACCCTTCCATGCCTCTCCTTCCCTGGGTCTGTATTTTTTAGACCCTTCTAAATGCAGCTTGGTTCAGAACTCACACCTACTCAGAGGCTTGCCAGTGTGGGGATGAATCAGGAAGAGTGGCAAGGGCTGCTGCAGGCAATGACAAAGAGGCTGGCAATGGTGTGAATGCCGACTCTTTGCCCTGCACTGACTATTCAGTCCAGGCTTGGGGACCACAGCAATGTCACCATACAATGATTTCAGGAGCCATCAACATGTCAGAGATGAGAGACTCACAGATTCTAAGTAGGGTATGTGCACTTTGCAGAGACAAGAGAAGAAGATAGCCAACTCCGTCATGTGTCGTATTGCATCAATACCCATTCTCTATCTCTCCAAAGACTATGCCTGGAGTGATGGCAAAAAGCTGGCCTTACTTATTGGACAAGGTCTGGAAAATGTGAATGGAAAACAAAGGAAAGAGGAGGGAAAAAGCTAGTGGGTTTAATAGGAAAATGCTATATGTCTCATGAATAAAGCAGAAACTCTGGATGTTACGAAAAGGCAGGGGCTGATTGCAGGGCAGAGAGTAGAGCCCAGAGTCCATCAGCATGATAGGTGTGTCCCACCCAGAGGGCATGGTGAACTAGGGCCACGGGAACTGAGTATGATGTACTGTGTCCAAGGAAAATGGTATTTCTATGGAAAGAAGAAATGAGCACGCTGGCCTCTGTCACTATAGCTGGCAGGTTAAAAACCCCTACTAGGGGCCAGGCGCAGTGGCTCACGCCTATAATCTCAGCACTTTGGGAGGCAGGGCAGGTGGATCACTTGAGGTCAGGAGTTCAAGACCAGCCTGGCCAACATGGCAAAACCGTGTCTCTAATAATAATACAAAATTAGCCGGGTGTGATGGCATATGCCTGTAGTCCCAGCTACTTGGGAGGCTGAGGCAGGATAATTGCTTGAACCCAAGAGGTGGAGGTTGCAGTGAGCTGAGACCGTGCCACCACACTCCAGCCTGGGTGACAGCATGAGAGTCCATCTCAAAAATAAATAAATAAATAAATAAATAAATAAATAAATAAATATTTTTCTTTAAAATTTTTATTATATATGTAAATATTAATATAATTATTTAAGGACATAATTTTTAAACATGCATTTATTAGAGAGCAGGTTAGAAAAAATATTTTTAGTGATCACAGAAATTTGGAAACCACTTATTTAAATCACTTCTAGTTCTATTTTCTGTTTCTAGCATCCAAAAGCATCCTAGCTCCTAAAAGGATAATCATAGTAGATAACGCTGAATGTTCACTATGTGACAAACACTTTTAAACCTTCACTTCATCCTCATGACAATCTTCAAAGTTGAGTACCATGATTCCCCCGTTTTACGAATGAGAGAGCTTGGACTAAGAAAGATTAAATAATTTGCCCCACATCAGAAAGCTGGTGTGTTAAGGTGCCAGGATTAGAACCCAGCTAGCTCTACGTCCTGTGCACTTAATCATCCTGTTATACAGGGGCACAGACTTCATTTTACAGTAAGGAAGCAGAGCCATGAAAAACTTAAAGAACTCCAAGCAGACTCAGCAAGTCATGGCAGAACTGAAGACAGGGTGAAGGAGAGATGGCCCATGAAATAGTTGGTCAGCTGCTATGGTGGGAAGTGGGCCCGGTTCTATCCTAACAATGAAACGGCATTCCTCATGGCATGTTAGGAATCAGCTGCCCTCCCTCCTTCCTTTCCTCTTTACCTCCTTCCTTTCTTTTCTTCTCCCTTTCTCAGGCATGTGAACTCCATCCCTCCTGCCCCGACCCCATCACCATCACCACATGCACATACTCAAGCCTGATCTTTTTTTTGTTTTTTTGAGACGGAGTCTTCGTTCTGTCTTCCAGGCTGGAGTGCAGTGGCCTGATCTCGGATCACTACAACCTTCGCCTCCCAGGTTCAAGCAATTCTCCTGCCTCAGCCTCCCAAGTAACTGGGACTACAGGCACCCACCACCAAGCCTGGCTAATTTTTTTTGTTTGTTTATAGAGATGGAGTTTCACCATGTTGGCCAGGCTAGTCTCAAACTCTCTGACCTGAAGAGATCCACCTGCCTCGGCTTCCCAAAGTGTTGGGGTTACAGGTGTGAGCCACCGTGCCTGGCGACGCTTGATTTATATTATTTGGAATCATATCCAAGTGCCAGGAATTCCAGAAAGCTACCCCTTCCTTGACTCCCTGCTACTATCCATTACTTAAGTAAGACAAGAAAGAACAGAGAAAAAAAAAATTTTATTGGCTTGTACTAAGCAAATATGGATATGTGAATACATTCACTTTCAAACTCCATTTGTTTACAGATGGAAATTACTTGGGTATGTTCTTTAAACTAAACGTAATTTCTTCTGAGGAAAAGATAAAAGAAACAGTGCCTCTGACCTTTGATATTAAAATACCTCTATGTTTCCTCAGCGCGTGGCAAAGCACAGGCAGATTTTACAGGTTTCTCAAAAGCTGCGGTGAACTATATAAGTGCTGGCACTACGGCCCAGGGGACTATTTTCTCCGCAAAAAGGTGAATTAATGAAAAAGTAGGATGACCAATGCTAGAAAGATATTACCAGAAAATAGTAAATGTATCACCCTGAGGCAACGTCACTAAAAATAAAAAGCAGTGTACCGGAACCATTTCAAGATTCTTCCATGAATCTTTCTAGGATTTAGTATTTGAATACATTCTTAGGAAGGAAGCACTAGCAAGCCAAGTACTGTTCTGGGTGGCCGGGGCATAACAGCAGTTAAAACAGATGAAGACTCTTCTCTCAAGGAGCCCACCTGCTAGAGGGAGAGCAGAGGATAAACCAATGAACCAAGAAGTTTAAAGTTTGTCATGTGGTCATGGGGGCTAAGAAGAGTAATAGAGCAGGGTAAGGGGGAGAGACACTGGAGGGATGAGGGCTTTGTTTGATAAGGTGAGCAGTGAAGGGCTTTCTGAAAAGGTAACAAACATTTATATTTTTATTTCTATTGATTGATTGATTATTGATCGATTGTGTGACAGAGTCTCACTCCATCGCCCGGGCTGGAGAGGCACGATCTCCACTCACTGCAACCTCTGCCTCCGGGGTTTAAGTGATTGTCCTGCCTCAGCCTCCCCGAGTAGCTGGGACTACAGGCACACACCACCACACCTGGCTAATTTTTGTATTTTTATTAGAGATGGGGTTTCACCATGTTGGCCAGGCTGGTCTTGAACTCCTGAGCTCAAGTGATCTGCCCTCCTTGGCCTCCCAAAGTGCTGGGATTACAGGCATGAGTCACTGTGCCCAGACTGAAAAGGTAACATCTAAACAGAGATCCAGTGGAAGTAAGGGAGTGGATCTTGTGGTTTACCCAGAAGAGGAACCAGCACCTGCAATGGTCTGAGGCAGGGCTGTGTTTGCCATATCAAAGGAAAAGCAGGGAAGCCAGTGTGACAACGGTGGAGCAAGAGTGGGGAGAGTGGTGGAAGAGAGAATAAACTTAGAAGTTTATTCTGACAGGGTTGGGCAGCCTTTCAAGGTTTGGAGCTGAGAAGTGGTAAGAACTGACTTGCCTTTTAGAAGGACTGCTCTGGCTGCTGTGTGGAGAATGCTAT
Organism: Nomascus leucogenys; assembly: GCF_006542625.1. NCBI lineage: Eukaryota > Metazoa > Chordata > Mammalia > Primates > Hylobatidae > Nomascus > Nomascus leucogenys. Next base: position 88,316,413 of record NC_044381.1, on the reverse strand, counting down.
CCTTCACCATAAGGAGTGAGAAAGCTGACAGCCTAGTGGAGAAGGCAGGTGATGTATGGGTAATAATTGGAAAGTGAAGTGCCAGTGTTTAGAAATCTGTAACAGGTCTGACCTAGTCTGTGGACCCAGGGGAGGCTTCCTGGGGAAAACGACATTAAATTGAGACTTAAGGGATGAGTAGTGGAGGAGACACTTAAAACCAGAGTGGAATCAGTTTAGAGCACACGACTGTCTCTAGGGAAAATTTGACCCTGGTTTTGGGCTCCTCAGTGACTGGTTGGCTGGCCCTTCAGTGAGTTAGGAATACAAGTCGTTATTCTCCAATTTTCTTATAAAATATGGGCCCTGTTACTTGGATTGCATAGAATGCATGGGTGCCTTCCTATGTACAGCTTGTCTTCTTCAGGCCAGAGTTGACAATGGAAGCAGCTGTGGGACACTGGAAAGAATGCTGAATTTAAGTGGGCCAGGGTCCATATTGCAACTCTGTCACTTACTAGTTGGATGACATTGGTATGGTTTCTAAACCCCTCTGGATCACCATGTTCTCAGTAGATAACCCTTAGGTCTAAAGGATATATGAAGTAAGGTATGTAAAAGGTCAAATACATTAGTAGCTGCTTGTATTAGTCCATTCTTGCACTGCAATTAAAAAATACTTAAGACTGGGTAATTTATGAAGAAATTAGGTTTAATTGGCTCTTGGTTCTGCAGGCTATACAGGAATCATAGCTGCTTCTGCTTCTGGGGAGTTCTCAGGAAAGTTACAATCATGGTGGAAGGCAAAGGAGAAGCAGCAAGTAAGACATGGCTGGAGCAGGAGAAAGAGAGGGGAGGTGCTACACACTTTTAAACAACCAGATCTCACAATAATTCACTCACTCACTATCATGAGAACAGCACAGAGGGGATGGTGCTAAACCATTCGTGAAGGATCCTCTCCCATGATTCAATCGCCTCCCACCAGACCCCACCTCTAACACTGGGATTACAATGAGATTTGTGTGGGGATGGAGATCCAAACCATATCACTGCTCAATAAATTCTAGTTCAAAATCAAAGCAAAATGGACTTCTAACCAATTGATATTTGCTGTTGTTTGAATGTGTATCTCAAAAGTTCATATATTGGAAACTTAATCAAACTGCCCTCATGGATTAATGTCGATATCATGGGAGGGGGTTTGTTATTGAGGGTGTGGCTTTGTTATAAAAGCGAGTTTTCTCCACCTCTCTTGCTCCTTCCCTCTCACCATGTGATGCCCTCCTTCATACTATGGCATAGCAAAAAGACCCTCACCAGATGCTGGCACCATGCCCTTGAACTTCTCAGCCTCCAGAGCTATGAGCTAAATACATTTCTTGTCTTTATAATTACTCAGTCTGTAGTATTCTGTTATAGCAGCAGGAAATAGACTAAAAATATTTGAGGAAGATACTTGGAAGGCAGCTTTGCATCCATTTCTCTGAGCAGTATATAGCTAGGCTCTGGAGTTACATTCACCAATTACTGGCCATGGATACACGATCTAAACTTGAAGCTCCAATTTTCTCATCTGTTAAGTGGGGCGAGTCATAGTTCCTATTTTACTGGGTAGCAGTGAGGACCAAATGAGATGATGCAGGCAAATTGAGAGAATGCCTTATGTATAGCAACTACTCTATAGAAGTGTCTTAGTCCATTTTATGCTGCTGTAAGAGAATACCTGTTTATATCCATTTATAATCAAGAGGAATTTATTTCTCACAGTTCTGGAGGCCAGGAAATCCAAGATCAAGGTGCCAGCAGGTTCACTTGTCTGGTGAGGGCTGCATCGTCTGAAGGAAAGGGATGCCATGTTCTCACATGGCAGAGAACAGAAGAGCAAGCTAGCTGAATGTTGCATGAAGTCTCTTTTATGAGGGCCTTAATCCCATTCACAAGGGAGGAATTCTCATGACCTCAATCACCTCTTAAAGGCTCCACTGCTTAATCCCATCACATTGGGCACACCTTAATTTTGGAGAGGACACATTCAAGCCATAGCAGTTCCATATCATGATTATGCTCTCTCCCTGTATCTGGCTAGTTCATCAGAAGGCTATACCTCCAGATTTTGTTGGTTTAGTGGATTCCCACTTCCTCCCTTCACCTGTGGAATATACAACTGTGCTTGAAGTGTTGGTGTTGAGGCTTTGGTGAAAGGGGAAATTGAAGCTAAAGGAGGAGGGTTGGGTAACCAATAGAAACATCCCCCACTCCACATCCCTGCAACAAAGTCCCCAGGAAAAGGCTCATGTTCTTTTCCTTGATACCTTAAGGCACTCCCAGTATAAATTCTTGGCTGCTTTTCTATTTTATTGCTTTCTGGACTTCTTGTCTAGACACCTTGCCTTCCCTTTATTTCTTATCTAATGCTAAGATTCCATGGTTAGCAGGATATTTGAGGAGGTAAACACTGGAAAGTACAATAGGCAGGATGCCAGAAGATTCATCCACCCACCCACTCATCCATCCACCCATCCATCCATCCACCCATCCATCCATCCATCCATCCAAAAAATATTTGCTGACCATCTAGTATGTGTCATGTACTTCTTAGTGCTGAGGATATAAAATTGACGACCTCTGGGGTTCTCAACATTACCAGTGAGTGAGACTTATAAATAAATCCAATACCAGTTTTCCACTGCAGGTGACAGAAAACCTAGGTCAAAGTGGCCTGAACAACAAGCTTTTTATGTATAAAATATAAAGTAGTTCAGAGGTAGGGCAAGTATCATGTGCATTATACAAAGTTCCAGTTCTTCTTCTCTGTAATAGTCTTGGATTTGTCCTGCTCTGTGTGTACTGGCATCTAATCCAGGCTAGAGCTGCTGCAGTTCCAGCTATCACATCCAACATCACAACATGCAAAGCAAGAAATATAACCATTTTGTCCTGTACCTCTTTCTTAGACGAAAGGGAGCTTTTCTCAAAAGTTCCACAGCAGACATACCCTAATGTCTTATTTCCAAGAAATAGTGGTCGACATGCTCATTCCAAAATTCATCACTGGCAAGGGGAATGAAATAATTTTGATTGGCTCATACTAGTTAGGATTTGCCCCTAATGTGGGGAATGATGTCACCATTCCTGAGTTTCATGGGGAAGCAGTGGACACCTGGAAAAAAAAACTGAGTTATATCAGTAAAGGAGAATGGGGTGGGGGCCCTGGATGTTTGCTGGGTGGCAAATAGTCTGCTACACAGGACTGGGAGATACTGTATGAGAGGTATTTGTAAATTATGTGGTGGAAGTTCAGAGGGTGTACCGAAGGTTTTTGTTTGTTTATTTGTTTGTTTTTTATGGGTGACGGAGGAGGCAACAGTTGGGAGGATATCAAAAATTAAGTGACTTGGGCTGGGGATAAAGAGCATGAAGCTGAAAACCATGTTTGATGCAGATTGAGAGGGTCTTAGAAGCCTTTCTCAAATGATTTGTCTTAATCCTACAGGAAATACAGAGTCCCTGTTTATATTTTTAATGTTTTTAAATCATATTTTTAGTTGAGCAACAAATAGGAACGGGGAACAAGAACAACTATTATCGAATATCTACTATGTGCTAGAAGCCATGTGGATGGTTGCCACAGATTCTCTCTTTAATCATCACAACAATCCTTTATGAGGCTACAATTGCCCATCTTACAATCAGCAAATGGCTCAGGAATCGTGTGTCATAGCTTGGTCCAACAATAGAAGCCCTCACTGATTGGTACTGGCCCAGGACACTACTACAAGTGTGGTGTTCCCAAGACCCTGACCAATGTGGGTAAGACAAGGCACTGTAGTGGGAAGAGCATGAAGTAGTTGTTGCGATAGTACAGAAAGGAGGTAGTGAGCATCTAGACTGGAACAGCAATGGCAAGAATGGAGAAGAAACACAAAAATAGGAGCAAAAATCGTGGGGATTAGTGACCAAGTGCCTGTTGTGGATGAACCAATTGAGTTTTCCAGGATACCATCGGTTTGACTATAAAGCTTGTTTTGCAAGTTTAAATTTGCTCCAGTCCTACTGATACATTAGAGAAAAATTTGAGTGAAATCTGAACTTCAGAATACTTATGCATATATTCGTCCTTCAAGAAACACTAAGTGTATGAAGAAAACTGCACCCAGTTTAAAAATACACAGAACACACACGGTGCACATACCTCAAACAAATATCTAGCAGTTACCTTTGTTCACCCTGTGTGTCAGGAGCTACATCCATCCACATCTGATGTTACAACTTGTAGCCTGATTTCTGGTAATCCTCCTTCCACTAATTCACAATAATCCACAAACTGCAGCTCTTCTGATGCCCTCTTCCACAGGCAAACTTCAGGTCTTTATACAGTGCCATGTTTGTTGTGTTATTTATGTATTTTATTATTAACTATTTAACATGTGTAAGACCATCCTACTGTTTTCATCAGGTTCTACCACTTTTAAGTGCCATTGATGATGTTTTTGAGTGTTATGCCCGTTTTTCACATATATCTTGTGCTTTTTATTGATCAAGTTTGTCCAATACACTGATTTTTAGGAATATGTGTGTTGATTGTAGTGGTTTGGATGCTTGGAAGCACAATGATCAGTTTCTGAGACAGGAAATACAGCAATGGCAGGTTTGGTCAAGGATGGGAAGATTGTGGCTTTGGATGTGCTGAGTTTGAAGTTCCAGGAGAAGTTGGAGAATATCTACAAGGTGATTAAAAATATTGATCCGAAGTTCAGGGGGAAAAAAAGCCAACAACAGCAAGAGATACATAAATAGTTTTGGAGAAAATTAGCAAATACAAGGTAATTGGAGCCATGAGAGTGAAAGAAGCTTCCTTCAGAGGGGCATAGAATGAGAAGGTGAGAGTCTTGGAGGACACCTGAGGACCCTAGCACCTAAGGAAAGGCAGGTAAAGAGGAGCCACAGAAGGAGCCTGGGTCAGAGGTTGGGAAGGTAGGAGAAAATGGTGTCATGAAGTCAAGAGAGGTCAGAGTTTAAGAGGGGAAAGGTGGGTCAACAACGGCAAAGGCTTCAAAAGTTCAGATGAAATGAGTAGTGGAGTAGACCTTAGGTTAGGGCATTCATAATTTTTTTGTTTTTTTGAGATGGAGTCTGGCTCTGTTGCCCAGGCTGGAGTGCAGTGGCGTAATCTCAACTCGCTGCAACCTTTGCCTCCTGGGTTCAAGCAATTCTCCTGCCTCATCCTCCTGAGTAGCTGGGACTACAGGCATGCACCACCACACCCGGCTAATTTTTGTATTTTTAGTAGAGATGGAGTCTCACCATGTTGGCCAGGCTGGTCTTGAACTCCTGACCTCAGGTGACCCACCTGCCTCAGCCTCCCAAAGTGCTGGGATCATAGATGTGAGCAGCCATCATGCCCGGCCCATAATTCATTTTTTTACAGTAGAAATGGCAGGCTTCTGGAGTCTCTTCTCCCAAGAATTTTAGATGTGAAGTGAAACAAAGGAATGGTATTTCGTAAGGGAGGGAAACTGAAGGCAAAGTTAGAGGATGTTTTTAGAGCTAGGAGCAGGGTATGAAAAGATAGAGTGAGTTAAGTAAAGAAGGAAATGGAAAGAGGCAGAAAGAGATGGAAATTGTTAAATTGGGGCAGGGGGAAGGATGATTTCTTCTTCCTCTGAAACAGGAATGAATAAGGCAACATGCATTTAGATATAGCAGAGTTGATACCCCACAGCCTCCATCCTCCTTGGGAAACAAAGGGAAAGTGAAAATAGAATTATAGTGGCTTAACCAAAAAGGGGCTTATGTTTTCAGCATAACAAAAAGTGACAAGAGGTAGCCAGTCCAAGGCTGATGCAGGGGCCGTGTTATGTCGTCAGTGCCCTAGACTCCTATATTTCTGCCTTACTAGCATTTAGTGTGTGGCTTTGTCATCATAGGGACAATATGGCTGCTGACACGCCACATATCATGTCTTCATTTCAAGAGAAAACATGGAGAAGGGCATAGAAATTGCATGCCAGTAAGATCCTTCTCTTTTTAAATCAGGAAAATATAGCTTTCCTGAAAGGCCCCACCCAATAGACTTCCATTTACATTTCATTGGCCAGAACTAGGTCTGGCTACAAGAGCATTTGGGTAAGCTATTATTTTTTACTCTTAGGGAGGAAAAAATGAAGAATAGATATTGGATAAACAACTAGCTATGCCTGCCACACTGAAAAAAGGAAGAATGAGATTGTGGACAGTATAAAGGACACAGTATGGTTTGGAGACATAGGGGGCTCTGTCATCTTCTAGTTGGGTAACCAGAGGTAGTTGCTTTACCTCAGTGGGCCTAAAGTTTTCTGATCCATAAGAGGAGATAGTCAAACTACATTATTTCTAAGATTCCTTATTCTACAATCTTAGGCTTATATAATACGCATTTTTAAAATAGCAGGGAACAATGACTGATTTCTTGGAAGTTTAAGAAACCTGCTGCTAATGATTCTTTAATAAAGCTACTTTTCCAGTTCGTATTGGCATGGTACAGGACACAGGGGAAATGTTGTCTATAGGTATGTTTGTTAAGCTTATCAGTGTACCAAATCCAAGTTTTTTAGAGTTAAATATACACATATGAACACTTCTTTGATATGGACAACTAGAAGTGGGATTGCAGGGTTGAAGCCTATATTAGTCCATTCTCATGCTGCTATGATGAACTGTCTGAGATGGGGTTATTTATAAAGGAAAGAGGTTTAATTGACTTACAGTTCAGCAAGGCTGGGGCGGCCTCAGGAAAATTATAATCACGGTGGAAGTGCACGCAAATATGTTCTTCTTCACATGATGGCAGCAAGGAGAAGTATGAGTGAAGCCAGGGAAATCCCCTTATAAAACCATCAGCTCTCATGAGAACTCACTCACTCTCATGAGAACAGCATGAGGGTAAAAATCCCCATGGTTCAATTACCTCCCACAAGGTCTCTCCCAAGATATGTGGGGATTGTGGGATCTACAATTCAAGATGAGATTTGGGTGGGCACACAGCCAAACCATATCAGTCCCCCCAGCCCCTCCCAAGCCTCATGTCCTCACATTTCAAAACACAATCATGCTCTTCCAACAGGCTCCCAAAGTATTAACTCATTCCAGTATTAACTCAAAAGTCCAAGTCCAAAGTTTCCTCTGAAACAGGGCAAGTCCCTTCCACCTATGAGCCTGTAAAATCAAAAGCAAATTAGTTACTTCCTAGATATAAGTGGGGGACAGGCATTGGGTAAATATACCCCTTCCAAATGGCAAAGGTTGGCCAAAACAAAGGGGCTACAGGCCTCATGCAAGTCCAAAATCCAATAGGGCTGTCATTAAACCTTAAAGTTCCAAAGTGATCTCCTTTGACTCCATGTCTCACATCCAGGTCATGCTGATGCTCGAGGTGGGCTCCACAGCCTGGGGCAACTCTGCCCCTGTGGCTTTGCAGGGTACAGCCCACCTCCCGGCTGCTTTCATGGCTGATCTTGAGTGTCTATGGCTTTTCCAGGCGTACAGTGCTAGCTGTTGGTGGATCTACCATTCTGGGGTCTGGAGGATGGTGGTCTTCTTCTCACAGCTCCACTAGGCAGTGCCCCATTGGGGACTTTGTGTGGGGACTCCAACCCCACATTTCTCTTCTGCACCACCCTAGTAGAGGTTCTCCATGAGAGCTCTGCCCCTGCAACAGACTTCTGCCTGGACATCCAGGCATTTGCATACATCTTCTGAAATCTAGGTGGAGGTTCTGAAACATCAGTTCTTGACTTCTGTGCACCCACAGGCCAAATACCATGTGTAAGCCACCAAGGCTTGGGGCTCGTACTCTCTGAAGCAATGGCCCGAGTTGTATCTTGGCCTCTTTTAGACATGGCTGGAGCTGAAGCAACTGGGACTCAGGGCATCATGTACTGAGGCTGCATAGAGAAGTGGGACACTGGGCCTGGACCACAAAACCATTTTTCCCTCCTAGGCCTCTGGGCCTGTGATGGGAGGGGCTGCTGTGAAGGTCTCTGACATGCCCTGGAGAATTTCCCCCATTGTCTTGATGATTAACATTCAGCTCCTTATTACTTTGCAATTTCTGCAGCCAGCTTGAATTTCTCCCCAGAAAATGGGTTTTTCTTTTCTATCATATTGTCAGGCTGCAAATTTTCCAAACTTTTATGCTCTGCTTCCTCTTGAACACTTTGCTGCTTAGAAATTTCTTCCACCAGATACCCTAAATTATCTCTCTCAAGCTTGAAGTTCCACAGATCTATAGTCCAGGAGCAAAATGCCATCAGTCTCTTTGCTAAAGCATAGGAAAAATCAACTTTATTCCAGTTGCCAGTAAGTTCCTCATCTCAATCTGAGACTACCTCAGCCTGGACTTCACTTCATTGCCCATAACACTATCGGCATTTTGATCAAAGCCATTCAACAAGTCTCCAAGAAGTTCCAAAAGAAAGTCCCAAACTTTCCCACATTTTCCTGTCTTCTGAGCCCTCTAAACTGTCTCCACCTCTGTGTGTTACCCAGTTCCAAATTTGCTTCCACATTTTTGGGTGACTTTACAGCAGCACCCCACTCAGTGTGCTACCAATTTACTGTATTAGTCCGTTCTCACACTGCCTATAAAGAAGTGCCCAAGACTGGGTAATTTATAAAGGAAAGAGGTTTAATGAGTCACAGTTTAGCATGGCTAGGGAAGCCTCAGGAAACTTACAATCACAGCAGAAGGGGAAGCAAACGTGTCCTTCACATGGCGTCAGCAAAGAGAAGTATGAGCGAAGTAGGGGAAAAAGCATCTTATAAAACTACCAGATTTTGTGAGAACTCACTCACTATCATGACAATAGCATGAAGGTAACCACCCCCATGATTCAATTACCTCCCACCAGGTCCCTCCCATGACATGTGAGGATTATGGGAACCACAATTCAAGGTGAGGTTTGGGTGTGGATACAGCCAAATCATATCAAAGCCTATGGGATTTTAAAACTTTAACATAAACTATCAAATTAACCTCCAAAGAAACTGTACCAATTTATATTCTCACTGGCAACATACCTGAGTGCCAATTTCCCTAGCATAAAATATATGTAAATATGAAGAAATAAATAGTAGTATGAGTTATTTCGCTCTTTGTCAGATACTGTCAAATGCCCTTTACAATAATTATTTTATGTAATTCTGACTACCCTGTAAAGTAGGTAGTAGTATTATGCCCATCCTAGAGATGAAGAAACTAAGTCTTGGAAGGGTTAAACAGCTTTTCCAAAGCCACATGTTTAATTATTGGCAAAACTGAAACTGGAACCTAGGTTTTTGCCTGATAGCAGATCTATCTTCTTAAACCCTGTACTCTACTGCTTTTCTATTTATTCTCACTGGGTCTTTAACCCATATGGAGAAACATGGAAAAGCTTTGCTATCTTGTCTCAAGATTCTGCCCAGAAGCCCTAACATTGCCAGCACTGGAAATGGGTTCAGGGCAGTATTGCTCAGAATAAGCTTGGAGCACTAGAAAGCCACAAAACTATATTATCCACTAATATTAATAGAACCTTCAAGAATTATAGTGAAGCCTCCTTTTTATGGTTTCCAGCAGTGTGAATAACATAGAAGCAAAGGTAATTTATTTTCACCTTTCTTTCCTTTGTTGAGTAAGAAGTAACTGTGTCTTCAGGTTGCATTTTTAAAGACAATCTCAGGCTTTTCTTGTTCTTTGTCATGGACCTGAGGCAAGGTTCCCACAGGTCCTAGTCTATGCCTATTTGATGCTTCTTGGATATTTGCCCAGTCGCACAATTAGGTATTGAACTTCATTTTGTCATAACACATAACCACTGCAGGAGAAAAATAATCCCCTGAATGGAATGACCTGTGCTTATAGTATAGATTTTGCTGGAAACAACATCAACAAACTGCAGTAGCTATTAGTCATTGACTAGTTCTTAGAACCCTGCTAAGACAGAAATTGCCCACACAAGAAAATCTTGAGGTTTACCTGGGCCTTTTAAAATGACTAAGAAAATTGGGTAAGGGCAGGGCTGAAGTCGTCATTACAGAGTATGAGGAAACTTGATGGGATGTGGTAAGTTGGCCCTTGAAAGAGGTACGATTTCATGTTGTGGAGAAACACAGGGGTGCTCTTATCAACCAGTGATTGAGACAGAGACTTAGATCAGTCTGAAATAAACCGATTTAACCCAGTAGAGAGTCCTCTATCTGAAGCCTAGAGACCTGGCAGCAACTGATATAATCATATAGTTTTTCTTCTTTATTCTATTAATCAAATGAATTACACTGATTTATTCTTTTATAGCTTTATTGAGGTATAACTCCTATACAACCAAATTCTCTCACATCAGATGTGCAATTTAATGAGTTTTGCAACATCTATACAGTCATGCAGTCACCACAATGTTTTTAGGATTTTTTCTGAAATCTTCTATTTAATTTCTGTTATTGGTAATTTATATTTTCTTTTTTTTTTCTTTATCAGTCTTGCTAGGTGTTTACTACTTTTATTAATCATTTCAAAGAATTAACTTTTGATTTATATTCTCTTATTTTTCATCTGTTTTTTAGTTCATTGACTTGTGCTCTTTATTATTTCCTAATTTTTACTTATTTTGGGTTTAATTTGCTCACTTTCTAGTTTCTTATGTTAAAAAATTTAGATAATTTTGGGGGGTAACAGCATTATTGAGATATAATTCATATACCATACAATTCACCCATTTAAAGTATACAATTAAACAATTTTAAGTACATTCATGGGGTTGTGCAACCAATATCAAATACTTTTTAGAACATTTTCATCACCCCAAAAAGAAACCGTATACTCTTTATCAATCACTCCACCCGTCCCTCAGCTCTGAACAACCACCAATATAATTCTTGTCTCCATAGATTTGTTTATTCTGGACATTTCCTGTAAGTGGAATCACATAATATGTGGTCTTTTGTGACCGACTTATTTTATTTAGCATGTTTTCAAGGTTCATGCATGTTACAGTATGTGTTGGTACTTCATTCCTTTTTATTGCTGATTAATATTCCATTGTATGGACATAGCACATTTTATGTACTCATTCTTCAATTGATGAATAAATGGTTGATTTTAAGTTTTTCTTCATTTCTAATATAGACACTTAAAAGTATAACATTTCCTCTGAGCACTCCTTTATCTGCATCATACAGCTCTGATATCTTGTATTTTAATGATAATTCCATTCATAATATTTTCTAGTTTCCCTTGTGAAATACATCATGGATTTAAAAAATAAACATATTGATTAATTTCCAAATATTTGGGACTTTTGTCTATATCCTGCAGATTGAATAATCTTTATTGACCTATCTTCACATTCACTCTTTCTCCAGCTGCCTCCAAGATGTTGTTAAGAGCATCGAATGAATTTTCCATTTCACTTATTGTACTTTTCAGCTATAAAATTTCCATTTACTTCTATTTAAATAGTATCTATTTCTCCTCTGTGATTCCCCCACCAGGTTTATTTGCTATGACCAAATTTTTCCTAAATTCTTGAACATATTTATAATGACTGCCTTAAAGTCTTGTCTATTTATTATAGCAACATCTAGGTCATCTCTGGTTCCTTTTTTTCCCCTGAGTATGTGTCACATTTTTCTTGTTACCTTGCACATTCTGTGATTTTTAGTTGAATGCTGGTTATAATGGATACTACAATGTAGAAACTCTGGGTTCCATTGTGTTCCTTTGAAAAGTGATCTTCTCAACTTGGCCGGACTCAAATTCCAAACTTTGTCTCCCTGCAGTCAGCAGCAGTTGAATTCTCTGCTCAGGTCAGCTTCCAGCTGCTACTTTTTTGTTTTGCTCTTTCTCTTTTTCTATTTCTGGACCAGTCAAGAAGTTGGGTGGATTTTTTAAAGATAGATTTTGGGCCTCACAGTACCTGCAGTAATTCCCTTCTAGGATTTCCCCCTTAATTCTAGCCAATCTGATTCCATGACAACTCAAGACAATGGATTAGTGAGTGCACACAGGTAAAAAAGTTGCAGACTTGCAAATCTCACAATATATATTTTGCCTTTAAAGGTGAACTTCTCACCACTTTGTTTTTGATAAATCTCCAGTATATTGAGATTGTTCTTTTTTTCTAAACATTTTTTCCAAGTTTTATAACTGTTTTTTATAGGAGGGTTAGTCCAACCAAGCTGTTCTGCCATTACCAGAAGTTGAAAGTCATTTTTAAACAATTTTCAGAAAAACATACTACTTAACAAGACCTTATAGGGAAGATATACAAGGATCTATCTTATGGTATATTCTAAAAATACGGTTTCAGAAAGAATCAAAGTTTACCAAAAATATTATAATAATTTTGGAAATAGAAATTACAGAAAATCACCTTCATCTCCCTTAGGTACATATGTTAGCTTTTAAAAGGGAAAGAAAGCTGAGGAAGGAATAAGCAGTAGAACTATTCAAATACAAAATTGGTATTTTTCATAGAAAACTTTAACATTGAAGATGTTGTTACATTTTGCATGCAATTTAAAGTTTTAAATTTTTGACATACTCTGCCAAATGAGGGTCAATTGTTATGTTAGATGTCTGCTAGTTAATCCTGTCTCACTCAAATTATCTATCTCTGTAAATGACAAACAAACATCCCTGAGGCTGTGGCTGCAGTAGCTGCCACAGAGCTAATGAGGCTGAGGATGGTTGGGGCACAAAGCAATCCCACAGACTTGAGGTCCCAAATGCTGGGAGAAGCAGCAGCACAGCAAGGATTACCCCTGTTTGATGAGCAGAGGTCATGACTGATTTTCTCCCCACAGAAAAACTCAGGTGAACTCATTGCAAGAATTTTACAGTAAAATGTCTCATGTAGACTAAAAATTTTAAAGTCACATAAGTGAAGCTAGTCTTACAACCAGGTAATTGGTTAATGGATTAACAAGATGAGCCAGTTAAAAATGTCACTATTATCATTGATTGCTTTGGGTTATGAGTGTTCTCTCAGATTCCTGTTTTAAAAATGGACCTCTTCCAACGAAGATTAAGATCTTAAGATTTTTGGACTTCTTCCAACAAAGATTAGGATCTTAAGAATGGAAATTTTAAAAAAAATCTTTGCTTCTCTAGAACTGTGGGACTGGCAGCATGGGAATATTGGGTTCAAAGTGTCATGATTTTTTGCCCTGAAATAACTGAGCTAATAATCCCAATTTAGATTTTTTTTAAAAAAAGCAAGTTCAGATGATCCAACAAACCATCAAGATTGAAAGGGAGGCCAGGCGCTCTGGTGGCACACACCTGTAATCCCAGCACTTTGGGAGGCTGTGGCTTGAACTCAGGAGTTTGAGACCAGCCTGGAAACATGATGAAACCCTGTCTCTACATAAAATAAAAAAAATTAGCCGGATGTGGTGGGGCATGCCCATAGTGCAGGCACTTAGGAGGCTGAGGTGGGAGGATCAATTGAGCCCAGGAGGTTGAGGCTGCAGTGAGCTGAGATTGCATCACTGCACTCCAGCCTGGGTGACAGAGTGAGATCCTGGCTCAAAAAAAAAAAAAAAAAAAAAAAAAGGGGGAAGAAAGGAAGGAGCCAGGAGTGGTGGCTCACTCCTGTAATCCCAGCACTTTGGGAGGCCAAGGCAGGCAAATCACGTGGTCAGGAGTTCAAGACCAGCCTGGCCAATATGGTGAAACCCCGTCTCTACTAAAAGTACAAAAATTAGCCTGGCATGGTGGTGTGTGCCTGTAGTCCCAGCTACTTCGGAGGCTGAGACAGAAGAATCGCTTGAACTTGGGAGGCCGAGGTTGCAGCAAGCCAAGATTGTGCCACTGCACTCCAGCCTGGGCAACAGAGCGAGACTCTGTCAAATTAAAAAAAAAAAAAAAAGAAAGGAAGAAAAGGAAAGGGAAGGGAGGGGAAGGGAAGGGAAGGGAAGGAAGGAAGGAAAGAAAGATTGATTTAGAGGCAGCCAAAAAGAGAAAAACAACCTGGCTCTCAAAGGTAGACTGAGACCCTGGCTGAAAGACAGAAGGGATGGGAGTAAACTATGAAAATGTTATGAGATGAAAAACAAGAATGAATTAGAGGAAGCAACATAAAAACCCAGTGTCATTCTGAAGAGCCACAGACATTTAACATTCAAAGTATCTTGCCATGTTATTTTAATTGGTCAGCATATCATTCTGGTATATTTGAAAAGCATTTTTAAAAATTTTTAATTGTGGCAAAATATGCATAGCATAAAGTTTACCATTGTAAACATTTTTAAATGTTCAATGGCGTTAAGTACACCCACATTGTTGGGCATCCACTGGCATGTTTTAAACATTGTAAACTTTTATCATAGCCCCACTATAGCATTTCCTACTGCCTACTGTCTCTAAACCTAATGGTTTTCCCTTGAGGAATGAGGACTCAGAAGACATTGCTGACTGATGGGGTAAAAGTTACAGAGAGAAGGAATTTGGCTTAACATGAGAAAGAACTTTCTAAGTTTAGATCTGACCAGCAGAGGAACGGGAGGCCTGTGAGCTCCCCTTTGAAGGTGAAGAGTGGTTCACACAGGGGGACTTAAGCCATCTGTTGGGTGTGTTTTAGAAGGGATTCCTGTCCTGGGTGGGAGAGGGACCTCTGGGCTTCCTTCCAACCAAGAGATGCTGTAGTTGAACTGACTTAGAAATTGCTGTACGCTCAGGTTTCAGATGAGTTTACTGGAGTTCAAGTACACTAGATTTGAGCTTTAAAACGGGCACACTTTAAACCACTCATTGACAGGTTTTACCCTTGTCTTAAAATTGTCTGTTGTTTTGTCTAAATTATGGAGAAATAATTCAAAGTCAGTTACTTGGTTTCAGGCCCAGTTCAACCACTTATCAGCCAAGAGATATAGGGCAGGCTACCTTCACAAGGAGCTACTTTCACTTAAAAGGGCTCTGTAGGCCTTTAGGTTTGCCCCATTACAGTACATTTTCCACACTGCTACCAGAATAATCTTTCTTTTTTTTCTTTTACACATTATTTTTATTTTTAATTTTTTGAGATGGAGTTTTGCTCTTGTTGCCTAGGCCGGAGTGCAATGGCGCGATCTCGGCTCACTGTAACCTCCTCCTCCTGGGTTCAAGCGATTCTCCTGCCTCAGCCTCCCGAGTAGCTGGGATTACAGGTGCCCACCACCACGCCTGGCTAATTTTTGTATTTTTAGTAGAGACGGGGTTTCACCATGTTGGTCAGGCTGGTCTTGAACTCCTGACCTCAGGTGATTCCCCCCACCTTGGGCTCCCAAAGTGCTGGGAATACAGGTGTGAGCCGCAGTGCCCAGCCACACATTTTTTTTTTAAATGATGTGTATATTGTTCAGGCTGGTCTTGAACTCCTGACCTCAGGTGATTCCCCCCACCTTGGGCTCCCAAAGTGCTGGGAATACAGGTGTGAGCCGCAGTGCCCAGCCACACATTTTTTTTTAAATGATGTGTATATTGTTCAGGCTGGTCTTGAACATTTGGGTTCTAGTGATCCTCCCACCTCAGCCTTTGAGTAGTGGGTCTTACAAAGCACATGCCACTGCGCTCAGCTCCAGAATCATCTTTCTAAGATGCAAATCTGAGCATGTTACCTTCTCTCCCTTTAAAAAAATTTTTCAATGGTATCCCTTCATTTAAAAATAAAGTTCAAGTTTCTAAGCATGGCATCCAAGGCCACCGTGCTCATCTCTTGAAGCTTTTCTCTTGCTGTTCCTCCCTCAAACTCCAGTCTTTAGCTGGATCGAATGACTCATTTCCCAGTCCTCATTTGTCTGGCTAACTCCTACATATTCTCAAGACTCAGATCAGATATGGCCTTTTAAGGAAGCCTCCATTTCCCCTTACGGCTCAGCCAGGGCTCTTTACCAGCACCTCATCATCTGTGGCCATTACACAAGCATTCTAGAAAAGGAACTTTTGGTGACCTATCAGGTCTGAGGGGGAGAAAAAGAAGTTGGATTCCTGCCTGAATCCACACAGCACTGCAACCAAAAGATCAGAGGATTAAAAAATAGTATGGACTAGGGAAGGTCTTTGTGTACAAGGCATAAAACACAGAAGCCATTTTAGAAAGACTGTTAAATACAATCATGTGAAAATTTTTGAATTCTCCATGTCAAAAAATATGATTAACAAAAATCTAAATACAATGATAAATGAGGAAAATTTGAAATATGTCTCACATAAGAGTCCCTACACAACCATAAGAAAACAACATATATATGAAAATGGGCAAAGAATATAAACTTTATGCATAAAGAGTTACATATGGCTTTTAACCAAAGGAAAAAAGTGAACATTATTGTAAAATTTATCAATGTTAAGAGAGGTGCTAATTAAACTGCAATGGTTTTTTTTTTTTTTTTTTGAGATGGAGTCTTGCTTTGTTGCCCAGGCTGGAGTGCAGTGGCACAATCTTGGCTCACTGCAACCTCCACCTCCAGTTTCAAGCAATTCTCCTGCTCAGCCTCCTGAGTAGCTGGGACTACTGGCGCCCATCACCACACCCGGCTAACTTTTTGTATTTTTAGTAGAGATGGGGTTTCACCATATTGGCCAGGCTGGTCTCAAACTCCCAACCTTGGAATCAGCCCGCCTGGGCCTCCAAAAGTGCTGGGTTACAGGCATGAGCCACTGCACCCAGCCGTGATTTTTTTTCATTGCTCAGATTAGCAAAGATTTAAAATTCTGAAAATTGCTGTTGGTAAGAGTATGTGGAGAAAGTATGCTATCCATACACTGAGTGGAAAGATAAATTGATATGCTATTTATGGTGACATGATCAAAATTACAAGTGCACATTCTCTGGATTCAGTCATTTCATTGCTGGGACTTTATCCATAAATATGTACACGAGTAACATGACTATTTGCAAGAAAAGGTTTATCTAGCTTGTTACTTTCAATCTGAGTCTTTACATATAAGATCTGTCTCTTGTAGACGCTATAGGGGTGGGTCTTCATTTTTTATCCAGTCTGACTGTCTCTTTTAGTTGGAGTATTTAGTCTATTAATGCTGAATGCATTTATGGATATGATCAAATATAGGTCTAACAATTGCTATTTGCTTTTCACTTGCCTAATCTTTGTCCTTTTTTTCTTCCTTTCCTGTCTTTCTGGGCTAAGGAAATACATACATTTCCAGTTTAATTCCCAATTGACTTTTTAGCTATCCTTCTTTGTATTACTTTTTATAGTGGTTGTTTTTGGGCTACAAATATGCATCTTTAACTTATCACAACCTACTTTGAGTTAATATTGTACTACTTCATGTAACATATAATTCCTCAACATTATAGTTCCATTTACCTCCCCATCCTTCATTTTATTATTCTATATATTTTATCTACTTACATGATAAACCCCACAATACAGTTATTTAACTTCTACTTTACAGAGTCATATGACTTTTAAAAAATAGGATAAGAAAAAAATTAATCCTAGTCTAGTGGCAGCCATGAGAGTGTCGCTCAGACCTCCCTTCAAGAACCCTGCTGTGAGGAGAGCAGCTGGTGGATACCTTCCAGTTGCTGTAGTTGCAGATCTGCTGGGGCATTCATGCCAAAGCCATACTATCCCCCAGCTAGTGATTGAGCATAGCAGAGGTACTAGAGCCAGGCCACTCTTGGCTGATGTGGGACTCCTCTCATGGGTATTCTTTACTCCAGAGATTCTGATTGGCTGGACAAGATTTTCTCAGCGCTGCACTGCAGTAAGAATTCTACACAATCTTCCTTCCTTCCCTTTCACTTTTCAGATGTCAGACTTACATTGCCATCTGAGGTTCTCCCTATTACTCCTTCTACTTCCTTTTATCCTTCACAGGCTTTCCCTCAGTAAATCTCATGCATGTCTAGGTCCATCTTGGCACCTGCCTTTTGGAGGACCTGAACTGATGTAAGTCCGTTATA